>NC_089813.1:26966005-27713505 GCF_029633855.1 Hoplias malabaricus | reverse complement strand
AGAAAAAAAGCAGTCACAAAAACCAATGTCACCAACGCCTTCATAGACAAGTAGCAGCGTTACTGCAGCTAAAGATAAGGACAAACTACCTATTACCTACTACAATCATTTCAGGACTGTTGGATAAACAGGTGTTCACAGGTTTCGGCTATAAATAGGTGTCGGCAATACTACTAAAAGACTGACCAACTGCAATTATCATAAAAAAATAACACATTTAGGCCAGCTGACCAAGCCATGCTACACTCAAAAATGTATTCCTGTTCACCCCTTAACACTAAATCAATGCCATGTCCCATGTGCTATTATAATATTATTTTGGGGTAAGATATCAAGAACCGTATATACACATGACCCTGTCCCACATGAAACCCACCAGGAGTATTTTCTTTTATGTTATACAATACCCAGGACTGTCACTAGAGATTTATGATTTGGGGGGCTAAGCTTTGACCAAGGAGGTCTGGGGTAATTGCCTCATAGCAGCAAATTTCTTTGATGAGGTACATATTAAGCAAAGCCACAAATAGCTGCTGCCTTTACAAAAATTTTGAATATCCATCTATAGGCAGTAAAAAAAAACTGAGCTGTGAGCAACTATTAAAATACACAGTCATAACGTCAGGAAACGACACTAACATCAATTCAGTCTGCCCTAAATACTGCAGTGTTTAATGCATGAACATTTTAACTGGCCTTTTCAGCAAGTTTAATTTACATTCAGTAATCAGGTTTCCTCTACTGCATGAAGTTATTTCCCTTACTTTTAGGAAACTCACTATACGTTCACGTGTGTGTAGGGTTGCCAACTTTCTGAAATCAAAATAAGGAATGCAGAGGCCAGGGAATGCGCTTGTAAATTCTTTTTGACTGTAGTCGATCAAATAAACTTTTTTTGTCAGACATTTATTAATCCAACTGCCATCAGGATGGTCAGTGTCCGTCTGTAGCTTTTTTGAACAATAGCAAAGCAGAATCTGTCCATATATTTTCAAATACTGTATTACCAATTTAAATAACTGTATTATTTTTAATTGTTCATTAATTACAATAAGATCTGAAGTGAAAGAATCTTATTGGTCCAAGAGTTTAAAAGTCTCATCCTCATTACATTATCATATTTAACTTATGTCCAGTCAACATGTCATAGAATGAATTAGTACTCATATTTGTCTTACACAAATAATCTATTTGAAAATATCTAATGTGATTTTAATGTATAAAGAATTATTTTGATTCAGAAATGTACCTGTGGTATGTTGAGGGAGAATGGTTTCAGTACTGACCCGCTGCTCTCAGCTCCGCTGCAAAACAAATCGCTGTAGGAGGGACTGTGAACCCATTGGCTGCAGAACTGAATGATGGACAGGTAACACTGGCTGCTGATTGGATAAATAAAGGTCACGACCAATGAAAGCGCATTTTCTGTTTAGGAGCCGTGGAGAATCTGCCCCTTGCTACGACTAGGAGAAAGCTGCGTGTTTCTGTCTATCGCCAAAACAGTGTGACCTCAAAAATACAAAACAAAACGAGTCTCGTATCGGTTCAAAACGGAACACACATTTTAGTGTCCAAATACGAGATGATTCCGTATTTTACGGGACGGTTGGCAACACTGTGTGTATTCTGTCAAGAAATCAATACAGACTGAATTCCAACAGCTATCTGTCCACAGAGGAATGTTGTTGAAATAATTGGGTGGGGGGGCTAAAGAACATTTTACGGGTGGCTACAGCCCCCTTGAAATGGTCTAACGACATACATGACAATACCTAATATTTTCAATTCTGTATGTAACAGGTAAAAAAGTACCTTCCCTTGTGAAAGGCAGAGGGTGCTATTTCTATAAGCAACAAGCTTCTGGATATGTAATGAAATGTGCAATTTAGAAATGTGTGCCAAACATACCTCCTCCAGCTGGCTGTGAACATGCTGTACAATCAGGTCAATGGCCACCATGTTTTCCCCACCTGCAAGAATGTGATTAAGTGAGGTGAAAAAATAGGACATGCCCTTAGTTTTTTTATTAGATTGTTGCATGCAATGTATGTAACACTTGCTGGATGCTGGTATAGTTACATACTTGTGTTGTCTTATTATGACCTCGACCGTAATTTCATTATGAATGGGTAAATGAAATTTGTACTAGGAATAAGATTTTGCCATTTAATTTATTTGTTTATTTAACAGGGACAATGCATATAATTGCAGAAAATGTAGCCAAAAGGATAATATTCATCTGCATTTCCTGGGAAGGTTTATGCTGCTATTACAATGAATAAATAATAAAAAAAAGTTCCATTTTAGATATAGAAGGTCTTGACAAAACAGTAACTATATAACTGACCTCGTGGGACCACAATATCTGCCAGTCTCATAGTGGGTTCGATGTACTGCTCAAAGGCTGGCTTCACAAATTTATTATATTGCTTGATGACACCTTCAATGTCCCTTCCACGCTCAGTAATGTCCCTCTTCAGCCTCCGTACCAGGCGGATATCTGAATCTGTGTCCACAAAGATCTTCATGTCCAACAGCTGCAGGATAATGGCATATCACAGCGTGAGTTGAAAGTATTATTAGAAGCTCCTGCATAAAAAGAAACTAAAATTTATGTTGATTATTAAGATTAAAATCCCTTAGCTTTTTCAAGAGAGCTACAACAGGCTTTTCTAACCTCTTTCCTTATATCTAAACTAAAAAAGGTATTTTACCTGCAAAAGCTCTTTATCAGCAAAAGCCATAATCCCTTCAAAGATGATGACACTGGCACCATAAACATTTTTCTAGGGAAGATTAGGAGGGATGAGAAAATTTGCAATCATCCATTTGTGTGTGTGTATGTGTGTGTGTGTGTGTGTTTGTATTTATTTTTAAATGAATATATATACATAGGTGGCACAGTGGTGCAGCAGGTAGTGTCGCAGTCACAAAGCTCCAGGGACCTGGAGGTTTTGGGTTTGATTCCCGCTCTGGGTGACTGTCTGTGAGGAGTTGGTGTGTTCTCCCCTCGTCCGCGTGGGTTTCCTCTGGGTGCTCAAGTTTCCTCCCACAGTCCAAAAACACACATTGGCAGGTGGATTGTCGACTCAAAAGTGTCCGTAGGTGTGAATGTGTGTGTTGCCCTGTGAAGGACTGGCGCCCCCTCCAGGGTGTATTCCTGCCTTGCGCCAAATAATTCCAGGTAGGTTCTGGACCCACCGTGACCCTGAACTGGATAAGTGGTTACAGATAATGAATGAATGAATGACAGTACAAAACTAACATAAATCCATTCATATGTTAAGATGATAAAACTTAATCCATCCTGAAAAAGCAAAAAAAACAAAAACCCTTATTTTTAAAGTTCTGATTTCAGTAGCTCATCTCTGACACACTCACCCACTCTTTCTGTCGCCCATGAGTGGTGAAGTCATACACTGGGATCTTCACACTCTTGCCCAGTTTGAGCTTCCTGAGTGTGGTCACTAGAAGCTCAAAATCGAAGGCTCCGGGGTGGTCAAAATTATAGTCATTACTAGCAGCTAGAGTTTGCTCTTCTGCTGAGAGGACCTGGAAACAACAAGTCATGACATTGGATCACAAATTCAGACAAGATACAGCAGGATAGCACAATATAGATATTATATATATATGTATTATTAATATGCAAAATTTTCATTTTACTGTTGTTAAAATAGGACATGATATGACGTAACAGAATGGCCTGCATAGTTATGATGAGGTTTGTTGACATTAGATTATCTTAGTGCTATAATATGTTACCACACCTTTAATTTCCAGTCAAACTAACCATTAAGTAAAAGTAATTTTTTGGCTCAGCGGAGACCTCAATACTACTGGAAGAAGCAGAAGGTGCAACTAACCTCTACAACTGAACTGCAGATTTCCTTGAAAAATTGTTCAAGCAATTTTAATAAAAGCAAATAGAGGATGAAGCAATTATATATATATAATTGCTTCATCCTCTATTTGCTTTTATTATCATATATATATCAAGAGGGAACGGTAGGAAAGCAACTTACTGTAGACTCATTCAGAACAAACACACACATGCATGCAAAAACACACACTCAACTCACCTTGTAGAAAGAGTCCATGGACAGGAGAACTACCCAGGGAACATCCAGAGCCTCTATGATCTCATTAGCAACTGTAGTCTTTCCTGAGGCACTGCCACCACATAAACCTATACAGTGGAAAGGGATATGAAATGACCAAGTACTTTGTTACTAACATTCTGTATTATTATCAGATTGTACTTTAAATTTTATCTTTTATCAAAGCCAAAAAATCTCGTTAAGGTAGATTGTTTGTATCTTTTGTACACTCTCAGAAACAAAGATGCAGTAGAGGTACATTATTGGTCACTAAAGGTACAAACTCTGTAAATGTACCTTTAAAAGATACAGCAGTGGTGTTAAAATCCAGTTGTCTTCCTTAAAGGTACATTACACATTCTCTTCTCCAGAGAGATGAATATTCATAATTTTTCATTATAGAACTGTGTAAAGTAAGAGAACATAAGTACCCGAAGATGAAATGAGGAGTATGAAATCATACAATTTTAAAATCTACAATTATTAATAGGTTAAGGTACAATTATGTTCCCTATTTAAAAATACAAATATGTACCCTTGAGGGTATCACCACAGTGACAGCAAAAGTTACCACCACACTGACAATTTTTCTAACAGTGTTAAAAAAAGCCCCAAAGGATCTCAATTAATGTGTTGGTCAAAATATAAACCTGTATGTTTAAAAATAACTTGGGATTTGTTAGAGCCCTCACGTCAAATACATTTTCAATATCAATAATGATATAAATAAAGATCACTTGACCTCATAATTATGTCAGACACTACACTCTGCACCCCTACTACAAGTACGTAGTATCTTAGGTTTTGCATAATTATTTACCCAATTTACATTCACAATATTATCATATAAAAGTTACATATAAATGGTAGAGGTGCACAGATAGGGGAATTTTAAGCCAGTGCTGACATCCAATAACTATCAATGTCAATAGTAACTTTTTAGACCAAGTACTGCCCATTATCAAACCAAAACCATGTTATAAAATCAAGTCAAATAACTAGGCCTTAACCAAATGTTTTAAACACAATTATACATTTATAACACAGAAAATATATGGGAAATACATGTTTTAAAACAAATGAGAAGTCATTTTAATATTTTTAAAATTACATTTAATAGGTGTAAACAGAGCGGTGCTTGGAGCAGGTGCTAACAGTGGCTTTTGGCACTTGTATCAGCAGGTAAAGGAGGCACTGCGCTCTATTGATGCTAAGAATGGCCACTTTTTTCCTATATAGCTGAGCATTTTCTTCTATTTTGCCTTCACATGTACAGAATTCTCACTTTGTTTCTTTCTATATTTTGCCTCTTTGAATTAGACCTTCTGGGCTCCAGACTATTTCTCAGGCTTGGTATCGGCTTGTTTTTCTCGCTTCTGCTTTGTCCTTTTTGTAATAAGGTCCAAACTGCGCATGTCTGTCTCTAGCCTTTGCTTAAGAAATGCTGCCCCCCCCCTTGTTCTTTTACAGACTTAATCAACTACTGTGCATGCCTATTTTTTTTTTTAAACAAACTAATTTCAAATGGGTATAATTATGAAAACTGTGAAACATCATGTAATTTACACATGAAAACTTTAGATGTTCAGTTATGACACATAATTAGTACATTGTTCAAGGTCATTTGGCGTACCACCTCTTGCTGCTTTATGTACCACCAGTGGTAAGCATACCACAGTTTGAGAACCGCCTTTATATTAAGGTATATTGACCTATAAATATATATTTTTATTATTTATAATTAAGAAAACTTAGCAACTTAGCATCCACTAAATGCCCTGCTCTTCCAGAATACAGTAAGTAGGAAACCAAACATTGGACCTGTCTAAAAATAAAAATTACAATATCACTGTTCATCACTACTAAATTGTTGTATTTACAGGATGTTTGCTCAGTTTATCACATGAAGCCTCTTCGTACCAATGACAAAGGCTTCTTTGGACTGTGTTCCATGCTCATTGTACCAGGGCGGTCTGCCGGCAGTGTAGATTGTGCGGGTGCCAGTGCGTAGTAGTGGTGGCTCTGCTTTACCCAAAGTTGTGCTCTTCCTCCGGGGGGTATTGACTAATGGGAGGAGCCTGTCCAAAGAGTCCTCCCCACTGCCACTGCAACATTATAAGCAACAGTTAACCTTTTAACAATTTTTTTCATTATCTGGGGAAATTACATTTATGCAGACATTTTATCATCTGTATCATTGTCCAACCAATGTGAAATAAGCTCCCTGGACAACAAATTAGCCACCTTGCATGTTTTAGATTGAGATGAGGTGGTACAGTGCAGTAAATGTCTTATTGGAAATGTTGAAAAAGGGTTGTTAAAATCATAGATGTTAATGACTGGCAAAAAGGAGTGACTGCATTTGGGCATGTCAAAGGATGTTGGAAGTAGCTGAATTTGCAGGGGGATGAAAGGAAATGGCCAAACTGATATACCAGCAGTGGCAAAAACAACAGTCTACAGAAACATCTCATCAGAGCTGTGCCTGAAAGATTACACTGACAGACATGGATCAACAGAATGATTCATGGCTTGTGAATGAAAATTGATTTGCCTACATTGAGCTGGACAACCAGGATATACCTTTTGCTCATCGTCTTGCTGAGAAACATAAAATTCTTGTCTCTGTATTCTAAGATGACAATTCTCTTGTTCATAAGGCTGTTGACCATTCAGGATCATTCATACATCTGGACTGGCCTGCTAAATCCCCAGATTTTAATCATCTCTTAAATCTGTGGGACTACCTGAAACAACAAGGAAATTCCAGGGAAGGCTTCTACAAAATCTGGTCAAATTGCACAATTTGTTGATTCAAGAGTGTCTGAACATTGAGGTCAGCTATATCCAGACACTTGTCCAGTCCATGCCAAATAAAATTGCTGCTGCTATTTGTGCTCCTGGAGGTATTACATGCTATTAGGTAAGTTTCGATCACATGTGACAAATGTTTTGTCCGGTGAGCTTATTAACATTCAGTATATTGACATATATTGAAAAAAAGACAAGGAAGGAAACAGCAAAAATAAATCTGTATTAAAAAATACACCTTAGACCATGTGTGTAAGAGTAGGTGGTGTCTGGCTGTGGACTGTGTCCTTGAGTTGATTCCAACCTGTCTTTATCCTTGTTTACAATTCAAACCAAATGAAGCTAAACGATTAGAAGCCATGCACAAAGCTATTTTAGTATCAGCAGAAACAGCTTGTAAAATAATTTAGTTCATCCCACTTTCAACCTCCACTTTTATTAATTAAGGCCGTAATCAGGTGAATGGAGCAGCTGGTGTTCCAAAGTCATAAATTAATTATAGCTTCCCACAGGTACGTAAACAACGTGTTATGAATAATCAATTTGCTTAAAAAATAGATAAAGATGCTGAATTATTAATAGCTTTTCTTGACACATACACAGATAAGCCATAACATTAAAATGACCTCATTATCCATTCTCACACTTCTACTGACCACAGAGGAGCATTATGTAGTTGTACAACTACAGATTAAAGTCCACCTGTTGCTCTGCATACTTTGTTAAGGTGTTTAAAATTCCAGCACAACACACACCATCACAACATCAGTATCACTGCAGCGCAGAGAACGATCCACCACCCAAATCACACCTGCTATTTGGTGGTCCTGTGGGGGGCCCTGACCTCTGAAGAAATGGGTGACATTGGGCTGACAAAATCTACAGTGCAACAATTACACTCTGTAACTGTAGAACTAAAATGTCCATCTATATGTTCAGTAGACCTGAGAAAACAGATGAGTGTAGAAACAACATGGTCCTTTTAATGTTATGGCTGAGTAGTGTAGACTGCAGACACAAACGTGACGTGCTAAAAGAATATTAAAAGACAATCAGGTGAAACATATTGCCAGTATATTATACATTAACTATTAACATGCTTCATAATGCAATATTCCCTATGTCTTTACATCAAATGATGCAACACTGAAACTATATATAGCATCAATTATTGACATGCCCCACAGCCAGAGCAAATGCTGGAACATCTAACCATCTGAAATGAACACTTCTGTCTTTATTTGCCCTGTACCACATACTAAGGAAAGTAATAGTTAAAAAAAAAAAACAATAAAAAACACAGTGTTACGCATACTTACACAACATGAACCACTCTTCAGAAAATAGCTCTTAATGAAATATGAATCATGAGAAAAAACATCTAAAATGTCACAACATTAGATCTCAGCGCCTTAAATCAGAAGCAGCAAAAAACACACCTTGATCCCAGATCAGAAAATCTAACTTAAAATATTCACTTACCCTCCATTTGACTGCAGTGCCCAACAGCCTGAAATTCTGGCTCCAGTGTAGACAGGCAGGCTGGTCATAGCTGCCCCTCAGAACGACTGCTAACTGTCCTCACACCACAGGTAATGCAGTAAGGCCTAGTCTAGATAAAAATGCCCAACACCCCCTGCAGAATATCTGAACTCCTACAAATCATAGTCTGTGCATAATCTGCATTAATGTGGCACAGCATAAAAAGGAGAAGGGAAATGAAATGAGTTCTGTACTCTAAACTGAAGCACTCTTCATTCATTCCCATATTCTGCTGGTCATTCCTGATTAACAACAATCCACTCCAACTTGTGCTAACTTCAAGACCTTTAATGACACAAACACCACTCTCACACTCTTGGACACTCTCTTGGTGGTTAGTTTAAGAGGATCACCTATGACAGGTGACGTATGTTCAGATTATTAATAGAGCCTCTAGCAAGCAAGTGACAACCCCCTACTGTTGATCCGTGAGAGAGGGAGAGGTGAGAGAGAGAGTCACACATTGTGTCAGCAAGTCACCACCAATCATGCCAAAGAACCAACTACAGTTTAATGGGGAACTACAAATCATCCTAAATGCCTCATTCAATTTTTAAGGAGTATTAAGTCAATTGTGTCTTAATGTGAAAAGTCCATTTTACATATATTTACAATGTCGGAATATTTCATGTTGATGGCAGAGGTTTAACCCTCTAGAAGCTAAATCACAAACTGGTCAAACAAATGGTGTTTGATGGTGGAAACATTTATTGCTTCAACTGCATTAAAGATGATTCTCTTGATGTTCTATTGGATAAATAGCATCAGAAAAAGAGAAGACATGAGACAATTTTGGCTCAGACAAAAAATATTTATGCACAACATCAAAACAGAGATTCTTCAGTCCTAGGAGCTTATAAAGAAATTTCCATCTTTAGTTGGGTGCTATTTTGTCAGCAAATCAGAGCACAGTGTGAAATGTCACTAAAATTTCCAGTAAAATTCAAGAAGAGAAATTACTGGCTGCTTTTATTTCTCAGGAGAGGTATCTGAGCAGCTGAAATGTTATTTGTCTTTCCATATGATCTCCTTCTTATATAGCAGAACCTACAGGGATATTAAACTCTCTGCTATGATTTTCTTTACTAATTGGTATGTGGTTTAATTCTGAGTTAACTAATGGTCCCAAATATATTAACTATTTAAAGCCACATCCTTGTGCACTTTATGTTGCTCTGCATTGCTATTTTAGCTCCCTTTCCACTTCTTCTTCAATGTGCAGGTATAATTTGGCTGCTGTCTTATTCTCTGCACTGCAGTGAAACTGACATAATGGTGGGGTGACAGTTTGTGATGTGTTGGAGTGGATCTGACACAGCAGGACTGGTCGAGTTTTAAACCCATCAGTGTCACTGCTGGACTGAGAATAGCCAACCAACTGAAAATATTCAACCAACCGTGTCTTGTGGGTAGAATGTGCTGACCAATGATTTACTAGAGGAAGACTGTATCAATAGATGAGCTACTGTCTCTGACTTTACATTTACAAGGTGGACCACCAAGGTATTAGTGACTAACAGAGAGGACAGTGAGTGGTCAGTGTTTAAAAACTCCAGCGGCACTGCTGATCCACCTGTTCAGGGCAACATTCACTAACACAACATCACTACAGTGCTGAGAAGGACCCACCACCCAAATCATACCTGCTTTCTGCGGATCCTGACCATTGAAGAACAGGGTGAAAGGGGGCAGACAATGTACGCAGAACAACATATGGACGAATTTGCTTAAATCACACAGTTCTGAGAAATATTTTGAAAGAAATTGTAGAATTTCCCTTTTAATAACACGACAGTGTAATACACACTGAACACACAAGTCCTGGCTACGTGTCCGTCCATTAGTGATAATGTCTTTTGTGGAGGTAGACTAACATATATATCGCAAAAAAAATCAAACCCCGCAACTAGTAATCGTACGGAGGAGCCGCAAAACAACCTTTACGCCTCATAGATGTAAATAAATGTATATTTAGAAGGCTAGCTACACAGTAACTAGTGAAAACGTAGCGTAACGTTACCGTTACGTCAGTAGAGTAGTTACCCAGGGGATTTCAGACTGAAGGACGGAGAGACTGGCCACTCTGTCAAGTTTCCTGCGGTTCCTGTATATTATAAAGAGTGTTAGTACCTGTCTGAACGGGCTGAAGTTTTCTTGCTGTACTCCATCTCCTGAATTCAGCATTCCCCCCACAGTCCGCCGCCACAGACCGCCATAAAAGTGCCGCTCACTCAGTTGTTAAAACCTCACGGAAAGGCATTATGGGAATTGTAGGAACGTTAATGTAACATCCCCCAGTAATTCCCAATAATCAGTTCTGTTTTGGGTTAACATTTATCAGAAATATATAAGTCGATTTGACGTATTTTAAGAAAGTGATATGTATACTTTAGAGCTGGCTTTCCCTTCACTTCTCAATCTTTATTATTTTATCCAGTAGAGGGCAGGGTAAAACAAGAACTGGAGTTCATGCAGAATTTCTCAATAGTGACACAAATGTTTTCATCCTGGTTGGTAGGAAATTGTAAGAACATTTTTATTTTTATCCTCCAGCCAGCACACCTTAGAATCCACATCAGTTAAACCTAAGCTGGCTGGGTTTACTGGCCGTAGTACAGGTTGTGGCTGGGTTGGTGTATGGTGTGGGACACAGGTGTGCCTTCTATATGAGCCTGTAAATCTCTGTATTGGCCAGATGGGCACACATCTCTGTATAGGCCCAGATGGGCAATATATTTAATCTATCCTTGTCCTATCACTGAGCCTTGATGGCATATATAATGTGGCCTAAAATGCTGCCCATAGGAGCCCCATATGGGTTTGTTGTTTTGGAGGTTAAAATATGAAATAAAATAGGATGCTTTATTAGGGCGGTTGTTAAACCTTCTATAATGGTAAAGAACTGAATGGTAACTTGGTAAGATAATCAGAATTTCATTGATTTTGTTTCCTATTAAAGAGTCTTAGACATGACTGTACATGAATAACATACTAAAGGGCTTTTTTGACTGGAGATTTAATAATGCACATTATCACATATATTTCCCTTAAAAAAGAACATCCTCTTCCTTCCAAAGCCCAGAAGATCAGTATGTTTACCCTTTGAACAGAACCAAGTCTGAAATTAAGTTCTAGTACATATATGACATTCCTTTGTGCTTTAAAGCTTTAAAGGATCACTAGGCAGTAGTTTTACCTTAATATTACAGCTTCAAAATAATTGTGATGCTTAACTGACCTGTAATATGTAGAATACAGCCTAGATTGCTACACTGGGCACAGCACTTCAGAAATTGCACTATGTAACATTTGGAGGATGGTTGGAAACCACCCCTCCTACCTCTCTCTAATTTCAGGCAAGTGCTGTAAGTGAATTAAGTGAGTCCAGAAAGAAGGTAAATAAAATATGCGGTCAGCTCTAGGCTTGACTCAGGGAAGAGGATGCCCCTGCCTTGCATAGTCCCATGGGCTGCACCATTTAAATAACCAGGCAATTTTCATGATTGGACATGGGACACAATCTCAGGATTGATCACACTGTAGCTGAACACCTTTGATGAGGGTGTCTAGTGTTGAAAGGCAGAAACACTCCCCTCATGTACATACCATCTATTGGCACAATGGACAGTTTACGATCACACCCATGTTTCATGATTGTGCATGAACTTCAGGGAGAGCCCAGGAGCAAAAATACCAAATATCACGTAGTGTTCCTTTAAAACAATAAATGTATTTGAAATGTGAAACAATAATATATGTATATGCAACGATATATGCATCCAGATCAATGCCCATCAATGTAGTGTTGGCATGTACTATATTTAAACATCATAATCTCACTCTGATCAATCAAAGCAGCTAGGCTACCATATAAAACAATAGACTACATATCAAAACATTGATTTGTACAATAGCAATTTAAATAATCAATAATCTGTACACTTTAAAACAATTCATTAAGTGTACTATTTAATAGTAATGTATTTTGTTTACATTATTACAAAGGTCACATGAAAGGTATGAAAATGAACATTGCAAAACACAGTGAGATGGGCTTGGACATATGACCTCATTGTCTCAGGAGATTAATTCTGTCATGTGGAATGCCTGAGAGTATATACTTACTTAGATTATATGTCTTCTTACATCAGAAACAACTTTTTTCACATGACATCAGTCAAACAATTGGTTCCCATTGTTTTTTTGTTTTGCTTTTCTGTTTTCAAAATAAGACCTAATAGGAAGTATGTAAAAGTAAAGCTACAAACTCACGAATATTCAGTAAGCGCAATGAGAATGTTCCCATGTTGTAATGTGTATTTCCTGCAATTTTCTAAGGTCACCAGGTAAAGTGCAGTATGTCATGAAGGTGAAAAATGAATTACATGTACTTATTCACAGTAGGGTATGTTCTCATATTCAATCAACTATTTTTGCTTTCATCTCTTTACTTTCACAGCCTTCTAAAAACAGAATCATTTTTTTTATTTACTGATTTTGTACAGTATAAGTCCTGATGAGTGTGTTTGCACTGCCTACTCCTTCTATTGTGCTATGATACAGTATCAAACAGACATTTTGTCTTGATGTGGTGTCTTTGAAAGGCAAGTCTGGGCTTGCCCTTTATTTTTAGGCAGTTGAGCTGTAACATTTCATCTGCTTCCATCCGCATCCCAACTGACATTTGTCTCTCTTAGGATTATTAAAGTGAGATATTGTGTGAAGTGTCAAAACACACAGTCACCTTCCTTTGAGGCTAAGAAGAAGTCTTTGTTGGCATGGCAAGGAGGAGAAGAACAGTTATTATTTCTTAAAAATAACCAGCTCGAGCTGGCTAGCAAGAAAACATTTGCTTTCCAGCTCTTCTTTTTAGAGTTCTGTAGCCTCACGCTCACAGTGAGAATACATATACATTATAGAATAGAGCGCAACACTGAGAGCGAGAGGAGATTCAGGTTAGGGTCTTTGTTATTCTCCCTGTTGTTATAGATTCACTGTTTTCTTCTTGGCAGTGGTTTGAGAGGGAGATGGAGGTTGAACATGTGAAACTGAAAGCTTGTGTCTGTGACTCTGTGGCTTGTGACAGTCCAAGAGCAGAGGTCTCTCATTTCAGCCTCTTTCTACCCCATGCCTCGATGCCCCTTCACTGTGCCTCTGAGCCTGGGAGAGGTGCCTACGCATGGCTGGGGTTATGACAGGTTCCTGAAAGAGCCTGCAGCCAGAGAATAAAGAGAGAAAGGATGAATGAATATAGAATACAGTCAAGGAGAGGCAGAGCCGTTCACGTGGAAACCTGGAAAAACAAGCTCCCTGCCTCCGTCGTCTTCTCACCATTATTCCTCACCCTTCACACTCTTGTCTTTCTTAATCAGTTTCTATCTCCTCTCACCTCGACTCAGCAGCTGGAGGTTGCGTCCCTCCTCCTGCACTTGAAGCTGCAGCACCTGCTGAAGAAGCTCCTGCCTGAGAGTCTCCTGCACTAGGCCCATTCTTTCCAGCTTTTCACCATTCAGTCTCAGCAGAGCTCGTCCTGAGAGAGAGACAGACATGGAAAGTTAACATTTCCTGTTATGTGGCATTTGTGGCATCAGCAGCAATAGTGCACAGGAAAGAAAAGAAAATTGGATGCCTGCTGTATTTCTATTGTTTTTCCTACATAAAAACCCTAACATAAAAAACAAAAGAATTGTGAGTCAACAACAGTACCCAGATGCTTATAAACCCCTCTGCAGTCTCAATAGTCATGCCCTATAAATTAATAGGCAGCAAGGGGGGTCTTTTCACAAAGTCAATACCCATTTCTTTTGTTTTTAATATGTTTACATCTAAGCCAGCTAGGCATGTCACAGTTATTAACTTTGAGCTGATGACATATAAATAGCTGTTTTTAACAACTAATTCTTCAGTATGCTTTGTTGTGTTCTTAAAATACAAGCATAACATGCTCAAATTGGCTGGATAAATACAGTATCTTGCATGCTAGCTCCTTATTCTTAGTAGTTTTCAAAATCAGATGCAGCATAAGCTCAAATAAACACATATCCCCCAATGCTGCCTTCTAAAGATGCCTTAGTACCAACTTCATACCATTAAGCCTAAACAAAGCCCAGCCTAATGACCCATGGTCTATGATGTGTATAAGGACATTTGTTTTGTGCTCTTCCATTAATATGTTGTATTCCTTCAACCTAGTAAACATAAACACATTTTATTCACATTCTGCTTATTGCTGCATAAAAATGACGTGCTGAGCTGTGTTGAGAACATCAACCAAATAGTATCTAGCAATTTGCGGTCTTATCAATTGTTTGGTGATTTATTTATTTTTTTGCATATTGTGTGCCAACTGCTTTCAGTGCACATGAGAACTAAAAGTCTTGAAAAAAAACAATGCAACATTTTAAACACCACAGTTTTAATTTGAGTTGTGTGTTTGAGTAATGAGTTGGTACAGAATATGGTGGCTACTACACACAGTGATATAGCCTGCAACCCATGGATAGAGAACCCGTTTTATTGATGTAGTAGAGGACTGATCAGCATTAGAAGGTGTACAGGCAGTAATTGAACGCCTTAAAAGTGCACCAAAATGTGAGCATAAATCATAAGTTTGTCTAATATTTATGTGTGAATGTAGGTACTAGGGAAGTGTACTGTTTCAAATGTTGCTAGACATACTATTTCAAAAAAAAGAAACATCCTTCATTACTAGGACAAGCATCCTACACTAGGACCACTACACTATGACATAGCTGTTCCTCCTCAAGCTTAGAGAAGTCTTCTCTGTTCTTCATGAGCCCTCTTCCAAATGACCGGTGGGGGAGTTCTGAGAGTGACTGCGGCAGCCTGCTGGGGGAAGCTTCCGCCTAAGGGAGAAGTGAGCCTGCAGTCACTCTCACGCCTCTGAACCCAACTGAGCCGCTCTCACTGCTTCTCTAAACGATTCATCCCAATGCCTTTCAGGACAAATGTTTGTTTTTGTTTTAAGACAAATGTTTTATTCCATGCTTTTTTTTAGTTAATGATTCTCTCTCCCTCTATCTGACTCTACCTTAGTCATACTCTCTCACTGTCCCTCTCTCCCAGCATGTCTGAGCCCTTGATTCTTTGTGTCCAATTAGAGAGAGAGGAGAGGAACATGGAGCCAGACGGGTCCTGCTGGAGCAAGAGGGGGCGGGAACAGCCTGAGGACAGAAGTGGTGGTTCTGTCCAAACACACTGTACATACACTAAGACACACACACACACTCACACATACACAGACGCTGAGCTAATTATACAGTTGGATACGCTGCAAGCACGAATTCATCAAAAAAAAAATTACAGTCTGAGATATTTGCGTGCGCACATACGCACAATCACACACACGCTACATTCTAGTAGTCTAGTTTTTTTTTTTCAGATTAAACCAATTTCCCTCCATAGGTTACCATGTGAACACCCTTCAAAAAACACCCTTCAAAGGCAAAAAGAATTTGTGACATCAACAACATTTTCGTTATGGCTAAAGTAAAAAGTGATGGTAAAAATGCCGGGCCAGGCTAGAAGAGGCATTTGTGCTTACCGACTGAGTGACTGATTGATACCTAATGTTGAAATGCACATGCGCAAGTAAGAACTGTTAATTCAGCCATATTTCACAGAGAGAACTTAAGGTGGCATCACTACAACACACTGTCTGTTGTTAGTTCAGCCATATTTCACATTCCAGTTCGTGAACTAAATTTGGAACCGTTCAGCGGTGACCGGAGGTCCTCTTTTCCTTGGACATGTACTGTTTTTGCGACCTAAAAAATGCGTGTTCAAGGGGTCATATAGTTGAGAGCTGAATTGGGACACACTCGCACACTCTGTCTGCCCCATTATATGTGCAGCGAATTATTCCAAGACTGTTCTTCGAATTATTTAGAGATTTTTTCTCAGACATTATTAAGAGAATATTCTCAGAATAATTCCAAGATTTTTCTTACTGTTGTATACCAGAGACCATCATTCACATATTATTTTTACCTATGAAAATATTGTTTTCCACTCCTCCAAAGTCTTAGAAGCTGGTAACATTTTCTGTGTTTAATGATCCAAGTAATCCCATTCAGTGTTGATGAGGCTTGGGCTCCTCAGTTTGGGTTGGCCCCAATGGTTGGGTTGTTCTAAGCATAACATCATTTTGATTTAAGAATGTTTTACTTTTTTATGTCTATGTGTAACTGCCCTTCAATATTCACACATCCTTTCAGATCCATTGTGCATTGTGTGTGAGTGTTTACTACATAAACCTCATTGATTCTTACCACAGATCTGAACCATATGGTACGACTGTTTCATTCACAGCTGTAGTAAAGATGAATGTTTGTCTAGTACTGTTTATCAGATGGTCTGGTATTTTTTTAACACCCATTTTGGCAACTTTTTCCACTTTAATTTATTCGCTTTTCCCCCTTTTCTCAAGTGGATTTTCTTATTTTATCTAATATCTCCAAAAATATATTTTGAACACAAACACCTTCAATGTAATGGCTGCTTGAAGTGTAAAATGAAAAAGCGAATGTCGCCCTCTATCATTTCATAAACAATATGCAGTGTGTTTCTTCTATGGTTTCAAAAACTCACTTTAAAAGGCAAAAACATACAAATGTGGCGAGGCCAAGTTGGGTGAATGAATCACACTAAAGCAAGCACACAACTTGCTCTTGAAAGCAGCAATAATGTTTTGGCTGTGGTTTGCAGGGTTTATATTAGAAGCAACAGAATGTTCTCATTAAGAATCACTAATGGATCTGAGCTTATAAGCTCTTCCATGAACTACGCTGGCATAACCTCTGATCCCAGAGGCCCTGCAGTTCGGGTGCTTCTAAATTATTTCCCATTTGTGAAGGCCAGGGCAGGCCAGTAACCTTGCCTAATCATTAACTTCAGGGTTACTGTATAAAATTAATATGTATCAGAAAGAAATTCATGATTATGCTTGCATCAATTGCATGAATATGCAACATGCACTATTAATAGGGAGGTAAATGAAAACATTTTCAAGAGGGGAAACATTTTTAAGATGCATGTCACACCCGTGAATGTATTTATAGCAGTGGGTAGGGCTTTGATTTGTACACTGTAATCAAAGTCTGGCTGGAGGTGGACAGGTTAATTCTGGTGCTACAGCTACTGCACAGGTTCTAATATACACTAGCACAAAATTGCAGAGAGGTTTTCTACTGCTCAGTCGCTGTGACTGATTTAATAAAAAAAAATCCTACTTCCTTCAACAAATGTGCAGAGCACTGGCAGCATATGTGCATAAGTTAGTGTAATGAAGGTTGGTCAGGCTCCAAGGTGTTCTGATTACATCACTCTCAGATAGAGTTCCTGGAAAAAAAAAAAGTGGCAGAGCCAGAAGCCATTGACCTTTTAGCTCAGAAAGCCAGCTCTCCTGTCAAATATATAAAGTAATGTGTCAGAACATAACTGAGGCTGGGGTGAATTGCTGAGCACATGTCTTTTAAAATCACTTTGTACAACATCTGGTTCTTCTTACACAAACTCCAGAAAGATTTTCATTCTATATTACAATGATAACATGAATATCTTGTATTTTGTCAGTCAGACACTATAGCACTGTTTCCATTATGTTATAAACTGTTTTCAGGATAAGCTTTATTACATTACTAACTATTGTGAAGTCATAATCAAATTTCAAGTATGCTTTATATTATTTATAATGTTTCACCAAATACATTGTGACCTACTATAATGTCATAAACACCCTGTGACAAAACCTTCTCTTCTCTGTGATGTCACTCAGCATTAGTTCTTATATAATAAATGGACTATGTCCAACTGTGATGTCAAAAACGGCTACTTTTGTCAGCTTTTTAACCTCACAGCTGAACACAGCAGTCCCCAGAGCATGTTGTCAATGTCAGCAGAGAACTCAGAGGTGAAAGAGTGTACCTGTGATTGCGTGTTGAGAAAACGCCTCCACGTAGGTCAGGTAGTTGTGAGGACAGTGTTTCTTTAACCACCTGCACACGTCCTGCTGGGACCACAAAACTACTGGTCTGGACAGGCTGGGCAGAGTGGGGCTGGTGTGGTAAACAGAGTATGAATCTCCGGTGCGAAGCTGTGTGTGTGTGTGTGAGAGAGAGAGAGAGAGAGAGAGAGAGAGAGAGAGAGAGAGAGCAGTGGTTAACAAAATGTAAACGAAATGGCAGAATTCTAAAAAAGAGCAACAACATTCTGAAAGGTGGCTTTGGGTCGGCAGAGCAAACATATGGTGCATCACGTATCAAAGCTTGTTAAGAATGAATTTCCTTGGCACAGCAACAAGGACAGACCCACACACACACAGATTCTCCCTCTTGACTGGACGAGCGATGTCCTGTGACGGTGATAACATTCAGCTAAGAGCATTGGGAAATAAAGTTTTTTCCCTTTTTTTGCCCTTGTAATAGCAGTGTTCTGCTCTATGCTCTGGCCATAATTAAGATGGATCATTTAATCTCAGGAATCCACGTGATTTGTTAAACCCAAGACACGACTGTGCCACAAACAGAGCTCATTTAACAATGGCAATTTAAAAGTTGATTAGTATTCTTTATTGAGGTGCCAACACAGATGTCAGTGCAGGCATCCCAAAAAACATATTTACAATAAAAATGCCAGCTCCAGCATCAAGAAACATTACTGCAGAAAACCTTCCAGGACTGACGGCGATATATTGGAATCTGTTTTGGTGAAGAGAAAGGCAGCTTAAACATTTTATTAGGCCATTGAAACTTAGACAAGTTAATGCCTTGGCTATTATGGTTATGCATTTGTCAAAGCCATGCACTCCCAATCCAATACTTTTAATTTGCTGTATCATTCACTCCCACAAAGACTTTTTCTTTACTCAGAGCAATTTTTTTTGCCTTTTCTTCTATTTGTTTTGCTTTTCTAACCCATTAGCTGCCATCTGTGTCTGTTTTTGTTCAGGCCCACTCTCATTCATCTCCAATTTCTTTTCTCCTTCACACTTTTTGCTCCGCTCCCCCTCTCTCTCTCTCTCTCTCTCTCTCTCTCTCCCTCTCTCTCTCTCTCTCTCTCTCTCTCTCTCTGTCTCTCTGACACCCTATTTTAACTGCAGTGTTCGCCCTTGAGTGGCCCTGGGGAGATTTTCATTGCACGAACACACACACCCAAACACAGGCTTGTTTTGATGGTTTCAGGAGACTTCAGGGGACCTCAATTCTTTTGTGAAGACTTACAAACCTTAACCTTTACTTTAACCCTTATCCTAAGCCTACACTAACCATAAGACATAATTCCCCTTAAAATATATTAATTTACATTACGGGCACATGATTTTTTTGTCCCCATAAAGCAGACAATTCCCCACAATGCGAGTGTGTACACAGGTTTTTGTCCCCACAACATGGTACGTATCTGGACCACACAAACACACAAACACACACACACACACACACACACACACACACACGCCAAGCAAGTCAGAGGATGGTATGCCCTGTGGGAACTGGACTGGATACGCATGTCCTTCTCCATCCCATTCATTCTCTCTTCAATGCTCTGACTGGAACCTTAAGGGACACTGCTACTAGAAAGCAGGCATGTGCACAAACACCAGAACCATCGATCAAAGACAAAGCCATTAGATAGTACAACAGCAGAATACTGGGCATGTCGGTCACTGCACATCCATCTGGAATGCGGACGAGAGGCAAAGTGGTTGATTTCCCTTCTGTTTCCCATTTGTCTGTTACCATTAGCTATGTTCTAATGGCTTAGACTTTTTAAATACCCCATTTGTCCCTCATTTAAGATCTACAGACAGCTCCTCGGAAATATAATTACAGAGGGCAGTTGTGCAGAAGCCATCAGAATGTTTCTCATCCTGCTCGCCCTGTTATGTTGCTGGAGAGAGAGAGAGAGAGAGAGAGAGAGAGAGAGAGAGAGAGAGAGAGAGAGAGAGAGAGAGAGAGAGAGAGAGAGAGAGAGAGGGAGAGAGAGGGAGGGAGGGAGTTAAAGAAACATGGAGAAAAAAGAGAAATAGAAGCAGGTACAGAGAGACATACACATAGAAACACCAAGCAAACAAGAAAAGACACACAAAGAGGCTTAGGAATATAAAGACAGACAGTGACATAGAGAGAAATAAAGAAACAAATGAATGAAAAAATGCTGGAGAGAAAAAAGACAGAAACAGAGAAAGATTGGCAGACAAGGATATAAAATAGAAAGAAATGGAAAGAGATAGAGAGAAAGAGAAAGAGAGAGAGAGTGAGAGAGAAAGAGGCCAAGATAAAGAAATAAAAAAAAATTAACAAATAATAGAGTGCAAAAAAAATTAAAAATGAGGCATAGAAACAGATATAGAGACAATGAGACAGACAAAAAAGCAAGAAAAAACAAACAAAACAAAAATTATATATATAGAGAGAGACCCAGAGAGAGAGAGACACAGAGAGAGAGAGACAGAAAGAGAGAGAGAGAGAGTCCTACATTAATAATTCACAAATTCAATTCTCTCACACCCCAGCAGGACACACTGTATCTTGATACAATGTGGAAGCCATTTCTATTTTCATATCTATTACAAATATTACCACACAGCCATCCACCTTAAACCCTATTATGGTTTGTCCGTTTGGACTTAAAACAGAGAGTTTTGTCTTGTCCCTAATTGGTGCTATAGCCTTTGTGTCTTCTGAAGAAAATTCTCCCTAACTGCAGTGGAATTCTGTTTCTAACAAAACATTAGGAAGTCACATCATTAAAAGCAGGGTCTCTCTCCAGTCCACACACACCCTGCTTTGTGTGGAGGAAGCTACAGACTAGCTTCAGTATTCAGGAATTATGATGCACATTAAAGCCCAAAATGCACAGAAACAATCCAGGATAGGGGAACCCAAAGATTGGAATCTCCACAAGAGGTAAATTAACATGGGGGACTAATGAATTACAGCTTTTGATCATAGATTCACTTACAGGGAAATCAAAGGCGAGCTATTCCGCTCTGATCGCCTCCTGCAGAGAGCAGCACATCAGCACATCCCCTGAAAAAAAATTCACAGCTAGCCTGGGGTCCATGGCCTAACTTCACTGATAAAGCATTCCTCCCAAGACTTATATGGACAAGCATGCAACATGCAACTTCATCTAAATATCCTTTAGGTTTTAGATTAGATCTCTAAGCTCTCAGGAGGGTAGTGTGTCAATAAATAAGAGTTAATTTGGATCCATTCCTCTGTCCAAGAGGCAACATGGTAAAAGAACAAATCAGCCAAAAGACACTTGAGAAATGACATTTCCAGACACGTGTCTCCAGTCTATAAAAATTCAAAGCCATTGCTTATGTCTGAGGAGGAGTCTGGAAAAACAAACTGAGAAAATCCACATAATTAGCACTTACAGAACACACAACAGATCTCCAAATGGACGGCACCTCAGGTAATTTCATGGAAGAGATTAAAAAAAAACTCAATTTAGGCTATGAACAAAAGGAAATGAAGTATCTTTAACCCAGGCTGATGTACTTGCCTCTAATAATTACTTCCGAATAAAGGCAATTAAGAGCATTCTGCATACCCATTAAGATAACGCTAACTAGTTTAGCTTAGCGCTGTCAATTTAGTCCTTATTAACTAGCAAAAATATACAAAGTTATAAAGAAGAGACATGGCTGCCCTATAGACAGAGACTGAATATTACTTTTGGATCTCAGAGGGGAGCCACAAGAAGATTCTTTGTTAATATGGAAATGTAAAGGATCAGCCTGAGTTCAGCACAGACATTAAGGTCCATATCTCTGCCTATAGTGTTCAATCATCCATCTCCAGTGCTCAGGAGCCAAAAGGCTCCACAGTCTATTTAAAGCCATTCTGGAGCAAGAGCCTTTGCTGTGCTCTGCCTCGCGGCTCAACTGCATCTTCCCCATTCTCTGCAAACAAAGTCCTGATTTGGATGGATGGTTGGATAGAGCGCAGGGAGAGTGAGAGTGAAGCAAAGAAAGTAAAATAGAGAGATGCACAGAGAATGCTTTCTGTCCCCTGACCTTATGGTCGAGCCTTTGTAAGTGAATGTCAGAAAAGCCAAAGAGATAGATACATGCAACATATCGGCCACTTTAATAATGCAAAACCCAACCACAGATTGGCGGGAGTAAAAACACCCTCTCTCTCGTGTGGCACTGTTTTATGAATAAAGTGTGGACTGGAGCCATAAAGAGAATGGCTCATTAAAAGCATGAAGCTGTAGCATGAAAGTAGTATGGTGATAATAGATGGTGCACTTAAAAGTGATGGGTGATCTCTCTTAGCTCTAAAGAGGTCTTCGGCAATGGTATCATGCTGTCATTGTGCTTCTGCTGCACTACTTCTAGTCTGTAATGAAAGATCAAGGGAAGCCATATCCACATACATAAGGATGGGGCGTTGGCAAAAAATATATGGGCATTTATGCCAATACAGCCACTTTTAAGGGCCTGGCAGTGCATTTTTGTTTGCATGTCTATATAAGTTTTAGCATATAGGACATAATATTACATTTATGGCATTTAAATGCATGGAATTTGACAGGCACACTTATCCACAGGGTCTCTGCGCAAGGTGTCTCTATCTCTGTCCATTTCTTTATGGTAATTTCACTGGGTCTAACACCTGAAGACTTTACTTTACAGAAGGGCTGAAATATCTCCAGTAAAAAAGTCAAACTGTGATATTTTATGTTACAACATAAAGGACTAAAGGAATTTCTAAAGGAATTTATGCAGATAAGCTATTCTTAAAAAGGGAATGGTATGCCTAGAGGGTGAGATAAGTACATCAATAATTTTGGGCTTAATTCAACAGTTAATTTTATTCCATTAAAACACACTGTACCACAAGGAAAAATACACTTACTCAAATGTCAATGCCTAAAACTACAACTGCAAAAAATCTTTCAATATACTGCAAACACAAAAATGAATCCTTAACGTGGCATGTGGTGAAAGATTAGGCTCCATAATTGTTTTTTTTCTACCAAAATGACCTAAACTGACATAATCTTAATACTGAATACCCTGATTTATCTGAACAATTAAATAACATATTTAATTAGTCAGGATACTCTAAGCACACAGTTAAATATTTAGCACACTTTTGTTAAATATCAGTTTCACCAAGGCAGATGTCCCCATAATGTTTTGTACACATTCTGTAAAGATTTATGAATTCGGTGGGTTTGTTTTACTTTAATAAAAACTTCATAGGATATTCATTTGTTTATACGTCAACATAAAAATTGCTCTTGAGACTAAAGCCAACAACTTTAACAAGCGAAAATTGTAGTTTCATTAGTTTCAGTTTACTGGCTTCTTGAAATTACATATTTTGCTCTCTATGTATGCAAATGGGACCAAACATGTCCAACTATATTTCTGCAGCAATCAGGCATCAAAGCAGTGAAGTCAGCATGCTTTATTCCAGTCTGTACCTTGAAGAAGTTATGAAGAGTTTTCTATAGTTACCTGTAGGCCCTCAGTTCCAGGCTGCTGCAGAAGTTTGACGGTTCGGCCACCCGCTGTTTTGTGCCCTCTGCCCTCATGCCAGGTAAGGTTTCCACCAGTACAGCGGCTCAACTGGTACTTAAAATCCTCTGGTAGAGCCTTGTACTCGACTGCAGGACGACAGAAACTAAAGCTGGAGGCAGCTAGGAAACAGAGAATATGAGAATTAATAATATTATTATAATATTATATATATTACGGTGGCGCAGCAGGTAGTGGCGCAGTCACACAGCTCCAGTGGCCTGGAGGTTGTGGGTTCGATTCCCGCTCCGGGTGACTGTCTGTGAGGAGTTGGTGTGTTCTCCCCGTGTCTGCGTGGGTTTTCTCCGGGTGCTCCAGTTTCCTCCCACTTTCCAAAAACACACGTTGGTAGGTGGATTGGCGACTCAAAAGTATCTGTAGGTATATGTGAATGTGTGTCTGTGTTGGCCTGTGAAGGACTGGCGCCCCCTCCAGGGTGTATTCCCGCCTTGCGCCCAATGATTCCAGGTAGGCTCTGGACCCCCTGCGACCCTGAACTGGATAAGCGGTTACAGATAATGAATGAATGAATTAATTAATTTAGCACCTTTCACAAACCCAAGGACCCAATGAGAATTGGACTTCATTCCACATTAACATAAGAATAAACTTTACTTTGCTTTATGCCGTTGAGACTCGGTTCTGTTTGATCTTCTATTTGAGCAAAACAGAACTTCAAATGGAAAAGGCCAGATACTAGATACTCTTGCAAATGTACTGAATGCTTTTGGAATTTTTTTTTTTTAGCAAACAGCATACTCTGACATACAAGAGGGCTGTAAAACAGCAGTGGTTTTGTGAACTGTAGGTTATTATAATGAAGAGCATATGGATCTGCACATGTGGGTTACTTCATGGAAAATGTTGGCATTGTTAAACGAGAAACTGCTGACAGAACAAAAACCATTAAAAATTGCATACACATGTAGTTCTTACTCAAAGAGAAGCCACTTAAACCAAAAGACCTTACTAATCCCAGATTTGTATCTCCTTCATAATTTCTCATACCAAAAAACACTGTGGATGGAAAATACGGGCATAAATATCAGTATTGCAATTGTGACATGCATTATAATGTAGTATATTAGATTGTATAATGTAGATAGTATATATTAATAGGGCAGCACGATGGTGCAGCATGTATTGTTGCAGTCGCACAGTTCCAGGGTCCTGGGGTTGTAGTTTCAAGCCCCTTTCCGGGTGAGGAGTTTAGTGTATTCTCCCCATGTTCGCATGGGTTTCCTCTGTGTGCTCCGGTTTCCTCCCACAGTCCAAAAACATACGTTATGTTAGTTGGCTATTCAAAAGTGTCCATAGGTGTGAGTGTGTGTTAAATATGTGTGTCCTGCAAAGGACTGGAACCCCCCCCCATGCAACTAAATACACATAAATACGTAACAAGTTATAGCTTTTTAGGTGAAGACACACAGTTAGATATCTTCTAATTTAACTAGTATTTAGAGTAGCACAGTGACAGATGAAAAGCTCTGTTTTTGTGGACACAGTGCAAGCACAGAAATAAGGGACAAGACAGAGACACAGTGGCTCTGATCTGGTGCAGAGTAGTGCAATTACAACAAGAGCATTGGGTAGACTGCACACATGATCAACAAGAGTGATTAGGCGAGCCACATCAATATCCAATCAAATTAACCAATCACTTTCCCTTTAAAAGCTGTGTGTAAGCCAGCGGAACAAAATAAGAGCACTTAGTGGGAAATAATCAGGAATAGTAAGCTAAGTAAACGGTACAGATGCAGTAGGATAACTGAACCAAAGAGAGTTCAATAGAATTCTTTTGTCAAGATTCAGATATTATTATTATTATTATTTATAATTTCTTTTGCTAATGCATTGCTAATGATGCCTTGTTTCCTCACGAGTCTATGGGAACTGACAGCATGCTGGTCTCATCACAGGACAAGGGCTTTTTATTCTGAAATTTGTGCCAAACAATAGCACGTTCATAATGACTTCATAAACGTTAGCTGCCAGATGCAGCATTAGCCCCGAATTCATAGCTCCAGTGAGCAGGGAGCCAGAAGGCAAATGTGTGTGTATCCTGGTTTGCTCGCCATGCATATTCCGGCAGCATCAGCAGCGTTAATGATTCAGGAGGCAGCCAGAGTGTGTTTTGTCGACGAGGGCTGAGCGGCCAGTGTGTTTACAGATGAGGGCAAAGGATGAGTGCACTCGCTCATTAAAACCTCACTGACACCGTTGTCATAGCACAAACGAGGACAACCAGTCAACTGTGATAATACAAGGTGTTTGTGTGTCTGTGGCAGTGGCGGTGGGGTGGGGTGGAGGGTACAGGCTGTGATAAAAGGGATCTCTTGCTTGTTTCTCTCTCCCTTTCTCTCTCTGCCACTGCTTCCAGCCCCACAAACCTACAAAGACTGTTCTCATCAAGGCCAGATCGCTGCATGTGAGTTGTGAACGAGATTCACTTTGGGATAGAGCTGCGCACTGACAAAGTGTCTTTCATTACTTACCCTCTGAAGTGAACGTATTAGTGTGTGTGTGTGTGTGTGTGTGTGTGTGTGCGCGTGCATGTGTGTGTGTGTGTGCGTGCATGTGTGGCGGTGGGGTGGTGTTTGTAGTAATGTGTGGTAAACGGGATTAAAGAAAATCTTGGTATACTGTCTCAAACGAAAAACCTCCACAAAAGCCAGTCATGTTTCTCAAAGAGAAAACCCAGAGAAAGTCATTATGCTTTTCCATTCAAACATCAGCTTTTTCAGGTGTGAAGGTTTAGTTTGCGCACTGTAGTTAATGGGCCTTAAAAAAGTATTGGCTAATGAAAGTATATTAGTTCATTGCATTAAATATTCTTATCACGCAGTCCAACAATCTAACTCACATTTCTCTGAACTAGTACAACAACTTGCATCTAGGTCTTCAGTTTCTACACACAACATTCTCCAGCAAAATCACACTAAACATACACTGTCTGTGCTCACTGTCAACACGTGAAGGATGCTTCCCCTTCGAAACAGAGCTTTTTAAAACATGCAAACATGTTTTATAACTTCAGATTGTATTATAGATCATTCACTTATAATCACAACACAGTCAAAACATCTGTGACCTGCATTGCAATAAAAGCCTTGTTCAGAACAAAGTTTCAGAGCAGGAACTGTTTTTTAGCCACTTTGACTTGGTTCTGTTTCTAACTCTTTCTATTTTATTCTCTTTTTTGTCACAATTTCATCAGTAAACTTAACTATCGGTGCCTCTTGTGTGTGTGTTTTTTTTTCATTCATTCATTGTCTGAAACCACTTATCCAATTCAGGGTCGCGGTGGGGCCGGAGCCTACCCGGCATCACTGGGCGCAAGGCAGGAACACACCCTTGGGGGGCGCCAGTCCTTCACAGGGCAACACACACTCACACCTACAGACACTTTTGAGTAGCCAACCCACTTTGAATAGCCAACTAACATACCATGTGTTTTTGGACTGTGGGAGGAAACCGGAGCACATGGAGGAAACCCAAAGGGACACAGAGAGAACACACCACACTCCTCACAGACAGTCACCCGGAACTGTGTGACTGCGACACTACCTGCTGCGCCACCGTGCCACCCTTTCTTTTGTTTATTTTTTAACCTTGTTATGTGCTCTCACATAAATGCAGGTCCACAGTTGTGAATGGTGAAACTCAGGTGAGGGGTGGGGCCATTCTAAAGTGTCAGTATATTCTAAATAGGAAGCAGCACAAACCCAGAACAGCTAATTTTATCTTATGAAAAAGGACAGGTTGCATGTTTCACACTTTGTGGGTGGGTAGGCACCCCAGATACATAAATTTACATGTACTTTTGCAAAAAAATACAAATAAAATAAAATAAATAAATAAAATAAAAAGTTATTTTTTTCATAGTATGTCCCCATTAAGTGATAGTTCTATTCGATAGTTTAGATAAGAATGAGATTAAAAAGAATATTAAAAATGTTAACCTTATGTTTTACAGTATCAGAAGCCACATAATCGTTTTTTCTTAAGTCAAAAATGTTTGAAGAAATAAGAATGTGCTGACTTAGACAGGCAGTGTACACAATGCTAAATTGGTGTCTAAAAGCACTAATGAACCAGTAATATCTGAAGATCCCTAATGAACATCAGAATATTTCTTATTCTCCTCATAACTCTGTTATCAGATTATCTACGATAGTGTTAACAGATGGTGTTGGGCTGCTAGGGAGTGAAGGGGGTGGAAATGGCTGCATAAGGACCCTTCGGTCTGAAAAAAATAGCTCTATATAGATGGCCATACTGAGATAATATGGACAGCAAAGGTTTTCTAACCAAAATGTGTTTCTGAATGTCACATTAGCTTTAAAACACACTGAAAACATTAAAACTGTTGACTTTCTTGTTCAGCTGAGATGAAAATCCAGTATACTTCCAGTTTTTTAATATTTGGAATGTATTAGTTCATGCCAGCTGTGAAAAAAATATTAAGCATCATAACTCCAGTACAAACGCAAAAAAAAAGACTTTGGACACAGAACTTGGCCAACTGACTTCAAATGTCACTTTGGTTTATTGAACTACTTTAAGTAACCAAACAATGGCAGATAGTTTTTGTTTTATGGCAAAAGTTGACTGAAAGAAGAGAACTACCCATTCAAATATAATACATATTGCCATGCTACTACTCCACTCAACATTAGATCAATGCAGTGAAAAAGCAGTACATCTGACACCTGATATAGCATCTTAGATCAACTTGTCCAAGTTAATCATGCAGTCTCTTGTAAGAGCCATGTGAACTAGAGCTGGCAGCAGCATGCGAGGCTTTGAACTTCACAGGGTGAGTGACATGCAACATCTGTGCAGAGTAATGAGCTGGAGGGAGAGGCTGAGACAGTTCTTCAGCCAGCCCCGCCAGCTCGCACATCCTTAATTATCGATGCAGATGAATGCCAGAATGAATATGTGTGTCACTATTAAAGTAGTGAAGTGCCTCTCAGCAGGCATGTTGATTTTCTGTTAATAACACCAGTGATCAAAGCTGAAGTTCAGTACGTGGGCTTATGTGTTTGATGCTTGTGTATTTGTGTGAATAATGGCTACTGTATACACCTATATGGGAATGATTTCTTGGGTACTTGGATATCTCTGTGTGTGTGTGTGTGTGTGTGTGCACATGCATTTTGGATGGTTGGAGGGATTAAAATCAGCGCAGATACCACTGATGCATAAATAAATAAATAAATAAATAAATAAATAAATAAATAAATAAAATCTTGGAAAAACTAGCTTAAATGTGCAATGATTAAATAGATTAAATAAGAGCCTTTCATGACATAATTTAAAATAATATAAAGCTTCAAATCACAAAAATGATTAGGACAATTGGGGCTATTACAGCTTAATTGGAAAATAATCATTGTTTAAATTACTTTTCCAGCGCTGTTAAGTTAATTTGCAGTCTAGATTTTTAATTATTTTAGCAATATTTTTATAGAGTGTTGGGTTGGGGGCCTACAAAACCCTTGTACCCAGTAATAATGTGAGGCTGTGATTTATACCTGAATACATGTGTGAACACATTACTCTTAAAGCACTCTAAAACTCAACTACAGATGTGGGCAGTAAGACCATACAGTGTTGTTATTGTTTTGCTTTTCCTTATACTAATTAACATGATAAATCCTAATCATAATCCTAATCCTAACCCTAGCGATCATCATTTGTCTTGTTAAATATATGTATTATATTTACTATGTGAACTTATGTGAATTATTGAGAAACATTTTACCACATTTTTTTGATAGCAGTTGAGCATTGTGTTTGTGTATCATGATAATGTAATTTTTATTGTATACACAGAAAATGTCTTTAAGGATAGTGTCTTATACCTTTTTGTAATAAAATATTTTTGTGGTATCACCCACAGGAAGGCATTACACAAATAACAATATGACAGAGGTTGTGTAGTGGTTGTGTGGTATTTCAGGCTTGATTTGTTACAGAACTGCATCATTTCTTTCCCTCCAGTGTGCAATATTTCCTGCTGATATCAGCCTGACATTCATCCAAATAGTATGTTTTTATAGGTCCATGTTTGTGTGTGTGTATGTGTGTGTATGAATAGGTGGGTGATGAGGGCTGCGAAGCAAGCAAGCTCAGACATGGTTGAGAGCATCAGTGTGATGACAGACCAATATTTTAACACCCTGTAATCTTTACAGCACCTACAAGCTCCAGGCTAATCACTTTTAATGAGACAATGCTTCTCCCAGGGCCAGGCTACAATAAAAAGATAATCAGCAAACGAGAGCACAACCTTGTCACTCACAACATTCCCAAGGAACAAGGGGACATTCCAAAGCTACCTGAAGAGCCTGCTTTCTCTTTCAAAGTCTCAGTGAGAAGAAAAAAAACATTTACACGGAAACAACTTTCACGAGAATGTTCTCAAGATTCTGCTCTATTTTGGGACATAGAACTGAGTGAGTTCTACGTCTCTTACTTAAAGGAACTAGAGTTGTATGCACAGGTTTTGACACCAATGGTAAAATTATGATATGCACAACTGATGGAAACATATAATTGTCGTTTTCTGCTTATTTTAAATCATGATTTCTGTCTAAAATATCGTGGTAAGAAATATAGCCCATAAAATAGGCCATGACGTTTGAACACTTATGCTGTTTTTCTGTTTTTACTTCCAAGTGTGTAACATTAAGCATATACACAGAATATGTGGTTTAAATGTGTAGAGGTGTGTTTTCTGTAGATGATATATACTTAATATGGCGTAGCACAAAAAATGTAAACTAATAGGACCAGAAGTTAACGAACTTTAGCTTAAGAAAGTATGTTACAAGGAATTAAGAATCAACACTGAAGAGTAAAACCTGTGTTCTTTGAAATAGTAAACTCCAACAGAAACACTGTCACATTTTGACAAGGTATACGTTCCTCAAATGATTAAGTTCCGCCTCAAACCGCTCTAAGTGAAGTCACCGGAGAGACGCAAAACAGAACCACAAGTACATCTATTTACCGTCCACAGCCATGACAGCGGCTCAGCCCTGGGTTCCTCTTAAAGGAAAAGTTGTTTTGCAAATCTCTCCATGCTCGTCTCCTGGCTCGTGTCAGTCCGCGCGGAGAACATCCGTCCAGCGCGCGCAGTGACGACTCTGCTCTCTCCGCCGCGCGGACGCTGAGAGAGAATTAGCCACCAGCCAATAGAATACAAAGGGGCGGAGCCATGTGTCAATAATCTGCATAACCCCGCCCCTTCAGCGCAGGTGACAGGAACGTCGTTCTCTGGTCGTTCTAAAGAAACGGTTAACGTCCAGCTTTTAAACCCCCTTCTGGTTATCGTTTAAATATCCACTACATAACTCGGTTTATCAAAACAATACACATTTAGAAGTTTTCCCAAGAAAACAAGCCTTAAATATGCAATTATTTCTCTCTCCTCTACCCCGCCTAACAAACTGACAGGACTGGTTCATTAAGTCTATGATGTAAGAAACTCGGTCCAAATTTGCCCATTATAACTGTATTTGAAACTCTGCAGATTAATATTCTCTGCCATGGGACTACTTATTTAACGCATGTACATCTTCTGGAATAAAACAAACATCACACAGGCAGCATGTAAGTAATCTTGTCTTTGATAAGCATTAAGTTGTGTAACAGGAATGGTAAAACATGTCTGTTGTTGTATTCTGCGCTACATATGTTCGGAACCAAGCAGAAACTCCCGCCTCGTGCATTAGGTTTCACTCTCTTTTTTGTTATTTTCTCTGAGGCGCTGTGACGTCCTCTTCCTCCATCTTCTCACCATATCTCCTCTTTTCCCCTCTTTAATTCTTTCCTCCTGCTCTGATCTCTCTTGCTGTCCTTATTTCTACTATTTTCTCTCCCCACTCCTTTCTACTCTTCACGTCTCCTCTCCTCTCCCCTCCTTACATCTCTTAATGTTTCTACTCCCTCCCATCTTTTCTTCTCCTCTCATTTTTCTCATCTTTTATGCTCCTTTATCTTCTTCTCTTCTTTTTCCTCATATCTTATCCCCCTTTCATTTCTACCTGTAGGGTCTCTGCTCATTTCTTTATTCTTCTGCCCTCTTTTCACTTCACGTTTCTGTCCTTTGTTCTGTCCTTCTAATTTTTGGGCTTTTCTCCTCTCCTCTCCTCTCCTCTCCTCTCCTCTTCCTCTCCTCTCCTCTCCTCTCTTCCCCTCCTCCTCTCTCTTATCTCTACAAGTGAATGAATCTTATGGCGGTCTCGTGAGAACTGGGCGTCCTGCAGTGTCCCACGCTGCTCTGGTTCATTCTGAGCAAGTCTCTAATTAGGGGAAGCTTTGAAAACACAGGACGTGGGCGCAAGCCTAAAAAACAGAACCAGATAGAATTTATGGAATTTATATTATTATTAGATTTCTCTCAGTAGAGCGTTTGATTTTTATAGTAATCACTGCATTTAGACACCACCACAATGTCCACAAAAGCACTAATCTGTAAACTATACACTGCTAATAATATTCTAACAATCACAACAATAAAAAAACAATAGCCTCTTAATGATAATAACAATAACAATAATAATATTATAATATTGACAACGACATATTTAAATTATTAATGTTGTTGTTGTTGTTGATGATAATTATGTTGTTTTATAACACACCACCTCCATGTCAGAATTACTATAATACAGAGAAAGACCCACGCCCTAAATTATACCTACTCTGTGGTGGTCCTGACTCTTGAAGATTGGGGTGAAAAGGGGCTAACAATGTGCTCCTTCTAGAACAACAACGTACTACTATATGGTCAGTGGAGCTGATAAAATGGAGAATTAGTGTAGAAACAATGAGGTCATTTTAATCTAGTGGCTGATTGGTGTGCATATTCAAACTCTGTAGATGTCTTTAAAAGTAAATCAATAAGGTGCCAGAGTAAAACAAAACCCTGCTCTGAATTTTCTTGATTATTAGATGTAGATTGGTTCGGTTTGAATGAGATATATTGAATTAATTTCCTTGCGTTTGGCAAGAGTTTGATTTTTGTAATGTATTTTATTCATGTGGAATCAATGCAATACATTTAAATAAAGTGAAATTAAAGCAATACTTCTTTCACTTCTTCACCACAAGCTTGTCCCTATAATATTAATCGTTAAACAATTGAAAGTGAAGACATCTTTCATGGTTAAAGTTTAGATTTAGGCCTAGGGTTGGGCTAATATTCCTGTATAAGTTAAGGATACCTCTCTTAATGCTCAAAAACATAATGTTTGTTTGTTTGTTTGTTTGTTTGTTTGTTTGTTTGTTTGTTTGTGTGTGTGTGTGTGTGTGTGTGTGTGTGTGTGTGTGTGTGTGTAAAGGGTGTGGTGATGATCTAAGGCTGTTGCTGTAATAGATTATTCTAATGCTGTACACTAGAGGGCAACATTTCACTGATACTCCGGCACCAACGACAAACTACAGTAGGGCAAGAGGTGGTACCTAAACTATGCTACACTATAATCCAGAGATGTTCAATAGCAGGGGGTGGGGGTGTACAGGTGAAAGGAGAAATAAAAAAATGCAAATATTTAAATGACAAAGCAGTTTTATTTTTTATTGTTTTAATATTGTTCCACAATCCAGTTGAGTGATGGTGCTTTATTTTATTAGTGTCACATGAGCAATTTAGTTGTAGGTTTGTATACATGGGTGTACACTGTGATTTTTTTGTTCTTTCTTTTTAGTTTGGCCTCTACCCTGCCACTAGTAAATATTCAAATGCCATATACTCAACTTGTAAAAGAGCAACAAGCGAGATAAAAACCTAAAGGACTGAAATGGAATTTAGACTACTTATGGACAGGATTGGGAGTGAAATAGTTGTGTTCTTCTGTGTTAAATACAGGAGAATGTATGTGCTGCTTTTAATTTAATTGATTATTGTTATATATAAGTAAGTTCTGGACAAATAGAGTGACTTGTTATTTTTATATATACACTGTAGTAGTTTGCATATTGACACGTTTTAGTTGAGGGGGAGTGGGGGAACAAGTTCTCAGAAAAGTGCCAAAGGTGGGCTCGGGAGGAAAAAGTTTGAATACCTCTGCTGTAATCAAATTCAAATTAAGTAGTAAAATAAAAATTCATAAAAATGGAGATACATTGTTTTTCTTTGGACATTGATGAAATAGGCCCCATCCTGTTCAAGTTCACAGTAGGTCTGGAGCCTGAAATCACTGGGCAAGTACACAGTTTGGAGAGAATGAATACCCTGAACCTTGCCAGTCCAATCACAGGGCATCAAACCTACCAACATGTGTTCATGGATAGTGTGTGGAAACCAGAGCACCCAGAAACTCATGTAGACACAAGGAGAACAAGCCACATTCCAACTCCAGCACATGTCGTGACACTGTGCCACACAGGCCATAATTAAATGTGCCTAAAATGTATTGATTCAAAAGTAGATTTTTTTCCTCAGAAATATGCTTGAGTACAAGTATTCAATTTGAAAATTGTCCAGAAAGTAAGTCAGGAATCTAGAATACTTGTTGATTTCTTTTCTAAGATAACTTCAGTACAGACGAGTGTGTCATTTAACCAAATCATCATGTTTTTCTTATGTTCCTAGAGCACACACACAAACACACACGCACACACAGTGTCCTACACACATCAGAGAATGTCTACAATATTAAAGTAAAAAAGGGACAATCTGCCCTTTAATGCTCATTCTAAAGCAAACATGGTTAGGGTTAAGGTTAGTCTTGAGATCAAAGTTTCACAGATTCTAGAAGAGAAAAGTCCCTTCTGATGAAGGTGAGGACATTTCCATGGGAGTAGGCTGTTTGAAATGTTTTGATGTTTTGCTGAGTTTTCAACACCCTCTGAAGCACTTTGCGGTCAGATACAGAGCAGCTGCCATACGACACTGAGATGCAGTTTGCGATTATGCTCTAAGTGGTACAGCGGTAGAAGTCCACCAGTATCCTGGGACACAGGTGAACCTTCTTGATTCTCCGTAAGAAGTAAAGATGCTGTTGCGCCTTTTTGATGGAGTTCAGTGACCAGGTGAGATCCTCAGAAATGTGGAATCCAAGGAACTTGAAGTCAGACACACATTGGAGTGTGGTCCTCATTCCTAACACTCCTAAAGTCCATGATGATCTCTTTGGTTTTCTGGGTGTTGAGTGTCAGGTTGTTGTCATTGCACCACGCAGCCAGGTGCTGCACCTCATCCCTGTAGACTCATTAACTATAGTAGGCTGTGAAATATATGCCATTTTCCTTTTTTTGAACTCTTTGCAGCACTGTGCAAGCACTGCAAACATATTCAGTCTGCAGTTTCTACAGTTCATAAACCAATAGTAAAACAGCTCCTTTAGAATATGTCATGGGTGTGTTGCCTAAAATATGAAAACTTTGACACACAGCTGGTGGTACATACAAATCAGTGCCCAAAAGATTACCTTGTACATTCACATTTAACATGGCATAATACGGGCATTGCCAAGGAATATCCAAAAGACAGAAGACATGGGATTGTCACTGTAAGTGCTGGGAAAAGAGTGTAATACTTTATATTTCACTCCATTGCAGGGTTTGTCCTATATCTTGGCCTTATATATTATAAAAGCAGACTTGGAGGCATATATATTAAAGTAATAGTCTTTATCCTTCAGGGAGACGAGTAACAGGGAGCAGCTGGAACACTTTTAATTCACCCAATCAGAAAAGTCTGCAAAGATGATAAGACTTTCAGCACTTTCCATTTCCATATTCACATTTTCCCTCTGTGCCTGCATCTACATTCCAACATGGACATCGGATTAATTACTATTTACTGTATGTGGCTCAAAATTCATGAGTTTGTGGCTCCCAGCAAGAAAGAAAATCGTCAGGGGAGCAGAGAAGGCAAATTAAAGTGCCCTGTTACTCAGTGTGGAGACATGCCATGCAATATTAACACCTCTGAAACATTAATGTTATGATGAAATTGTTATAAAACAAGAACCGCATGTTTCAGGTAAGACTGGTAGTTATAATTCTACTAACACAAAAGAATAAAGCTAAAACATTCATTGAATAGGTCATCGTTCATAAGGTTACATGACACTACATATATATGAAATGTTCAATATAGCCAAAATGTATCCATTCCAAATTACTTAGTGACAGATATAAAATCTGTGCAAGAATGAAACTGCTCTACCATATAATTTAGAATGGCAAATACAAATAAGTCCAGTTCACCTCCTTTACAAGAAGCAATTCATTGTCTTGGAGGACCGTTCTCGGATGTCAAGGGCATATTTATAGAATGTACTGAATCCTATAATGTACTTTAATACTTTTTGTAAGTGTACTCCATTTGTTTTATGTTTTCTTTTATAGTTAGATGTTTTCAGCTGAGCTGTGGCTATAGTAATGGTGTCTAGTGGTTTATGGGTTTTATTTTAAAAATAAAAACATATTTATGCTGTAATAGAATATTTTGACTAACATAAACTAATGTCTGTCAACTGCACTTGTAGCATATAATCAGGTTAACTATATTTTTAATATGCCCATGACTGCACTTAGAATACAACATAAACCTATGCAGTGCATTTTCCTTAATGGATCTCATAACACATGTAGTCAAAATGCTTAATACTATGCAACATTTACCATAAAATGTCAAGAAAGTGCAAGAATTTTTGCTTCAAAACGTATTTGTACAGCTAATATTTTATTACAATAAAAACAAAATCTAGAGGAAATGGTGATCCCTTTTGGCTCTAGACTTGGAAAGCAATATAAACAGCCTTGTTTCCAGAAGGTTCTTATAGTGACACTGTCATGTGTGGTCAGCCACATTCCAAACACATCAGCTCTGGCTGGACAAACAAAGAGCTGACCTTACAGTGAGGGGCTGAATGTGGAAGCTTGGTGCTACCTATAAACAGAGAAAAACAAAGAGAAAAAGACAGGAAGAAACAGAAAAAAGAGTATACAGACAGGCAGGCTTTGGTCAGGTTTCATGACCTTTAAGGTGCTAACTCATGCCCTAGACTCACACATATATACACACACACCTTTCACTCACTTTCCATGTTCTGCTGCCTCTAAATCACTTTTTAGCTAAAGGTTCCACAAGGTACAAATTGTAGTCAAAGGGGGAAAAAGAACCCCACCCAATTTAGACACTGAGTTCTTTGATGGGCCCGGGTGGTGCCCAGTGTTAGAATAAAGGCTGGCTTTCTTCAGTGCAGGTGATTCTGAACCTGAACAGCTGCACCATTGTGACAACACTTCTCAAGCACTTCCTGGGTGGAGGTGGCTGGAAAGGAAAGAGAGAAAAGAGAAAGAAACGTATGATGGGTTTCTTGTGAATGGCCAGTGCCTACACCCCAGGCCTGTTTCACAGGTCAACTAAAATACTCAGTCTACTCAGTAAGACTCCACTCAGAGCTAATCTGTGATCTGACTCTGTAAAACCAGTAAGACTCCACTCACAACTAATCTGAGATTGAACTCTGGCACAAAAACTTTTCATCTACTAATCTGAGACTGTAAAGCACAAGCACACGCTCACATCTAATCTGAGGTCAAACTCTGTAAACTTAATAAGCCTCTACTCACTGCAAATTTCAGATCAGACTCAATAGAAGCCTCCAGCTAGGCTTTTCACACTGCAGAGCAAATCAAATTTGTCCCTTAAGCTAAACTTCTTTTAAATTTTCACACTGTAATTACAACCAAATTTCAATTTGTATGGGAAAAGGAATGTTGGCCCTATTAAGTGAATTTAAATCAGATTTGAACCACCTACAAATGAAGCTTGAAACTGATCTGATTAATTCTGATTTCATGGGGCCGAAAATTGGACAAGACAACGGTCTAAGACATCTGAGAGCAGACTTCCTGCTAAATAAAATAATTAGGCATAAAATAGGCATAATTAAATTTCACATTCACAATAACAACTACATAATGGCAGATTTTCCATTCATTTTAAATTGTTTAATAAGTTTATTAATAAAATTAACAATTACATGTTCTTTAAATAGCATGTAGATAAACAGGATTAAGCCTATTCTTATGCTAAGTTGCAGTGCCAACATTTGGCCAGGACTGAAATAATTCTACTAACTCAGACCTGGAAAACTGGCCCTTCTGAATAAAAATACGGAACATTTACACATTAAGAGCCTGAAATGTATTTTCATGATATAAATTCATTAAATTAATTATTAGCCAGTTTTCTGATGTAATGTTTGTCTGCTGTACCTGTCGTATAATAAGATACCACAACAATAATTTCAACAAATTTCTCCAAAAAGATGGAAACCCACTGGATGGATGGAAGATGGAAACTCACAGGAGAAATCAAAGGACAGAAGAAGATGCTAAAAATAAATTAATAAATATATATTTGTTTACATTTGCAAAACGATTTCTCTCTGTAAAAGTGTAGCATGTTTTTTCCAATCAAGGTTGCAGCCAGAACAGAGGCCTGGTTAAAGCACAGTGGAGCTTTTGGAAACAAGGTAAATACTGTGGGCTTATTAGCCACAGCAACTAAACAAAGACTTATGTTTTAGGTTCGAAGAGGAGGGTGGTTGGCGGGTGGTGTTTACGTACTGTGTGAGTAAATGTGTGTGAGTGTGTGCATGCATGTGTGGTAGTTTACTGAGGTGTACAGTGTGTGTGCGTGCTAGACAGAAGGTTTGGTTTACTCACTCTCTCCCAGATGTGGGCCAAGTGTTCAAACTCAATCTCAGCTGCAACCACAAGCAAAACCCTACTGATACAACTAAAATCATGTTCAGTGTACATTAAGAGAAGAAGCTCAGATTTTTAACAAGCAGAACTGCTTGTTTAAAACATATTTTAAAACTCTAAAATATGTAGGGCCTGAGTAAATCTGAGAACTAATGTAAAAAATAGTAATATTAAATTAAACAACACTAAACAAACAACGCTAATACATCAATACAGAGCAGATTTTTGCTTCTTGTATATATATATATATATATATATATATATATTTAAAATTGAATACCAAATTCGGGCCATTTTTATTTCCCCATTGTGAAATGTGATATATGTCAATCAGTGGTGGATGCTGGTCTTTCAAGGAGGGGAAGCTCAATTTCAGCCTACATCATAAAATGTGTCTGTTTATTTATGCATAAATTCTACCCTCCGTTCCTTTTCAAGAAAATGATCTGTGACCCTGTCGTACCAACAAGCGGTCTTTTCCAGGGACTTGACTAGTGTCCTCTCAATGGCCAGCAGAGCTAGGCTGCTTAAACGGCCCTGGCTCATGTGAAGTGTGTCCGTCTGTGAGTGCTTTGTGACGGTGGAGGGGCTCAGCAGCACCCGCTGGACAGAAACTGCAATAGAAGTCAGAAAGAGTGATAGAAGTCAGTCTCCAAACACAAGCAGCTACAAAAAAAAATCCACCAGAAATAGAAGCTCAATTTGTCGCTAGTCGTTTTTAACAAAGAAAATGCCGCTTAGAGGTTTAAGAAAATCTCCGGTTCAACTCAGAACAAAATGAAAATGCTCCCACGGATCTTTACACCAAAGGATCGCTGATTCGCTCATTTCGCTATCAATCAAAAAGGGATTCAGCCTCAGACAGATCATCCAATCATCATGCAGAAGCTGAGTGTCCGGGCCAGCCGAGGCCAGCCCACTGCCCCATAGACCCCCAGAGACCCCTATTATCCAATGACTCGTCTCGTTTCGCTGCACTTCGCTGCTTCGCTATTGAACTCTGTGGACACTCAGCGTCCTCACTGTTTAAAGCACTGTGAAGGGAATGATGGAGAGGAAAGCCGCGTCTTTACCAGTGACAAAAAACTGAATCTGAACAAAAGTTGAGCGCATTGTAGTGCATATTTATTCACTGACATGTACACGCAACAGTATAATATTTGGTCACTTATTTTTTGACATTTTAGGGGAAGCTGAGCTTCCCTTGCAGTCTTAGAGCAATCGCCTTTGATGTCAATATAGATTTTAAGTATTTCACATATAATATATGGATACCCTTGTATCCTATTTGCATTTGCCAAGATTGTATATATATAATTTGGGACATGCACTGATTATGGCCCCCTCTTTGTTTCCAAGGGCCACTAACCATACATTTGCTAACTATAGTCTATTTATTGCTCTCTATACTTTATTTTAAGCTTTCACCCTGTCTTTCAGTTGTCAGTACCCCATAGGACAACCACAGAGTAGGAATTATTTGGGTGGTGGATCATTTTCAAAGCTGCAGTGACACTGACATGGTGGAGGTGTGTTAGTGTGTGTTTTATCGGTATGAGTGGATAAGACGCAGCAGTGCTGCTGGAGTTTATAAAGCGCTCAGTGTCACTTCTGGACTGAGAATAGTCCACCAACCAAAAACATCCAGCCTGAAGTGTCCTATTCACTTTTTTATAATCATACACAAGATAAAATATAAAATATCCTATGCCAGTCCATTAGAGCTTCACATAGGGCCCACCACACTCTCTTTCTATCTGCAGCCACCAAAATTCTCGTGGCCATTTATGATCTGATCAGCAACTAGCTATCCTACTGTGGTTACTTATTGAGCCCAGCCCATGAGTACCCAAATCTGTATCACTAGCTCCTCACAGGAGTCATCAGGCAGGCACCTCCTCTCATTGGTGTTTCACTGAATTAAGCCCACAAAACCTCCAGAAGGCTCAACAGTGAAGTCTGGAGTCCCAGACCCACACCCTCATCCTCCAATCCAGCTTTACAGTTCTACCTTACCCTTTTCCATCAACAACCGTAAATCCACACTGGCCTCCCTGGTGACTAAGGCTGTATCTAGCCCCACTGGCACCATTAATGCATGCTCAGTTCCATGTGAACTTTACATGCTACATCACCAAAAATCCCAATAGCACCTCTACAGTGAATTTCACGAAAAAATCTGTGCTCTCCTTATCCACAACCACTGACTAGACCTTTCAGCTGTTTCTGATAACTCCTTCACATCTGCCCTTATTTTTCGGCCCCTGATGCCAAAATGCACAAGCAGGGATGTGGCTGACTTGGCTACAAATCTCCTAATGCCTATCTCCACTAGTCTTACATGTGCCTGCCACCTGCGTTCCCTCACCTCAGCCGCCAAGTCTGCATACCTCGGCTTCTTCCTTCCGAACGCTTCATCTACTGCATTCTCAAATGGAACCATTAACTCTATGATGTCTGGCTTCAGTGTTGTTTTCCAACATCCACCAGCAATTTACTATCTTGTGCTTTACCCCATCTACCAATATTTGTAGCCTGTGCATATTTTCAAAAACATTCCCCCTCATGCACAAAGCTAGCTATTTTATTACTACAGCTACACACCAATGCCTTAACCTCTAGCAATTTGCTGTCCAACAAACGTGCTAAAACCCTTAGTACCTGATTATGTCTCTATGTATCCCGACCCTGTGACAAACTAACTTTACAAGCTGAAAAAATGTACTTCAGCTTGCCAGCCCCTTTGCATAATCCACAACTAGGGTCTTCACCTACCCACTGTCCAAAATTTTGCGGTGTTGGAAGGACGTTATTAGTTGCTCCCAGCAAAAACTTAATACGACTTGCCAGGAAATCTTCCGCTTCTCTAGATTCTCCCATCAAATCCACTGGCCTGGTTGTACCTGTGACACTGCTGTTGCACACCGTGCCTCTTCCTCCTGCTTGCGAATAAATCTAAACTTCATTTGCCTTCTCTCTGGTGATGTGGCCTTACTACAAGCTTTCCACAAATCACCTGACCCAAGACCTGATCTTCCGCATTATACTTATACAATTACATCCCTTCCAATGAGCTCCTGGCTACCTGCACAGCCACTTTCGGATTCCACTTCCTTTCTGTTTTTGTGATTGGTGCTACTGCTTTTACCACTGCATCTTTTGATCCTGACAAAATCATCTCACGAGTCACCTTTGCACATTTAAATTCCTCAATTAAACTTGCGAGTGATAACTCTAGTACCCCTCTCCCGTACCATGCCATGCTACTTAAACACTGCAGCACCCCTAGCCACTTATGGCCTTTTTAATAACCCTTTCTATCCTCTCTACTTTTGTAATTGAAACATCATAAACTGTCAGTGGCCCCCTGCACACATAACAATTTCAACTTCCCTGGCAAACACGATCTATCAATGCTATTACCAGCCTTCACCAGTTCAGCTTTTAGTCACACAACTTGTTCTGTATTGTTTATTGCTGCACTATACCATCTACCTAAACTCTTCACTGGTCTCTCCAGTACTGTTGGGATCATTTCTCCTTCCATCAATAATTTTTTTCTTGCACAAGTTTTCCTTTGACAATTGACTTATAGACTTGTTTGGTTTAACTTTCAGCCTAGCCAACCTTAGATTATCATTTAACGTCTCTAACAACTGCTGTGTGCAAGGCACTGTTGTTCTTAGCGTCGTCATGTCATCCATGTAAGCCCTAACTGGGGGGAGCCGAGTACTGTCGTGCAACCTATCCCCATCTACAACACACTTAGAGGCCTAGAGGATGACCAACACAAACTTTCTCTGACTTTATATTTACAAGATGGACCAACAAGGTAGGTGTGTCTAACAGAGTGGACACAGTGTTTAAACACTCCAGCAGCACTGCTGTGTCTGATCCTCTGTCTGACACAGTTTGAAAAAGTTTGTGTTGGCCATCTTCTAGTCATTCATTAGTGAACAAGACTCTTCTGGCTGGATGTTTTTGGTTGGTGGACTATTCTCAGTTCAGAAGTTACACTGAGGGCTTTAAAAACTCCAGCAGCACTGCTGTGTTTGATCCTCTGTATGACACACACCACCACCACTTCAGTGTCACTGCAGCGCAATGACAATGATCCACCACCCAAATCATACTTGCTCTGTGGTGGTCCTGACCATTGAAGAATAGGGTGAAAGGAGGAAAATAATGTATATAGAGCAACAAATGGACTATAGTCTGTAATAATTAAACTATAGAGTGCTCCTGTATGGTTAGTGGAGCTGAGAGAATGAACAGTGAGCGTAGAAACAATGAGGTGGTGTCTATTTATCATATATCAAAATACACAAGCATATTTAAGGAATACATATATTCAACAATATATGATGGAATAGTTTTTTAACATTTTGCTTTTACATCACCAAATTCAACCCTAACCAGTAATTTAAAGTATGATATAACTGATTAGACTGTGTAAACACATTCACAGCTGTGAACATTTTTGCCTAGGCAACTGACCTGACATTACTCAGCACAAAGTCAGTGACCCAAGGCAAGAATTGAAACATGTATCTTCCAAAACAGCAACTATACATTAGAAGGGAAAACAATGAACTTCCAATGGATGTCAATGTAAAATTCCAAGTGTTTTTGGAGCATTTCTATTGACCCATTCATCATGATATTTTACCACAATATGAAGGAGAGCTGCTATGTCAAGTGATGTAAAAAAAACACAAAATCCACAAAAATAAAAATGACATGTTTTTAATTGGACATCGACGATATTCACCCATTTATCATATACACAAATCATATTTCTAAACCTAACATAGTAATGAACTTGGGAATTTCATCATCTACAGTCTAAAATATCACTGAAAGCTTCAGAGAATCCAAAGAAATCTCTATACCCAAGGGATAAGTCCAAAAACCAATATAGGCTGGCTTATTCTCCATTAAAATTAGATATGTTTCTGTAATAAAAATCACTGCATGGGCTCAGAAACATTTCCCAATGTCACTGCCTGTGAACACTGCTGCATTTATAAGAGCAAGTTAAAACTCAAAAAGGCAAAGAAGAAAAATATACAAACAGGATCCAGATACTCTAAAGCCTTCTCTGAGCTCATTTAAGATGGACTAAGGTGAAATAACAAACAAATCAAAATTATAATTTTTTTAAAATTATGGATGCTGTATCCTCCAAGAGGAAAAGTGCCATTCCTCTTGTTACAAGTACACATTACAATATGCAGCATCATTGATGGTATGGGTGTGTATTCATCCACATGGTAAATAGTGACCTGCACATCTGTGAAAAAGGCGTTATTGCTGAACTAAATATGCAAGTTTATGAGTATATAAGTTTGGAGCAACATCAAGACATCGTCTTCTTCTGAGAAAGCCTTGCTTATTTAGCCAGGTGCTAACACAGTCCAGACCTGTCACCCACTAAAAAACAACTGGTGCATTATGAAATGAAACCACTATAATGAAAGACACCACACTGCTGAGCAGTTGAAATCCTATAACATAATATAATATAAGTAAGAATAGAAAAAATCATCATCATCATCATCATCATTTGACTTTTTTAAAGAAAGGTTAACGCTAAATATTTAAACATTGCTGTGAGGATTTGATGGTATTCAGCTGTAAAAGCAGGTACTGTTGGATGATTTTTTCTGGATCACAAAAGCCAATCCCAACTCCTCCCCAAAGGAGCTTAATCTCTCCATGATATTGAGTATTAAGGAAATTTGCAGCAAGTCCGTAAGGTCTCAAGAACTTTTGTCTTTAAAAATACATTCTTGTGATTTTTTATTGGTTCCTTCTATTTCTGTGTATTCTTATTTTTTCAGGAACAAACACACGTGCCCAGATAAATGGTTTTAAATCATTAACTCAGGGGCCTAATAAAATAAAAAAAGCAATTAGTCCACTTTTGCTTAATTAGTTGACTAATAATTATACCCCTTTCTCCCATGTTTTTTCCGTTACAGCTATTTTGGTCTTATCAGGTAATTGTCGTTGTTTACTTTTCAGCAGCAGAGTTAAAGTGTGTTTATTCCACACATTTGTGTCACTGCGGGTGTTTGTGTGCGAATGCAAGTCCATATGTTCTCCGACTTGTGATATAGACTCCTGACCCTCCTGACCCTAACGGAAGACCACTGCACTGTATTCTGCATTAAATAAACATATCATCCATCAAATCAAATCCTTCTAAGTTTGTTATTCTTTATAATTTTTATTTTTTATTTTTTTTGGAATTACCTGCTACCCTGTACTTTCACGCCTAAAATATCTCATATCTTAGCAAGTAATAACATAATAAATCTAGTAAAAAATAGAGAAAATTTCTCAGACTGTTGTGAAAATTGTCAAAGTTTATTACATTTTTAGACTTGTTTTAATTATGTATCCAAAGGACAGGGGCTGTACGGTGGGGTCCTTGGGTTGTGGGTTTATACTCTGCCTCTGGTCACTGCTTGTGTGTTTGATATGTTCCCCCATATCAGTATGTGTTTTCCCAATCAAACACAACACATGTTGATATGGAATGACTAGTAAATATTCTTCATTGATGTGATCTTGTGTGTGACTGTGTGATTATGTAATGGATCCTATCCAGGGTGTATTCCTGCCTTGCACTTGATGATTCCCTGTAGACTCCAGACTCATCATGACTCAGACCTGGATTAAACGATTACAGAAAAATTAAATAATTTGGATAACTGGTGTAATTTACTGCTAAATAATTTGGCTTGTTTTTATTTAAAACCTTTCATTAAAAAAAAAATATTGTTTAAAAGAAGCTAAATATAATCTGGCAAAACAATACTTTCACTAATTTATAAAGTTTCTGTAACCACTTGTTTAGTGTTGTGGTGTGTCCAGAGACTATGCAGAATAATTGGGTCCAAGTAGGCACACACCCTGGACAGAGTGGCTGTCCATCGCAGGGGAAAAACACACTCACACAGTCATGCACACACATATGGCAATGTTTCATAGCCATAGCATGGGTTTTTTGGATTGTGGGAGGAAACTGGAGTAACTGTAGACACAGGCAGAGAGAACACACCTCACAGACAGAGTGACCTGTGGGGAAGATGGAACCCAGGCCACCAAGACCCTGGAGCTCTGTGGCAGGGACACTACCTGTTGCACTGCTGAAGCTGTCCCAACATGAAACAAGTAAAAATGTTTTTGCACTCCTCTGACACTGGGCACTGGGCATGATGGCCTTAAGCGCATGTGTGGCAGCTTTAAACAGCCCCATTTCATTCATTCATTTCTTTGTAGATTCAAGCTACACAGACATAAATGAGCTGGACATAACTGGACATATAGTGTTTATATAGTATATATTTTTGAACTCTCAAGGTGTTTATAAATGAAGTACAGAACTTAAGAAAAGTTCATTACTGTTACACTGCAAAACATTTTTATAGGCTGTCCAAGTCCTAATCCAAACATTGCCTGGAAGTCTAATCATTAGATTAAATAAGCAAGATTGGAAATAATGCTTCATTATTGGGCTCTACACCAGGCTATATCTACTCTCTCACTTTATCTTATCTTATAGCTAATTACATCTAGTTTCCTTCAGCACTGAAGCTTATTATGCCACTGTGCTGCATGGGCCAGGTGCAGAACTACCACACTTCTGTCCATTTAGAGGCACAAGGGGCGGGGCTATGGTCACTCAGGGCTTTATTAGGTGGCTGTGGGCATCAGTGATCAGCTCACAGAAGCCTGCAGAAAACCACAACCAAGGGACATTTAACACACTGCTTATATCGTGCTTTCTCCATTTTCTCAGTTTCCTTTTTCCCCTAATTTAAATTACCATTGCAGGCTAAGAGGAATATGAGACGACTGCTTACCCCAGCTTTTTGATTATTTTTGAACTTTTTTTTTTCACTTATCCAGAAAAGCGCACACTCCATTTTCCAGTTTCTACTTTTGAGGACCGCGCCACTTCAGTGAAGATGCTGTGGTCAGATATTTTCTCTCAGATTCTTTTACTGAGCACGGTTGTGGCTGTGACGAATGCTTTTGGGGCTTTTAATCCCAGGGCCAACCAGCATTTCAGCCCCTACCACTCAGGACCTGACCCTCACTACAGCTCCGGGAAACCCACTGCCAGACACAAGTGAGTATCACCAAATTATCAGATGACTCTAATATCTGAAAATGTCTACGCTTTTAAGATGACGTGCCAGAAAGCCCTGTTTCGAATGCAGAGCAGAAACATTGGTCACTCCTCTCCTTCTGAAGAGATCCACCGTCTGGCAGGTTTCACTTCCTTCCTGCACTATATATCCAAGTGGTTTTACCCACTTGTGCTTACCTGTGCTGCAGTAGCAGCTTCTACCGTTCTATGGTGTTAGACTATATGTTGTAACATTTCTGTTAGGATCTGATCTCCAACTGTTTCCAAAGTTACTGAATGAAGCTCCAACAGTCTAGAGAATGGAGTTCCACTGCTCCACAGCCCAAAGCTGGCAGCTGTTCTCCTCTAGTCAACTCTTAACATACACCTATCCAATATCTTCTTCAAACATGGCTTTCCAGAGAACCAAATTATTTTCTTCTATGGCACATAACCTTTTTTAAAGGATTGTCCATATAGGCTTTTTTCTTATTTACAAAAATATTTCCCTCCATTTAAAGGTTGTTTAGAAAATTAATGGTGATATTTCAGTAGCATGGAGCTCCATCTGGCACCTTCATTTTTTAGGTGTGAAAGTTGATGTCACATCCATGGATGAGCCACTTTGTTATTTTCCTACAAACACGTCTAAGCTAAGAAACAGTTAGGAGGCTTTATTTTTAAGAGTGTATGTAAGAATACAAATGCGTTTGGAGGTACGTCTGTCAGCACTGATGAATTCAACCTTGGTGTTAATCAGTAAACACAGCTGCCCATCACTTTGTATGCTGATGTTCATTAAGGCAGAACATTATTCCAGAATGGACACAGCATACCCTTAAAAACACATAATGGTGTGTTCTTTTGTTTATTTATTATTATTATTATTATTATTATTGCTATTGTGCTGCTTACCTTTTGCTTTGAAGTCCTTTATGGTGCAGAAATAACAGATTTCAAACACTTGGGGAAATAATGGAGCACTTAAAACACAGACGGCTCTAATTTCCATTTCCAACATTGCATTTTGAGTACCTCCCTGGAATTTCAGATGATTATTTCCTTTTATCAGATTTTGCCTCATTTTCATGATTTGTACATTTCCTTTGACTCCAGTCTCCCTAACAGAGAAATATTTGCCACAGATTTGAAAGAGTTTTAAAATATAAATGTAATATGTTAAAATATTCATGCTGTATGAAATGATAAAATACATAGAGAAGTCCCAGAAAATGAGCATATTTATTTCTGAAAAATGTTATTTATTTTTCAGCTTCAGTATAAAAACATACTCAAAGAAAGGATTACACAGAAACCTGAACAAATAAATATCATATGAAAATGAACCCCTCTTCTATGTTATAATAACTTTGATTATTTTAAGACTTCTTCATCGAAATCTGCAGGAATGTTTTATTTCAAACCTCCAAAGCTCACCTTTTTCTCTCTCCTTCCAGAAACCACTGTGCCTATGTAGTAGAGAAGAGTGTGTCCTACACTATCCAGGATGGAGTGGCTCCTTATATGAAGGCAGAATACAACAAATGTCCATGGGGGAAAAAATGTCCAGCGCTGAAGTAAGTTCAAGAGTTTTAATCTGGCAACATTAGGTAGTTTTTCCTTAAATTTACAGCTTCACTTTCATTGTGATGTGTCACTGACCTGTAATAGGGAAAGTCTCAGCACTGCACTATGTACGTTTTAGAGGAGGAGAGAAGGACACCACCCCCCTGCCTACCCCTCCCCCCAATTTACACTCTCTCGCAAACGTCAAATTTTACCTAGTGTTCATTTAACATAAACTAAGGCTAATGTAGCTGTTATTTTGTCTTTACTACTATTAACATTCTGTATTATTTGTAATTTTAGGTACCGCATGTTCTACAAACCGTTGTTTAAAGTGATACACAAGACCATGACTGAATTAGAATGGCGTTGTTGTCCTGGATTCACTGGTGTTGGTTGTAATGTTGGGCCTGCTGCCTATGGAATGAAGGCAATGCCACCATTCAAGGGTCCTGTGCCCTCTAGTAAAGGTCCTCAGCCATCTATGAAAGGTCCTATGCCACCCTTCAAAGGGCCAATGCCTGCATTCAAAGGACATATACCCTCCTATAACAGCCCAGCAATTCCTTATAAGGGACCAAGACCTTCCTATAAGGGCCCAGTGCACCAACCCAGCTATAAAGGAAATTCTTGGAATCAGCCCCACACACCATTTAACAGAATGGGTGGCTATCCTAATCCTGATCATGCGCCGTCTTATCCTGAAACCTCATTTGGACCTCAACCTGATGATCAAGAACTGGAGACAGTTCATCCTGACACAATGCCAGAGGAGCACAACCCTGTGACTGAGGATCAGGAGCCAGTACCCGAGCCAATCCCAGATGATCTTGAACCAATAACAGACTACCAGGATCCTTTACCAGATCCCCAGACTGCACTTCCTCAGAGAGCACAGATAGAGGCAATTCCTGTGGCACAGGCGCCCTCTGGTGACAGTCAACTAAACTCAGGTTAGATTTAGGCTTTTTCAACACACTCTAACACAAGCATGATCCAATGATCACCTGATTAAGGACACCTGCTTTATATCTACACTGACTGCCCATTTTATCAGCTCCACTGACCATACAGCAGCATTTAGTAGTTCTATTATTAGAAACTGTAGTTCATGTGTTGTTTTTTCTTATCCCCATTTCATCCTGCCTTCAAAAGTCAAGACCCCTACAGGACTATCACAAAACAGAGGAATGATTTTAGGTAGTGCATTTTACACAGAGCTGTGCTGACAATGACATTGTGTTGTGTTAGTGGGTGCTTTTGCTAGTACAAGTACGAGTGGATCAGACACAGCAGGGCTGCTAGAGTTTTTAAAGTCCTCATGGCACTGCTGCACTGGGAATAGTCCACCAACCAAAAATATCCAGACAGCAGCGGCCTGTGTCCACTGATGACGGACTAGGGGATGAACAATACAAACTGTGCAGCAACATATGTGTGCAGCTACTGCCTATGACTTCACTTGTGCAAGCTGGACCAAGGACGTGAGTTTAAACACTGTGTCCACTCACTGTCCACTCTGTTAAAACCCAAGCAGCACTGCTGTGTCTGATCCATTCCCACTAACACCACCGTCAACACGTCAGTGTCACTGCAGCCCTGAGAATGATCCACCACCAAAATCATACTGGCTTTGTGGTGGTCCTGTGGAGAGATCTTTACCTTTGAAGAGCAGGATGAAATGGGCATAAGAAAGTATGCAGAGCAACAAATGGACTAACGTCTGTAAATATAGAACTACAAAGCGCTCCTCTATGGTCAGTGGAGCAGAGAAAATGGACAGTGAGTCACGATACAAGGTGGGTGTTTCAAATTAAGTGATTGTTCTGTGCATAGATAATATAGCCCGTTTCAACCCTTGAAAACGTATTTAAAATGTATTTAGTATTATTTTTCAGTTCTATTAATGTGAAGGACTCCCTATTAAAAATAGGTTGAAAAGTGTGGCTGCTTTTTTAAAACTTAATGTGGAAAAACTAGCTGCCATTTCTTCTTATTTGACAATTATGTGTACAACTCATACAGTGAGTATTAAATATTCATTCATGACAGAGAAACTTTGTCTATATTTGTCTGATATTTGAAGTTGTCTGCCAACCCTCCTTTTCCCTCAGACACTGAAGATGACAGTGCCACAGCTGACCGTTTGAACCGGATGGAGGAAGACGTGCAAAGACTCTCACTGGGTCTGGAGACTCTTCGTGGTAAAGTTACTGGTTTAGAGGACCACCTGCGTTCCTCACTCCGGGAAGACGCCAACCGTATGTTGTCTGCCCTCTTGTCCGCAGCTCCAGCCCCAGTCGCTGCTGGATCTCAGCATTCCCCAGTTGGTTTTGGGGACCTGCCTGGTGGGGCACCTGATATGGAGGGCATGGACATGGTGGGGAAGTTTTCAACCTTGGGCGAGCTGGTAGGCAAAATAGAAGAGCTACGCACAGAGTTAGTGGCTAAGAGCACAGAGTTGGCAGAGTTGAAAGGAACAGTCATGGAACACAATGGGACCTTGCAGAGGCTACAAGATAAAGCAGTGGACCTCACAGGCTCTCAGCAAGTCCTAGAGATACTGGTGGAGTCAAAACTCAGTGAGGCAAGGGCAGCCATTCTAGATGGCTTTGAGAAGCGTGTGGAGAGTGCAGAGGAACGGTGTGAGGGCCGTGCCATAGAAGTGCGTCTCCAATGCAAGAAGGAGCAAATGGAGGGACTGGAGCAGCTGGAGCAGGCCCTAAATGGCAAGGTAGCAGGCTTGAGGCAGGAGTTTGGAAAGGTCAATGGCCAACTGCAAGGACTAGACCCTGATGAAGCCTGCTGCACTGCAGTGTCAGGTCTGACTGAAAGGGTCATCCTGCTGGAGCAGTCAACAGAGGGTTTAAACCTGTCACAAGTGAATCTTCAAGCTGAAATAGGAAGCCACAAGGACCATGTTGAGGGCATGATTGAGGGTAGACTGAGCTATGTGGAAGAAAAGCTGAGCATGTCTGAAAAGCAACAGGGAAACCTTGGCAGAGAAACGTTTGGTGACCTTGAGACATGTCTGGAGGAGAAGATGAAGGCCCTTGAAGGTCGTCTCTTTGCAGCAGTAGAGGAACTTGGTAATGCCACAGCTCCAGCTCTTTTGGAAGGCCAGGCAGTGCCCACGTTAGAAACAGAAGTTGAGTCCCTCAGGAAAAGAGTAGAGGTGGATGTGGACCGTTTTCAAAAGCAGCTTAGCTCATTGGAGCTTCTCTGCACTTCCAACTGTGCCCCACAAGCAGTTCTAACAGGATTTGTGGCACCACTACAAGCCCCAGAAGAAGAAATCAAGGAAATTAACAAAAATCTTAATGGACAGCTTGATGAACAGAAAGAACGTTTGGACCGTCTGAATGCCACTCTGAACTCTCTGATCCTTCGGTTATCTGAACGTCAAGAAGAGAATGGTATTGAAAGTGAAGTGACGTTGCTAAGGGTGAGCGTTCACTCTGTCAACCGCACAATATGCGGCCTGAAAGACACATTTGGGAAAGTGGTCGAAGAAGTAGGACACATTAACCTCACCTGGCAGGACCGCGAGGAGAGGCTAGCCCAGCAAGTTAAAGGGGTTGTGCAGCTGGTTGGACGGCAGGCCTCCATGTTGGGTGCAGGAGAAAGGAGGTTGACCCGTCTGAAGGGTGAACTCCAGGACCTTCGGCGGAGGCTGGCTGGCGAGCTCCAAGGCTGCCGCTCCACTGCCCTTGATGTCCAGAAAGAAGTGACTGAGGTTGGGGGACGTGTGGCCCGCGTTGAGGGTCAATGTGGTGGCTTGGCGCGGCTGGCTGAAGATCTGGAGCTTATCCGAGGGGAACTGGACAAACATTCAGACCAGTACTTGTCCCAGGTTAACAGCACCCTCGTGAATCATGCCCTTCAGCTGTCGGAGCTTAGAAATGGTCTTAAGAATTGTACTGGGTCATCTGAACTAACGGAATCAAAAGGTGACCACTTCATGACAACAATGTTAGAATCTCATACAGCTGAACCGATCTATCCAAGAGGAGACCAGTTTACAGACCCTACACATCTGAGAAATACCCAAGAACTTAAACAAACTCCATAAGCTGCAATGTGATTAAGATAAAACAATGTTTACTGAAATTTTTAAAAATAATAATTTTATACATTTTGTACTGAATGATTCTGTATGTTTCTTCATGTTGTTAAGTGTGTGTGGAGTGTTGAGAAACAGGCACATGTATATGGTACATCTTGTCCTTCTTTAGTTTCTTTCTATGTGTAATTCTTGTGTCTTATATTGTGTCCATAATGTGTTTTTTTTTTTTTGTAATGATTTTCTATTAAATGTAAAATGCACTGAACACTTAAGACTCATTGTAAATTAATTCTGGTCTTCACAGAAGAGAAAAAAACACATGTACTGTTCAAAGTCAAATAACACCCTTTTATAAATTTTCCAAACAAGTTGAAAATGACAGAAAACCTGTATTAACCAGACATAAGCCTCCACACATAAGCCTCCAATATCAAAATGTAAATTTGTCCGAAAATACTGAAAGTGGAGATCTCAAATGCAAGGCATAGTTTCATGGATTGAAAAGTTGTTAAATGTTCATTCCAACACTGAAGTAAAAATAAAAGATACCTGTTAAGTAAACCATAAGATAAAATAAATACTGAGCATGTAAAGGGTATGATACAAGAAATATGTGGTTATTGCTGGGTATCTTACAATTCATTTCATAATTTTATAATTACTCAGCTATGTACATATAATGCCTCAATACATATAGGCTAAGCAGTGTAAAACATCTCCTAAGTGATGATGATTATTGTGGTAAATCACATGTCCCGAACCTATAGCACCATAAAACTCTGCTAGTGTATGTAATGAAAGTAACTGACCATGTCCTTCCCTCTATGTGCATTGCAAATAATCTTAAATGATATATATCTTATTTATAAAAAATGGCAATAATAGTCACTTGCATAAACTGTAATACATGATTAAATTTTGTAATCTAAAATTATGCTTAGAGGTACAATAGATTCGGGACTTAGTTATGTGCATTATTTGTAAGTTTTTGTAAGATGCCCAGTAATAACCATATATTTCTAGTGCAATACCCTTTACTTACTCTATACTTACATTTTCTTACACCTTACTTAATATGTATGTACTCTGTACTTACCCAGTAATAATACCCAGAAATAATCACACATTTCTAGTATCTTGCCCTTTACTTACTCAATACTTATTTTATCTTACAGCTAACTTAACATGTACTTACTCTGCATTTACCCAGTATTTAGTGGGCTGTAAAAAATTTAGTAGTAAAAATATACAAAAATCTTATAGTCATACAAAAATATACAAAAATTTTCTTATAGTCCCTTTGTTGTGTTTTTTTTCAGAGATGAGAGTTTGATGCTGTCATGCCGACCCCACACCTCTTCATTCAGGACATCTTCAGTTCTGCTTCATATCTTCATCCTCATGTGGACTGTCGTCAGACACCTACAACTAGTGGGAGGAAGGAAATTCATATCAGATGTATGTCCAGGTGAATGATTTCAAAAAGTTTTGGCCTAAATGGTATGCTATATGCACGTGACTACTCAGCATTTATTAAAAACAAGGGATTTTGAATTTTTCACTTATTTAAACAAATTATATACAAATGGACATGGATGTTTGCGAGCTGAGGTTTCGTATGTAGAGGACTTGCTGTTTTGAGTTTCATAATTAACATAAATAACAGGATGTTATCAAAAGTTACAAAATACATGTACACTCACAATGATTCCACAGTATAGGGTTAGTTTTGCATATTCTGTACTTTGTTTAACATAATATACTAACTTTTTGTGGGCCAATCTAAAAACAATTATAGATAATATATAACATCGTTCATTATTGCTATATTTTAATGTCCATTTTTGCCTTTGCATATTTCAGAGTTCAGCAGAGAAAAAAAGAAAATACTTACTAACTACATTTTCATTCTGTCTTTTATTGATCTTGATGTCTGTTAAGATGAGGAAAACATCATAGCCATAAACAACCGCTGCCATTATTCCAAAGATCTGCAAGATGGAAAGACATTCAAAATAATTTGCCTTGCTTTTTACAAGTGAAACTTTTCAGTATAAACAGCCTCAGCAGCAAAACAAGAAAATCCATAGAGGTGATAAAACAAATAAATACTGCATTTCTGTGCTCAGTTTGTTTTGTGCTCTGGTGGTTCTTTTTGTCACAAAAGTGCATAAAACACTTAAAGCTGTGTATCTCAATTATGAGCATGTCATTTGCTGTCCATTGTTATTTCAGCAAGACAATGCCAAGTCCCATTCTGCACATGCACAGCCTCACAGTTCAAGAGAATTAACAAATAAGACATTATTGGTTTTATTGCATTTTATAATATACCCTTACTTAATCATTAATACCAACTGGCAATATACTTTGCATATTGTCTCTTCATTCTCCTCTACCTAAAGTAGTGAGTTTCCACATATTGTATATATTTTTATATAGAAACACTTTTGTTTAAGTAGTACACACATTTAGATCTTCATTAACATCTTACCCCTCCAGTTATCTGTGGACCGTCCTTCCACCGACTGAACACACATAGGAGAGAGATGATGAAGTAGATGATACAGCTGGTGATTGCTCTGAAAAAGTCCTACAAAAATAATTTGAGCTGACATGAGTGAAATTACCCACACCCACAAAAAAAAAATCATAAATAAATATAATTCTGATAAGACGTTTTACGATGTATGTGTATGCACATGAAATGTGATTTTGTGATAAAGAACTTTAAGAATATGTTAACAATAGACTGAAGTTGTCTTTACATCCATCATCAAGGGATTATAGAATGGAAAATATGTATTTGCTGGTCTCTTACTGTCCATGGAAAATTTATGAATTTGAAGAGATTTTGCAGATCCAGGGCAAAAATGAAAAAGATAATGAGGGTGGAGACCAACTCCCAGATGGGCACCATGATGTATTGCCCATACAGTGAGCAGGAGAAGCAAATTATGATGAACAAGGACAGCACCTATGTGTACAAAGGCAGAATTAGCAGCAAATCAGCAAGAGCGTCAAAAAATATATACACATCCTTGGCCACTTACAAACTGAAATTACAAACACTCCTCTCCTTGTTAGATGATCTCCCATTTTCCATAAACAGAACAAACAAGGTAAAATTAGGAGCAACGCAACTGACTAATTGCACACCATAATTTTATTCTTCTAACAAAAACCTGTACCTCTCTAAATGTGAATTTAATGGTAGATTTACAGCATGTGTTACAGAAATAAAAAGAAACAAACAAACCTAGAAAGAAAACAACTTTATCATTATTTTGTATAAAATGGGCACCAGAGATGTCCATTTTGTTTTCACCCTTTTAATTAGAGCATAGTAGCCAAACCGAGGTAAAATATCTAGATACCTTGCCAAATTTGAGTTTTTTGATGAACTTAGTAGCAGTAATGTCTCATTTTAGTTTGCTGTCTTACTCATCTGACAATATCTGTAGTTTGGGTCGAAACACACACTTCTTATCTCTGATGTTAATAAGTTCCTCTGGTCCAAAGAAGAGTGGATGTTTTCAAATGTGGGGAGGTTTTTGTCAGTAATGACACACACACACACACACAAAGGCATATTTATATAGAGAGCACTAAAATAAGACTAAATTGACTAAGTTTCTAAATGTTTATAAAGGGCTTAAAAACTTGTTTATGACATGGTTATTAATTAGGTTGTAAACTCCTTAAAAGCCATTTAAAAAGTCACTTGTAACACAGAGATCAAAAGGGCAACAGTGACCTCTTTTTATGTCTAATACTGAAAATGTCAGAAAACATACAGAGAATTTCATAATGAGGTATAATCCCAGGCCTGAGAATGTGAATTTAGTCATTGCATATGTTAAGGTTAACCACATAATCCTTAATTCATAAAAAGACAATCTGTTGTCGGTTAAACTATTAACCCCGGTGGTTAAAAGATTAGTTAGTGACAAACATGAGATGAAGCTGACTGGCTTAATGTCAACTGATGGGAAGACAAAGTAGGGACAGTATCTGCCATGATCTGAAGTTTAACAGTATAGATAGATGTGGGTTCACTATTTGCCAAACAGCAGGTCACTGTTGCCCTATGTGCAATAATTGGTTATTAATGACTTTTAATGCAATAACAAGATATATAATATGCATTAATAAACAGATTTTAATTGATTCATAGACCTGATGATTATGAGTGTAGTCTTAATCAAAAGTGGTACAAATTCATAAGTTTATAAAATACTGCTTTCAAAATATTTTTTTTATTTGTAGTTTATACAGACTATATGGCATGGATGGAAATGCAGCAGTAGACAGACTGTTAAAAAGGCAGTTTCACCTCAATTGTTTCATGTTCTATGGAACCTTAACTGTATAAATGAATCATCCAGTGGAATATCCTCCCCAGGAACCACATCCTCTTCATAGGGTTAACTAAAGTTCATCTGCCAACAGTAGAATGAATTTTGCATTTCATGATGCATTACTGTGAAACAAGTCAAGTATGTTCATAGCAATATCTAAATCATTTATTTTTATAATAAATAAAGACCCAGATAATATTAAGTGAGCGCCAAGTGAATTCAAATACTTTCAAGTGAGCTCAAGATATCATCAAGAGAGCATCTGAGGCTACATGGTCTAATGTTTAGAGAAGTGGGTCTGGAGCTGTAAGGCCACTGGTTTGATCCCAATGACTGGCACGAAAATTGGGGGCAAGAGGATTCAATCCATGGTTTAGGTGCCCTTCAGCAATTCGCCTTACCCCCAGATTCTCCTCATAGAGTACCTTATAATTCAAAGGGTATGCATTGTACAAAAAAAGTAAAGGTTAAAGGTAATTTTTCCATATTTCGGATTTTAACCAAATTAAAAGGGAGAGCCAGCCAATTTAGACAAGGCAATACGGGAAATGCGAATTTGAGATCTCATCTTGCTACCATCTAGCTGTCAAAGCCGGGGTGGGTCTTGGGCACTGGGGGGAACCCGCCTGGTATTTCCCGGCCCTCTCCGAGTTCCTGCTCCTCACGTGGTGGGAGATAAAATTCCTCAAAATTTGGGCCCACCAGGTGGCGCCCTGAACGTCCCGTTTCCAATATAATCCATTGCAGTCAAATATATTGGGATTGAGGTGACGTATATCCCGAGGTTATGGATATCCTGAATGTGTCAAATATATTGGAAATGGGATGGTGTCCAATCACTACATAAAGTCATCAGAGTACTTTTAAGGAAAACATAATTTTAATGCCTAAAAAAACATTTAGCCATGCATCCCATGGCTCCCTGATCTCATATCTGTCTTTGGAGTTGTAAAATTTCACTGTCCAAAATCCATATTTTTTTTTTTGACTTGAATATATTGGAAGTGGGATTGTCAGATCTCAGCTTCAGAACAACATATGAGGTTTTTACAAACGCTCCTCTCTAAGTCTGAGTCTATCTTACTCAGTGTGAGTTTGGAGAAGATTGGAGAGAATAACTATTTTCACTCAAAAAAACTAAAAGGGGTCACCCTTTGAGTTTTTTTTTTAAGTGAAAATATTTATTTTCTCCAATCATCTCCAAACTCACACCCTGAGTTGATGAGACTCAGACTTAGAGAAAACTGGTCTTACTTTCAAGCTATCTCACTCCTAAGCCGATATCTGATGATCCAACTTCCAATATATTCCAATCAAAAAAATATATGGGTTTTGGACAGTGGAATTTTACAGTACTAATTACAGAAAAAAGATCAGGGGGACTTGGGTTGTATGGAAACATGTATTTTATTAACCATATAAAATGTTTTCCCAAAATGTATACAGTCTTAACTTTAACCATCCCAGTTGCAATATATTTGACACAAATTATTAGTATATAATTGGGATGTCCGGAAACCGGTATGCGGGGGGCTGCCGACATTTCTGCTTCGACTGCGGACTCATCTCGGACCCCCGAACAACATATCGAAGATCCGTGACACTGCGACCTTGCCCAGTATGGAAAAAAATGTAATTAGTTCCAGAAAAATCCCCTCTGACTTGTCAGTTAGGCCTCTGTCTCCATTCAAATGTGTGCACAGAACAATGGAATCTTTTTAGGGATTTTTCATAGAAAACAACACCCTAAGCTTACGCCTTTTCACACACCATCTCATGGAGTGTCCATCATAAACATATTACAATTTGGGATCAATCGGACCCTTCTAAGAGGTGTCCAAAAGCCATATATGACCTTTGAATGGGAATAAATTGGGAGTGGGATGTCCAGAAACAGGGTTTACAGGGGTCTGCTGACTTCACAGCGTCGACTGCCGGCTAATATCGGAACAACATATCAAATATGTCATATGTCATACAGCCCCCTGTAATATCGTAGCAAATTTATTCCAGAAAAATCCTCTCCAACTGTCACTTAGGCCTCTGTTTTTATTCAACTTTTTTCAGGGATTTTTCCAATTCAGGGTCGCAGTGGGTCCAGAGCCTACCTGGAATCATTGGGCGCAAGGCAGGAATACACCCTGGAGGGGGCGCCAGTCCTTCCCAATATATATATATATATATCACAAAGTATATGCTAATTGGACCAACATCCCATTTACAATATAATATGAGCATATGAACATTTTTATACAAGTGTCCAGTTGCAATATACTACGTGCAATTCAAATATATTGGGATTGGGATGTTAAAAATACAAAAAGTAATTAAATTTCATGTTTCCATGGGCAGTATATGTGAATTGGGATACATATGCTTCAAATGGGATATCAAACGTATTTGTGTAAAAAATAAAAATTTAAATAATAAATGACATAAGTGGGAAAGCCATGTTATATATGTAATTTGGACCTTTTACGCTCCTTCTGGATGCTTGGACCCTCCCCCACGCTTTGGGCTGGAATGTAGAGAGGTCAACACATCCCATTTGCAATTAGAGAGAGGGGGGGGGGTGCTCTGCGCTGCCTCGCTCACAGACTTTAGCGGAAGAAAAACAAATCGATATTTGGATCGATCCGCCCACCTCTACTTGCAATATATATGACACCGTTGACTATATTGGAATGTGCATGGTATAGATTTTTCCATTAAAAAATCCTTTCACACCCAAAAACTGCATCCTAAAGGGTGGCGCTCGACGCTCTGAACGTGTAGATGGTGCGATAGCGCCCCTAGTGAGTCCCAAAACCCATACATTGACCGTGAAAGGAATCTGAAAAGGGTTCAGTGTCCGGTTGGTCATTCTCTTAAGTGGAAATTTAGATCCAATTTCGGAATACAATCCCATTGCGCATATATGTGTCAGTTGGCAATTTATTTGAATGGGCTTTTGCAAATCTTTACTAACGTTCGAAACTGTCTTAAAAAAAGCACTCAAAACCTAAGTTGCCATATATTGTTCTATTTTTTAGTTTTCTTTTACAACGGCTGGTTCAATCAATGACTACTAAGCAATTAATTCCCTAATTTTCTAAAAAGCATAGTAACAACTGTAATAAAGTTACCTGGTTAAAGTTACATATTTTTCTTTTATGTTCACGCGACTTTGCTGCACGCCTGGTCTGTAAGTGATAATCAATTAATACTTACGCTCTCGGTCAGGAGAATGATGCCTTTCCTTGTTTTAATGTAATTAATTATAGACTGTCCTTGGAGGGATTGAGGTCCTTGTGTGTTATCGTCTGCCATTTTCTCAGCACTTCCACTCACAGCTCTGCACTGACCCAAAATGACAGTTTTCTCGAGAGAATGTCGTAACACTTCAAGGCTACAACTCCACCCCCATAACCACCCCAAGCTTAGGAAGCAGTTTGATTTTATTAGCCCCTACACTACACTCTTAAAAAATGATGGTCCCTCAGTGGTTCTTTATTGAAAGCAGTTCTATTTATCAGCTTGAGTCCTATACAGTGTGTGTATGCTTAAATGATTCTTTGCACAGTGACATTTCTGGGGGAAAAGACGTATGTACGTAACCTTTTTGAAAAAAAAAGTTTCTATGCCGCACAATATGGTTACACTGTAACACATTTTCATGCTATATAAAATCATTCCCAAATGTCAAATATATATCCAATTCAACTGCAATTTCATTATATTTATACAGATACAGCGCCCTACATAATTATTTGCACCCCTGGTTAAGAAGTGTTCTTTGGCTTCTAATAAATTCTTAAAAAAGAAATAAATAAATAAAAAAGTATATATATATATATATATATATATATATATATATATATATATATATATATATAGGACAACAATGCAGCAAAAGAGAAAAATCTAAGCTTTAATTCCAGTGCCTTTATTTGGTGGGGGAAAAATCTCACATTAGGAAATAAATCTTTTAAATGAAATCATGTTTGCCACAATTATTGGCGCCCCCTGGTGTTAGTACTTTTTACAACCTCCTTTTGCCATCAAGACAGCACTTAATCTTCTCCTATAACTCTTCACAAGATGGGAGAATACAGAAAGAGGGATCTTTGACCCTTCCTCTTTGCACAACCTCTCTAAATCTTCCAGAGTCCTGGGTCTTCTCTTATGCACTCTCCCACAGGTTTTCTATTGGGTTGAGGTCTGGGGACTGAGATGGCCATGAGAGGAGCTTGATTTTGTGCCTTGTGAACCACTTTTGAGTAGATTTGGCCATATGTTTAGGGTCGATATTTTGCTGAAAGTCCCATTGACGACCAATCTTCAGCTTTTTATTATGGGAAATAATTATTTCTTAGGATTTTTTCTTTATTTTTATTTTTTTTCACTTGAATTGAAGGTGGTGTTTTTCTAATTTTTTTCAGAGTGAGATTAACACATTTTAACTAGGGGTGCCAATAATTATGGAGGGCACTGTATGTACAGTACCACACTTCTCTGGTGCAGTAACAGAAATGGACAGTAGTGCAGGGACAATAGTTAAAACACAAGACAAATTAAATAGATAATAAATAGAATAGACATTAAATATAATACAATAAATATAAATATGAGCATGCACATATATGTGCATGAAGGCAGTGGTCAAATTTAAAGTGCCAAATATGTTACTACACTAAAACTAAACATTAATTAATAAGTAATTTAGTAATTAAAATGGACTTTGTATGAAAAGTATGAACTGATTGAAGAGTACAGTTTGTTCATGTGGGGTAGTGTATACAGTAGTAGATAGCTTATGTACAGTGGAGGGAGTTCCAGATAAAGTGCAAAGTGCATATATCCTTGAGGTAGTGGAGCTCATTGTAGATGTAATGAGTGAACTAGGAGTATCAGAGTGATCAGAAACAGTCTGCATGTGTGTGTTTGTGCTGTGGCTGGTGTGACCACATTAACAGTGCCGGTTAAAACTGTTCTTGAATCTGGTGGTTCTGGCTCTGATGTCACTGTACATCTTTCTGGAGAACCTACATAAGAGCTTTTAAGTGATATAAGATGTGTTGACTAACCAGGTAATATGCTCAGGTATGTGGACATGTAGGAACTTGAAGCAGCTCACATTTTCCACCATGGTCCTTTCAATGTTCAAAGCACTCTCCTCCTGGTCCAATCAATTCCTTGGTCTTGTTGACATCCTGTAAAAGGCCTAAAAGCCAGAACCATCTGAAAACCTGTTTTCAAACTGCACGTGAACAGAATGTAAATTCAGTTTGATTTTGATCGCTAACATCTCGTCGCATCTGAAAAAAATCACTTTTTTCCCCCAGACCAAAGTAGATGTGAATGAGCTCCCTCCAACATGACTCAACATGTTGTCTCTTCTCCTCTATGTGAAAGTGAATGCTAAATAATGCTCCTTGTCTGTTTACACAAGCGTCTGGCTACAGCTGACAATATTTTTTGTTGTTGGGCTCTTTTTTTTTTGCTTGCTGTTTTTCTTATCTGTTATTCAGCAGGAAAATCTAAGTTTAGACTGTGATTGTGGCACTGCTGAATGAGTAAGTATATTAATAACAGATAAAGAGATTATTTTATATAAAGAGATTTATTTTATTATTATTTTTACCAGAGAATCTCCTCATGTTTAAAAATGGGAAACAACTGATCTTAATGAGACATCATAAGCCACAACATAACACTTGGCATATTATATACCAATGATATCAGTACTACTTTTCATGTTATTTTCCTTGATCCTTTTTTCCAAATTTTGTCAGCAAGAACATTCAATCTTTCATTGTCTGTATCCACTTATCCAGTTCAGGTTTGATATGGGTCCAGAGCCCACCCAGAATCACTGGGTGCAAGGAACACACTGAGCCAAACTGAGGAAAAATATCTAGATACCTTGTCAAATTTGAGCTTTTTGATGAACTTAGTAGCAGTAATGTCTCATTTTAGTTTGCTGTCTTACTCATCTGACAATATCTGTAGTTTGGGTCGAAACACACACTTCTTATCTCTGACGTTAATAAGTTCCTCTGGTCCAAAGAAGAGTGGATGTTTTCAAATGTGGGGAGGTTTTTGTCAGTAATGACACACACACACACACACACCACAAAACTTTTGAGTGCTTTTTTGAACACCCAGAGGAAACCCATGCAGACAGAGAGAACACCAACAAAAACATAATAAACCTTATTGATATATAAATCACACTTTTAATATATATAAAAAAAATACTGCTTTTAGCTTTATTGTTTTATATTTCATTTATGAAGAATCTGTGGCATTAATGAAAAAGCAGTTAATAGATAGATATCTAATGTCTTTTCTTCTGATGTAAAGTTTAACCACAACATGTAATCATCCAGTGGAATATCTCTTCCAGGAAGCACATTGACTTCATAGGGTTAGTTGAGCTGCAGAGTGTGAAAAGGAAACACAACTTGTTTCTTAATAGCCACACCACTGTATAAAGGAAGAGACAGTCATTTGGACCTTTTTGAAATGTTTAGATATAAAAACTTTCACATAATAAACTCCCATGTCCAAAGAGCTGTGACTTTAATTATATTGGAGCATATTTTAGCTTAACATTGCTTTGAAATTAATATAATTAATATTCCAAATCACAAAAGCATTCTGAGCACATAAACCTGGAAAGACCAGGTCATTTTGACCATTTACATTATGAACGCTCTCTCTGTCCGCAAGCCAACTGTTTTTTATTGCTCTTTCAGCACGTCAGTCTTTACCTTGACAAGGCGGCCACAGTTTACAAAGCATCCTGGAAAATGTTTGCGCTGTTGAATTAGCTGTAAAAGGCACTATTATGGCATTTAGGCATTATGTATATAAAATAAGCTTTCAATTTGTTGTGTTAACCATATTTAAGTGTTATTGTTCTTTATATTTACAAGTAAGTTTTAAATTATTTTTATTTCACAGTAAATCTATATATGATGTAATACATTATATATTCATATATTGCAATAGCATACTAACTAGTACTGCACATTAAAAATTATCAGTAAATAAATAATCCTTAATACAATTTGTTATTGTCTTTCTGACATTGTATGACCTATTGTAACAAAATGAATTCATATATTTATTTATTTATACTGCATGCAAATACTAGACAGTTAAAATGACCATGGTGCTTGTTCCAGTAGTTACGGAATCCTGGCCATTCTAGTGTTAATAAAAGGAAAGCGTATTTATTTTGTGTTTACAAGCTGTTTTTAGTATGCACACACAGTTAAAATGTTCCAATATATTGTACACTCCCAGTCTATTCTGCTGATTAATGAAGACTGAACAAGCTTAGTGTAACCCAATTTGAAATCCTTTGTTATGGTAAGCACACAAAACAACAACAATTTTTAAACTTATCTGTGTTTTCAGCCTACGGCACACACATACCGTATGTTTATTAAAGACATAAGGGGTGTTTCATGGAATAATAATAAAAAAGTGCGTATGTTAGCTTTACATTAAAGGATTAATATATATATATATATATATATATATAAATGGCCAAGTAAAAATGAAATTTCACTGTTGTGAAACTCCCAAGTTGGCCCCCAGGAGAAAAGAAACAAAATAAAACATACTTTTAAAATGTAGGATATAAACCCATTAAAGTCAAAGTAGGCATTTTTGGAAGAAATTTGGAAATAAACAAATTATTGCTCTAAATAACAGCAAGCTGAACCAAAAATACAGAAGCCTTTAGTTGCGTGAGAAAAACCAAAGGGTACTGTGCATAAATTCAGTTTCCTTCCACAATATCCTGTTTCTGTCTAAATCAGAAGATTAACTGCCTTCTTGTGGCTAAAGTATTAATGTAAACTTAGATGGTGCTTTAAAAAAGGTGATAGTGGTATTGTAGACAAATATTTAGCCATGTTTAAAACATCAAACTGAGAGAGCATCACGCCACAGAGCAAATTCACACATTTACTTAGCATAGGTGTAGATTAAAAGAAAAACCTGCATTCATGCCATATCACTTTTAGGAACCAGCGAACAAACAAATTTTCGAAGAAACAGTCATGGATGACAAGGTGAGCTATCATTATCTGTAACTGCTTATGTAGTTCAGGGTCGCGGTGTGTCCAGAGCCTACCTGAAATCATTGGGCGCAAGGCGGGAATACACCCTGGAGGGGGCGCCAGTCCTTCACAGGGCAACACTCACACATTCACTCACACCTACGGACACTTTGAGTCGCCAATCCACCTACCAACATGTGTTTTTGGGAGGAAACCCATGCGGACACGGGGAGAACACACCAAGTTACACAGTTACACAGAGTCATACAGCTCCAGGGACCTGGAAGTTGTGGGTTCAAGTCCCGCTCCGGATGACTGTCTGTGAAGTGTTGGTGTGTTCTCCCTGTGTCCATGTGGGTTTCCTCGTGCGCCAGTTTCCCACAGTCAAAAAACACATGTTGGTAGGTGGATTGGCGATTCAAAAGTGTCCGTAGGTGTGAGTGAATGTGTGTGTCGCCCTGTGAAGGACTGGCGCCCTCTCCAGGGTGTGTTTCTGCCTTGCGCCCAATGATACCAGGTAGGCTCTGGACCCACCGCGACCCTGAATTGGAAAAGCGGTTGCAGACAATGAATGAATGAATGAATGTGTTAAGAATGTTTAACATCACCACATCATTTAGCGTTAAGGGTATTTTTATATATTTAGGTACTTTTTAAAATTTTTATTTATTTATTTGTTTATTATTTATTTACTAGTAAAGTTGTACAAACTGGAAGCGTGGTTTTGTAGTAAACATATATAGGAACTTGGAAAGAAACGCTAACATATAATTAACTGCAGTACTGAGAATCACCCAACCCCACAATAAACCTACTCTCTGGTGGTCTTCATCATTGAAAAACAGTGTGGAATGGGTCTAGCAAAATATACAGATCAGTAGATGGATCAAAGCCTGTAAATGCAGAACTACAGATTGCACCTGTAAATATACAATTGACAAAGGGTTTAGAATCAATTACGTGTATAATCATTGTTCAAGATCATTTCTGTTCTTGTTAAGGAAATTATCATGTCACATACAGACACACAGACATTTGTTTTAACAGGATAAGTTATTCTTTATTGAATTATTCCTTCATGGACTCCATAGAACAACACAACAGAATTCCTGGATAATTTTGTTGATTCTTGATTCTTCAGCATGGTCATATCCATTTCATCAACATCATTGAACGCTAAGAATATATTATACACAATAAATACAGCACAACCCAAAGGCATTGAGAATTTCACGAGACATACCAAACACCACTAACAACAGAGTAGTTGAACAGCATATTCATTTAGGGAGAGGAGTGGGACAGAGCAGAGAGAGTGAGCGAGAGAGAGGAGGATAGAGAGAAAAAAGAGGGAGCAAAAGGAAGGGAGTGCTAATTGGGGTTCGCAGGCCCACTGTCTAGTTCTATGCAGAAGCGAAAACTCTTTTGCTTTTACACCCAGAGAGGACTAAAGAGTGTGCAAATATTAAATGAGATTTAGTCATAAACTTGGGCAAGCTAGACCTGAGCATCTGATCATGCATGACATTGAGAAGCTCATCATAGCACTGTGTTCTAAACCAATGACAAATGAAATACACTGAGGGTGTACAGTGTCTGGTTGTCTTCAGCCTTAATAATAATATATCACCTTTCTGTAAAGTGGATAACTTTATCTGTACAACCTTAATGTTCTAGTGCTTGTTATGTATTATAAAGTGTACAAGCAAACCTGTCAGCTTCAATATGGGGCATACAGTCAATTACCACACACAGTCATTTCAGAAAAGAACAGAAAACACACTGACCATGAACCCATTTATAATGCAAAGTCAAAGGGCAGTTGGTTAAGGATCTGAGTTCAGTGCCAATGGATTTTATTGTTCTTTTGCTGTGTAGTGGTAAATGCTTTAGGATGATTTCCCATAGTAACCTAGAGTAAAATACAGATGCAACAGGCAAACACTAGTTAAAAAAGGATTAAGACTGAACATATTCGTTATATTTCAAAAGGGTGATTCATGTTGGTACCATATTCTATCATATAACGCCAGCTATATTTGACATCTGCATTTTGAGTGATCAGTCAAGCAGAAGTAAATGTCTGTCCCGGCATTTACATGTATGTAGAAATATTTGCACCACTTTTGGGCTCTTTCCCACTGCAGGTGCGGGCCCATTAGACCAGTTAAAGTTGTTTTTTTCATTTGCGGTGTTGCTAAAATAGTACCGGAAAGTGCACAACCTCTCCTAAGAATTATGCTGTCGTCAGATAAGATAGGTCTGAAACACTTTTGGTTTCTCTTTCCTCTTTCATGTTGCGCAAGATTCTTTGGGTGAGATCAAATTCCAATTCATGCTACCACTCATCCTCCACAGACCCTAGGGCACTTTCTGTACTGGAAATATAAAGATATGGGAACATGGCACAAAGGTGATGCAAATGTGGAGGCAGATCATTCCAGTTTGTAAGCGTTCCACGCTGAGCCATGACCGTGTGGAAAAGCCACCAGTACATTTACCCTCCATGCTCATTCCATTTGGCCTTGCAGTGGGAAAGAGGCTTTTGATATTTAGCATGATCATCTCTCCTGGTAATGCATATATAGATTTTATACCTTCTATAGATTCACTGTATAACATAAAAGATTAAAGTCACTAGACTGCAGATCTTCCAGGGCATATACATATGTATATATACACACATATTTGCAAATATATTTCAATAGAACAAGCCTAAGCTAAATCAAATTGTGCTTCTTCTTTTTCTTTCTTTTTTTTTTTTTTTTTTTTGTCAAAATAGGTTTCAAAGGGGTGCGTCTTTTCCCAGTGTGTTGAAAGGAGAAAGAGTAATGGGGGTCAGGGTAGAAAGGGGAGAGGGTATAAAATATGAAATTGAAACTGGCACATCAACATAGACTACCACCTACTCAATACACATGACGGCTTTCCTGTCAGGGGCCCACACTACACAAACAGAAGTTGAGATTTAGTCATCCACTTGCAAGAAACAGCACTGACACACTCGAGCAGCATAGTAGAGGAAGCATAGTTATTAGGAGCTACTCAAACCATGCTAATATACTGAACACATTCTCCTCAAATTATTGAGAGAAGAAACAAAACTGAGTCTCAAAAGAAAGAAAAACGCTGTAAAATCCTGGCTAACAATGGCTGTGCTGCTCAGAAGAATATATCTGGTCCCACCTTGAGTTTGGTCATGTATTAAGTCTATTGCTGACAGCAGAACTGGGCCCACTCTCTAAGCTCAAACTCATTCGGTTCAATGCTCTATCCCACCGATGAAAAAAAAAAGGAACGGCAGAATGGAAAAATAAAAATAAAAACATAATTTAAAAAATGAAATGGATGAACGTATAAAATTCTGATACAACATTAGTGAATATCTATGCAACTCGTACCAAACCACTATAGGTAAAAATTCTCAAGGAACCACTCCCGTTGGGGTTCAATGATGATTTTCATCTAATTAGCATAATCATCAGTGAACTTTATTAGAACATAACTTAAGACTACAGTGGAATAATCCCATACATATCTTTAGGAAATATTTGTATATATTTGTTCATATTGATATTTTTACAGCACAGACAAATACATTCTCTCAAGTTTAGCATTACTATTGTCAACATCATCAATTTCAAAATTTATATAGCAATAATTTATATCTTCTTTTTTTTGTCTTTTACATATTTTGGCATGTATTCATCTGATCATACCTAACATTATTATTTTTTTAACTTTTTTCAGTTTTATACATCACAATAATGAACAGCACATAGAGTTTCCCTTGCTTTTTCCCTGTGCCATACATCTCTTTGTATTTATTGTCCCCCACCCCTTCCCTCCCCCCTTCTTTCCATCCACAAAGGTATGCACAAACAGACAGACAGGGAAGAGTGTGGGTGTATGGGTAGGGTTCAGGCACCACACTCCATTAGTCACACGATCATCCTCTTTCTGTAGAAAGAGAGAGAGAGAGAGAGAGAGAGAGAGAGAGAGAGAAAGTTTGAAAGAAAGAGCTTTAAAAGCAATTTTTAGAAAAAAAAATCACTGAATGAATGGCTATTAGCAAAGGCATCATTTAGTAAGAGTCTGCCTTGATAAGAAAGTGGCATAAGAAGCAAGAACATGGCATTTACTCCCACCACCTTATCAAAATTAACCTTAAGCTTTCAATACAGACTCAACCATAGCAACCATAGCTGCAAAAGACATGAGAGAACCACCCACGGTATCAGAGTAATAATTACCACCTTCTTCTTCGGCACTCACCAGTCTCCGTCCGCCTCTTCATCCACTCCTTCCTCACATCTGGTTGGAAAAGGAAGTGGGTGCCCCCTGCTGGTTGTAACCACCCTGCCCGTAGTCTGCCCCCTGGTTGTAGCCCTGCTGACTGTAGTCGGGTTGGTAGCCACCCTGGGAGCCAGCGTAGGGGTCCTGCTGGCCGTAGCCCTGCTGGCCGTAGGATTCGGGGGCTGGCTGCTTCTCCTGGGCAGGTGGGGGGCGCATGAAAGGGGCAATGATGCCGGTCTCCTTAAACACAAACCACAGATTGCCTGCCCACAAAAACAGGTTCAGGAAGCCAAAGACCTGCAAGCACAAGAGAAACAGGGCTGATTTGTAGCTGTCATTAGAGTTGCATTAACAGTTGCAGATCACATTTCCATTGGTTTCACAATACAATGTCCACTATGTCAATAATCTCATGAATATTAAATGAATAATGAAGGCAAATAATGGCTATATTTATGTAGTTGCACAAACTAATTATAACAGGAGAGCTGCAAGTGTGACAGATGGTACTATACTTGCTGTTGTGTGTTGTATTAAGCCAGCTGTAGTCTTTTGCTTCTTTCGGAATGGTTCACTCATTAACTCATTCTAACTCATTTTCTACATTATGAATGACTTGGTGTCAGCGAAAAGACTTTTCCGACACAAAGCTCAGAAACACAGTTTCACAAAAAAAAAATAACAAACCTTGGAGGGACACTCTGTGACAGACTTTCTGGAATACGTCTGACACAATACAGCATTGTTAAGACACTACCACATTGCACAATGATAGTGGTCCTTAAACTGTGATACGTGAACAGCAAGTGGTGGTTAATCAAAAATTACTGCTTAATTAAAAAAAAAATCTGAAACTGAAAAATGTTCATGTGTAAACTACATAATGTAGTTTGTTAAAAAAATACACTATGGGCTATGAAGAAAGTACTAGTTCAGTAGTCTGTAAGAGAAGGGCTGGTGCAACATTCCCCCGCTTCTTATTTCCAGGCAGGGAACACAATCTCCCAGTATTTTGCACAATCTATATAAAGAAAGCCCTGTTTCAGCTTTTTACTAAATGTAAGCAAAGGCTAGAGACAGATGTGGGAAATTTGGACTTCATTGCAAAATGAAAAGGGGAAATGAGAAAAACAAACTGAGACCAACTCCATGAAATACTCCTAAGCACAGAAAGACTAAATAGAGAGAACACTTCTGAAGAAGTGTTGAAGAACAACGATGTGGCTGGTTTCACATCATTATAGTCCTAAAACACTGTTTACGCCACGCCTCCTTCACCTACTGATACAAGTGCTGAGTGCTCCTGTGAGCACCTGCTTCACCTATAGTCTATTGAAGCACATATTTAATTGTTCTCTCTTCACATTTTTTCATTTTCTTTGAAAATACTAATTTCCCCAAAACTCTATATGTTCTCATAAATGTATAATTGTGTTTAAAATATTCAGTTTAAGCCTAATAATTTATATTTGCTCTATAATTTTTTGTAATTATTTTAGAACAACTTTGTTTAATGCATGCAAATTACAAATATTCAAGCAAGACACAGGACTGATAGGTTTTGGTTTGATAATAGGTGGTACTTGGTTCAAAAGGTTTATGAACCACTGCATTAAGGCATACATTGGAAATTCTTGTTTGGTGTGTTCTCCCTGTGTCTGCGTGGGTTTCCTCCGCACTAGCAATTGCAGCTATAGCATCATACTGACTAGCAATTTCAAAATCCAGGCCTGGAACCTGGATGTAAGGTCTGGATTTATATACCTCTGCTGTACACTGTTAGGGTTGCTGATCTTGTATACTCACCACGGAGGTGTTGAGGCCGGACATGACAGGGTCATGAACTTCACGACAGCGGTTTCCCTCTTCCTCACAGGCAGAGATGAGTTTCAGTACTTTCTCCGGGTCTGTGGCCGTCTTCACGTCTGATAATCCCTTTGCCCAAGCTGCTGAGCTCACCAGCCACATGAAGGTGAACACACATGTCACGCCAAAATCCTGAGAGAAATAGCAAGCAAGCTTTATCTGCTTGATCAAACTTTTACACTGCCAGGCCTAAAAACATTCCAACCTCCAATATTCTACAATCACTTTTCATTTTTATCAGCTCCACTTAACATATAGGTGCACTTTATTGTTCTACAATTAGACTTTAGCCTATCTGTTGCTTTGCATACTATGTGTGCCCCTGCATTCATCCCGTTCTTCAATGATCAAGACTCCACAGGATCATAAATGTGTCAGTGAGTGGCCAGAGTTTAAACTCCAACTGTACTGCTGTGTCGGATCCACTTGAACCAGCACAACACACAGTAACATACCACCAAAAACTTAGTATCAGTGCAGCGCTAAGGAAGATCCATCGCCCAAATAATACTTGCCTTGATGAGGTCCTGTGGGACCCTGAACACTGAAGAACAAAGTATGCAGAGCAACAGATGGACTACAGTCTCTAGAAATACAAAATGCAACTATATGCAAAGTGGAGCTAATGACCAGTGAGGGTAGAATATTGGTGAGCATGATTTTTTTTCTTGGCCAGGCAAGATACTTGTTTTAAAACGCAAAGTTTAGTACAAAAAGTTCTAATATTATTACAATGTACAGTTAAATAACCACAGAACACAACAACAGAAACATTTTGAAACATTAAAAAGCTATTCCTCAGTAAATATTCAGTACACATTGTTATTTATGTGCACTATCTGGTTGTGTCTATTATAATACGTATTATTATCCTCATTCATGTATATATTATTGTACTATATTTCTACTTTATATTATATCAATGTTTTTGCTGCTTTTTGTCTGTCCATTACTGGGGGACACTTACAATCAGTGGTCCCTTGTTGTTCTCGCGATATTTGTCAAAGGCAAAGACATAGATGCTAAGAGCTGCTGTTGAGTACAGGAAGGCAAAGACACCAATGGTGACAAAAAACTCTGCAGATGAGGAGTAGTCACCCACGAGGAAGTAGCGCCCATGTGAGCCTCCCCTGCAAGTTGGGGCATCAAAGTAGACTTGGTGGAGCCTGGGGAAATGTGAAAGAGTTAGTAATCTTAGCCTGTTTGCCATTCATAGATCAAATAAAAAGGGTACAGCATTGTCAGAGGCCAACCTTCATCAGTTTGACTTCCATTACAAATAGGTCCTAATATAAAGAGTATTCATTATCAAGATTCATTTTTTAACAGAAAACTTTATTTAACAGAATTACATAGAAGCCTCAACAACAGAGTATCAAAGCACTTTTTCAGCATTTAGTGTGTCCCCACAGTGCCTTTCTTTCAGCTCCCATTATTTTCAGCAGACCAGCTTTCAGTTTATCAAAAAGATACCTACAATGATATTTTTCTATGTCTCCGGTCAGTCTGTACATTGATCTGAAAACAGCAGCAGCTTTGTTGTAAGACTGGCAAATTTCTTTCTTATATATATTTTTTTTATTTCTTCCTCTCAGTAACAGCTTCTTGACTGATGTATATCCTTTCATAGAAACAGCTGTGCTTTTATAGGTGGTCTACTAGGCCTTGCATTATTTGTCTTTCCCATTACCTACATCTAATCTCATCCAAAAAGAGAAAATAACTTGTACAAAATGCCCAAAATTAAATAAAGTGTGGTCTCTGTACATTTGTGCTGTACATAAATTAGTGCTGTATCTGAACTACTGAGACAAAGATAGATTAAATAATAAATCTGTATATTGTAATTCTGCAATGATAAACTTAGGTCTGTCACAATAACTACATTATCAACTTATCTTACAATATATGGACTTTTCTTCAATCATTTTAACAGACCTTAATATCGCCTATTGTTCCAACTGGCATGTTTAATTACATAAAAATGAACATTACCATTATTTTAACTGCTCGCTCATTTCTGTTTTTCTCTGCTCTCTGTTATGGAGCCTTTATGTCACTTTGTTTTGAAGCAGTGTTTTTTTAATTGATGGTTTATGTATTTACGACATTAATTAATTTAGAACACACGTATTGCTTTTCCATTGTCTGAATATTCTTTTTGCTGAAAGTTCATTGCTGTTTAACGGGGAGTAAATGAATTATTATGCCCTTATATTATCATTATATTGGTGGCATAAATGGTCTTAAAAGGACAATAATCTTGTTTAGCGCAATTATTACCGGGGTCAATAAATCGATCACAAGAAATGGCTGTCATGACAGGGCCAGCTGAACTGCAGCTCACAGTACCTGAAGGGGTATTCAAACTCCACTTCTATTTTCAGGTCACTCTCCGATCTGTTTCTGCACTCCACGCTCATGCGAAACAGACCTGAGTAGCTCCCGCAGGTGGAAAAAGCAAAGATAGCGAACACCTGAAAACAGAGAGAGAAAGAGAATGCACATTTTCCCTGAAATCCCCGTTGAAAACATGAAGAACCGAACGTGTTAGAGATGCAGCGTGGGCTGATCTAATAACTCTAAGGTACACTGACCGAGTGCTTGTCAACAAATTCACATAGTACTCTGAGTTTGTTTGGAAACTCTGGAATATTCTTCACCATTCAATGTTCTAGAGTGCTCTCTTCAATTCACACATTTTAAGAATGTTCCCCTGTCCAAACTGTTCTTAAATGTTCTCCCCAATCACACTATTCGAGAATGCTCTTTCAATTCACTCTGTTCTGGAATGTTCTCTACACACACCATGTTATAGAATGCTGCCTCCCATTCATCCTGTTCTCGAATATACTCCACCAGCCTAGATGTCTTACAATGTTCTGAACTGTTCTCTCCCATCCACCCTTTCTTTCCCTCTATCAACAATGAATATTCTTACAATACTCTTCTACTTTCACACACTGTTAGAATGATCTTCCTAATCGGCCTCCTCCTGAATGTTTTCCAGCTTTCACAATGTTTTAGAATATTCTCCTGTGCCACACTGTGCTAGAATTTTCTCATCTATTTGCATAATTCCAGTCTTCTCCTCCATTCAGGCTGCTTTCGATCACTCGACACAAAGTGGGAACACTTACAACATTCTAGAATGTTCTTTCATATTGTCTAGAAATATTTGTATCATACCTGTGCAACTAGATTTAATCAGGTGTGATCAAGGTCTGATATCATGAATAACACAACGAATTATAAGAGCACATACATATTATTATGTTGAGAAAAGCCTGTCTCTACACTGTAGAATAGCATTATGGGACAGACACAAACATAGTTTTTTCTGTCCTGGCATAAATCTGTGCGATTGAGTCACTCAGAGATTATATGCGGGTTGGAGGCTGGCTGTGGCTGAGTTGAGGGATTGAATGGAGAATGGAGCTATTAAATTTCACAGAGATTCTCGGCCATCTGTCACACCGTGGAGCTGGACTCCAGTCAGAAAAGGCCTCAGGCGCCTCCACAGGAGATCAAACAGATAACCATGCCAGAACACTTCAAAAGCAAAAGCCCAAAATGAGTGAGACGAAATTTAACTGGACCAAACAAAATCAAGACACAATCAACAAGGGCAGATGAATCTAAACCATTGTCCAAACTTGCTTTCAAGAGCCATTCAATGTCAAGAAAATCGGAGTAAAATCAGGCCAGGGCCAAACGTGGGGTCACACCTGTAATGAATGTGATTAGTTCAGTAGAGTCCATTTATAGGGCTCATTTTCTTCTGTGCATTAATTACACTAATCACTTTTAGTCATAATGATTCCATATACATGTATGACTATGAGAGGTCACGTTTGACTTATATCAGTTTTCCAGAGGTTCTACAGCCTTGAACCAGATTTAAAATCAGACTAAGACCAACTTTATCTGTAACTTAATGACCTGATTGTACAGTTAAAAAAAGGAGATTCTATTCAAATGACTGCTTTTATGAGATGGTGATTTAAAAAAACAGACATTTAACAGTCAGTTGAAGATTTAGATGAAATATGAAGAACAGCTTTGTTATATATCATAAGATCATATCTGGAAAAGCAAGTATAATACATTTTCTATTAAATACTATTCTATATAATGATCCCAATCCCCCCACCCCTGACTAAAAGATGCTTCCTCCAAAGTTGAACTATCAGAGGTGAGCCACCAGATGCCAGTATTACCCTACACATACTCCCCCTCCCCTCAGCATTAGACCTTGATATGTCAACATACTTTTTCTTGGCCTACACACTGGCCTCCTGTATGATGACACAGAACAATTGCAGCTGAAACCAGCCTGGTATTAGATCTTCAGATGACAGGCTGCTTTAAAGGTATGTATTATTTAGCCATCAAACTATGCTTGCATGAGCAAACACCTGGCGTATGAGTCATTAGAGATGATGTATAAGTGGATGAGTAATCAAAAATACAAGGAGATGCATTTTCTGAACAAGGTAACACAAAGATGCTCATTTAGAGTTGTCAGGAGCTTCTACTTGTCTTTAATTATTTCCACTCCTAGAGAAGCAAAAATAATCCAGGCCTAGAAATACAAACGCTATAAACCTTTCATAGCACTCAAGTGGATTACACTAATACACACAGAGTTAAAATAGAGGTTTAGGATATCACAGTTGTATCAATGACCCAAACAAATAAGCACTTACCCATTCCAGGACTTTGATGAAGCCCAGGGGCACTTTAAGCACTCTGAATTGCCCATTGGCAACTAACTGTAAATAGAAAATGATGGTGTTAAAATGGCATCTAATAAGTGGAAAACATTTCAGAAAAATCTTCAGATTTCAAAATTAGCATTCAGAAATTTATAAAAAGGTTTAGTTACAAAACACACGGCAAACCTTCTCCAAATAGTTATTTGGGCTTCATGACATATTCTACATTGTTGGCTTGCTACACACAGTCAAGAAAAATCAATGTTCTCACTGATTAATACCACCTTTATTACAGAATGAAAAATGTGGACTGGTAGACGTCTAAAATGATCATCATCTGGTAAACAGTAGCCTACTTAAAGGCTTTTTGCTGATAACACAGCACTATGGGTCTAAATAGAGTTGTATCTGTCGATCCCACAGCACCAGGACCCTTGAGGTGTGACTGCGACACTACCTGTTGTGCCACTGTGCTGCCCTATTTGCAAATCAAATAAATTTCTTTTATTTGTGTGTTCTTGAATATAATATACAATGGGAACACACGTAGTGCTGCTGTGACACAACACAAGATTTCAGGGCTTTTTGTGGTCAAACCCTACCGCAGTTCACTCTCTGTATAGTTTTCTCTGTATGTGTTCTCCTTGTGTCTGAATGGGTTTTTCCAGGTGATCCAGTTTTCTCCCACAGTCCAAAAACACATGTTGCTAGCAGTGGCAATTTCTCTAAGACTAAAATGTCAAAAACTAAATGGTCAGTTAACAGTTGTCTTAACATTTCATTGACTACAAATGCTTTAGAACACGTTCATCTCAAAGACGAGTTCATTCAGAATCAGCTACTTATCACAAATCGACTGATTCAATTTTGTTAACTTCTCATACATTCCCGTAGCATCAATGCATTTGGCTGTAGAAGCTGAGCCTCTATTCACTTAAACGGGACTGTAGGAAACATTTTTTTCATTCCTTTGAAACTTGCTGGTCATTGGATAAATGCCACGATTTTGTCCCGCCCGTGAACGCTGAGCATCTCTGGGGCAGAATGGAGCTGTGGAAGTTTCTGGATGTGGAGCTTCTGCAAGATGATTGGAGGACCAGTCGAAAGGCTGAATCCCATTTTGATTGACAGCTATTTTGAGATATACACCGTCACTTAATCACTGGAAGTTTTAGTCCCATCGCAGATTTTGTGCCACCCATTTCTTGGTAATTGGTCGTCTAAGCAGCCTAGCTCTGCTGGCCATTGAGAGGACACTGGTCAAGTCCCTGGAAAAGACGTCTACTTGGTACGATAGGATCACAAGCCATTTTCTTGAAAAGGAACAGAGGGCAGAATATATGTATAAATAAACTGACAAATTTTATGATGTAAGCTGACAATGAGCTTCCCCTCTTTGAAAGACCAGCAGCTGCCACTGGTTGCTAGGGGGTAGCTATTGACAAGAGTCCAAAGGTGTGAATGACTGAGTGAATATGTGATGGCTTGTGATTGACTGGCGCCCCCTCCAGGGTGTGTTTCTGCCTAGTGCCCAGTGATTCCGGGTAAGCTCCAGACCCAACGTGACCCTTAACTGGATGAAGTGGTTACGGAAAATGAATGAATGAATGAATAATCTATATTCTATATGGCAAGTAAAGTACTATTATTCTACTATCCCTTTAAGAGCTTTCATAGATATCATATACTACCCAAAACTCATAATCTGCCTTCTCAAGAGCGATTAGGGTGTGGGCTGTGGCACATTGCAGTATAGAGGGCTGTTTTGAAAGACTATATAAGTTATGTTAACAAATAATGGAGTTAAATAACAATCAGAAACAAGAACAACCAACTTTAAACATAATCCCTATCTTTTTTTTCTTGTCTTCTCTCCAGTCACATAGCTCCAGGGGTCTGAAGGTTGTGGGTTCGATTCCCACTCCGGGTGACTGTCTGTGAGGAGTTGGTGTGTTCTCCCTGTGTCCGTGTGGGTTTCCTCCGGGTGCTCCGGTTTCCTCCCACAGTCCAAAAACACACGTTGGTAGTTGGACTGGCGACTCGAAATTGTGAGTGTGTGAGTGAATGTGTGTGTGTGTGTCTGTGTTGCCCTGTGAAGGACTGGCGCCCCCTCCAGGGTGTATTCCTGCCTTGCACCCAATGATTTCATGTAGGCTCTGGACCCACCGCGACCCTGAACTGGATAAGTGGTTACAGATAATGAATGAATGAATGAATGAGCCTTCCTGGCTGCTTCCATTCTTGCATCAATTTAACAATCAAAACTCACTTTAATTCTAAATAGTTACAGATCTCTGCTTTACTTTCCCCTGCATTTATCAACGTTTATATTATTATTTTAAATGTTTTCCCTCAGCTTAGTTTCATTGTGTCTTTTTTTTTTCTTGTCTTTGGTTTTTTTTCTCAAAGAGCAAAGCTTGTTGCATTAACTAATATTAGCAGTTTTGCAATAACAACTCCAACTTTGTGTATTTCAGAGGGAGGATAAGTCCCCAGTGGGCCCCAAATGTTTTATTTATGGTTTTAATGTTCATCCCAAATGGTTTAATCTGACAGTAATACGGTATTATTTATTTATTTTTCCTTTAAAAAGGAAAACAACATATATATATTGCATATATATATGTCTTTGTTCACGTGGCTTTTGTTCATTTCTGCTGTTTCTAGGATTTACCTGCAGTTATCCAGCTAAAATGGGCTTTTAAATATTGCTACAGTATTGTCTCCAGTGATCAGTGAATACAGGTGAAAGTGGTCTGTCCCTGTATCCTTAGGATTTATGCACAGGTGTTGACATTGGCAATTTTAAGCCACGAGACCTTTCCCTTTCAGTATGAATTGGAATTTCTGTGCTTCTTTACTATAATGTGATATTTTTCTGTTTTATTTTTTGTTTTTATTCCTACCAAGACGTGCTAACCCACAAAGTTAGGAAAACACAGAGGGTCTGACAAACGTTCTGCTCCAGTCTATAAAGGGGGTACCTGAATGAAATATATAGCTAGTATTTCTGACACACTGTTCTACTGTATGACAGAATTAGCACTGTAGACTACACATGCTCCTGATGACCTTCATTCTGATTAAATTATCCATTCAAGAAGTCAGTTTCTATTTAATGAAAGAAAAACAGCTCTGTCTGGGGTATTATTGTTATTACATGGTGCTGATATTTATCATGATATCTGATATGAAGGTTGGGAGCGTTTTATGGAGACATACAACAGCACATCATTAAATCAATTGTTCATTTTACTAGACACAAGTGTTGTGATGTTTCAGCCAACTTGACCTTCATCGCTTGAGCTGATGTTTCAAGCAGTTTGATAATATTATCATAAAGACATAAAAGATATTGACCATATACCTGCAACATGATAATAAAATAAGACAGTTACACAATCCACATTATATGTATTGCAATGCAGTAATTAATGCCATACTGCCCACCCATAGTTTTAATCATCCTCCTTTAAGGACCAGAGGCTGGTATATTTTGGACTGTAAGTTTTACCATAAGATGTTTGTCAAGGACTGTTATGTAGCCCAGTCTGTAGCTGAAATTGTCCTTTAAAATGTAACACTAAACAACAACAAAAACAACAACAGCAGCAGCAGCAGTGTGTATTAGGGTGGAGATGTGTGATAGGCTTATTATATATTCAGAGAGCGTTTGTGACGTAAGAGGGCAGATCAATAGAACACGACAGCGCGTCCCCGCCTCTACCCTCAAAACATTCGATGAATAATTTGAAGATATTATAATATTTCATAATATCAAATTAATATGCCCTTCCCCATGAAACCATATTAGATCATAGCAGCGTCCTAGGGGTGTATTAACAGAGAGTTTCCTCTTCAGAAAAAGCGTCCCTAAGGCTGTCACTATCATGAAAACAACAAAATACAGTTTTTAATTTTACATTTGCGTTCAATTCGCTCATATCTCACAGTCATCAAGGCCAAACACTATGTATTTATGCATCCCTGTGTGCGATCCATCACAGATAAGTACATCCTTGCTCTCTTGGAATGGAAGCAAGGACTGAGTCACAGCAGCTCAGGCAAAAGTCAGCTGCCATTTTACAGAGCATTCTCTACAGTAACTGCATAGTAAAGGCCTCTCGATGATGGCTTTTGAAGCTCTTCTTTTATTATCGTTTGCCATCAAGCATCACTGTGTTATCACGGATGAGAAATTGCACAGCCTTTTCCTCACATCCCAGGCGATAACTAAGCGCAAAGGAGCATTGTGGGATGTTACAGGGATTCTGTCACAACAGCAGCCCACCACAGAAACGTACATGCAATAATAACCTGCCCTTCTCAGTCGCCTTTAATTAACCGCCTTATAAAGATGCAAAAGCACAGTCATTCATATTTCCCCAAACATGTCGTCCATTAATTTATTTGTGCCCAGATGCCCTACCTGGTTTACAATTTCCATCTTGGCTGCTTGCTCGTAGAAAAGCGAAATAGAAAAGCGGGGGGAGGCGAAGGGAGCGGGAGAAACAGCCCACACGGCGGAGGGGTGGAAGGGGGGTGGGAGCGCGGTCGGCAGAACAGCCTCATTGCGTCATACGCCGGGAGGAGGCGTGCTCAGTGCGCAAGAGCAGGAGCAGGACTCGAGCATCATCACTCGGTCCATTGGAACAAGGCTCAGACCTCAAAGACGGCGTTGCGTTTCTTCTGCGCTCATTACACTACTGAAACTTAGGAGATGACAACGTCAGGGCTTTCAAATCCGACTCTAACACACAGTCTGCAGTGTGCAGTTCAACTTCCCCTTCAGTCATCAATAAAACCCCTAAAAACGACCCTGTTACGCGCTAAAAAATCTCCACTTACCTCTTTGCTGCTCAGTATTATATACTGAAATATTGGAAAACGCGTAACATTAGGACACTATACCTCTGCTGGAAACAGAAATAGAAAGACAAAAACAAACTATTTCTTTTCTTAACTACCTGGCAATAATGGGCTTTGCTGTACAGCAGCACTGCAGTTTACTTATACATATTACTAACATAAGAATACATACTTACAAAATAATCCTACATCTTTTGTGACCATGGGATTTCTTCAGAAGTAAATCTGACACTACTTGTTTAGTCTCTTTCTTTAAAATATTGAATTGTAAAAATGAATGAATGATGTTCCTGCTTTATAAAGAGGCAATATGGTGCTTATACAACAGAATACATCCATTTATCCTTTCTCATAGTCTGAACAAAAAGGTTTGCTTTATATAGTTCAAAGACATCAGAGCTTTAGGGCCCTGTCTTGTACTCCACAGTCTGTGAGAGCAGACTGTTTACTCTATGGCTGGTGGTCTAAGTAGCTCCCTTGCTGAATGACTAACTTAAGTCGAGGGAGCCTACTGCAGATTGCTCAAGTAGTATTCTTACTACCAAAGACTTACCAGCCAAGGTGGGCTCACTGTGGATTGGCCGGGAGTTCTGCTTATGTTGCTTACTCTGGTGTGACCTGTAAATTGCCTGCTGATGCAAGCTAAGTACCAAGGTAGCTGCTACATTCATAGCCACCTATAGCCATCCAGGACACCATTCCCGGTGTGTATCCATTAAGATTTAACACTTACTGGGCTGACCATACCAGTCTGTGGACCAAAGGTGAAACTGGCATAATGTTGATGCTTCATAGCCATGTCAATGGCCTTTTGGCTTATTTAGTTTTCACACTAAGAACAAGCTAGTTTCTGTGTGGGATTCGACATTGTTCTCACCTAGCCATGTCTAACATCATACCTCCACCATCAGGAATTCAAATGACCTGGCATCCAGCTGCAGTCACAGCTTCAGGCCTGAGTCTCACTCCACCCACAGTCCACCTGCTCCCCACTAGTGCCCCACCAGCCCCAAGAAAGATACCTATTTTTAAATAGCCAGTGTTTCATAACCATTTCACACCTACCTTGCCACTTTCATCGAAACATTTTCAGAGTTCCCAGAAGGAAACATGAAATGAACAAGACTGTCTTTTTCTGAAAAAAAAAAAAAAGTACTGGAATCATGATAACCCTCACCAAACTGAGCCATTCAAATCATCTGCAGCCACCATGACCTTCAGGTTTCTATGGCCACAGCAGAAGCTGGTTACTGGTATACAACGCTTACTGCTAAAGAACACAGATGTAATTTCTAGTTTAAAGAGGGCACCTCCTAATCTAGGCAGCTGCTCCTGTCCTTCGGGGGAAAAAACACCTAATTATTTTTACAGTGATATGGGTTTGCCAGCTCTGAACTAGTTCACCACAAGATGTCGCATTCTTTATGGCATTAAAAAGTTTATTATTATGGCAGACAAGTGAAGACACTGTTTAGTGTTAGAGATTCTGTTATGAGGAGGCTGTAACCGCTGGGCTAACAAAGCCATCTGAGGTTCATTGGGTGAGGGAGTGCTGGAAGTGTGGATGAAGCAAAGCCTCCACTTGAAACTGCAGTAGGATTAGCATATCACAGCAATGCAAGCAACAAAGATCACTTCATCTTTATTTTTCAGATTACAAAGTGTTCATTTTAATAAACAAGACCCACCCTCACATAGAAATGCATTTAGCTCTCACATGTACAGAATAGGACTATAATACAATTATTTACACATATATGTATATTTAAAGAGTGGTGGTGCATAAAAACACAGTTGGTGCACAGTTAAGTAAAGTTAAGAAATCTGACATTTTCATTTGTAATTCATTTTAGTTTCAATAAAAGACACCACTGAGCTATGCCTTAAATAATTAATTGTGAAATCAATTCATATTCATAGCAGGTCCAACTTGAATCTTTGGCTCTATTCACAGAACATCAGCAAGGTTTGAGAGGTGTAAAGAAATAAAACTGTTGTTGAATAAAAGTTACATGAACAAAAATACACAGCTGTGCTTTGCTCGTTTTTTGTAGTTTTTTGTAGTAAGCTATATTTCAGGTCATACATTGAGCATTTTTTGCCAGAAATCCTACAGAGTAAAGGGGTTATTAAGAAATCCTACAAAAAATACAAACACACAATAGAAATATTCAGTCATGGACTATGGAATCTGATCACTGAAAAAGAAATGCACCAAGGTATAGGATTTTCTTTCCTTTTACATAGTATTGCAGACTGTAGATCTCATAGGGCAGAATCCCTTTACATATGTCATATAGTTTTTGGTCAAATAAACAAAAATGATCAAATAAAAACATATTTACACATACAAACTATTTTCAACAAGATGTTTAGTAAAAAACAAGTCCTTTAAACTTGTAATGTACATTATTTGTAAAATATAATGTACATTATTTGATGCAAATATGGTACAGCAAATGAATCATGACCCATTTCAGATTCTCTGTGCAATGAAATCAATGTTTTAGGCATTTTAGGCATTGTAACAGAATATTACTGCTGTATCTACTGCTCAGATTCTTCCATTTATGCAAATATTTATGCAAATATTTTTTTTTCTCATGTAAAACACAAAAACCAAACATCAATACAATCTCAACATATTTTCTTACGTTCATCTCTAATAAGATAATAACGATTTAAATACCTATCCCCATAAAAAGCCCTTTGCAACCCTTCTTTCATTACTATCAAAAACTATGGTCAAATTTTGAGACTTTTGTCCATTCTTGCCTCTGTAAATTGCAGCTTTTGTGCTTTTTCTCTGACCAGTAACATTGCTGCTCCTTCCTCTCATTCATCGATTCCATCTCTCACTCAGAAAGACGTAACACATGTCATTTCATCAGCAAGCTCATCCTCATCTCGGCCCCTGACCGGCTCCTCGTCACTATAAAGGGGTCCTAAGTCTGTGTGGTTGAGGAAGCCCCCACCAGAGCTCCCTGTACTACCCCGGCTCAGTAGGTCACTGGCTGCACTTTCCATTTCATCTATGGTCATGTGACATGCGTCTGCAATCTCCCGCTTAGCAAAGGCAACAAACTTGGGGTCCTTAGCATAAAGGCCAAGGCCCTCTGAGATCAGTACCTGAGGACAGGCAAAGAGAAGACTCATGATTAGACATTTGGTATATAATCTAACATTTATAGATTATAAAGGTGAAGAACAAAACACCCAACAACAAGGAAATAACTATTAGACATTTGGGACCTCATCTAAACCATTTTACTCATGATATCACCTAGATGCTAAGAAACATTAATTCTGATGTAATTTACCATGACATGAGATAATATTAACATATCGCTCATTTCTACATTCGTTAACAACAGCTGTCATATACTTCTCAGTCAAAAAAGCAATAAAAAAGTGACATGCTAAAGGTTAAACCATGCTAAGGTAAGTGCTGTTCTGCCAGTGTAAATTACATTGTCATTACTGTATAGCATGTCTGTAATGCAATTAGGTAGTGAGTCAGAGAGTTATGTGTTAATAGTTAATAATATAAAGTTATATTTACTCCTGCAAAGGTAAAAATTGTTCTGGCGGTACAATTATAAATAGTCTCATATACAACATATCAATGTGTTTTCCAGTGCGTTGACTTCAAGTGAAACGCTAAAGTTAATTAATTTATTACATTTTTAAAAGAAGCAATGAATGTACCTAACTCTGCTGAAGAATAACAACCTAACAGCCAGAGGGCACCCTGGAAGATAATTAAATTTCTATGGTCTCAGGTGCCCCATTGTGGAGAATCTTCAGCCTGATAACTGTGAGTAACTGAGTGAATTTATATCAAAACAGATTACTGTTCTGTACGTTTTTTTTTCTGGTGAGACACATGACTAAAGAAACCACTGATGTCAACTGCATAACTTAAAAAACATATAGGTAGTTGAAAAAGTGTGGTACAAGCAATCAATAGTCCAACAGATAAGTACCTCCATTTAGAAGAGCTTTAATGTAGGTGAAGTAGGGTGTAATGTAGGTAATAGAATAGGCAGGCTGTCTTACCGCCTCCACCAGGCTGTCAGCACTACCTCTCTTCTCGCTGTAATGTGGACTGAGTTGGCTAGGTACTCTCAGAGTGGTGTATGCCCTGTAAGGCTGTGCTGTTCGCCCACCCGAGGGCCCTGAGTACCAGCCCGGTCGGTCTCCCACAGGCACATTGGCACTTCCTGCCTTTTTGTCCCAGATGCCCACACCACCAGCACCAGCTGCCCCATCATCCTCGACCAGAATGAGTGGGGCATACAGCAGACGGCCCCGTCGGGGGCTCGGGTTTGCCCAGGAGGCCGTAGAACCCATTGAGGAGTGGGTGCTGCTTCGACGGGACTCATAACTACCATATGGCTGAGTGAAAAATAATAAAAATAATTAATAATAAACTGTAATGAGGGGTTCATATATTAATGAGCTTTAAAAACATTAGTGCAATCTGTAATAGTGAGATTTTATATGCATGTGTCCTACTTATTTAATCAGTAATATTAAAAATATATTCATAAAACACCTAGGAATGAATGGATAAACTGACAAACAGCAACTGTGTTTAAATTGTTTATTTTGTTACAAACATAACATAGCAAATGTTTGCAAGATATACATCTAATGTATGGCTGGTACAGTGAAAGCATTTAGGGAATGGTACCTGTGAACGTGCTCTGCAAGGTGGAGAATTCTGGTGGTAAGTTCCTGGGATAGGGAGGTCATCATTACTGCCTTGCCTCCTTAAACACTGGATATTAAAAGATGGCTTCCGCCCTGAGAGAGGAAGAAAGGAGTATGTGACATTCTTATACAAAATTCACAATTTTGTTCATCAGTGGGTAATGATTTTCAGTGGTTTGTTTTTTAAGCAAGGATTGAATGAAAGATTGGACAAATGGAGATAGAGAAAGCAGGTATTATTAATTGTACCAGTGGGGGTTGCAGGCAGCAGGCGTCTCCTGGCTGTCCTCCTGGCTTCCCCATAGCCATTGCCATAATGACTATTATACGCAAGATGTCCATCATAGCCATGCTCTCTATGGCCAGGGTACACAGGGCCCTCGTCTGGATAGCCATGTCTGAGGAAATAGTAGGATAATTTATAAGTCTCTAAGGCAATGAACCAGAAATAAACAGACTTCAAAACCTCATAAAGTTTGGCTAGACCACTTAAAGCATTTAATAAATCAAACTATTACATGACTAGGCCTACTGCAATTATTACACAATTGCTGCTTTGTAATATTCGGGATGATCACAAATATTTAAGCTAGTTGCAATGAATTTCTAACATTTTCACATTTAACAAACATATATTTGCATTGCAACAAATGCAATGTCACTGGCTGGCTTGAGAAAAATGGAAATAAACAAAAGGACAGTATTTATTTAAGCCTGAATTGTGTCCGTCTGTGGAGCTCTGAGTATGGTCAGATAAGAAGAAAACTATCAGCCAATTTAGCCAATGTAGTACTGCATTTTTATACAACGAATAATTGTATAACGTCATGATCATGAACAGGATTACACACTGCTGTCATGATGCTTTTCATTTGCTCATGCTGCTGTGTGTAAGATAATTCTGCAAAATAGTAACTAGATTTACACGCATACAGAGCAGCTAAGACAAGATAAGAACCTGTCACTGGATGCAATGGCTTCCTCATCATCTTCCCTGGTGTAGAAATTCTGCTCCCCTGGGTAGCCCTCTTCTCCATCCATTCTGCGTGAGAGAGGAGAACTGAAGCGGTCCCTGGAGTCCCTCCTGAGGAGAATAAAGGACACATTACTTGAGGACAACTTAAAAAAGAACACCAACCTTAATCAAATATCATATATCAGTAAAAAAAAATCTAAATAATTAGCCACATTGTGGACTATATTACAACCTTACCTTGGATATTGGTAATAAGATGCCCTATAGCACATCAGAAAGATCAAAGACATAATTATATCAGATTGCTGTAAATAGGTTACCAATTATGCATAAATAATTTACAACATACAACAAATGCCAATTAAGACTTGAAGCACATTTATAAACATACAACGTTTATTTTTATAAGAATAACGTAATCTTCCCCAAAATTATAGACTGAATTTCTGACTATACATACATAATTTAATCAACTATATTAACAAACTGTACATTATATAAATATGCTATTGTTCAGTTCATATTTTTATTTTATTTTATTTTATTTATTCTGAATTTTTTTAAACTAATAAGCTATTGCTTTTTCAGGTTTTTCAAGTTATTGCAAGCAGGACAATTATAAATGTCAATTCAAAAAATCAATTCAAATTCAAAATAAGTGAATATTTGCAAAAAACAATAAAGTTTATCTGTTTGAACAGTAAATATATTTTCTTTGTAGTGTATTCAAATCAACGTATTCTGTTTTATTTATGTTTTATACAACATCCCAACTTCAATGTAACTGGGGCTGTAGTAAAAAAAAATGTATATTCACGTACAGTCATTTTTAAATTAATCTTCAGTTTGTAATTGTAAAATGCCTTTTTGTCTTGACTATATGTGTTTTCCTGTGAACGTAATGATGCATTTCTTAGTGAGCAACATTTTATTTTTGTTGCCTTTTTTGTTTTCTTATTTAATTTCAGGGGTTTATCTTGACTGACCTCTTTGGTGGTTGTTCAATCACGCCATTCTTATTGTGGTAATGGAAAGAGGAGCGCATGTTCTCTCCTCTTGTAAAATTCTCTTGCTCCAGGACACTATTGCCATTGGGTGTTTTGGCTAGGGAGGTCCTGCGGGATGGCCCCCCATTGGAGATACCCTCTCCTGGCGCAGAAGTTGAAGTACCAGTTGGTGTAGAGGCTAAGGATGTGCGACGGTCTTTGGCTGAGTGCTCCGCATGACCTGCATAACCTTTCTCATTCTAGTAGAGTAGAAATAAAAGAATGGGATGACTGGGAAGAAGAAGAAGAAGCCTTTGGCATTGTTTTAAGTGTGTGTTTTTAAAAACTGCTAATTAGTTTGACCAAAACATTTGTTTCACTGGCTTGGAGCAAAGTAAGCGATGATTTTAATACGCAACTCATAGTCAAAGACAAAGTAATCTTGAAGAAAATGCTTGTTTGGTCAGAACAGACTACTGTTTGTAAAACAAAATAAACAGATCACAAATCAATGACACAGTATAAATATACTGAAGCAAAATATGCGTCATGGGCCTTGAAATGAGATTTTTCACATGCAATTGACAATTTGCTGTGAAATGTAAATATAGTGAAATTTAAAATTTGAGCATCTTGTGTTATCATTAGTCTGAATTTTTTAAGTTAAATACCAGTGTTCATCATTTGTTTTCAGTCATTGTTTCTGTCAATGTCAAGACAAGTAAATAAGGAATGTTGAGTAAAACATCTAGTATACTTTATAACGTGCATCAGCCTCTTCTTGCTCTTCCTCTAGGCCCTCTTCCTCCTCCTCAAGATCTGCATTCATGGCCAGTCGAATCTCTGGCCCCAGATCTTGCAGGGTACGCAGACCTGCCTGACACAGATGCAAGCGGAGAAAAAGAGGGGGCCACAGTATATATGCTGCACGTGATAACGGCATACAACACTCATACATTTGGAGCCACACACATACACCTGCATAGAATAGATCAATATTTGCTAAATCAGATTAAATTCCCACTCATCTCAATATCATAAGGCTTAAGAAAAGCATAGCAGAAGTCTATTAAAGATGGCTATTTTTGCCCTTCCAGCCTTTATTATGACATTAAATAAAGGATAAACAATTTACAATGCACAAGGCAAGAACACACCCTGGACATGACACTGGTCCACTGCATAGTATCACATACTCACCTAGTCACTCACATCTGTGGAAATTTTCACACAAATAATTCACCTAGCAGCATGTGTTTTTGGATTGTGGGAAGAAAAAAAACAGCCAGTAGTGTAAAAATATTTGTGTTTTTTTGCTGCCTTTGGATAAGTAGGTCATTTCTCACCATGAGATCCATGCGTAAGCATCTAGAGAATGTGTAGCTCTTTTCGTTATCTTTGTGTATGTCATCCAAAAAAGCCCTTCAGAAATATGTTTACTTTCGATGAGGTTATAGCACTATTCTAGCTACTATCATGAGCTAAGTGTTAGATAAAAGCTGTCTATAAAAATAATGTATGATTCTGTTAATAATGTTGAAAGACTGCTGTAAGGATGTTATATTTGTAGCATCCTAAAAAACTTTTCCTATATCTTTATAATGTTTCTAGTATGTATCCGTGATTTTATCTCCTCTGTTTGTTTCTTCTGTTTTCTTATCCCACCTCCTTCTAAGTCTAAAATCAAGTCCACATGATCTTCTCTTCGGCTGAACAGATACTTAAGCTGAGGCTAATGCATGTACATAACATAAAGCAGAAATGTATGTTTCTGAGACATATCGCTACTATTACAAAACAAATGCTCTAATTTTCTCCTCGTTCTGAAATATTTTAATTGCAGCTATGAGGACAAATTTGAGCTTGAGGTCTGTCTTCACCTAAGAGCTTTGCTTCATTATTGACAGCTAGGAAACATATTAGCTAATTAACCAATTTGCTAATCCTAAAATTGTATCAAATATCATGTACATGTTAGACCTAACACTAAGAAGCTAAACTTCAAAATGTTTTAATTGATTAATTATAGTTTATTTATGTTAATGTGAATAATCTTCTTGATGGACCAAGTATATCCATTGCATAAAGTTTATTTTTGCACAATCACGCTATAAACAAGTAATAATGGAGGCACATATTTGAACTGCTAAATGCTGTCTAATTTTGACAATTAAACCAAACTGTTTGTAATATATATAGTTCTCAGTACACCTCTTTTTCCTTCATGACATTATTCAGCAAAGTGAACCAGAACATCTACTATTAGGATATATACCTACTTTGTTAGGTATATATATATATATATATATATATATATATATATATATATATATATATATATATATATATATATATATATATATATACCTACTTTTTACTAGCAGAGCAGCAGTGCAATATGGCTAGATATAACTGTATGATCTGTGGAGCCAAGCTGCTTTTTGTGATAATTATTTTCATAAGCTTATTATGCAAAGAATCCCTGCATCTATACATCCATCCATCCATTATCTGTAAACGCTTATCCAATTCAGGGTCGCGGTGGGTCCAGAGCCTACCTGGAATCATTGGGTGCAAGGCGGGAATACACCCTGGAGGGGGCGCCAGTCCTTCACAGGGCAACACAGACACACACACTCACACATTTGAGTCGCCAATCCACCTGCAATGTGTGCTTTTGGACTGTGGGAGGAAACCAAAGCACCGGAAGGAAGCCCACGTGGACACGGGGAGAACACACCAACGACTGCGACACCGTGTTGCCCATCCCTGCATCTATGTAAAATTAAATATATATCTAGGTGCAAAAAAAGTCTTTGGAGCACACTGGGTTAGACATGTACCTGGAGAGCTGATGGATTTTTGGGGTCTGGTTCTCCCAGACCCACCTTCTCTTTCCTCTTACGGAACTTTCTGAAGTAGTCCTGAATCAGGAATGTTGCATAGAATTTACCCACAGTCACCTCCTCTTCTACAGCAGATTGAAAGAGGAGAGAGAGGGACAGAGAGAGAGAGAGAGAGAGAGAGAGAGAGAGAGAGAGAGAGAGAGAGAGGAACTGAAATTAAGTAATCATTTTGAAAAACTAATCTTTAATCTTTAAAAGAATCCTTTAACCAAATCAATTTATTTCAATTAGACTGTTTCCCAATGTTTAATGTTAACATAACAGATAAACAAAAAAATACTTATTAGCTGCAAATTAAAGAAGCAAGCTCCAGACTCCAAGCAGGTCTCAACAAATCACCTATTTCAGACCTAAGGGACTTATACCTAATATTTCCTTATTCATTTATTAAAGGAATTTGATGTATCCATTATTTTGAACAATAAAAAAGTATGACAGTTAAGATGAAAAGCAATAGCGCAGATTTGCTCTTGACATTCTTGCACAGTAAATTCACCCATGTTAAATCAACACTATTAGCGTTAAATTAACACTGTTAGTGTAATAATTTAACAATCTCAGTGTTAAGTTAACACTAATAGTGTTGATTTATCACTGGAGAATTTGCTGTGTGGGGACCAATGAATCCAACCCCAAATTATTCGTGGGGACAATTCAATAATCGCTGGATATTGGTGTGGGCACGTCACCTCCGTTCGTACTTATTCTATGCCCTTGATGAAAAGAGATGCAGGGCTAAGAATTTAACAATTAAAGCTATAGGTTACAGGAAACACCAGCCTATCAAAATTATTCAAATGTGATTTAACATCAGCAATAACATGTCATTTAGCTACTGCACATCATGCCACAAAAACACAAGGGAAGCAGAAGTAAAATAATGATTCCACAATGTTATGAAAATGTGACATGTTACACTTCTTAAGTTCAGTGCTAAGTAAATATAAATCAATTCTCCTCACCACTGACTGGGGGAATAACCTCATCAAGTATTTTGGGCTTCATGCGCTTCCAGATCTTCTTAATGATGATCCTTAGCTCCTCATTTTCCTGCTCTGCGGGACCTGAAAACACACAGAAGGACTCAATATTCTAAGGTGTATTAGAACAGATATTAACAAAGTAACTTGACTTCATTTTGTACTTCAAGTCCAGCTAAGAAACTCTTTGAGAAAGCTTAGTCCAGCACTTCCATGTTGTCGATTTAATAAAGGGGACATTCTTATGATTACAACTGTGAAAACTCTTTGTAACACACATATATCAAAGTCAAACATAATTTGCAAAGCAAAACTTGTGTGATTCATATATTGCTAGTGTGTGAGTCATGGATGCTGCTGTGTGCATGTATACATTCAGACCCATAATACTAACCTTCAGTTTTAATCTTCAGGGCAGTTCTGACAAGGGCAAAAAGAGTGGCATTGAAGGTCACTGTGCCATCTGTGTTTAGAGGCATGTTCATAGCAACTAGTCTCTGCCAGAGAGAAAGCGAGAGAGAGAGAGAGAGAGAGAGAGAGAGAGAGAGAGAGTCAGTAAGTCACTCTGTTTGTGTGTTACTGAGTACTATAGTTCTGAGGAACAATATTCTACATCTCAGGCCAAACCTAGAGCATATGTGTCAGAGACCATCCAAATATTGTAAATGTTTGCACTTTAACCTTTCCAACGTTCCATTCTTAAACCCAACAAGTTATATACCTGCATCCTTCCAAAAAGTGGCCCAAAATTTGTTGCTGAAAATACATCTCAGGTGCACTGCAAAATATTTCTGACATGAATCTCACTAAGGGAGAGTTCTAAAGAGATTCTAGAAAATATATTAGAAAGTTTGCAGCAGGACAGCCAAACTGGATGACTAAAATTTGGAACAAGGTTGTACTGATTAATAAGGTAAATTCATAATAAACTGGTGGGATCCTAAGAATAAACAATAGCAATTAACATCTAAGTTTTCGGAAGTATAATCTCAAATTTTTTGTACAGAAATCACACTTGTCTTTATAAGTGTTATAAGTTCTAAAAAGGAAAAAATGTTCACTATGTTGTATTTTAACATGCGTTCATGTGTGGTGTATATAGATGTACAGTACCTTGCAGGCCACACGGTGGGGACAGAGCTTGCCAAAACCCAGGGGAGGCTGGATCCTCCTGAGCAGAGCCACCACATCTAAATGTTTTATGTGACCCCTCCATTAAAACAAACCAAAACAGTTATAAAAAAGATACAGAAGGGCAGAAAGAAAACAGTATTATTACAAATGAAGACTGTGAAGTTCCTCGTACTTGGCCTCAGGATCATATTCGGACCAGATCCTTTTGAACTCATCAAGATGATGTGGTCCAAGAATTGACCAATCCCGAGTCAAATAGTCAAAATTGTCCATGATGACAGCAACAAAGAGGTTGATAATCTGTTAACAAGGAAAGGCATTCATAGTAAGTAGATTTGTTAAAAAAATAACTAACCAACATCAATTACAAATTCAGTTGCACTCTTACTATTTACTCTCTTATACACTTACAGGCTACTTATTAGGTTCCCTTATCAAACAGGTGCAAGTCATAGGCAATCACAAAGTGTTCTCAATCTATTTATCTACATAATTTAAAATGTTTGCACCTGGGCTCCTCCTGTAGTTTGCACATAATTCACTATTATAGCATTGTCCAGAAAACAAGTGGGAGGAGGAGAGAGGTGGTTTCCTACCCTCCACCAAAAACTGCATAGTATAGGTCCTACAGTGAATGCTGAACCCCGTGTAGCAATGACAGAGACTCTATTCTCACTATTACAGATCAGTGAGTCATTACAATCATTTTGAAACTGTAATTTTAATGTAAAAAGACTTTGCTTTAATAGCAGGCTTTTCCCAGTTTATCACTAGTTATGGTCCTCATAAACCTTTATAACTAAATTATGTTTAAAAATTAGCAACATCGCTGGTATTGCACTTTGGGCAGGACACACACTTACATGTCATGTTTTTGTGTCACTACTAAGCCCTAAGAATCATTCAACATCCATATAATAACCGGTGGGCAGTGGTCATGTATGGGTCCAGCACTGTGCTGAATACAATACTGGGAAAAATGTGGTTAACAAGTGATGCAAAAAATAAAGCTTCAGAATGTTCCTCATTAAGTAGGTATATATAATAAAGTCATTATATTGGTGTGAAATGCACATGAAAGTGAAAAGGGTTAGATGAGTTTACCAGAAAAGCACAAAGCATGAAGAAACTGATGAAATAGACAATGGCAAAGTTGCTGCCACAGGTATATTCCTCGCCGGGCTCATAGTCTGACTCAGGGTCACAGCGCTTTCCTGGCAGACTAGCCAACATGATTTCTTGCCATGCTTCACCTGTGGCACACCTACAGACACAAACAAGTATGATGAGAGTAAGAAGCATTTTCAAGACCACTGCAACATGAATGTCATTCTATATAAGCTGACCTCGGTTGTACTGTATAAAACACAACCCAGAAATTCCAGTTATGACCTGCAACAGTCTGCCTGTGCTTCATTGTGTTCTCTCTCACCTGAAGAGCAGCAGCACTGCTTGGGGGAAGGTCTGGAAATTGTTATTCCGGTTGATTGGTGTGTAGTCCTGCATGGCAATTTTCCCAAATGTCTGTGATAGAGAAAGCCAAACAGATAAACATTATTCAGATCTTTAAAATATATATTGATGACTATGTTTATTAAATGTTACTTTGTTTATTCAGACCAATCTAAATTCGTAATCCCCTACTCACCTGCATGCCAATCACAGCATAAATGAAGAAGATCATAGCAATAAGCAGCGCTACATAAGGAAGGGCCTTGGGGACAAGAGAAAAAAAAAAGGTTTTTCAAATCATGTGTGCTAGCATAAAGAGAGAAATTGAGAGTGTATATGACAACCTCTGACCTGAAGGGATTTTACAAAAGTCCAAAGCAATGTGCGTATGCCTTCTCCTTTGCTAAGCAGCTTAACCAATCGCATCACACGAAACAGACGGAAGAACGTGATTGACACTCGAGAACTGTCCTCGGAGCTCTGGTGAAAAAACTTCAAAGTTAAAAGTTGGAGAGGCAGGGACAAATGTTCTACAGAAACCCTACTGCCATGAAGGGTATTTAATTGTCTCCCTCCTTAAAAAATGATAAATATGATGAGCAGCCATAAAAGTAAATATAAAAACTGAGTTAATGCTAATCTCTTACTCAAAATATGAAGTAAACAAACAAATATGATGAACTGATGGAAACATCATACAACTGTATCATTTTAGAAAGTATTGTGCACATGGTATTTACTGGGCCACCATTGAGTATTGGGATACTCACACTAAACTCTGTAACTACAATGTCCACCACACTACCCACTACAATCAGGGCATCAAAGGAGTTCCAGGCATCAACAAAGTAATGCTGTGAGCAAAAACATTCTAGTGTCAAATAGGGAATTACAGAGCAGAAAGAATGAAAAATATAGACATTTCATACATGGATAAAGATACAGGCATAATAAAAAAATCTGATATAAAACATGAAATTAACCCTGAGTCTGAGTGCAAGTAGTTTGACAATCATTTCTACAGTGAAGAGACCAGTGAAGACCATGTTGAGGATGTCCATGATGTAACTGAAGAGTTTTGACTGTTCGTAATGCTGAGGAGACAAGACCAGGTAGAGAAATCATTGTAACATGTATAATGTTTGTATATATATATATATATAGTAAATATTTTAGAAAGTTTACCTGTACTGCCAAAGTGACTGTATTGAGGAGTATCAGCACAAACATAATGTACTCAAACCCCGTAGAGTTAATCATTGACCAGAACTTATATTGCACTGGGTTCTTGGGGATATACAGCTTCAATGGCTGTGCTTTCAGAGCATATTCTACACATTTTCTCTGTAGAAAAAAACCCACAGAATCAGCCTTTGAAGAACATCAAGGTGTATCAAAAGAATACTGTGAAAGGGAAAACATTGCCAGAGGTTCTTCAAACATTCCTTTTCTGACCTGGTTCTTGTCAAGCTCACAGTTCTTGAATTCAGATTCCCCTTGCTCACGGAAAGTGATGATGACAAAACCCACAAAGATGTTCATCATAAAGAAGGCAATGATGATGATGTAGACAATGAAGAAGATGGAGATCTCCACACGATAGTTATATACAGGGCCACGGTTCTCCCCGTTTGCATCAATGGCTTTATACAGAAGCCTTAGAAACAAACAAACAAAAAAACATGTATTACCAAGGGAAGGAAGCACACTATGTTCAGAGCCAAATTTGACCATTGACCTATATCAGACTAAACTGGGGAGGCAACTTACGCGGGCCAGCCCTCAAATGTGGACACGGTGAACAATGCCATCATACCCATCAGCACATTGTCAAAGTTAAAATCGCTGTTGAGCCAGAGACGCTGTCGCACCATGGGGTGACTCACATCACCATCTTTATACACCACAAATGTGCCTCTGCATCACAAATACACAAATGCAAAGTCTAAGACAAAAATATATAAATACTACATAATAAGATAAGAAATAAACAGGCTAAATTTGTACTTCTTACTTGCACTGTTCTGGGGTGTGTTTGGCCTCATCTGTGCAGCGATAAAATTTACCCTGAAAAAGCAAACATAATATTTCCAATTTATGAAGTCTGCAGTATTGTGCTTTAAACATATTTTTGTTGGAGGTGGTGGTGATGTCTAAGAAAAGCCATTTAACTATATTTATCATAAGGATGATACATCATATCACAATGTGCTTTCATGAGCATACACACATTTATACTAGTCCATATATTTATATTAAACTCTTTTCTTATTTTATTTCTGCATTCACCTGTAGCATTTTTACTTGCACTAATTAATATCTTACTGTCTTGAAAATTTGCAAATAGTCTCTGATGTGGAAGACATCATACATCATGTATGTATGATGTACAAATCAGTCACACCAGTATTACTTGGAAAAGTGATAGCGATACTAATTCTAATCAACAATATGTTATTTATTAAAAAGAGAGCGAGAAATTTCTGTAAAAAGTCATGTCAAACACGGAATAAAAATCACTGCACTAAATGTATTGGTAATATTTTTAATGTGGAACTACCTGTTCTATTTTACCCTGCCCATCCCTAGGTATCAAATTATAAATATTATATAGTGTTGCCATACCTTTAATGCTTATCTCCTTAAACGCCTTAAGTCTGTTTTTGGGGCTCATGCAGGGCTACACTGGGCATATTAAAATCTATCAGCATGCAGACTCAGTACTCTTGGGCACTGCTGTGTCACTATATAAATAAAGCTTGATGCTGTTTTCACTGTTAAAGGCATGAACGTTTTTGAGTGAGGGTTGAAAGTGTTTTTTATATTTCTTTCGAGTAGCCTAACAGACCATAGAATATTAACATCAAGAAATTGCTGCAGGAGAATTCTGTAGAAGGTAGGAGAATATATAGAGTGGGAGCAGTAAGCTTAAGGTACCTTAAAGAGCTGGACACCAATGCAGGCAAACATGAATTGAAGCAGAGCAGTGACAATCATGATATTCCCAATGGTCCTGATAGCCACAAACACACACTGTACCACGTGCTGGAGAAACATGCAGAGATGCCATTATCAGAGAGAGCAACATGGCAATAACACATATGCACATGCATATTTATAGACAAAGTGCTACCTTGAGTCCCTTGGCTCTGTTGATGGCTCGAAGAGGCCTGAGCACTCGCAGTACTCTCAGGATCTTGACAACAGAGATTGCACTCGAACTGAAAGGGTGGTAGAGAGATGGAGGGATTTGAAACCAAACAAACAAACAAAAGAAAGGTGTTCTAATGCTCTGGGTTAGATGTAAATATTTCTGATACAGAATCTGCTCCCAGAGTGGCATATCTGCAGATTTGTACATGTAATTAAAAGCAAGTATAAATGATGACAACAAAAATATTTAGCAGTATAACCTGTATTAATAATATTATTCGTAATACTGCACATCCTATCATTACAGACATACTTCTATGCAATCTATTATCATGAGCATAATTCATTTAGCATAGCAAGCACAAACCCTCCACAGTAATATATCAGGGTATCACAAAGATGACTTTTAAGTGTATCACAGGAAGGTAAACACAGCATCTATTTGTCCACCAGAGGGCACTCCAGTACCCTCTAGCTTTTCTTTAATCCAGCATTAAAAAATACTGTATCATACAAGATCTGAAAGATCTGAAAAATCCACAAATATTTCAGTCTGTCATTCTTCCACTATAAGAAAAACTACTGAGTGCCATATATCTGAAAAGATAACCAGAGAATGACCATCAGAAACTGCAGCAACAGATGAGCTACATTCTTTACACCTATAAGGTGGACAACAAAAGATAGGTGGGTCTAATGGAGTGGAGAGTGAGTTGGCACGGCATTTAAAAACTCCAACATCACCTGCTCTCGCTGAGGGGAGCAGGTGGGGGGGGGTGGTCCTGAATACTGATGAACAGGGTGAAAGAGGGCTAACAATTTATGCAACAAATGGACTACAGCGTAAAATTGTAGAACAGCAAAGTGCTCCTGTATGGTCAGTGAAGCTGAGAGACTAGACAGTAAATGTAGAAACAAGGAGGTGGTCATTAAATTACAAATATCAACGCATTTATTGTTGAGCTGTAAATATCAAAATGCTATGATATGAGAAATGTAATTTTGACTCACTGAAGGAAGAATGAAACCAAAGAAACACTGACAACCAGTAAGTCCAACAGATTAAACCAGTTCCTACAGAAAGATCCCTTATGCAAGAATGCCCCATGGACAGTCATCTATGGGTAGAGAAAGCAGGTTAAGAAACAGAAAGTGGGGGTCAAATATCTACATATTATAATCACTTGAAAGAATGTACCTTGAGAAGAATTTCCACTGTAAAAATGGAAGTGAAGGCATAATCAGCATAGCCAAGAAACTGTAAAAAGTGAGAGAGGTTGAAAGAGTGTCAGAAGGAAAGAAATATGAGGTTTAAAGACATATATATGCAGACTTGATAAGACATCTATAAATAAACCGTGGCAACCCTCTCTGTCTGAAAATGCTTGGAGGTGACTGATTGTATGGTGCAGTATGGCACTTCCTCACTTGGCATAAATAGTTACATCTAACATGCCAATTCCTACAGCTGCAGCATGAGTGTGTTTGTGTGTGTGTGTGTGTGTGTGTGTGTGTGTGTGTGTGTGTGTGTGTGTGAGTGTGTGTGTGTGTGTTTAGCCTGCTATATATACAAAAATGGACATTGTTAATTTCCTCTGTCTCTGAATTTAGAATACTTCATTAGAATGTTATTAATAACACTTCATCAATTTAAAAGAAATGAAAAAGTTATCCTTGCATGAAAAACAGTACTAAGAGAAAACTAAAGTAAACAGACGTGTTACCTTTCAATATATTGCACACAGTGTGTTTTTGTGTAATATTTAATTGTTTTTTCTTTGCACGTTTTCCTTTTTGTAAGTACAGCAGTAACTCTCCAAACCTGCCCTTATTTCTTTGAGCCATATGATTAAGAGACTGCTTTGAGTTCAATATATGTTCACTGAGTGAATGACCTAAAAAAGGATATTTTGGGAAAAATATATTGCATAGCATAGTATGTGAAATTACATATCTCATAGTTCATATGCTCTGATTCTGTGTGAGCGAGATACAGGCTATGTGTGTGCATTCACATCTGACTGACTCACATTGTTCCTGGAGGAGTGTGCTCTGATTGGGTCCTCAGCAGCTAATGATATACTACTGAGAATGATGAAGAGCAGGATCAGGTTAGTGAAGATGTGGTGATGGATCAGGGCATGACAGCCAACTCTTATTCTGCATAAAGAAAAATGGGGGGAGATAGGTAGATTGAAAAGAGATCTTTTAACAGACTTACTACAGGGAACTTGTTTATTCATAGCCTTTAGCCTTTAAGTATTTAAGAGAAAGTATTTATCAACAAAATATACAGTTTGACCAGGGATGTCCAACCCTTGCATTTATAGATATGTATACATATGCAATTTGTACATGAATATGTGTCACACTAACTTACGGGTTGGTCTTGCTAAGACAAAAGAAAGCACTCCCTTCTGGAATGGGCAGAACTTTTTCTTTAGGTGGAGCAAAATCAGCTACATTTAACTGAGTCCCTCCTGCTTTTATAGAGAGAGAGAGAGAGAGAGAGAGAGAGAGAGAGAGAGAAAGAGTGAGTTGCAAAACCTTCCAGATACCACTGGGCTAAATATGAAACTACATTTCAAAAGCAATTTTTTTGCCTTCGTCATCTCCATCATCATGCTCTTCTTCTTCCTCTTCCTCTTCTTCTTCTTCTTCATACTCATCCATGTCCACCTGTCCACCCAAGAACATAAGAGGAAACCTCAAAAATGCACCTCATTCATTCTCATGCACTACTGAGATCTGAACCAATCCAGACAATTGTTCCAATCTTACCTTTGCTTCTTCATTCTCTCCTTCTCCCTGACCCTCCTCTCCTTCTTTCTTTTGTCTGTATACAATAATGTAAATGCAGAGGTATGCACTAGTTGCAAGAGACCATTACTCACAATGCAATGTTCTTAATGCATTGTGTTGTATTTACCTAGTTTTTTGCAAACAGATTATAGGAACATCTATAATAGCACACTGCATTTAAATGTTATCTGTTCAAGTCCATTGCATACTTTTTTAATTCACAGGAACATGCATGGTTAACTGAATAAAAAAATCAATAATAATCAAATAAGAAATAAAAATCTCTATGACAAAGCACTGCTTCATGCAACACTGGGGTGGCAGACCAAATTATCAGTATCCTTACTCTTTCTTTTTGTTGTCTCCGTCTCCTCCAGCTAAATTGTCCACAGCAATAGCCAAGAAGACATTTAGGAGGATGTCTGAAGGAATTTTGCTAAGTCCCAACACAAAAACAGACACAGAGATACATGCAAACATAGCTTTCTCTATAGACCAAAGAAGTGAAAAAATTAACTTTACCAACATACATACCACTGAATAATAATTATTTTATATTCCCACATACACAACTCAGCCAAAACGACCTGTCTAATTTGTTGGTTCCTCAACTCTCTCTAGAACAGCATCGACCTGTTGTGGCATGGCCTCCAAAAAACTTCAGAAGGCGTTTAGGCATCTGGCTTCAATATATTGGGTAGACAGGTATTAACTACTTACCTAACGACTAGACAGGGAACACCTTACAAGAAATGCTTTTTTGAAGATGCTTTGAAACAAGTTTCTAGCTCTCATAATTAGGCCCTTTCCTAAGATTCACAGAATCTTTAAGAACTGTCTGTTCACTTGCTGCCTATTATATCCAATCCCTTGTGAGGTGACACTGTAAGGAGATATTCATTCATTCATTGTCTGTAACCGCTTATGCATGTCAGGGTTGGGATGGGTCCGGAGCCTACCCGGATTCACTGGGCATTTGGGCACAGGAACCAACCCTGGACAGTGTGCCAGTCCATTGCAGGGCAACACACACTCACACACTTGTGGTGGATCTGTGTTCTTTGACTGAAATACAAACAATACCATGTTTAAAATTATTATATGCTAAAACACAATATGACTACGTGCGTTGTGCTTGTGTATGAAAGGATACAGTTACCACATATGAAGAGGATCACAAAATACAGGCATACGATCATACCAGGGAAAACTGGGCCTCCATATGCCATGATCCCATCATACATCACCATGTTCCAATCCTCACCTGTTAAGATCTGAGCAAAATTTGCAAATTAGCTTACTACAGTCAGTTTTATTTATTTAATTTTTGTTTAGTTTTGCTCTGGGTTACTTACAAATAACAAACTATATTAGCAAAACTATTAAAGTCTTAAAATCATAAAATAATGCATTTGATTGCTATTTATGACTATTGAAATATGGGGGGGAATTAAAAAAAAAAAAACAGTATATAGTCCCATGAACTCTTGAAGAAACACATGACCATTCACATGCTCATGACTTTTCCTGACCTGGAAACAGGTAAGTAGTGCTTGAGGGAAAGAATCAAAAGTGCTCCTCTTGGTGTGCGTCTCATCAAAGTTGAATTTGCCACCAAAGAGCTGCATACCCAGCAGTGCAAAGATGATAAGAAAGAGGAAAAGCAGCAGCAACAAAGATGCGATGGATTTCATGGAGTTCAACAGAGATGCCACCAGATTGGACAAAGCTGTCCAATGGCTATGAATGCAAAAAGGGCCAATGGAAAGAAAATGACACAATGCACCAATTAAAAAAAATGTAATAATAGATCAATAACATAAAGATAAAAACGACCCAATTCAAGTTCAGAGTTTATTGTAAGATTTGCACACAGCTCCATATTGAATATGTATGTATAGAATTATTTGGAGAATATGTACCGTGTGACTTTAAAAATCCTAAGTAGCCGAACACAGCGCAGCACTGAAATGCCAAGAGGTGGCATGATCTCCATCTCCACCAACACTGTCTCCAGAATGCCTCCACACACCACGAAACAGTCAAAGCGGTTGAAGAAAGCAACAAAGTAGACTCTCAGCCCCAGACTGTACATCTTTAGCAACATTTCAACCGTAAATAGAGAGAGAAGGACTTTGTTGGCAATTTCTACAGAGAGAGAGGAAAAGAAAAAGTGAGCAGAAAGGCAATACAGATTATTCTTTAAAGTAAGGCATGTTAATATGTCAAATGATTTCCTTATGAGGATAAATATAAACACAATGATTAAAATAATCACCATTAATCGCATCATATTTCCTTTTTAAAATAAGTGTTCATAAACATGAACTTGGACAAAATTAGGTTCATCAGAATTATATTAAATATTTCAACTAAATTATTTTCAACATTTAATTACAAATGTAAGAAATGTGCTTTCTAATGTAACAGACAAGCCATTTAAGAAAACACTTGACAATTTCAAAAGTTGTATTCTATCTTCATGTTTTTTTTCCCCCATTTGCTCTTGTATAAGTTCTGCAGTGTTTGGTGCCCATGTTGTTGAAATGCTTAACAGGTTTTCAGCTAGAGCTCTGTCAAATGCGCTGTTTGGTAGAGTCGCTGCGATAAAAAGCTGGATATTGGGAATGGTGCAAGGCATGTACTCAAAGGCAGCTTTCTTGCAGTTGCAATCTTTTTCCTTGCACTTTCTACGGTCCAGGGATAGGCCAGAATAGTCACACCACTGGCAAGCCTAAAACCTGATAGTTTTTTTTGTTTATAGATTTTGAATTTGCTCATCAAACCATAGCTGATGTTTCACCTACAGTGACAACACTCTTCTTTTCAAATGTAGTGGGCTTGTATACATAACCACATCAGAAAACAAGACTGAGTTACTTCAGCAAATTCTCAATAGTATTTATGCAGAAATATTTCATATATTTAAAACTACACAGTAACTGATTCTACTGTCGAACATCACACCTTTTAATTTGCTTTGTACAGACGATTAAAATGCAGCGTGACTAAAAAAATTCAAATGTTTAAAACAGGCATGATATTGCCAAGATGCATGATTTCTGGTAACAGCATTTGGTAAAAGGTATTTTGCCACTGATATATACTAGTAGTGAATACTAATTATGAAATCATCTGGTTTGTGCACAATAAAAAAATTGACCAAATGTTATGCATCTGGTGGGTGCTCTAAAAAGGATGTGATCCATGTGATATTTTGTAAAATATCCAGTATCTGTGTGGTTAATTACACATACCAGAAGTTTGTAGTTTTTACACCTTATTGTATTTTTAAATGCCTGTAAATATCTGTATTCTGCTAATGTGTCAGCAAATAATTCATGAAAACATGTATTGTAATGTTATGTAAACAGATAAATGTACCATAAAGCAAATTTATATAGGAGAGAAAAGGCAGTGGTTAGCTGACACAGCTGATCTCCTATTGGCCTTAGTTGGTGCTAGTCCTTCCATTTTGGCTTAGTGTATCTGGGCCCTTTCTTTAAAATGACTATAACAGGATACAAGACAGATGAAGGGAAAATCAACCCACGAACCCTGTACATCTGTGAGCCAGTCTGGCTGGTTGTAGTGCTCTGATGCACTTAGGGCTGTGTTGAGAAATACAAGAATCAGCACCAGCCAATAAAAAGTCACGGATTTCACTGCTTTTCGACATGTCCGTCGAACACCACGGTTCCAGCGACGGAATGTGCGACTGACAATATAAACACAAAAACAAATCTTTTCATTAACAAACTACATATAAAAAGGCAATTTGTATTACTCTTACAATTATGCCTTACTCACCAGCAAGGGTTTTTCATTATGCGAGCACTGAGGACAATTAGAAATAACATGCAACAAAACACAGAAAAATGAGATAAAGGACAAACACCCGACAAAGACAGAAATGCACTGTGAACAGCAATGCACTTATTGGAAATAATAACATATTGCAGCAGGACTACCAGCAAGGACAAGAGTGAACTACACATCAAATCAGCCACACTGACCCTTTGCTAAACCCCTTTCCTAAATAACTGTGACATAGTTGTTAAATTATAGCTGGAACCAAACAAAACAGGTCACATGACTAACTGGTCCATTAAACTAACACAGTGAGTAGAAAAACTGGTTGAATTTTTGAGTAAAGGTGACAACCTCTTCACTGTATGTTCATTAGCTTACTTAAAACTGGAAATAATTAACAAGACTTGGGTGGTATACCCAATAAATATTATCCTTGAAATCCATGTCACTGGTCTTTATTTTACTGTCATTTACATGGATTTCTGTTTCCTAAGGCTGCTCACTTTTTAAATGTGATATGTAGTCTTCACCCTCTGTTTACTTTTAGTGATATAAATTCTATGATAGATTCCAGACAGCAGCATGTAACATTAAAATACTTCATTTAAAACACATAATTTAAACACAACAGCTGTCCTTTACATTGTGTGAAAATTTCATGATAAATAGAAGACCAAAAGAAATGTTTCAAAATTGAATAATGACAAATGAAAAACAATCTTTTTCATTGAAATTTAAGAAGTTTTTTTTTCTTATCTTGTAAAGTTACTGTTTTGGGAGATACGCATCTTTAATTGGACAGCCACTGTATATTTCCCTAGCTTAAATGTTTTGATGGTTACCTCCAAAAATATCTAATAATTTGATGATGTAAATTTGCTATCAGTGTCATAAAAAATTCCACTGCTTCAAAGTTTGCCAGATTGAGAAGAAATGCTCAAAGGAGTCAGCGTTTAGCAAAGTGTAATTTGTATCTTGTATGATGCATAAAAATCATGATAATTTAAAAATGACAAATTATTGTAGTAATAGCTACAAAGTGAAGTCTTGTTTGTGTGTATTGAGGTGTATATTTTACCAGCAAGCAGCACAACAGTCAGTGTGCTCTTCCTCTATATTTTCTGTGTTCTCTGAGGCTGTTTCACTAGCTGGAAGACTTGCTGCAGACAGAGAAAAAGAGAAAAGCAGAGACACAGAAAGACAGATAGGGAGAGAAAGAGAAAGAGGGAGAGAGAGAGTGAGACAAAAAGACACAGACATCATGAGAAACATTAAAAGAAAGACCAAGACATACATTCCAGTTTCCCCTGGCAACAGCACAGTAGCATACTTTTAGGGGAAAATATAAAGAAAAAAGCAATCAATCTGAAATAGGGTCAAGCCATTTACTGAGAATCACAGGCCCAGATGTGATTTTGTACAATTAGATGAAACAAAGTCAAGGGCTGCTATATTTAGCAGACAGGCAGAGCTACGGGCTGGTACAGCTTCCTCCAATTGGCCATACCATGAGTTTCATTGGAGTGGCTGAACCAGCCAAACTTCCCTCGCTTTTTATCTGCCAGGTCACGCAGTGTCACACCTGAAAGTGGAGACAATGAAATGAGGTTTACTACAAGTATATAAAAAAGGAAAGAACAATTATACAGCTATCTTTTTACAAATGAAAGAACAACGTTATTTGCACTGATAACTTTTATTTAGAGAAATGGTTGTCAGTTTTTGTCATCAGAATTAAATTATTATTAGTTGTAGCAAAAAATTAATCAGGAGCAGGCACTAAACTTTAAACCAATGCTGCAATACTGAAAAAAATCATTAAGATTTGGATTTGGTAAAATGTGATCATTGAGTGCACACTCAATACTTTACATTTTTGCTACATTTTCATCAAAATTGATATAAATATATTTAGACAAATACAAAAAAATAAAATACATGATATTAGACTCACTGGGGTTAATAGTTAATGAGAAATAGAGGAAGAAAAGTGATCCCAGTGATTCAGAACACTCACGTCTGTTTCCATCCTCATCAAACTCTTCAATGTCCTCAGCCTGTGTGATCCAGTCCATGTAGCCACATAGATCCTCCTCCAGCTGCTGCTTCTCTCTCAGTTTCTGGAAGTCTCCACGTGCTTTTGCCTTCTCTCTCTCCTTAGAGAATTCACTGCACACAGACAGACACAAACACACAAATGCACACAAGTGCGCACACACACACACACACACATGGCTTGTTAGACAGTCAATCAAGCAAACACACATGGACACATGCACTTGGCAGACTATAACCTGTGAGGATAGGAACAGAGAGATTAAAAAAAGAAAAGAGAAACAGAACATTTTAATTATGAGTTTCATCATTAATGTTTCACTTCTCCTTTTTTTGACATACTACATGACCACCTTCCCATTAAAAAAACTTGCCCCTGATCCAATATGGTGGGTATCAAGATGGTGGACAGGTTGTCGACATAGCCTAAAAGGCCCCCTCACCTATTACTTGCTTGGGTGCTCAGATAAAAGAGTGTCATGTGACTTTTGACTCACCCTGTGTGTGTGTGTGTGTGTGTGTGTGTGTGTGTGTGTGTTTGTATGTGCGTGTGTGCTTGTGAGTGCATATATATGCACAGCAAATTCACCAGTGTTAAATTAACACTCTCAGGGTTATGTTAACACTAATCAGGTTGAATTAACACTGGTGAATTTGCTGTGTATATACATTTATAAGTTCAGACATAGGAATGTACAGAAAATCACAGACAATTATAGTTCTACTTACCCACTCAACACACCCAAAACAAGGTTGAGTACAAAGAAGGATCCAAAGATGACCAGGCTTACAAAGTATACCCAAGGCAGCTCAAAGCCTATTGCATCATTCATCTGGACAAAGAAAATATAGATGCACAGACATATATATGAATACACTCAAAATAACTCAGACAAGGCTAATGTTCATTTACACATATTGAAATTTAAAAAGTAAAATACCAAAACAAACGTCAGCTGTCTAGTGAACAAAGCCCTATGAAGTAATATAGTAAGTCGAAGGTTGTCAGGTCTTACCCAGTACAGAACATCTGTCCAGCCCTCCATAGTGATGCACTGGAACACAGTCAACATGGCAAAGAAGAAGTTATCAAAGTTAGTAATGCCACCATTTGGCCCGTCCCACCTCCCCCTGCACTCAGAGCCGTTAATAATGCACTGACGTCCATGACCAGCAAACGCACATGGCACTGGTTCATCATCTGCATAATCATCTGAAATAGTGAGAAACAGAGACAGTTATATTATATATGCACAGCTTCTACTGAATCAACAATTATTATATCATTATACTCTTAAACATCATTAACACGTCCCCACATCAGTTGTGCATTTTGACCCTTGTAACAAATGTCTAATTACTAGTTTAGTATTAATTTCCAACTACTGGTCTGATATAGCTTAAAGTGATATTCTTACAAGTTAACACAGTTTTCTGGAGTCCTAATAAAAGTCTGTCACATGCTTTGGGCAAAACACCACAAGGATCAAACAACACAGTTCTGTTCTCCCCCTGTCTAAATTTTCTGTCTAAAATTCAAATACATAAATTACTATTTTTCAAATTCAGATTTCAAAAATACAAATTTAGGACAGAGCTTCTGGGCTTCTCATGGAAAATACTGAAACATACAAAATTCAGATAAATATATTTCAAATATAAAAAATGTAACAAAATTAAAAGTATAAAAAATTCAGATTCATTTCTGTGATTTAGCTCCATAAGTACTCTTATTTGTCCACACTCATTGTGTTTGCTTTGATACATAGGGCCTCGTGTTTGCATGCTTCCTTAAATGCAGGTCCAGCGTTTCTGTGATTTGAGATACTCATACAAGGATGCTAGACAATTCTAAAGTCTCTGCACTTCACATACTGAGCAGCTCAAAATCAGAAAACCTGTTATCCCATGTTTTCTGACTTGGGCAGCCCACAAAAATGAACTGGGTTGTCATGTTTCGACCCAGTTAGTGGGTTGGTAGGCACTTCACATGTACAAGTGAATGTGCTAATATATTGAAAATTGATTTGTTCATAATTTTTCCCCTTGTGTATATTATTATTATGGTACAGTGTGAATACAACATTTATACAAAATATGTCCTACATTTCTATATGTGTGTATGAGTCTGCGAATAGAAACCTGTGCCGGTGTAGTAGCATGTCCTATGCATGCGACCAATGAACAACTCCAGGCCAATTATAGCATAAATGATGATGACAAACAAGACCAACAAAGAGATATGCAACAGAGGAACCATAGCCTTCATTATGGAATTCAGAACAATCTGCAAACCTACACAAAGATATAGAGAGATTAATTCACACATGCAAGTGAGACACACAAAATTAGAACAATATTCAGGCTATGCACACACTTACAAAACTTAACCATTTAATTGTTTAAATTCAGGATTAATGAAATTAACTGAGTACATTATTTTATTTCATTCGTTATCTGTAACCACTTATCCAATTCAGGGTTGCGGTGGGTCCAGAGCCTACCTGGAATCATTGGGCGCAAGGCGGGAATACACCCTGGAGGGGGCACCAGTCCTTCTCAGGGCAACAAACTGTCACACGTTCACCTATGGACACTTTTGAGTCGCCAATCCACCTACCAAAGTGTGTTCACAGACAGTCACCCGGGCTTGAACTCACAACCTCCAGGTCCCTGGAGCTGTGTGACTGCGACACTACCTGCTGCGCCACCATGCCGCCCATTATTTTCTTGCGTAGTTTAATTAACATGTATATAAATGAATCTTTTCTCTCTTTGTTATGCTGTCCCAAATTACTATACAATAATAGAACTAGAGCTACATCAATGACTCATGCTCTTCTGAAGACATTAAAAGCTCCAGAGGCTGGAATTATTATGATTCAAGCTTAGTCATGACAGTGTAATACAGTTACAGAATGAGACAGAAATATAGCAAGGGCACAAAACACTGGTGCTACAAGCAAATCACTAGATCATTACTGTCAAGGTCAAATGGCCTTTTACTTAAAATGTACTTTGCAAATGAAAAGTCCAAATTTACCCATAGTACTATCACAAGAGGCACATTATTTGCCTCCTATCAAGATTAAATGCTAAACTGATTAAGTGTTTGATGTTTTTAATATCTATTGATTCATGGTTCATTTACTGAGATATGAGCAGACTCACTGGGCACCCCTGAGACGAGTCTAAGGGGTCGCAACACTCTGAAGGCTCTGAGGGCTTTCACGTCCAGGCCCCCAGGTTTACCTGGCACGTGGTGTGTTTCGCCAGGTTTATGGGTTGCAGTTTCCAACACCACACTGAACAACCTACAAGAAGCACACACAAGTTGTCAGCTTATTAGGCGCACTTCCCTGAAATCTGCAAATATTATATGCTTATTGTTATTATTATTATTATATGCTGAATTTGAATGGATACTGCAAAAACATAAGACATGCGACACAGCATGTGCACACTTAGATATTGTTTCAAGCAGATCTTAGTAACAAATGCTTTGGATTTTTAAGAAGTTTTTCCTGTCCTTGATTTATATTTTTCCCATTTTCTTTTTAAAGTTCTAGTTATTACATGTAAATCATGTTTCAGATCTACAAATATATGTAGATATATTTTAAAAATACGTTTTAAGATATACTGTGTTTATAAGTAGTTGATTCTCATATACCTTTGGAAGACTGTCACCGTTTTTTCGTTCTAGTTTCTTTGCTAACTGTACATTAGCTTTTGGTTTTAGTTGTTATATGGTAGTATATCCATAACATTTTCTGTGACATTTACTGCCACACAACACCAAAGTACAAACATTCACCCCTTCTAAGTTTTCTCCAAACATATTTTGGTGACATATTTACTTGGGCTTTACATGGGAAAGTCATATTCTTCTCTTTTTTTGTAAAAATTAATTATTTAACATTTCAAATCATAGCAACTGAGATGATAAATTCAGTAAAAATTACATTTTGTAGAAATGTATTATGTTCAAGTTTATTCCTTTCAGATGTTATATAAACTTTTTTTTCTCAGAAAACTAACTGAATATGCCAATTTGACCAGGGATGTCCAACCGTTTTCACAAAATTGTACCTACAATGTATAAGTAGTATATGTTGACTTATAATTTAGAATTATATATATTTGTTTCCAACAAAAAAGGACAAGTAAAGCACAATAACTCTGTAGATATTACTTTGATGCAGACACAGAGTACAGCACATAAAAACACACCGGCAATGCATTAAAAACGGAAATAAAAACAATTTTTAAAATGAATTTAAAAATCATACATTAAAATATGAATATGTTGAATTATTTAACTGTTCTCAACATGAATTAATAAAAAAACATACATTTTCTCATTTAAAACAAAAGTTTTGTTTTTTGATTTTTTTACTCAGGGGTTCCCTAAAAATAGCAATTGCTCATTTCCAGCCATGGGCTAGTACTGAAAAACTAAAACAAGAAGAAAAAAATTGGGCAAGCCTGATTTTGCAGGACCGCCATTAGTCATATAGCCATTGTCACAGAGGTGTTTCTGGCATTTCAAAAACAGGAAAGCCCGAAATACATTCCCTTGTCATTGGAAGGTCTGGAGAAGCTTTGGTGCTTCATGTCAATGTCTCTGTTTATATTTGGTTTTTATTATGTGATTGTGTTGTACAGAAAATATGGAGGGCGGGACTAGTAAACGCAGAAATGAAAAAAGGAGAACAAAATTTTTTTCATAATATATAACACGCCATCAGTGTTTCGTTTGTTAATTTTACTTAAAAATAAACACTAGATGATCTACCACCAAACAACAAAGAAGACCAAGAACATTTTGTTGATTTTAAGAATTAAAAAGACTTATTATATTCAATGTAACAGGTTAGAGTAAAACAAGTTTAAGGAGGCAGTGCGCAGTTATATGGAGTTTTATAAACACACCAACACCACAAAATGTCTCCCTACTACTTCCTTTTTAAATATTTCAGGCAAAGACACACACTTCAGCAGTCCTCCTCTCTCTATGAGATATGTGTGTAAATGTTGCAGAGTTCCAAGCCATCTTGCTGAGCTTGAGAACAGTGGAATAACATAACTAATGCAGAGCCAAACACAGCCCCAGAAGCACACACAAACTGAGTGTGTTCCTGTTTAATTTCCTATTATTTATTTATATGAAACTTTGTAAATGACCCCATCAAATTCCACTGGGCGATTGTGCTGTGTGTGAGGCTCTGAGCTCTTTCTTGTGGTACTGGACCTCGACAAGCTCACGAACAAAGCCACGGTCTGCGCTGAATAACATATTCTTTTTTGGTTCCAGCTAGGAACTCATTTTTCTGGTTCGGGAACCAGTTCATGTTGGTGGAAACGTGCTGAATGGTTCCAAATTCAGTTCACGAACTGGAACCTTTCTGTTTCCTCGTTAGTGAAAAAAAGCGCTATGTGAAACATGGATGAACTAACAACAGATGGTGAAGTAGCAGCCGCCTTGTGAAATATGGCTAAACTATGCAGAAGGTGAAATAACGTTCCTACTCATGCATGTGCGTTTCAAAATTAGGAGTCATTCAGTCAGTCAGTCAGTAAGAGATAATGCCTCTTCTAGGCCGGCCCAGCAGGAGGTCCAGCAAAAACTGGTATGAGTACATTTAACTTTTATTATTTCTTGAACAGAGTTACTTAAATTAATTCAGATGAGAGATATGCAAGTTCCAGAAGCACACCGACTATTTCCACTGGCAGCTCATACTGTGGATGTGTCAGGGTAAATCTTGCAATGTACTGGTGCTCATATGTCATCTGTAACCTCACTTTAAATTCAGTTCTGTTTTACTTCTAAAAAGCCTTACACAAAAGAAACTTTCATAAATCTTTGCAGAGCCCTGGGCTTGGTTTCTAATGAGCAGAGATGAGGCAGAACTGATTGAGCTGCCATGTGGAAGCAGTCTCGTGTACACTGATATGCTCTCAGTGATCAGCTTGTCCCATTAGTAAATCAATCTCTTGAATATCAAAGTGCACACACTCTTCTCATGTTTACAAAATGCCCTTTATAATACAGAACATTTACCTAATGTTACCCTACTGGTGAAGCAATAATGTGGGGGTAGTAACACATTCTTGGACTAAATCAATGACATTCTATTCTTGAATTAAATTTTTTCACTCTTCCTTTCTGAATGCTTCTGGAGAAAACTGTTTTGGTCAGCATTGTTCAACCTGTCTTACATTGTGCCCAGTCACAGTGTTCATATCACATACTGAATGGATCTTGTCCATATCATAGACTTGTTAATTGCAGCTATCAAAATTGCAAAGGAAAAAAATGCTGATGTGGCATTGACTACAAAACATTGACTATAAAAATATTACACCAATCCTACACCCACAGACACAACACCCACACACCCACACTCACGCACACACACACAAAGTAACAAAACTGAGGCAAGAGCCAAGTCTGTCTAGGTCAGATTAAGAGACAAATCGGGACAGAACATAAAAAAGAGAGAGAGAGAGAGAGAGAAAGAGAGAGAGAGCGAGAGAGAGAGAGAGAGAGAGAGAGAGAGAGAGAGAGAGAGAGAGAGAGAGAGAGAGGGGGGCACAGAGAGAGGATTGACCAGATAATCCAGGAGTTAAAGATCAAGTGAAAGGCGAGAGATGTGGAGGAGGTATGGTGAGAGGGATGAGAAGTAAGAGTATAAAAGCAGGGCCAAAAGAGGTGAGTGACTAATGTTGATTAAAGAGGAAAACAACCTCAGGGTACCACACAATTTGAATAAAATATATAATAAGGTTAAAACAATTAACATACAAGTGATCAGGTCTAACATACAAGTCACAAAGACACAATACCCCACAATTACGATGACAAAATCCAGCAAATTCCAGCCGTTGCGGATGTAGGAGCTTGGGTGCATGACCAGTCCATAGGCTAGGATCTTCAGGAAAGTTTCTACAGTGAAAATGATCAAAAACACATACTCCACTTGCTCCTGTTGACAAAAACAAACAAACAAACAAACAAAAAAAAAAACATCAGCAACACAATTTGAAAACACACTGAAAACCTCTATAGTAAAATTGCAATGTTTAAAGAATGTTTAGTATATATTTGTAAGTGTAAAAAATCTATTTAAATATTCATATTAATCAGTTTTTCTAGACAGTTGATACTAGTTTTTGACCTATATGAACTATAGAAACAAAGACACTTTATAAGAAATATACATTAAAACATGACAGGATTTGACCACATTGAATGATGTACAACCTATTCATCATATAATTAATAAAGCTTCCATAAACGTTTAAGAAAAGCGTATATTTGAGCAGTTGTTGAATCTGGTTTGTTGCATCAAATCAAGCACCAGCAAACCAGGCCCCAGTTACTTTCCTTTTACAATAAACGCCCCCAAATTCAAGCAATTGTTTTATTAGTGAGCTAATGTAACGATGGTTTGAAAGGCCTCTGAGCCAAAGTCAGAATTTGAGTCAAACAGTGACACCCCTGCTGAGAAGAATTGATTGATGTGATTGGTAGTGTGTGAATCATTCCTCTTCTGTAACTGAGTCCTTTTGGTCAGGTTTGTGGTGGGTAAACACAATCACTGGACGCAAAGCAGGAACACACTCTGAATATGATTTCTGTCCATTGCAGGGCAGCACACTTTACACTTCTACTGTAAGATGTGTGTAATATTTTCTTAAACTGATATGTTTAAACAATGTTTTGTAGTGTAACTGTATTTATCCATAAACAACTTGTGTTCATTAGTGTTTCAGTGTGCTGTAACAGCAAAAAAATAAAAAATAAATAAAAAAAAAAAACAATAAATGTCTTAGCTGTCCCCAGGAATTACTCATTAAATAGATCAAAAATAGATCATTTTTTAAAGTTATCTGATGCCTCTTATTAATATATTCTCTGCTCTGCACTGGACTCTGCACTAGTGTGTAAGCGCAAACTCATGCTCGCTCCTGTAGCAGACTATGTGTATTTATGCAGACACATTTTTTTGTTTATACTCATGTACCTGCTCTTTTGCAAGAATGTGTGCATGAATTCATGAGCATGAATGACCGGGACTGAACTGTCCTGTTGTGTTTAGATTGTTGGGGCACTGTTTAGCTCTGTCTATTAAAGCAGTGATAGAAAAAGAGTGTGTAAGAGAAAAAAGAAATGTGAAAGAAAAGAAAAAGAAAGGGCTTTTCTTGAGCCAACCCATGGGACTTTAAAATAGGGGAGGGAATTTGTGAGCATTTCAAAGGATTATCAATCTGTCATCATCAACCCCTGTGCGCTCTCTCTCTCTCTCTCTCTCTCTCTCTCTCTCTCTCTCTCAGGCCTGATTGGCACACAATGTCAGCCTGCACCTCAGAGTTGTGCAAGTCTACTCACATATGCATAGTTTCAATAGCAGATGATTTATATCGTATTACTACGATGAAACATCAAAGAGAGTCAACGTTGAAGGGTTGGGGAGATAATGATGAATTTGCCCAGTGAAAGAAGTGACAGAATACACACAAATACACACACACTCATTAACAACATCCCTCCCCCTCTGCACCTGGACTCTGGGTTTTGGCTTTACGCATCCAAACAGAGGTGGAGTGTGCATGACAAAGGGGCGGAGAGAGGGGGAAAATGAGTGATGGAGTGATGGGGGAGGGAAATGAGAGGGGAAGCAGAATAAGCTGCTTATCAGGACCAAGAGCATTTAGAGCAGGCAAACGAACAGGCAGTTACAATCTCCCCTGACCCTCCCACCCCTATCTTTCTCTCTCCCTCTCACTCTTAAAACCATTCTTTGTGCTCTCAGTATTAGATTTCTGCACCTTGTATGTGGCTTAGCAGGGTCCAAGAAAAGAAGGATCACACAGTATGAGGCCTTCAAGGACACAGTCTGTTTAAGCTTTATACTTGTTTACATGTTGGAAACATAGAAGAGTCTATTGAATAGGAAAAATCCCAGTGAACCCACACCTCAAACCTCAACAAAATTTACCTACTCCTAAATGTCAAGCAACAATGTTCAACAATGCACTAAAGCAAAGCTGAGCTGAGACATCATTTTCTCATCAAGAGTTTTTAATTATTACATTTCAAATGAACCTTATATATTTCATTACACAGTAAGATAGTCACTTAATGATATCAAATTACACTAGGCATTTTGTTATTGCCAGACGCTAGCAATTTCTAAGGATTCAAAATGACTAGCTGCATTGTGACTTTGGAACACAATTAATATTAGCATTATTTTTTATACTTAGAAGATGGAAACCAGTATATGCTTTTACAAGTGGCAGTGAGCCATGTTTGTACCAAAGTCTTTATTATTACTGCAATACATTTCAAATGTTTTTATATGTTCCAAGCAGAAATTCTGATGCTGATAATGATGCTGGCTTTTATGCCCAGCTTCTTCCAAATTTGGAACACTGCATGCAGTCCCTTTCTTTTTTTCATCTGCATACACACAGCTTCTATAAAAAAACAAGCTGTTCTAATTGGACAAGCACAAGGCTAGACCTGAGGTGGCACTGACCAGAGTTCTGAATAAAAACCCTGGATAGTGTGACATCAGGTCTAGCCTTGTTCTCTTTGTCACACAAGCCCTGAGGAATTCCACCTTAGTATGCAACAATATGTGCTGCATGGTCCACCAAGTGTTCAGGCACAGCATACAAGACAGTGAGACAGCCTCAAGAGATGCCCCCAGGCACAGTCCAAAAAAGTGCCAGTTTTTTAAGGAGAAAACTATGTGTCTTCCAAATAAAAAAATACGTATTTACATTTTAATCCCATGTCTAAAAATGCTTATTTCATCTATTTTTATATTCTTTATGCATTTATCTTCAAAAAATACTATCATTGAGTATGTTTCTTTGTGTTACAAATTATCATAATGACCAAAAAAACATATGCAAGGATAATTTACATGTAGCTTTAATTTTTACTGATGAAATGTATAAGCCCTGAAATCAGTTTGAATATACAAACATACTTCTTCAGAAACAGACATGTATATAAAAAAGGCTTCTATGATATTGGGAGAAACAACATCTTTGGATTCAGAAAGCTCCTGTCCATATGCTGATTATACAATGGCCAACATAAGCTGGATTGCATGCAAGATGTTAGTTTTAACAAGAGTAACTGCCTTAATGAATGGTCCAATAAACAGAAGCACAGAGTTGATATGTGCTCTAGTTGAGAGCTGTTTAAACAAGCTAAATTATACTTTTCCCCACTGAGCAATGGTGACCCTGGGCCCTTCTTGATCTGTGCTTGTTACTTCACTTGCTACTTGGTGACCTTTCCGAGCCCACATAAGACATTCGTTCTCTGTAGCCTACAAGGTTTGCTGAAGCCTCAGAAAGAGCGGACAATTCATTTAATAGATGCAGATTCATTAATCCCCTGATGGGGTACAGTATTTCTTTAAGATTGGTCACTTGAGATGTAACAGTACACATGAGAGCATCCCTAATACCACAACATATTTTAATATAGAAAGAAACAAATATGCTATAGCAATGTACACTCTTTTATAGATGGATTTTGCCTTCCTTTAAATTTATGGGCTGGTTTCCCAGACAGGGATTAAGCTTAGTCTTGGACGATATCCTCCTTTCAATGGAAAATCATAATTCAAACTGCTGTACAGTCCAGGACTAAGCTTAATCCATGCCTGCGAAAGCCATCCCTATAAGATTATTCTCATTTATGTTAAATACAATGAATGTAACATTATGTAGGATATCACACATTGGAAAACCTAGTGCCTCGACTTGATCTGCCAAAAAAAAAGAAGATATATATATCTGCAATTATTATATATATTTTTGATACAGGTGCTTTTGTTTCAGTAACTCTTTAATAACTGTCAACTGTCAGTGAGCAAAAAATATTTCTATTTACTTTACATTATGCCTGATGTGATACATTTTAAAAATATCATCTCATAAATCACAGTGTGTATTTTCTAAGAACTCCAGTACTGCTCACTGTTTGGTAACACCTCTATCAAACAATTGCCAGTGTGGCTATAGAAGCAGGAGACATAACGACCTGTAATGTTTCCTGACAGTAACAGCTCACAAGAGCGCTACAGAAACAAGAGGATGATAGGGAGGGGAAATGATTAAACCGCTTTTTTTATTGGATCAAATTTGAAGCACTCAGAGAGATTATATTCTGTATGGGGAAAGGTGATGGAGGGGCTGAGCATGTTCATGGCCTTGGCTTCACAACAGGATTAAAGTATTCGACTGAAACATCTGCAGGAAAGCCATTTCTTTAGCTCTACAAACTATCATGTTCAGGCCTGTCAATGTAATAAATTAAAATAATAAATAAATTTAGCAGTCTTGCAGGACTGGGATAAATCTGTGGTGTTTTAATTCTACCAAGTCACATGACTCACTGGACAGGCTGAATGACCTCACTTATAGTTTGAGATCCTCCCTAGTGTGTGTGTGTGTGTGCGTGTATTCTGAAAGTAGGATAATGTAAATTCATCTGACTAAACAGCAGGATTTACCAGAATGTCACGTGGTGTTGGATATGAACACAGCAGTGAAGCAGAAATCTATACATGAAAACAGATAAATATTTTATAATTATGTGGCACTTTGGATCCTAATTATCTTGCTTTTGGTGTCAGAAACATCAATTTAAATCATTCACCGTCAAAACAAAATTTACATACTATAATTTATGCGTTTGAAATTACAATTTGTGGTATGATTTTTGACACCAAAATACTAACACTTAATCATGTCATACAAACCTAGACTGGATTATATTAAACATTTTGATGGCTATTCTTTTTTTACTTTTGTGCACTTCTGATTATATACTGTTTAATATGTACAGCTTAAATATAATGTTGTATGCAACACAAAATCATTAATATTATTTTAATTAATTGTCAATAATTATATCAAATTATTAAAAGAAAACACATGTAGTTAAGACTCACATCAAAAACAGAATGTCAGTTGTTTTCTTTCATTTTTTAAATTTCTTTTTTTAAATGTACTGGCATCCAAGAGTTGTTCAGTTTTGTCAAATCCATATTTGATCACTTTTGTTGTTAAACTGTATAATAGGCCTGTTGTAATTGTTACATTATCACCTGACATGCGTAATTATTTATGCTGACCATGCTTATTCTTGGCTTAATGCATTTATATTCTAAGGTGATTTTTTGATAAATGAAACAAACAGGTGTGAATTAAGTACATTTCAACTCTTTCATAACTACAGTCTTTGATCAGTTTTGAAGTTTTTTTTTCTATACTTGAGGCAAAAGTGTTCATCAGATCTGACCCTTACTTGTCTTCCCACAACATGAAGCATGTCCTTCAAATGTGGTCAAACGACTGTGACTGTTAAAATGTTTGTTTTTTGATGTAGTGCAGCATGAATGATACAGGCAGGTTTTTTCTAGCTCATTTCAAATGGCTCAGTACTCCCAACAAACTGCACTGAGGAGTGTTTAAAACACTGGCTACTGCAACTGAACAGTACAGAGTCTTAAAAAGAGCCATTCATAGCTCACCACAAACAATATTTAAGATCTGAGAGATGTTTAGAAGCACAAAAAAACACTCCTGTAGCAGATCAATTACTATTTGCATTAAAAAATAACACGTGCATTATACTTCACACCACATGTAGTAGATTAGCCAATGCTGATGATTTACCTGAGCTTTGGGTCAAAATGCTTCTAATTTTATTATTTTTTATTATTTTGAAGCTCACATGCATCCAAATCGCATTTGTTTATGATATTCCAAATTCATTGTTCAAAACATTTTTCAAAACAGCCTTTTTTTTTAACTGTGTAAAAAGGTACACTGTATTTACATGCAGTGCTAATTCTGGTGAATGTATCCACAATTCCTGCATTTTCTAAATTTTTCTGTACCAGAATATGTATATGCACTCTCTGATGTGTACACAAAATTGTACGTTTATTTTTGATTGCTAACATGTTAATGTATATTTGTTTATATCCTACAAGGGAATGAATATTAGGATTAATATCATAAGGGACATATGTAGTCAGTATCATGGCTGAGAATTTCAACTTTAAAACCACAGTGTTCCAAAGCCTCTAACAGAAACATTTTACACCATAAGCATAATGAAATAATCCTGCCAAGTCACAGTGTAGGAGTGAGTGGAGGATGAGTCAGGTACTAATTACATATAGATCTTTTATTTATAAATACATGTTTTAGATACATTTAGTTACATTTATAGATCTATAGAAGTCATTAAGGAAGGGAAAGGTGTAGATTTACATCTATGCTCATTTTAAAAAAATTGGGATTTTTTTTTCTAGAAAATAATTTTTAAATATGTAATTGTGATGTCAGAGATGAGCATTTAGTGGGGAATTTAAGAATGTATTTTTACATATAATGGCTTTATTTGTTTCTTAACTAATTCCACAACCGTTTAATTTAACCGTCTTTATCACACACCATGTCATGTCTGTTTTCCCGGCCATGTGCTCGTTCTCAGCACATGGCTCTGTTTGTTGTTTCCCTAGTCCCGCCTTTGTTCCGCCTCCTCGTTTGTCTCATTTGTTACCCTGCCCCTCGTTATCTGTCTCAGGTGCGTCTCGTCTGTGTTTTGTATTTAAGTCCCCTTCCTTCACTTCCTTTTCTCGGTCATTTGTTCTCGTACTTGTTCTCTGACTTGTTTCATTCCCCTAGTCAAGTCGTGTTGTTGTGTGTGTTTCCCAGTCCCAGTCTGTTTCGTTATTCCTTATTTGTAATAAAGTTTATTTGTGCTTTAGCGTGTGCGTCTGCCTCAGTCAGTCCGCCCCATGATCCCTGACACACCAAGACAAAATAACCTACAGTCACATTGTTTAAACTGCTTGTTTGTTACTTGAGCAGTAATCTTTGACAAACACATAACCTCATTGTGTTCATACTGCTACAATGAGTGTGCATTGTGTTTCAATTACTGTAAATTACTGCTGAGGTTATATAAAAACCTCACACAAACAGATAAAGATATCAGCATTTGTAAATATTTTCACACACACAAACAACAACACAAGCAGAATCAGAATGGGATTTAACCCTGCAACACCTGAGATCTCAAAAGCACATCCCAAATGGGTCAGCGGGATTTCGGTCAGTGTATTGTCCTCGGCAATCCCCCAACATTACCGATTATGAAACCACTGCATTTGGAAAGGAAATACCCCTCACTCTCTCTCTCTCACTATTAGTTTGTTATTACACTACTTACAGAGCCAAAACCTAAATGTATTTTGTATTATGACACATATATGTGTGGAAAATAACTGGACAAATGGTTACAGACTACTAAGAATTCTAAACTAACACGTTATATGCCATTTAAGACACCATCAATCAAATAAATTGCCATTCTTCCCATTACAGAAGGATGAGGTAGACATTTTGCCCATCATTAAACCTAAGTGTCTGTCACAGTGAACAGGAATGGAAGGTAGTCAAGAGGTAGAATTTACATACATCTGTAGTTCCATACTTCAGTTTTAGTTGTAATTATAATAATATAATAATCTGCTCTAACTCTATAGAAATTGTCCACTCTGTGTTAATCCTCGTCAGCCATTAAGATGTGTGGCTGCAAAGCTGTTTTGCTAATTAAAATGTATCCTCTAAATTATCTCGCAACTCTCTTTAGTACTCACCAGGTCATGGTTAGTAGCGTTGGAGTCATCTTCAGGAAAAGGCTTAGACACTCCCAGAGCCACACAGTTAGCAAAGATAGCCAAAAGAATAAAGATGTCAAAAGGTCTGAACAATAAAGTCAAGGAGGCAGTTGAGTTGTTTAGATGTTGATGTTAGATTATGGAAATACCAATAAATCTTTACTCACATTTCAGACAACAGGAATCCACCTGTTGATTTGTGACCTACTTGATTTGTAGCTTTATTAAGAATCAAAGCCAAGATTTGGCCCAGTAAACCTGATCCTAGATCAGTATGCCTTTAATGCTTTAAGCATGTGAGTTTTTATCCTCAAAGAGCAAACTATGTCTTGTGTGGGATTACTGTATTTGCTTCTAGAATTTAAGGGAGTAAAAACACCATCACACTGCAATTTAGCTTTTATCTGAGTGTGACCAAGTCCTCCATCTTCAATTTTCAGGACAGATAAATTGTCTACAAAGACTCAAATGCATCTTTGTCTGGAACAGGAGACAGTACCAGAGACCATAGTTGCATTTTAAGTGCTTCCCAGAATTTATCAGAGAAAATATCAAAGAATACTGAAAATGACTGCTAAATAAGACTGTCAGTGCTCATTTAATGTGCAAAATTCAGAGGCCAGCCTTTATTTATTTAATTGAAAGCCATGATATTAATTATGAACAAGTTAGTAATTTTTAGTCTTTGAACAGGAATTTCTATACAATTCTTTCAGTGGTCCTACTGTCTTGATTCCTACATCAATACATTTTTGGGAGACATTCTTTTAGTTTCATGCAAAATTAATTATCCACTGTTTCACATTTAAAAGCTTGCATTTTCTGCTTCTCGCATTCATGTAATTCCAAACAAAATCTGTGAAGTTAGGGTCTGGAATTTGAGGTCCCTTGTCCACTGTGCCTAGTTGATTTTACATAATATTTAAGCATTTATTTTGGCCATCCATCACCTTTATTACTTCTATTCTTTTTGGAAGACTTCAATCTTCCAAATCAAGTAAACCCAAACATGGTCCATGATGTTGAGGTCTGGTTTCTGAGTGGAAAGTTATACCAAAATGCCTCTTAGTTTGAGAAGTAATTGTGTAATTGTGGTAATTGTTTTGCTACAGAGTCAATTTCTACAAAATTAGACATATACAATAAAGTATTGGATTAGGTATTAGAATTACTTTGTACAGAATTCATGATGACTCCAAAGAAAAATAAAACCCCAACTGGAATTTCTCTGATAACATGTAATTTATTAACTGAAAATTAAAAAAAAGGAAAATGTGATCTCTGATATGCACCTGTAATATATGAAACCTGTTTTGAAGAATGTTTTCATTCTACAGTCAATGGTATTATTCAATTAATTTGTATTATATGAGAAATTTCTTACTTAAAATTGTCTGTTTTTTCTGTATTATTAGAGTTTAACAGTTTCAAAACAGCATTAAATAATCTGTTTAAAATTAATTTAGTGTATTTATTATAGCAAGTTTATAGTAAGTGAGAGGAATGTCAACAATGTTCTGTCCATTTCTAAGCACAAGGAAATATATAAGTGAGAATATAGTGGTGGCAAAGCTGATAAGGTTGGTAGAGGATACTTCCACTCAACGATAGACAGTGCAGCTCGACGGATGGGGTTGTTCAACTTAAGGCAGAAGAGTGCTCGTGGGGCACGCTGCACCTGGTTGGAGCCTTGGACCTGCTTCTTGGCATGCAGGCTTTTTTTCTTCTGTGTCCCAGTGGAGCTTGTGGTGGAGTTGAGCGTTTCTGTCCGGTTTATTCTTGGCTTACCCCCATCATCCCATTCCCCATCATCCCCCTCTCTAACCGCCTCTTCCTCCTCTTCCTCATCCCCCTCTCCACCACCCTCCTCCGCCTCTTTGGAGTACCCGTTGCCTGAAAAGAGCAGAGAGAGGGAAGAGGTTTAGATTTGCAACAAGATGATCATTCTTGCCTGAGAAGAGTCTGTTTAATATATTCACATCAGAAAGGCAAAGTTTCAGTTCTGAGAAAATCTGAACATAAACATACAATGGTATGTATTTGGTTGTTGCTGGTTTTTTATTTAGAGTTTTAAACCAATAATATAAAACATCACTACACCCACGCTACTGCACACAAACATTTAATTAATTTGAGATTAATAACTCATGTCTTTTAGCACGATTACTATTTGTATATATCTTTCAATTATTTTAGTCTCTTAAAATAAGGCCTAGATTTTGATGGATTGACAGCCTTATTTATGTGAAATTTCAAAAGCATGTCTTTGTCAAAACTTTATAATCTGATGCGTAATTTTTTAATGTTGAACTAATAAATGTAATTTTGGGGGTCTTTTTTTAACTTCAACTGCTCATTTATTATAAAATATTCAATAATCAAATCAGTACTAAATATTAAAGCAGTGATTGCCTATTTTTGCACCAGGATACACTGCTAAACACTAACCAAAGAAATGGGAGACTTTTCTCCTCATGGTTACTGGGTAGTTTGTAAAGATGGGCTTTCTAATCAACTGCTGCTTCTGATAAGGACGAGAGTCCTACAGTAGGTGAGGCGAGCCATATTGTGACAGCTGTGACCTACTTCCTAGCTAAAGCAGAGAGAGTGTGAGTGAATGAATAGGATTGTGGGCCAGAGGTTTTCAAGCGCTCTATTACCTGTGGACTCGTGCCTAGCTGCTGGCCTAGCACTGCTAACTTACAATGGGAAAGAAAAGAGAGAGAGAGAGAGAGAGAGAGAGAGAGAGAGAGAGAGAGAGAGAGAGAGAGAGAAAATGACTGTGTGGGTGAGTGCACTGTACAGATAACTAATTATAACTTCATTATTACAGTCTGAGCCAAACTAAGGAAAAGTCGTATCAGGGAGAGATAGAATTATGCTCTCTGGATTTCAATAAGCCACTAAATGAGCAGGAGGGAGAAAGAAATCAACTCATGTTGGAAGTTCATGAGGTTAGCTATCAGGCTGTCTGATAGAGGTCTGTTTTAAATGGAAATTGGGCGGCTAATCTGTCAGCCATTAAATGAAGTTGTCAGAAGGTCTTTGTGTTGCTGGTACTCGGAAACACTTGCTGTAAAAAGCTGAGTGAGCAGAGAAAGGCTTTATAAATGTTATAAATTTATAAATGTTAAACACTTAATTGTGAGTTGTTACAGCAGATCACCGTTCAACAGACAATATTTTGACTGTCGCAATAGCCATTTTTGTGTTTGATATATTGTGCCAGAAATAATTGCGATAAACGATATTACTGGCATTTTAAGACATTTAAGACACTTTTTATAATTACAATATAGTAACATTTATGAAACTGGTATAATTATAAAATAATAAAATAACAACACACTATAAAAAACAAGCATTATAAAATAAAACTAAAAAAATGTGTCATGCCAAAATAGAGACCAGAGAAAACCAGAGAACAGTATTCTGTAAACCCTAATGTTCAAATTAATTTATATAATTTTATATATAATATAATTCATATATTAAAAAGTTTCACCTAATTAAACAATTCAATTATTTTCAAAAATATCTATATTTTGAGTTTGTGAAATTGTAAAACTTTAGATTTAGCAGAGTCATGTTGATTTAGCAGAGACCATTGCAGCAATTTTCATCTAAGATGGTGGATGCTCTGGGGGTCACTGCTTTTAGTGAATTTGGAGAGGTTCATGTGTTTCTTTCAGTGCAAGTGGTGGTAGCGCAACAGGTAGAATCACTGTCACATAGCTCTAGGGTCGTGGGTTTGAAACCCACATCGGGTCACTGCCCTGAAGAGGTTGGTGTGTTCCCCCGCAGTGCAAAAGCACATGTTGGTAGATGGACTGGCCACGTAAGAGTGTCCGTGAGTTTTACAGACAGTGAATGAATTTATTCACTTCAAAGTACTTAACAGTATTTTATGAGTTGTATTAAGCATTAAATTAAGTTGTAGACACTTAAAGTAAATGTGTATACATACTTCTGACATTTCAGTTTATGAATTTAATAATATTATGGAAACAGATTGCCTTAATGATTTTGAGTTATACCAACTTATCCAGGTTCACATTGTACAGTGCCACTGACTAAAATATTGGTGACGTTTATTCGTAAGTAAACAAACCCAGGTAGACAATATTGAGGTCAGCAAAAATTATTGCGGAAAGGTCCATATATTGTATGATATTGTGATAATGTACTTATTGTGACAGACCTAGACAATATCACACCAATAAGAAACCTTATATCAGCTAATTTTGAGCATACTAAAATATCTTTCACTCAGGCATAATTCTGGCTCTTAACTGAGTACGCTTTGATGCCTTAGTCATACGGTCAACCATAGAGAAGGGCATACAGAGAAAATTAGACTATATATGAGTCATGTCGGTTACAGTAGGAGAAGTGAGTAGATTGGCAGATGTTGGCAGGTGAGATTTAATGAGGACAACATAATTGTTAACAAAATGATTATCACAAATCCTTTTTTGCTGACAAGGAGCTCACGGAGACCATCAACTTAATGACATTAGATTGCTAATCATGCTAATTATGTGTCTCATCTGAATATCTGAAATCAGGAATTCATACATTAAAACAAAAGGTAATACAGGAAAAGGTATAGATCTGAATTCACATGTCTACAGATACATTTCTGCTGGACTAAAAACCTTATGAGCAACAAGCTTGTGATCTCAATCCACTAATTCTGAAATGCAATTACGATTGCATGAATAGTTAACAACTAGAAGGTGAAAGTCGAAGTATACTGAGTCTTAAATGCATTTTAAAGAATATATAACAACATTAATTTTTTCCCATGTTTCACACAAGGATCTGATGTAAATCGCATTACATTTGGAAGAACAGTGTCTATTAATAAAGCACTGACATTCTGTAGATCAAGTCTCTCAATGTTACTTACTGATGGCATTAGTATTCATTTATCTAGTGATAAATGCTGTGGTATAGATACCAGGACATTTTATAGCCTGAGACAGGAAAGTCTTGTAATGGACTAAGCTAAGACTGACACCATTAATTCTTTAAAACAAGATAGTTTGATGACACCCACATCAATTGTAAGTCATAACCTGAAACTGAAAAAAGATAAATATGCACAATGTGGATTCTGGCAAAGCAACATCTGGCCCATAGGACGTGACTGGAGAGGGAAAAGACTCCATCATTTCCAACAGAGCTTGCGGCATATAACCTTCATCTCTCATTATAATTACTATGTTGAACATTTCTTGGCCCCTATAATTAGCCAGCCCTGAAATGAGGTTTCCACTTGAAAATTACCACATGATTCAGGATTTTAAGAACTTAACCAAAAGATTTGGGCAAATATTTTTTAAATAAAATTATAAGCAACAAGCATTTCATTTAGAGGTGAGCAATATGACTTAAGTTTATCATCATAAATTCTGTCAGATTTGGCTTTTTATGCAGAAATTATCAGTTATTTTTTTAAACTTTATGTGTCTCTTAAACATGCTTGTGTGCTTTAAAGATGGATAGAGTGTATATCATCTCCTCTGTTCTGTTTCTGGTTGCCTCTTATTCAAAATGAAGTTTACGGTGAAACACTTATTACTTCAGTGTGAATGAGTGGTGCAGAACTGGTGCAGAACTGGTGCATATTATTGTGAAATTACAAAAATGGTTAAAAATATGTACATTTCATAGCTCAGTTTCCATGGACAGTACTGGGTGACCCGTGTGTTGTCCAGTGTATTAGTGTATACATACAGTATATTACTGTAAAACCTATCACTACATTCATTTCAGACTGTCTTTATCAGAAGTCTTCTATACTGTGCTGCTGTTGTCTGATATAACCATGGGCCTGGAGAATGACACCACCTGACCTGCCTGGAATATACTGCCATTTTAAACATTCATTTACTTCTAAAAGAGGGTTGGGTGGGGTTTGTTGAATGCCCAGAATACTGATGTTAAAAAGTACCGTGGTGAGATATATCACTATTTGGCCCACTCCTCTAAAGTTAAAATGGTTGTGAGGGCAGGGATGGAGGGGAGAGAGAGAACGTTCTAGCTACTTACTTTTTCGGTTCTCCTCATACATGTCGGAGGTTAAGCTCTCACGTTCAGGTCGTTGGAACAAGGTCCATGATGCTCACCGCCCCCTTTCCTCACAGACACTTGTGAACCACATCTCTCTGAAATCTCTCGGAAGTTCTAAGTGAAAAAGAAAACGCTCGGACTCCTAAAATGCCGATTTTATTGTCAGTCGTTGGCGGTGTCCTGAGGTAAAGGTCACTTCCTAATGGTTTATCATCTTGAATCGATGTGAAGGGAATTAATCCTTCAGGAAATGTGCCTCAGAGCCGGGCGCGTCCCCGAGGCGCGGACAGTTGTCCGAAAGGAAACGCCACAAGTTTGAACGGCGTCGAGGACAGAAGCTGTCACCGCCGGATAAACATGACCGAGCTCCGTGTCCGTTATCGCTCTGGGTCTGTGTCCGCCGTTTAAACCATCTATTCGGGATTATAGAGGGGAAAAACGAGTCGTTTAAAGGGAAAGGCGGCCTGGTAACTTATTAAAGGGAGGGATGGAGAGAGGCGGCGTCGACAAAAAATGTTGAGCTGGTGAAGCCACTCACAGCTGAGGACGCGTTTACTCGCGCGCAAAACGGCTCGTGAGTATATGATGCCTTTCCCGCCTTAAACCATTCCCACCCGCATTCAGACACGTCCCACCTACTTCACCGTGATTGGGCAGTAAAGTCCCACATTCTGTGCTCTGATTGGCTGGTGTCTGTGTTGTGGGCTGGCAAACTGCCGGTAAACGTAAAGCACAGGCCAATCAGAGCCATGTAAGCGTGGCTTGTCTGAATTCAGGTGAGAAAAAAAATCACCTGTGTGTCCATATAGTCCACTAATTAAAATGTCAGTGAATAAAAGCGCCTAATGATATAAAATTATTCATATACTATAGAACGTTTTACATTTACCATTTTTTTTCACCCTGAAGTTCCTTTTTTTGTGATTTGAATGGGCTGTTTTTTGGATTTGCTTTTACTGGTTGTAATGAAGCGTGAATTCTTGAAATTAATTCTTTATCAGTCTATCGGATATCGTGATATTTTGGAATATTATACTGAATGTTTTTGCCTAAAAGGATCTGTAAAATAGATCATTATCCCTGAAGTGCACATATATATACTTTGATCAAGAAAGGCCAATCCACTGCATAATAAAAACAAGCTCCAAAATCATAAAACACATTAAATACAATGACTTCATATGCGTTTCATTTAACAAACAGGATGCCAGTCTATACACGAATTCAATTTCTGAAAGGATGCAAATCCAATAACAACATATCAGAAGTGACCCACAACACAACAGACTTTTTCCAGAGGACCCTAAAAATTAACATATATTCGATAACTAAGAGTACCCTTATGGCAAAGTAAATATTCCATTATGTTGTAGTTCACTTCTTGTGTATTGCGACAGGTTTTGTAGCATTTTTTAATTATTTTTCTGAATTTCCAGTTAATAAACTTGCATTGTGTTTGTTACATTCACCATATACATGTCAGCCTCCATACATATGACATTTGTGTACAGGCTGGAGACAGCTCCAAGTAAGAGATACAAACTGTAACCCTGTAACAGTAACCTTAACCCCAAATCTTTTGGCATTTTAACAGTGTGTACTAAAGCAAACTTCAGTTCCAGTAAGGTGTGGAAAGATGAGTTTCCTTTTATATGGTCTAGTGGAATGATGGTAAACTATTAAAGGGCTTAAATGACAGGCAATCAGTCATTTCTCTTCATACATGACAGAAGCAGAAGAGCCGATGAAAATCAACAGACAGCCATTACAAATCTACATCAAAGTCTGGGCACAGCATCCATTTGACAGCACAGCTTTCACATCATGCAAGAGGCAAGTTGTCCTAAAGGAAAGTGTTACCTATATGCACTTGAGCTACATTACAATCCACAGCTTTTGTCTGTTAATGATTTCCTCCTGACATGCTCGTGCCATGCAGCTGCAAATCTGCATATTAAGTCCCTGTAATCCCCGGATTTTCTGCTGAAGTCAATGCCTGCATCAAGCATCAGCTGAATGTGAGGGTCATTTTATTTCAAACGTGAATTTAACAGAGGGAGAGCAGATCTGGGACACTTTTTAAATAGAATAACCTTGTATTTACCTTAGGAGGATGCTTTAATTGACCAAATATATTCATGCGATTATGATTATGAGGAATTCATGAACAATGTGTTCAGTACTCAATCTGATACAAAGCAATTAGACCAAGGCTAACATTTCATATCATTAGGTTCAGTTTAATTAAATATTCAGTTTAATGCTTAAAAAACCCTCCTTGAGTCTTTTATGTAAAACAATTTTGCATGTAATCATTGTCTATAGTCTATTTTCACAGCATATATGTTGAAACTAAGCTGTGGAAATAGCCTGCTTTGAGTGTATTGTTTCATCTCAGAATTTGTTAGCCCCTGGGCTGCTTTTGGAACAAGGCACAGTACAGAGCAGTCAATCAGAACAGCGTTCATTTACATATATCAGTCTTAAAGGCACAGCAACAAACACAGCCATGTTCAAAACTTCAAAACGAGGTTTAAATGGTCATGTGACAATGCATTTTTGGTACATAAAGATACAATGTCACTTATAAAATACACTTGTAATGTAAAATACAAGGATAACTGAGGCTTTTTTAAAAAGAAATTTGCTTCTCAAAAGATAAGAGAACTAATTAGATAAGCATCCCTACAGTTAGTCCATCCACACTCGCTGTTAGCTCAGATACTTGACAACCTTCATTCAGCTGTGAAGCTGGTGAATGCCATTTTCCAATCTACTGTTCACACATATTTCACAAGTCATTGTTATATTGTTAGTGAATGGACAATGGTACGGACAAATGAAACTCCCATTACAATCCTCAATGGTGCTAAATAGAGTAAGGACGCTTAAGCTTGGCTTCAGTATATTGCCACAAACGTTTAGACACACTCACCTGGCAAATAAACAGCAGTGAAGTCATATTCTGATGGTGAATTATTCCTTATATATCATGGGTGCTCATTAAAGTAGTGGAAATCACTTGTTAGAAGAGGTGTCTACAAAAATTGGGCATATAGGGTATCTGAAAAATAATGGAAATAATCATGGTAGTTTAATAATAATAAAAAGATAGGTATATGAGGTGTGAATGGTGGCTGTCAATCTCAATGTTATGATGTAATGTTCATGTTCTTTGTGTTGTTGTCCTCAGCAATGTCTATAGGCGTGATGAGTATATACCGCCCTCTTGTGGTCTAATCTAGTGTGACAGATTTTTTTTTTTCTTGAGGGGATGACATCACACACTGCTTGTAAGACATGTTGATCTGTATATTTTTAGAGAAAATAAGATTAAAAAAAGTGTCTATTTGTTTATTTATCTGTACATATACATATCCTGTAATGCCAAGTCAGGTGAATTAGATACTATTCTTAATACTATGTCTTGTTTCCATTTTTATTACATGTTCCACAAAAGCTCTTTCAGGTTTCTTTTGTTGCTCTCTTGTGACTGATCTCTCCCTCCCTCTCTCTCTCTCTCTCTCTCTCTCTCTCTCTCTCTCTAGCTGTAGGCACCATGACTAAAGCTAAACTCTAACTAACGAGACACCTTACTTGCATATTACTTGCATGGACCATTGAGAATACACAGCAAAGATGGAACCCTATGTGAAATGTTAGAAATGTATGTGACAATCATACCCCGGTTTTGTTAAGAGAGTGGTTAATCTGTTAATATTTATAACTGGCCTCATACAATGAGAGGTTCTCAGGCTAACAAGCCTCTCTATTATTGTTCATTGTCCTTGAGTATCACTTTGGAAGTTGTGGGTTCCAGCTCTGGGTGACTGTCTGTGAGGTGTGTTCTCCCTGCGTCCGTGTGGTTTTCCTCCGGGTGCTCCGATTTCCTCCCACAATCCAAAAACATACATTGGTATGTGGATTGGTGACTCAAAAGTGTCCATAGGTGTAAGTTTGTGTCGCCCTGTGAAGGACTGGTGCCCCCTTCTGGGTGTGTCCCTGCCTTGCGCACAGTGATTCTGGGTAGGCTCCGGACCCACCGCAACCCTGAAGCGATTACAAACAATGAATGAAAATTCATTGTAAATTTTAGGTAAATTTACTGAATGGGAAGAAATCCACAACTAAAAACATCACCTGACAATGTTACCGTGTGCTATTTAGATTTAATACACGATTGAATCACATTATTGATATCCAATTGGCTATTGGATTAGTGCCATCTCCTGTGTTTAATTATTATCATCATATATTAAAAATACCAATTTTACCAATACCAGTATCTTAGAAACATTAGAGGGTTTGTTTTTTAAATTCAGTGTAGAAAGGTGAATATAATTGTTGCTATCACAACATTGAATATCCCATAGGAGAAATTAGCATTATTATAGCAATGGCAATTTGATAAGCTAAAGCTAATTATTAAGTGATATTTTATTAAGTGTCACTGGCATATGATCTTAATAGATCTAATGGAATTAATGGGTTTCTAAATAACCTTGTCCTCACAAGTTATAGTTTTTCCCAGTCCACAGTTGTTTCACTTTAAATATGTTTATAGTGGTGTATGCTGTTTTATAACATTTTATATTACATGTAACACATATAATGTATTGCATGTATTATAATATATATATATATATATATATATATATATATATATATACACCAGATTCCAAAAAAGTTGGGACACTAAACAAATTGTGAATAAAAATTGAATGCAATGATGTTGAGGTGCCAATATCTAATATTTTATTCAGAATAGAGAAAAATATGTTGTTTCAAAATTTCATGGCATCAACAAATCCCAAAAAAGTTGGGACAAGGCCATTTTTTACCACTGTGTGGCATCCCCCCTTCTTACAACACTCAACAGACGTCTGGGGACAGAGGAGACCAGCTTCTCAAGTTTAGAAATAGGAATGCTCTCCCATTCATGTCTAATACAGGCCTCTAACTGTTCAATCGTCTTGGGCCTTCTTTGTTCCACCTTCCTCTTTATGATGCGCCGAATGTTCTCTATAGGTGAAAGATCTGGACTGCAGGCTGGCCATTTCAGTTCCCGGATCCTTCTCCTATGTAGCCATGATGTTGTGATTGCTGCAGAATGTGGTCTGGCATTATCTTGTTGAAAAATGCAGTGTCTTCCCTGAAAGTGGTGACGTCTAGATGGGAGCATATGTTGTTCTAGAACCTGAACATGGTTCTCTGCATTAATGGTGCCTTTCCAGACATGAAAGCCGCCCATGCCACAAGCACTCATGCCATACCATCCATCCAACCATACCATCAGTGATGCAGGCGGAGCGTTGATAACAACTTGGGTTATCCTTGTCCTCTCTGGTCCGGATGACATGGCGTCCCAGTGTTCCATAAAGAACTTCAAATCGTGACTCATCTGACCACAGAACAGTCTTCCATTTTGCCACATCCATTTTAAAAGACCCCTGACCCCTGGCCCAGTGCAGAACGGGAGTCTGAGCTTGTGGAGCTTGCTTAGAAATGGCTTCCTCTTTGCACTGTAGAGTTTCAGCTGGCAACGGCGGATTGTGTTCACTGACAATGCTTTCTGGAAGTATTCCTGAGCCCATTCTGTTATTTCCTTGACAGTGGCATTCCTGTTTGAGGTGCAGTGACGTTTAAGGGCCCGGAGATCACGAGCATCCAGTAGAGTGTTACGGCCTTGACCCTTACGCACAGCAATTGTTCCAGATTCTCTGAATCTTTTGATGATGTTATGCACCGTTGATGATGATAACTTAAACTCTTTGCTATTTTACGCTGGGTAACACCATTCTGGTATTGCTGCACTATCTTTCTGCGCAACAATGGTGGAATTGGTGATCCTCTTACCATCTTGGCTTCAGAGAGACACTGACATTTTGAGAAATTTTTTTTTATACCCAATCATGTTGTCAATTGAACTAATTAGTGTTAATTGGTCTTCCAGTTGTTCGTTATATGCTCAATTTCCTTTTTCCAGCCACTTATTGCTAGTTGTCCCAACATTTTTGGGATTTATTGACACTGTGAAATTTTGAATCACATATTTTTCCTTTAAAATGTTACATTTACCCAGATTAAACTTTTTATCTGTCATCTATGTTCTATTATGAATAAAATATTGACATTTGCCATCTCCACATCATTGCATTCAGTTTTTTTTAGTGTCCCAACTTTTTTGGAATCCGGTTTTACATGATATATTCAGTACTTATCTTGTGAAATCTTTACCGTAGGGCAGTGTTCCTAAGGCTATGTGGCACCTACATAAGCTGACACAGACTTCCATTCAGACCAAAATTTATAAATACTTATCCCAACAGGCTTGTCTTAAAGTATTTATTTGTCTTTGCCAACTTTGCTGTCAAGGTGAAATAACATTTACATCATGTGACTTTGTAGCCCTGTTTTTCTTCTGACATAATGCTGATAATTTGACATAGCTTGCCAAGTCAGGCAGAACAAGGAAAACATTTTCTGTTGCCCTTCTCAGGTCAGATTATCAGTATTATGTCACTGTATTTTCCACTTTGCTACAAAGTCATTTGCTGAAAAGAACAATGGCATTTCACCCATAAATTTCTCACAACACAACCCAGTGTCAGAAACAAATCAGCATCAGCTGACATATATGTTATGTCAGTTTAAAGATAAAAGCAAATTATGTTTGTTGGACAAAGCTTTTATGAAGGTTTATGTAGGTTTATATAAGTTATCATAAAGAATTATGTAGGCGTCATAATAAACATTGCCCTAGTGTTACCCCATGATTTTTATCTTATCAGTGAGCAGTGTACAATCTTGATTACGACACACACACACACACACACACACACACAGCCTGCCACAGACTTGTCATCTCTGTAATAAAGTGACTGTACTTCCCTTTAATGTCCCAGTCATTGTGTGATAAATGATGCTTGCTATGAACTGAATCCATGTTGTGAGAATGTACCATGCACAGATAAAACACCACAGTGGCAGTTGGCTTCCTTTACTCATTACAAGCCCAAAATTAGTCTATAAATAGTGCCAACCTCTTTTTGGTTCAATGGGACGTCGTCTCTAGGGCTGATGGCGTTTAATAGTGCATCATGCTTGTTGAAAATGATTCAGATGATGGCTTGCTGGTTCCATGCCCCTGGATGCTGTATCCAGGATACCCCTCAGTTTCCTTGGCAACAGGATGGCGCACATGGATAAAGCGTGCGCAGCAGCTATCGATGCTACTTGTCTTTTTTCTTTTCAAAACGATTCTGGGAGCATGCCATCATTTAGGATTTTCTCCTTTTGTCATTGCACCACTGCAGTGCTGTTCCCAATGTTCTCTCTACTGTTAGCCTGAGCATTTTAACAGTGCATCAGGTGTGTGGAATTTATCCTGTGTCTGGTGTGAAAGTGAAGTAAGGTGAAGCTGTCTGTGTGTGTGTGTCTGTGTGTGTGTGTGTGTGTGTGTGTGTGTGCGTGTTACTAGAGCACAACGTCATCGTTAGTTGTGAAGAGTGTATGCTGATGTCAGCTGAACCTGAGCCACTGGGGCAATGGAACAGAGAACAGTGCTGCAGTGAGGAACACTAGCGAAGTGCCACCAGCCTACGCTATATTGACTCCATTAATAATAAATTCCATACTGAGGGGACTACAGCTTAAGACCAATATTTATACTCTATTACAGTATAGCATATAGGCTCTGCTTATATATAGGACATACCTTAAGAAAGGCATACTGCACTGCTTTGATATTCTTCCTTGGGATAGTGCCATTAGACAGCACAAAATATAGAAGATACATAAGTAAACATAGGTAATACAACAATGCATACTTTACTTGTAGATTAGAAATGATTATAATTATTCTTGAATTACATAAGGATGCACTGGCATATAGGATGGGATATAATTTATGTATTTCATTATTTTAATTGGTTTATTTTACCCTGTAACAGAAATAGCCCATATTTTACTTCTGTTCAACTTCATAATCTTATACAAAGATTATTTACACACAGTGTAGGCACCTCATATTCAGTGAAATAATTCACATTCATCTCCAGTGTAAATCATTAAATGAAATGGTAGAAGTTCCACACATGCTTTAGGTCGCCATGCTCAATGGCAACTGTCGACTAGAGGGTGATAAAATGGCTAAGCACTGGACTGTAGCGCAGTTTTGTTCTCTGGAGTGATGAGGTGTGTTCCATCATATTTGGAATCCACTGGAATAGAGATTGTGATTAAGAAATAAGTATAAATAAATAGAAATATCAGCATCTGTCCTCACTAATAGTTTGTGGCTTAATGCAATCAAACTCTCTGAAAAACTGAAAAACACACATAGCTTCAGTATTATTGAGGTAATATGGAGAAAATGTTGTATATGGTGAAAAATTTGTAATCTAGTAATTATGGATCTATTACTATGCAATTAGTCCCCATCTCCCTTCGTTTTCATCCAGCCCTTCACCCCTTGCCTGTAGCATGAAAACTCCACCCTGCTAAGTGACAGGATTGGTTCCTTAGATTCATGATATTAGGGACATGGGCTGTCTGAATTTGCCCTTTGAGACTGTTCAGGAAATTTTTGGTTTCAAAGCTTAAATGCTCAGCCATGGTATTGACTGCTTATTTCTGTATGGATACATCTTCTAAACACATGGACATATGTTAACGAGATAAAAAAATAACGTTTTTTTCGCTAAAGGTTGGGGCTCTAAATGTCTATTAAACGTCTATTATAGTATAGAATTTACTCCAATTTTAAACATTTATTATTTTATTTTTCTGCCGAGAACACAACACTAGCCCGTAAAGGTTAGCCGCTTCCTCTAATGAAAGCGGACAGGCGGAGGCTCGTGCTCGCGCTGAGGACTCATGGCGGGTTCGTGTTCTCTCTCGCGCGCGCGTTCCCGCAGGCCACCGCCGACCAATGGGGTGGCCAGTAGGCGGTCCTTCTCTGTGAATGGCCCTGCCCATCCTTGCTCTCAGCCCCGCCTCTTCCCCCTCCCCTCCTCTGCTCTTATCATCGGTTCGTTATCTCCGCTCCTGTGGCCTGTGAGGGAGTGAGGGAGAGAGTGAGAGAGGAGGACGGGAAGGGAAGGAGAAGGAGGAGTGGAGCGGTTCTGTAATGCTGAGCGCAACGTGATTATGGAACTGTGTGTGTGTGAGAGAGAGAGAAAGAGAGAAAGGGGAGAGTAGCGCCTCGCTTTGCAGGCATGGCCGTCTGTATCCTCACCTCCTCCTTCTCCTCCTCCTCTTCCTCCTCCACCTCATCTGGAGCGGTGGAGCTCTAACCAAACGCCCCGCAGCACCAGCCACTGTTGTCAGGATTATAAGGTGTCGAAGGAGGGGGTGGGAGGCTGGAATTATGAAGGTATGTGTCATTTTGACCATGTGTTCGCTCATCTGTGCGCTTTTGTCCACTTTGTCTTTATTTTTTCTCCCAGGCTAAAGCTGTATGTCGCATTCGTCCACACGTTACAGGTTCAATTCCGTTCAGTTCCGAGCTCCTCGTGGCTTTCATAAAATGAAGCTGAAGTTGGCTTCTTAGGTTCTTATGCGAATTTTCCGCTCCACCTTAAATGGTGCGGCAGTTTCGGCAGAATGGAGCGTTAAACTGCTGCTGCACCGTGTAAGGTGGACTGGAAAAAATCGAATAAGTAGCCAACTTCAGCCTCCTAAGAAATGAAAACCTCTGCGGAATTTAGCTCCAGTCAGTTGTGTCTTTATGTGGGAGAGTGCATGGGCATTGTGTTCGCCCCACTGGCTCCCTTTTCTCCCTGTGTGTCTTTACTGGCACACATTCTGCCCACTCTGTCTTTCTTCTGCTGCTGTTGTGAGTGGCTGAGTGAGAGACAGAAATTGGTCGTTTCCTTTTTTGAGCCTGAACCTAAAGCACATGATGTGTTGAAGAGGAGGCAAAAGGGGAAAATGCAGGTCTTGGACAACAATAGCAGAAGGCTATGGACAGGGCTCCCTGGGACAGTGCATTGCTTTGATTCGACAGTAAGAAGTGATTAGGGTGCTGGTTGAAATGGGGTGGTTTGGGTTTAAATGTACACTGTCCAAAATGAATATGAATAATAACAGCAGGTTGCAGGGGCAGTATGGTGGCATATAGTCGGACTGTTATTTGCCTTTGCTTTTCAGCAGTGAAGACTCAATACATGAGTACAGTGCTGGTTCAAATGGTCAAATGTTATAGTTTTTTTTTTTCTTTAAAAAAATGTGTGCTGTCTGAAAATGAATAACAGCATGAGGTAGCGCATACTGGGACCGAGCCTTGCCTTTGCTTCACTTTCCTTTGCTTCAGCAGCAAGGACTCCCTGCTAAAGACATAAGTACAATGCTTTTACAAACGGTCAGATGGAATGGTTTTGGGTAAATGTGGTCAATATGTGCTGTCCAAAATGAATAAAAGCTGCCGGCCACATGGACGATACATACAAGGACAGTGCCTTTTGCTTTGGTTTTCTTTGCTTTGCCCCAGCAGCAAGGACTCACTGCATCAATCCAGCGTTGGTTCATATGGGAAGGTTTTGGTGTAACTCTGTGTCTGTAGAAGGATTAACATACATACATAGTTATTAGAGCACTGTATTTCTTGAGTTTCCTGAAGCTGCTTCATGTATTTCTCTCCCTTCCCATTGTTTTCAATTGGGGCTTGGTCTAATTGATAGCCTGATGATATCTGATGTAAGCTGCGCTCTACGTTGTTCTGTGGCACTCCCCCGAGTTATACACATGATGTAAGTAATCCCCATTGCAGGCCTTGACACGTTATAAACATTTAGCCTTCGCAGCACCTCTAAACGCTCTGCTACTATAACAAACCTCAGCTGTTCATTCATGTGAGAGTGTATTTTGTCGATTATAGTGAGCTCCTGCTGTGAAGAGTCAGAGGTGAGGTGACTCTTCTAGTGGTTTAGAGATGTTTCTGGAGAGAGACTGAGTCAGTGAAAAGAGCAGCAATGTCTTTCAGCAGCAATGTCTTTCAGCAGCAGAGTCCTTCATAACTGTAACAGTGTGCTCAGCATTAATTCAAGAACCTATAGCTCAAACTCAGACACACACACACATTCACTCTGATGTTTACATAGGGTGCAGTAATGCTGCATCTTTCTCTCTCTCTCTCTCTCTCTCTCTCTCTCTCTCTCTCTCTCTTCGTCTAAGCTTATAGCCTTAGAGTGCAACTTTTCCTGTTATTACAGGTCTGCTTTTACTTCTTTACTTCTTTGTTTTCTGTTTTTCCTTTATTCCTATATCTCTTTCTTTCCCCTCTCTTTTCTCATCTCTTTTCATTTTATTTCCTGTCTGAAACCATCTTAGCCTCTCTTTTGTTATCACTTCTCTTCCTTCTTCTCTCCTTTTTCTTCTCCTTTACTTTCTTCCCTTCTCTTCCTTCTTTCTTTCCAGCATTTTCTTCCTTTACTCTTTTTACTTGTTTCAGTGATTCTCCTCTCCTTTCTTTTCCTCTTATGTCACCCAATACATCTATCACTTTCCCCTTTTCTTTTCCTCCCTTCTCATCTCTCTCTCCTCTCCTCTTGCATGCTTCATTCAGCCGTATCAGCCATAAACCCACTAGCATGAAGGTTACAATGCTGAATGTGCCACTAAGTCAGAGCCAATAGCATCATTATGTAAATAGTCCTCTGCAGGTGCAGCTTTGTGGTCTATTCATATGCATGAGCATGTGTGCAGGTAATGTGGAGATGTGTTAGTAGGATACACACCAAGTTTAGCTAAAGCAGAGCACTTGTTCTCACAGTTGAAATGGTTCTGTGCAGCATCTACACCCAAAGCAACAGCTGAAATCACATAGCAGAACCGCTGTTAGTGTGTGCGCGCTCTGAACTGGCTCTGGGCTAATGAAAATGATGAGGACGGACAACTGAAAAGAGGTTAATTAGATGGCAAATGCCCTGTACATTCAGTCACAAGGCAAACCGCTCTTTTCTCTTGTACTGAACTATCAAGAGTGTTCTGTGTACAGATTACAGTGGTTACAAGCATTGGATATTTACAAAAAGCATTAATAAAGCAATTTTGCCATCCTTTTTCTTATCAGCGGAGGTGCTTTGCTGCTGATGTGGGGAAAAGTGAAAACAGCTTCTGGCGCCCTGGCCCTCAGAATGCTTTAATGGTCCTGCATAGAATGCCAAGCCGCTCTACCTGAACTGCTTCACACACCAGTAAGCCGCACTGCGTTGCTGCAGAGTGTTTTTAAGATATGTTCTCAAGAGATACTATCATATTGATGAGGACAAAACCAACTTTCTAGACAGTGGTTGAGCATGTCTACTGTGCTGTGTCCTGTTGTATGCCTGTAAATGTTCACCATTTCACCATCTCTTGTCACATAGAGGGCTGTAGAAGACATTATACAATATACAGTATATGTTTCATCTTTCTGGGGTTTGCTAAGCTGGAGCAGACACAATCAAAATAATAGTAATAATAATTTTACCTTATTATTGCCACTTTCACATACCCAAGGTCATGTTATCGATCAAAAAAAGAATGGATAAAACTCACCAATAGTGCTACATTTATAAAATATATATATATATATATATATATATATATATATATATATAAATATATATATGTATGTGTATGTGTGAAATCAATGTGCACAGCCTGCAGTTATACAGGTCTAATTTTTTCTTAGGTTAACATGTAATCAAAATGTAATACATTTTTCCATTATGGCGGACATGGAATAATATTTATATCATATTTCACACCCCACCCTTACTTTCACTGACAAATAACACCATTCAAGTGTTAATGAACAAGGTACCGCTGTCAGAGTTTGCCTCATATTTGCTTTTGCTTCATTGTACAGTGCTGGGACAGATTGCTAAAATGACTATGAATGAATGAAGTGTGGGTGTGACTGAATGTGGTTCTTGGGCTCCGGTGTGTTGAGTAAAAGCTGGAATTCTTTGTTATTGACAGCAGAAAATAGCCTCATGTTCTTTGCAATAAAAACATCAATGCACCTGATTATGTCTTGAGCTCTTGTACTGGATTGGGAAAACAAGGCTGCAAAGGCTGTCATCAGAAAGGCTGTGTCTAAAATGTCATAAATGCTGACTACTGAGGCAGTATTCTGAGGGAGGAAGGTGCCAAGTTATTTCTGAATCAAATGTATGTTTAAAATGCTTTCTGCTGCTAAGGCTGAAAATGGAATAATTTTATATTGAAAATGAAATTTGAAGGAGTTGCAGTTACCAGAGCTGCAGTTTTAATGATAGCTTACTTTATCATTAACTATATTGTTAAATTTTTTTAAAGGACATTTAGTATATATTTACCAGAGTTAGACCAATAAGATGCAACCAAACACTCCTACCACCACCAATAAATAACTATACCTTTAGCAATGAAAATTGAAGCTAGATCCTCTTCATCTTTTTGGTTTTAAATTCAGACTGCACCATTGCAGATACTCACCCTAAATTAGTTTTTAGCCCTACAGCTAAAGTTACTACACTACAATAATGCTCTGTGTCAACATGGTCAGCAGCATTTGTCAGATAGAAATGACAGAAGGAATAGCAGTGATATTGTGCACCCAGAATTTTTGGCTGTTTTTTGACAAAAATAGCAAATTTTCTGTCTAGAGAACATTAACATATTGGTATCCTGGCAACATTGTGATGTATTTCTACCTTCAAAGTGTGTTTTGCATGTCCTAATCTTGATTTAATTACAGGTGCTTCATGCCAGAACTCTGCCTTCCAAGGCACTGACTTGCGAGACAGAACAGGCAGCAAAGCATTGAGGTTGCTACTTTCTGTTTCCAGACATATTTGCCTTTGAGAATGTTCTTCCTCGAAGGCAGGGGTCGGAGCTTTTCATTACGTCTGGGACTGCTGCTGTTCATACAATGAAATAGCCTCAAGGAGTTATTTATAAAAGGGACGATTATGTTGAGGTCACGTTATTTCCTAATTTCTGTGATGCCCATTATCATCTCCGTATTGTGATGAATTGTGTTATAATGCATTGCCCAACCATTGGCGATCAAGGATAATTGTGTGTGTGTGTGTGTGTGTGTGTGTGTGTGTGTGTGTGTGTGTGTGATGGCATGATGATAATTAGGTAAGAACCACTTCAAATAATTAAAAATACCGACCCCCCCCCCCAAAAAAAAAAAAAAAAAGAATAGGAGAAAGAACCAAAAGTAGGAGATTATTAACTAATAGACTGAGGAGCCTCTCAATCAAAATTTGTGGTATCTTACCCTATAATCTCTTTTAACATGGCTGCTGAATTAGTTGCAACACAAGTCTTTTTAAAGAGGAGAAAACGTCATGGATATTCTCAAAATGGGATAATACAGAATATTAACTGCATGTTAAAAAGAAAAACTTTTTCTGAGATTTAAATTGTAGATTTGAGGGCTATGCTGAGAGATACTATCTGTCAGATACTATCATCTGTCGGCTCAGTTCAAGTGAGGACAGATATTGGGAGCAGGAAGAGCTGCTTGCCTTTGATGTGATCGTGATAACGAAGTCATATCAGCATAACCGCCAGTGTCTGAGGAAAGCTTTCGTAACATATTTGCACAGTGAAGCTAAAATCTATGTTCATGTTCCCAAATGAATAATTTTTATCACCCTCCTTTTGCCGACAAACAGGCCACAGATAATCTAATTGGATACTTGTTTAGAATTCTCAATGATGGAAGAATCTTATTAAGCCTGCTCTCAGTGTGTAAGCTGTAATCAAACGCTAGGGTTGTCCTCATCAGGTGTCCTCGTTAAGTTGTTGTGTGGCTTGTTTTCATCATCCGTCAGCAGGGCTTGAGTCCAGCGCCCTATTCAAACCCCCCCCCCCCCCCCCCCAAACACCCTTAAAGTGACTGTCCTGCTGTTCTGTCCACCCTCTGGCCTGTTGCCGCCTGGACCTTCGCTTTTCAATTAAAGCCCAGCTCGATTGGAGCCCATCTATCGTCTCACCTGAAGGCCCCTGCAGGATTGATCTTCTTTCCGCATTTCATCTCTAGCAGGCCACGCAGCTCAGAGCTAATGAAGGCTGGAGCAGCAGAGCTGTGCCAAAACCAGATATCGATGCAACACGAAAAGAGTCTCCAACTGTGGAAATCTGTACTGTGGTCTTAAAGTCTTTAGGTGAAGTTAAAGCCTGTAAAGAAGAATGTTCCTTGTTGCGTTGTCTTCAGTGGTCGCAAGATATGTCTATGGAATTTTAGTGGAGTATATCTTATGTTCAGTAGTTTGTAGGCATCTGCAAACAGGTTCTAGTGAAATCAATGAGGTCAGGTTTTTATAATTGGGTATATTCATTCATCTAAACTGCATTCAGTTTTTCAAAAGTCATGTTTTTTTGCCAACATGCAGCTCAGAACAGTAATTTATCTCTCATTTCAATGCACAAAAAGACACCAAACTCCTAGCAGAACGTCACCTGGAGCAGGACTCAAACCCCCAACCTCAGGTCTCTGGAGCTGTGTGACTGCGACGCTACCTGCTGCGCCACCGTGACCAAGTATATTTCCCTTCTGGGAAATGTTTTCCTCACACTAAATTATTTGCTCCACTCGCGAATTTTGAATTGGATCCGACACCATTGATCAGGCTGCTTCTCTTAAATAAACACAGGCAATAAATAAACACTCCCAAGTGTGGAACTGTTCTCAACTTGCGCCCAGTGATTCTGTGTAGGCACTGGACCTACTGTGACCTTGAACTGGATAAATGGTTACAGACTGTTATAAGCACTGTTCTTAGCCTTCTAATGGGTTAAGTGCAATGTGTTTACAGTTCAGCACTTGGGAGTGTTTATTTATTTATTTATCTATTTATTATGTTAAACTTCTCTTAATCTATCTTTTTACTCTTTCTGCTTCTTTAAACGCTTGAAGTGGTAATGCCCTAAGAATGTTTTCATGACACAATACATAGATATCATTTACTTTTATGTGGTAAAATGTTACTGTTCAGTGAAATATTTCTTTGTGAATTTGAGTAATGTATGTGTGTGTATGTATGTATATATTTATATAATACATACCGGGGGGTCCTTGACTTACGACATTGATCCATTCCTACGTCGCGTCGTAGACCGATTTTCGGTGGAATTCGGAACATATGTACATACTGTACGTAAATAACATACTGTAAGCACTTATCCTATCCTAACACCTATCCTCCTCAGTCCCGAGCCGCGTAACCGTGTATTGTATAGGAATTTACATTTTGTGTATCCAGAATACATTTTTAGAAGATGTCCTTCGTCACAGTGCAACAAAATTTCAATATTGTGATAAAGATTGAGATCGATCAATACAGAAAAACTTATCATGATAACATTTTTGGCCATATTGCACAGCTCTAGCATGGAGGAGATGTTTCTTAACTTTATGCATTTTTTTCTTATAGTATGTAATAGGAATTTATTAGAAATGCTGCAGGATGCCTCTTTTGCATGGAATGATTTCAACGTACACTAACTGCACCATAACTCCAGTAAGGCAGTGTAAAATTGACTATAGACATAGTGCAGATATTATGCAGTGCTGTAGTAATATTTTATTATGCATGTGATAACCGGATATATTTACAGATTTATTCTCTGTAACAGTATACCAGAGAAAGATGCTTAGCACCCAAGGCAGATCCATCCTTGATTACCTTCTGTTGAGAGGTCCAGATATTCAGAATAATGTGGGAGGAAAAGTCGTAGAAGCCATTGTAGAAGGGGCTGCAGACCTCTCTGTAACTGTGAAGGAGTGGTGAAATTTTGCATTGGCTAAAAGGTTTACATATTTCCCATTCTCATCTCTTCAGAGAATGTGTAAACACACTCGTATTATGCAAATTTGATGAATAAAGGCCATTGTAAGTAGATTTACATATGTAAAAATGTAATTGTTTGGCTATAAAGGTTGGTATGGGATTGGAAATGGAATTCCACTAAGGGCACATCGATTGGCCAAATATGGACAAGGGCATATTAAAACTAGTATGGAAATGAACAGTGCACTACAAACTAGGGTGGCACAATGTCGCAGTCGGTAGTGTTGCTGTCACACAGCTCCTAGGTCCTGGGGTTGTGGGTTTGAGCCCCACTCTGGGTGACTGTCTGTGAGGAATTTGGTGTGTTCTCCCTGTATCAGCGTGAATGTACTCTGTGTGCTCTGGTTTCCTGCCACAGTCCAAATACACATGTTGGTAGGTGGATTGCAGACTCATTAAAAAAAATAAATAAATAAAAAAATAAAATGTCTATAGGTTTGTGTGTGTGAGTGTGTGTCACTGTGCAAAGGACTGCCGCCCCCTCCAAGGTGTGTTCTTGCCTTGTGCCCTGTGACTCCGGGTAGGCTCCGGACACACCGCGACCCTTAACTGGATAAGCGTTTACAGAAAATTAATGATATATAAACTCATCCTGATGTTGGGATATTGCTCTAGAAAATGTACTCCCACTGCTCCACTGCCAAATGCTGGGGGGATTCAAAGTGACTTTCTATGGAGAATATTACAAGCTGGGCAGCACACTGTCAGAACAAGTAGTGTCGTTGCTACACAGCTCCAGGGTTCTGGGGGTGTGTGTTTAAACCCTGTCTTGGGTCACTGTCTCTAAGGAGACTGGTGTGTTCTCCTGGTGCTTAGGATTCCTCCTAAAATCCAAAAACCACATGTTGGTAGCTCCATTGGCTGTGTGAAATTGTCCATAGGTGTGATTGTGTGATGCCCTGTGATGGACTGCTCCCCGTCCAGGGTGTGTTCCTGCCTTGAGCCTGATGCTTCTGCATAGTCTTAAGGCTCAACACAACCCAATGAATGAATGATTGATTACATAAGCTGTTTTTGTTATTGAACACTTGTGTCAGGAATGGGTGCATTTCGAAGAAATTAATTCACTATTTGAATGGGATCTGGGTGCTTCTGGACATGTGTTAGTAGATGCTGATGAAAAGACTTTGCTAGGAATGTCTTTGATGTGCAGTCACAGCACATCAAAGTTATTCCAATGACTAAATGTGTCTGAGTGACTACACATGTCTAAAGTCATCTTGTCATAGCTGTTACTACTTTAAAAAAATCAAACAACAACACAAAGACAGGTAGGCTTTGTTTTTGTTGATCACAAGTTTGAGCCTTGTTACAAAAAGGCTGTTTGGCTGTTTTTGTTTTTTTTTTTACCCAAAAGAGTTAATCAATTATTCCCAAGATTTTAGCAATCTACTGAGATGCAGCATACATAGGTAAAGATGAAGGTGCCAGTAGATTTTAATAAGGCGAAAAATGGGGTGAAATTAAGGACAGGGTTTTTAGATCTCAGGAAGGCTATGCAGATATAATGAGGAAGTTTTTCCAGAAGGATTACAAGCAGCTTCATGGCAGAATACTTAACTAGTGAGACATGTTAGCTGGTTCTTTTGCTAAAGTCCCACAAGACGAAAGAGAACGTTGTCAGACTTTTCTCCACAGACCTGCGTGTGTGTGGGAACATTAAAAGAGTCATCGCCCGAGCAGATCTTCGCTGAACAAGCCGCCAGACAAGAACCAGATACAAATTTAAAGAGAGGTTATATTTTAGTAATGCCTTGCACCTCAGAGCAACATCGCAAAATGTCTGCAAGAGAGGCAGACACATTCCCAGGTGGATATATCTCTGTTTTTGAGGAATATTTTTATAGAGTCTGTGGGGCCTTTGGCTGTGTTAAATTCAGGTGCAAATGTAAAGTGACAGAGCAAGTGGACTTTGACACCATGTCTGAAATGCTCACGCCTCTGTTTGCTTTTGCTTTTGTTTGGGGAATATATTTTAGTGCGTAGAGCTGGGAACTTACTATGGGACTAGTCAATGAATGAGTGTACTAACACTAACAGAGTCAAATTTCTTCAACTCTATATTATTTGCAAGAAGCTTCAATTTGGTTTTAACAACCTTAGACACTAAGACCTATTTTTCATTAACAGGTGAATAAAAGCGTTCTTGCTTAAAATTTGATAACACATAGTTTAAAAAACGTTCCAGAATTGTGCAGTTCCACTTCTGCAGCGCCCCTCAGGTTCAGCTCTGCTGCAGAGCCAGATGACATAGATCTGTACTGAAGTACCCAAGCTATGTCACAGTATGGAAATAATGAGCTATATTCCCCACTTCCTAATGATACTCTCATTGTGCCGTGCTGGTATAGGAGGACAGCTTCTCTCTATATTCCACCACGCCAAGTTGGTCTCCTTTCTGAAAGGGTGTTTGTCTTCATGAAAATAAAACAACCAATACAGCCAAGCCCTACTATCATATGCAGTGCTTTTTGAAATGGCCCCATCAACCAGAAGCAGTTAAAAGCTTTTTTTTGTAATTTTGTAATTTTTTTTCTTGTATTCTTAATAATTGCCACACTTTATAAGATGACCTTTGATTAGGTGGAATTTATTAATTTGATAGTGTAGTGAAACAAGGAAATCCATGTGATGTTTGCACAGTAGTTGTTTACCAAGTTAATTTTAGGTCATTTTGACATCTTAGTTGTGTCATTTTAATAACATGTTTCTGTACCATACTTCAGTCATAATTTGTGCCTTGTATTTAATGTTTCACACCAGACGTCTGTAGTCCCAAGATCACCTGTAAACATAAAAATGTCAAATAGACAAGATCTAAAGAACAAAAAAGCTTAAAAAAAATACATACCCAGTCATAATCATAGCAAATATGTGAAAGTGCAGCACCAATACACAAAAATACACAGCGTGAGATTAAATGAGAATATTACTGCATTTATTACATGAAAATATTTACAAACACATTCCAAATAACGTCCCCACTGGTTTTAAGTGCAGTTACATTATGAGGTGGTTCAGATTTGCTGTCAGGTGTTGTTACATCACCTGGAGTGGTTTTATTGTTATAGTTGATCTGTTTATAACAAACTAAATAAATGAATCCTCTCTGTTTACAGCAGAGTTTTAGGGCCATGGCATTAAAAACAATAATAATAATAATAATAATAATAATAATAATAATAATAATAGTAATAATAATAAGATTCCGATAATAAATTCAGACTTCTGAGAATAATTTCGGAATAATTCTGAGAATAAAGTATATTTAGAGAAACACTGTTTTGGGTTATAATTATAATATATAGTGACCCCAACAAAAATTAAACATACTGCTAAAAATGTCGACAAATTCAAGTCACATTTCAACGTTATATTGATGTGATTTTTACAAACAAAATCTCGCATAACTTTTTAATGTTGAAAATTGGTTGTGTTTGGGTTATGTGATGTTGCGACCAGAATCCAACCAAAAAGAATGACACAACGTCACATCAAAATTGTGTGCCCACTGAGAAGCTAATGATCTGTTATTAGACTCTCTCTCTCTCTCTGGATAAATGGCCAGTAAACCTGAAGCTGACCTGCTGCTGACCAGTTAATGTAGTGTATTTCCCCCCCTGCAGGTCCCTGTACAGGCCAGACCCTTCCTACAGTACTTATCAAGAAAGGTTTAAGCATCTAGTACTTAACCTTTGCTCTTTGCTCTGTGCTGTCGCTATCGTGTGTGTGTGTGTTTACATAACTCTCAGCTCAAATGATTTTACAGGTGAGTTTGAACATTTCTTGAATAGCATGGTTTTATTTACTAATTTGTTTGTTGGTTTCTTAAAAATATGAGCAGCTTCTTAAAATTCAGATTGAAAAAATATGGAGTGGGTGGGAACGATGTGATGATCTAAGAATCGCGCAGCCTTACTGTATGGTTAGGCACGACAACAGTGCGCCTGTGTGTGTGTGTGTGTGTGTGAGAGCGCACACGTATGTGTGTTCCAAGTCCCAAAGCAGGCAAATGCTACATGTTATTTGGCAGCGCATCCCTAGTGATTCTTGCTGTCCTCCATTTACCATTGTACACAAATAGGATACCAGTTCAGACATTATGGATGAAGAAGGCATTTAAAATGTCTATAGAACAATAGTTTACACCTGAAATAGGTTTCATGCATTTTTAATGAATACAGGAAAATCATGTTTGCAGACTCAGTTACCTCCCGCTGCGTTTTGACCATCTGTTTGCTTGTTTTGTTTCAATTTGGAGACTCTTATTATGTATTTAGCCCAGAGAATGCCGCAGGGACACAGAACATTTTGCTGTTAGAGTTGCTACAAATGTATGAAGGAATAAGCTTCCTCACATAAATAGCTCCCAAACAGCTTATTTATAGAATTAAAGGATACATAAAGCTTGACTTAATTGAATATTTGCTCAATATTTCTTATCTCTCATAGATTACACAAGTCATGGTTAAATTCTCTGGACTTAATTTGTATTTCAATCTTGCAGTATTAAGTATATGTCACCCTAAATATTTGAATTTGGATCACTCAAATTGTGTCAGTTAATTTTTGCAGCAGCTGCTACATTCTCAGGAAAAAAGGGAAATGTACAGTTACATTAATGTTTGTAGATTTAAAGATAATATTAATGTGCACTTTCAGGTACACACTATGGTCTTAAATTCTAATTGTGTGCCTTAAAATTGGCATGTTTTTTAAATATGAAATATGAAATTAAAATGTCTGGAGTCTGTACAAGGTGTATGATTTAAAGTGTAATGTTAGAAAATATAACTGCAATGTAATGTAATGGAGTTATTTTCCCTAATTAAATGTGATTATCCTTAAAGAGCCCAATCATCATGTGTTATTACACAGAGCACCACAGAGTAGTGGTTTCCATTGTACATGCATACCTTAGATAAATGTAATTTCACAAATAATGAAAAGCCACAAATATGTAATGGCAATAATGTATTCACAGTGAAATATATGGTGTTGCCATATTTTTATAAGGTAACATTTTACAAAGTGTTATGTGAATAATAATAAGGGTTACAATTAATGCTATTATTATAAATAATAATAATGGTAATATAATTGTTGCCCATAAATTAGATATTAGTTTCCTAGTAATTGCTAAATGATTATTCAGTGATCGCGCCTGTAACCATTTTGTAATATAATGGTCAATACCCAAAGACTATAGTTTGTCTGAAAAGATTGTGTTTTAAAAAAAGAAAAAGTGTGTGTATATATGTGTGTGTGTGTGTGTATGTGTATATGTGTGTGTGTGTGTGTGTATATATATTTATATATATGTATATGTATGTATGCATGTATGTGTGTGTGTAATATTGTTGTAAAATGCAATTTTGTTTTTTAACTTTCTTTTTTTTAAGTTTCTTGTCAGTTATGTATTAAAATGTACAGGATATACAGACATGGTTACTGCGTCTCACATCAGCTGATAACATTATCGGTGCTTTGCCTAAGAAGGGAATCAAACCAGAATAATGTGCTCCTATTTATTGGTTTGTACGTATCCAAACCAGGTTTTTGAACCAAAGTATTCTGCACAGAAGGCAGAAGCTTTAACCACAGCCCCTGTGGTTTTCAATAGATGGAGCAAGTCTAGTACGTGGTCTTTCCTGCTTCCTTGTATGTTTGCATGTTTGTTGTCTGCATCTTCTTGTCTAAGATGGCCACGTTTGGCTGCAGGCCTCTGAGACGAAAAATGGCCAGAGTGGGATTAGCAAATGGTCGGCTGAATGTTAAGTCCTTACAGCATTTACAGATGCCTAGTAATGTGTGTCTGTCATTGGCAATGTTTGTTTGACTTGCACATAATGGGCAAACAGTGTGTTAATACAAATAGGTTGTTTGCAGTTGCTAAATTCTAGTACCAATTTAAGTACATACATGGAACTTGAACATATTGACCTTGTTTTAATCAGTGAATTTAGAGGTGTTATAAGTTACTCCTTGTTTACAATCCTTTCTGGTCATTTATGCTCCCTGTATTGTATATTAAGCGCTGTAATATTAGAAAGGTTACTGATATGATCCTGTGAGTTATTGCTCAGAAAAACATATTCACTAAACAGACATTTAGATTTGTCTGACACTGCAAGTTGATATTTGATTTGCATTTGTATTTGTAACCCTTATATTAACCCACAATGCTAAGCTTCAGTTTTTACATTTCATGAATATTTGTCTCCTTGATTTAAATGTGGAAAAATATCTAACATCAAGTCACAGTTCTAATATTGGCCCGGTGCTAATGTTACATGCATACTATTGAGTGTTTTAAAAATGTAGTTTTACAAGTTGGATTTTCAGTACTGGATGATACTTAGGGTGTCATTATTATTGATGTTATGAAGTAGTATCAAGCTATCTCCGTATATAATAACCTTTTGTTTAGGTTGTGGCCAGTATTACAGAACTTACTGGATGCACTGCAGTCCCTCCTGGACTAAACTAAACATTTCTACATCCACAGCAGACTCTGCAGTAGATCACTGCACACCTGCATTTTACACTCGTTAAATTATTTAAAATGCTGCTGTGGAACACTTTTACTCCAGTCTGTCTGGACAGATTTGCTATTTTTTGCTCCATTCAAAAGCTGTGTTAACATCTAAAGAAACATTTGCAGATGCCCATCTACAGAGTATAAACATCATGTGTGTTTTATCATGGTGTGGGTATTTTGCATTCTGTACACCATACACACTGCTGTGTATTTACAGTTAAGTCATTTTTAATGATGACATTTTGTTCCACATTATAAACTTATATTGAGAACTGACAATACAAAACACTTTATTTTACTTGGGTGTGCTCAAAAGTTAAAGCTATTAAGAACCTGCTGTTTTGACTTCTCTCTTCTCTCAGCGTTGGCACCATGTCTAAAGCTACGGTGAAGAAGCTACACTGGCGCTCCAAAGTACAGGAGAGCTTCGTCCCTCTGGGCGGAACCTCTGGAGAACTGGGTGTGGCCATTGGGGGTGGAGCTGACTACGGCGAGTTTCCATTTGTCACAGCAGCCCCTGGGGGTGGAGCCACTGTGGGTGACATCATCTTAGAGATTGGTGGAACGCCTGTCCTCGGGATGACCCTGGGGGACGTCAGAGGTGTTCTGAACTCGTGTCCTCAACCCATCCGCATCAAAACTGTCTCACCAGGTACTGACCACACAGTTTATGGCTTTATTCCTGTGAATTCTGTTCGCTGAATCAGGTGCTGCACAGCTGAATATCTGGTGTGTCAGCCTGAGTCTGTTTATTTCCCTGCTGTGCAGATAGAGCACTTACCAAATGGCCATAGCCCAAAATGCTGTAGAACCCAATTTAATTTTTTTTATTAATTGCATTATCATTTTGTAACAATTCTATAATAATTTGATTGAGAAGTCACTTCAATGTAGTGAAGCCAATGTGATTTCAGTTCAGTTGCTTTATATGCCATAGTTTTCTTGTTTGTTTAAATGACATTTGCATCAATAAATGGATTTCATGGAATATGAAGTGCTGAATATTTAATGTGTTTATCGTCACAATAGATCAATAGAATGTAGTCAAAAATATAATGTAGACTGCACAGTTTTCCCTCCTACTGAAATATTCAGAGACATTGTACACTTGCACTGTAGTTGAATGCTTCACCCTCACCTGTAAAAAAGTGCTGTAATATGATTATGAATACATAGTGCTAAATAGCCAGTCACTTCTGCCATTATACACTGAATGATCACTAGATTAGGAACTCTTACTTTGTATCTACAGTCATTGTCCATTTTATTATCTCCACAGACCAAACAAAATCACGTTGTAACTCTACAATTACAGATTGTAGTCCATTAGTTATTCTGCATACGTTCTTATCCACATTTCACCATGGTCCTTAATGGTCAGTACCCCTACTGGACCACAACAGAGCATGTATTATTTGGGTAGTAGGTCATTCTCAGTGCTGCAGTGACACAGACGTGGTGGTGGAGTGTTAATGTGTTGTGCTGGCACAAGTGGATCAGACACAGCAGTGATGCTGGAGTTTTTAAACACTCTAGTAGTGTTTAAAAGTAGTAGTGAACTAGTGTTCACTCTAGTAGACACACCTACCTCGTTGGTCCACCTTGTAGATTTAAAGTCAGAAACAGCAGCTCATCTGTTGCTGCACAAGTTGTGTTGGTCATCTTCTAGCCCCTTTTTAGCCATTTCTGCTTGGTTCTCTTTCTTCTTCGTTTTTGTTTTTGCCATATGTTTTATATTTATATCTTATATAAATGTGAGTCCAGCGCTGTGATTTCAAAGTCTCAGAAGAGGATTCTTAAGTCTCTGCACCCTGTAAAAATCAGCACAAAATTAGAATGGCTCATCTTATCCCATGGATACAGACGTAGGCAAACTAAATATAAACTGTTCAAAAGCATTTTGTATGCAAACTACATTGGCTGTAATGGCCCTGGCTGTTACACATGTTTACCCAAGTATTTCCTTCACTACTGAGTTAACAACACATCTAACCCTGACCCATTCAGCTACTTCTGTGTAGAATTTGTATCTCAGCTCTGCTCCCTCCTCCTTTTTTTTCTGTCTCCTTGCTTGGCTGCCGTTAAGTGGATGTGATGGGCACACTCCATTACTTAACCTTTCTGGAGCTCCCCACTCACGTCCAGCAGGATTGATCGGCGTCAGAGAAGCCAAGGAGCCCCTCGCTTTCCTCTTCAGCGGGACAACCCACTCCAGCGGGACACCCCTCCCATACACATGCTCAGGGCCCGGCACACCACCGCCATCAATATACAGCAGCCGGCCGTCACTCCAGCTCATAAAGCACTTTAAAAAATGAATAGATCAGAGGCTAATACTCCTTTGTCCTGCTATTCATGCGAGTCCTTGAGGCCTTTTTGCCGGCTCCTGTACTCTCTTTTGCAGTGAAAAGGGAGCAGGTACTGAGGGAATTAGTGCTGGCGAAAGAGGCAGTTTGAAAGCGGAGGAAATCGATGATGAGAGAGACGCTGGAGGTTTCCCTTGCTGGGTGGCGGAGTCAAACAGAGCCGTGGCTCGCTTTCTGCTTTCTTCACACCATGTGCCGTTACGCTGTGTCATCGGCCTTTTCCCACAGCTTCTGTGGCAGACCCTGAGAGCTTTTGCTACAGCTTCTCACTCTGTCACTGTTAGTAAAGGGACAGTGACGTTTACTGGAATGAATGTATGAAAGCCATTGACATGCCAATGAAAGTGGCATAAATGCTTCTATTTGAGTCTTTTACTTAAAAAAAATAATAAATAAATAATAATCATAAAAAAATTGGGAAATATATTTTACAACATGGCTGAGGTTTGTCAGTCAGTTTTCATTCTTGCAGTGTTTGTGTATGCACCCCTAGAAATTTCCCCTAGTCTCAGCCTAATCTACTGCATATGCAAGACTAGATTTGGAGGATTAGAGTCTTGGAGGATTGGGTTAATTCCAGTTTCTAGTTTTTTTGTTTTGTTTTGTTTTTTGTTTTTTGTTTTTTTGCTTGAAACATAGGATTGAAACATGTACTAACTTTGCGTTTCTCATATATCCATTGAGACCTCAGTTTAACTCTTCAGATTTGACTGTTACTCATTTAATATGCATTTAATATGATGTGATGTAAATTATATCTGTGGTTTAATAGCACTTTTAACCCTGTACAACTCTTTATTTTGATTTGCAGCAGTAGCCTACGTAAATAGCCTACGCTTACATTCTTTTTTTCAATCCAAGACCACACGTTCACAGTTACAGACTTAATATCAGACGACAGCATTCATAATGATGATTAAATGTATATTGAAATTGTAGTTCATTTTAAACTAGACTCTCCAGTAAAACGAATATATCCAGGACCCTGCTTACTCCAGGAATTAGATACAGATGGATTTAGTTATAGAGAAAAACACTTCAAGCACAACATTAAGTTGATGTTTACTCTTTGTGCTTGTAGCATGTAGAATAATATCAACCTGACTGCACTTAAACAGAAGTGGAGATTAGGATTTTCCAATACTAGTCTAATTTCTGTCAGAAACGTTTGTAAATTTAGGCCCATTAGGTGTCATGACTAATTATTAATTTGTTAGTTGGCTTCTAAAAGTCTTCACAGTAATTTCTGCTTCTCTCAGACTGTTTAAAGAGACAGTTGGCTTAGTGTGTGCAACATTTTGACCCATTGAAATCTGATATTGTGAATTGAACCTGAAATAATTATTTCAGTAAACAATAATTTTAAAATGAACTTTGACATGAACAAAGTAGATACTAAATTTAGTGTGTGAAAAAATAATAAACTTTTGGTTGCTGATGTACTAAAGAATTTGCTTATCCTCCATTTCTAGTCTCTGTTTATGTAGGCCAATGAGGCATACTTGCTATGGTACTTTATTTGCATGTGAATGGTTTTTTAATGTCACTAGTGGATGCCATTGACTTTTGCAAAGATGCACATGGATGCTATTTTAGCGGCATTTGCAGAACATAGTAGAATATTAGCTCTGAACTAGTTTTCAAGTGAGATTTAGAGTGTGCACATGGTACCAGTTAGAGTGTAATGTGGTGATTACAGTAGTTACTCTATAACTCTTAAATCTCTTTCAGGCTCTACGCTGTGCAAGGACCTGAGGTTATATTTAAGCAAGTGCTTCACACCTGGATCCATGGACAGCCAACTCCAGCAGGTCATACGAGAGAACCTTTACCTCCGTGCAGTGCCCTGTGAGTGATACATTTTTAAACTACACTACTCTTAATCAAAGCAAAAAAATAATGTGTACATTTTACTACGTGTTGCTTCATATGTGTTCCAAGACAACTGACATAAACATACACGTCTATAAATACATATTTCAACAATAATCTGGTGTCTTATTCCAACAAGCAGCTTTTATAAGCTTAAATTGGGTAAAGAAGCTTTTGTAAGAACTCATAGTTGTTTTGTAGGTTTGTTTCCATTGATTTAAAAGTTTTATGGCTTTGTCTATATCCTTACAAGAGTGATCAGCAGTAATTTTTACATAATCATGCATTCCTTAAACTTTCTTGCAGCTGTTGTAAGCTACTGAGTGTTAGTGTTAGTGTCAAATTGACATTTAGGCACTTTAGGTGTTACATTTGTTTTGTTTGGCCTTTTTAAACATAGTTATTCTTCCATTCATTTTTATAAAATAATGAGTACAATTTATAATAATAATAATACATTTTTATTTGAAAAAGCACCTTTTAAGATTTAACCTGCGTATGGACCTTTTTTTATTCTCTTTAATTTTTTTATGCTCCGCTCTCACACCATCTAGACTCATTATGGCCTCGCTTTCTAGTTCTAATTTCCAATTCAAACACAGCCACCAGTCAGCATTAGAGCAGTGGCAACTTGCATAAAACATTTTAACTGAATTTTGCCCTTAAGTGAAATCTCTTTAGAAAAATGTTTAGCAGGAAACTGAAAAACAAAAAAGGTGTACATTTCTTTTGTACAACCCCTTCAGATTCAGACATTTAAAAATGTACATAAAAATATTACAGTTTAAGCATTGAACTTGAAATAAAGGATCTCCACTCAGTACCTTTTTGGGTCCAATCATGACTCAAAATTCAAAACCAATACCTGACTTTCCCAAATAATTATAAATTGCTGAATGCTGCCAAATCCTTAAAGAAATGTTTGTGTCTAATGTATTCCCTTCCCACAAGAGTAGATGCTTTTATTGCAGGAAATGGGTGGCAGACATCCTACTCAAACCCGTAATGTCAGAAGAAACACTAGGCAAGTGAGTGTCTACAACCTTTTGGCCCTGTAATGTGTGAATGGCACCTCTGGGCTAATTCTAATGTGGGATTGCATTAGAGTCCATCATTCAGTTCCTGATGGAATGAGCAGTAAAGGCACATTCATCCAACATATGCGTTTATTGTCAAGCATACACATTCACACATTCATTGTCTGACACATTTTCCCAACATATCTCTCTCTCTCTCTCTTTCTCTCTCTCTCTCTCTCTCTCTCTCTCTCTCTCTCTCTCTCTCTCTCTCTCACTCGCTCTCTCTCTCTTTCTCTCTCTCTCTCTCTCTCTCTCTCTCTCACACATACAAACGAGCACACACAAAATCACGTGTGAACCACAGGCGTTCTATTTTCTTTCATGAATACAGGCCTAACATCAAAGTCTTCATGCTTTGACACAATGTGAAGCCTGAAAGCATGAAGCCTTTTAAAGTTTAAATCCTCAAATCTCATTCTGAGGCAAAAGTTCAGAGTATCTGGCAAGATGACCAACATAAGCCGCTGCTATGGCAACTGTCAGTAAACGTCACCCCAATATGATGAGGTTCCTCAGTGCTTCTCTGAATACATCACAACCAGCAAGTGTTTATTCCACACGCCAACATCAGCATCACTGAGCTACCAGCACAACACACTAATATAATTAATACAGCAAACTCTCCAGTGGAATTTGCGAATACATTTAATGCAATTAAGCACAGAAAATCGCAGAAATGTATTGGTATAGGGGTTCTTTTATCCCAGCTGACTTTGCTATGAATTTATGTATCGCTCCTAATGGATTTGGCCATTTATACAAAACTGCTTTGCATCAAAACCCACACACCCTATTGTTTTATCTCAAATCACCTCAGTGTGATTGTTTTTACACTACCACCAGCACCAGTTATATTTCATAAAAACATAAATAGAAGGAAAACGTTTCTGAATGCTGTTCTCTATACAAAAATGAATGACTACCTACCACAGTTAGCATTGTATTGTTGCTGAAGAGCATAACCTTATATCTCAGTTTCTTTTGTTGTTGTTTTTCTTCTTCTTCTTCTTCTTCTTTTTCTTCTTCTTCTATAGTCCAAAATAGGTTAGAATAATATATAATATAATATAATGAATAAAGTTACTGTTTACTGTTTTTTTTTTACTGTTTTACATTTCTTACTGTTATACATTTCTACTTCTTCTAAAACTATGCATATTATCAGTTGAAAAACTTTGTGTGACATTCAGTACCAGAAGAAGTGAGTCTTAACCTTCACTAACCAGTCTGACTGCTTGTTCTAAACTGTAGCCTTGGTATCAGCTGTCTTACATTCCTTCTACATGCTATCAGTGTCTGAGTAATGTTAATTAATCTGCAGTTAGTAAATATATTCACTTTTAATGCTCATTTCCAGTTTAATGTACACCCATGTTTCTGTTGTTAATTAAATTTTATAGAAAGTAATAAAAAAAATAGAAAAAGAAATGATGACTTAAAATAAGGGGCTAGTACTGGAATTAGTATCAGTATAAAAAACCTATGTGTAAGTCTCTCTCTCTCTCTCCCTCTCCCTCACTCTCTCTCTCACACACACACACACACGCACACAGACTACTAAATATACACATTGTACTTATCAGGATTTAAAATACAAAATATATTCAAGCAAAAATAAAAAACATGTTTACAGTTCACAGTTGGCTTATAGGCTTTTAATAACATCTGACATAAGTCTACAGAAAAAAAGGCCTATTCCAGCAATGAAACATTCCTCTCAAATGTTTTATTCCAATTAGCATTTCTTTATAGTTTGAAATGGACTAACGCAGCATTTGTGAAAACTGATGCTTGTGGAAACAAACATTTTATAGATGCTTTTGTAGGTTCATGTCCATTGTGGTATAAGGTTTATGTGATTGTTTACATCTTAATGAACAAAATTGTACATCTGCAGTGATCAGTAGTGATTTGTTGTCCTTTCTTAAACGTTACTGCTGCTCTCTCCTGCAATAAGAAACTGAGGCTTTCAGACAAATGGAGTTCAATAGTCATTTAGAAAAAATTGTCAATTTGACTTATATTTGTATTGCTGGGCTTTTAAAAATGTATTCTTTTATTCATTTTTATGAAGTAATGAGTAACAAAACTGAACTTGTGAGCTCTGAGTATCTGAAAAGTGCTGCTCTTGTTAATGACCCTTTTTTTTATCCACTTTATTCTTTTTTTAATGCTCCACTCCCATACCTTCTTTACACATTTTTTTCTTATCTTCCTACTTCTACTCGTATATTATAAAAATATTCTGCATTGTATGTACATAATGTAACATATGAACAGATAATGTTTAACCCTGCTCAATTATTGTATACTTTTTTAAAAATTATGCCACAGTGAAAATGTCTTTTCTCTCATATCTTTATTTGTTCTTAAACAAAAAAATAAATGAAGGTAGCAGTAACTGAGAAAGAGACGCATACATGAAGCCGAGTGTTGCTCTGACATCTTATTTACTCTTCTTTTGCTCAGCGTTTGACAATGTCAGCTAAAGCACAGGAGAGTCACGCCTTAGTAACACAGCAGCTTCCTCTGAGCCAGGCGTCAGGTGGATAATCTGCTTCAGTGAAATCCTGTCTGGCCATGCAAACTTTCATTTGTGAATCAAACCTGTGACAGATACTGGTAATCTCATCCCTGCCAGGTTAGATCACATACTCACTGAACCTCTGAACCCTGAGAATAATTCTGTGTTTGGTTGGAGTGTGTTCTAAATTTGCCTTCACCAAATGAAGCACATTTCTCATCTTTATAATGTTCCATCTTTAGTTACATGCAATACTTAATATTGTATTTCTTTTCTTCACAATATTTTAAACACAGCCAATAAATAAAAATCATGCAGAAATGTTTACAGGAGAATTTTAATATGTTTGTTTGATCCCTGTAGAGGGTACATTAGCCTATTTTCACTTAGAAAATCAACTGAATACTTAATGTAATCTGGGATATTTAGCTGTAGATATATGTAACCTTTAAATATCAGTAATGAAACGTGAACAAAACATCACTGTACATTTAAAAAAAATGTCTTATGCATTTACCCCATTGGTGCCAGTGAACAAAAACAAGTACTAGTGCACTAGGGGCAGGTAGCACACACCTGAAAAGAGCTGGCAGCCATCCCTGGCAGTTGGTGGACTAAGGGAGGAGGACAGTGCTCATGACCATGCCTCTTCTCAATATACAATAGATTTTAAGATATTCTGTATTTATTTTGTTGTGTGTATCCCAGGTACCACCAGGCAGCCGCGGGATGGGGAGATCTCAGGAGTGGACTACAACTTCGTATCCATTGAGGAGTTCTTCTCCCTAGAGGAGTCCGGGGCTCTCCTGGAGAGTGGCAAGTTCAAAGGTCAGGATAAACATAGCTGTGTAAAAGCATAATAAACATTGTCAATACACCTAGTGTTAATTAAAACTGTGTGCAGAAAATATCGACAGGCTTTCTTGACCTGGTTATTTAAATAGATGTTAGAGTGACTTTGTTTTGGAGATTTGCAGTTAATTAAGCAGCATTTGTTTAAGCATGATGATGAAAAACTATTTTTGTGCTGTTGTAAGGCAGAATCCAAAACAGGCCACAGCTTTTATGTGATATTGAGTTCAGTTTGCTATCTGCAAAGCTCAACATTATTTGCAGATCTGTGTGTATGTGTGTATGTGTGTGTGCACGCACTGCAAGAGTCTATTTCCTGCCAAGGCTCCATGTTAACTTGGTGCCAGCTCCAAAAATCTGCCAGTCGTATCACACTGGAAATGCTATGTTAGCATAGACTAAATTCCAACATTATCAGCTAAAACAACACAAAAAGGCCCATAATACAGCAGGTGCTGCTTTCAAATAAAGCTTCATTAAATCTACACAGGAGTCTTGGGCACCTAAGAAAATGCTTTTCTCATTTACTTTTCTCAGCAAAAACAAAAGCTGTTTCAATAAGTGTTTGGGCAATAAGATTTGCTCCAAAACATTGGAAAAAACACTAATAATACATGAAGCAGCGATTTTATGGAGTCGGCTGTCTGTATCTGCAGGGATTGGTACAAAGACCTTCCCCCACCACATAGTACAAAGTCCCCTATATAATATGGGGTAGTGTTTACATATAGCGTATGCACATCCTGCAATGTACTTTAAATCATATATAGATTACTGTTAATTACCGAATACCCCAAATGATGTGTAAATAGTTATAATGTAATAGTTTAGGGAATTGTTCAATTGAGAGACAGTGAAAAATACTAAAGTGAGTGCTGGAGAGAGACTGAGGGTTTGTGAAATGGCCTGAGGCTACAGCAGGGTATGCATACATGTGGATTCTGCATAGTTTTTGATTCAGTGTAAAATCAAGTTGAGCTTTTAGGAGCTTTCTGGATTTATTTTTAGAATATTTTAAAGCTGCAGTGTAAGATTTTACATATTTCATTCTGCAGATGTAGAACCTATGGAGAGCTGACTCTATGGCAGTGTTTTACTGAAGTGTTTCCATAACGTGTGCTTGTTGTAGAATATTGTTATTTGTACTTTTCATCCAGTACCTGGCTTGGCTGGTGCTGTTAATGAATTTGAACAAATGTAGAAAAATAATTCAGTTTATTTTACTTTTATAAGTTTTCTCCTCAATTTATTCAGCTCAACACACTTAGAGGAGAACGCTTATAGTCTAGTTCTGTTTACATAAGTTATAAAACATCCAGGTTAGTTAGAATTGTGTTGAGTGATGGGGAAGAGGGAAGGCAATCTTACATAGTTAGAGGTTAACCATGTGCCCTTGGACTCTTGAGGCATCGCTGACGACTGAATGGGATTTCCTCTTCTGTGATTTATTGTAATGTTGTTTAGTGTGTATAGTGGCAGAAGCACATTTACTGCTGAGATTAATGGTATTAAACTGTTTTTAGATACATTTACCGTGTGTGTGTGTGTGTGTGTGTGTGTGTGTGTGTGAGAGAGAGAGAGAGAGTGTATTTATTTATTTTTGTATAAGATTTTCATTCATTCATTCATTGTCTGTAACCGTTTATCCAGTTCAGGGTCGCAGTGGGTCTGGTTCCTACCTGGAATCACTGAGCACAAGGCAGGAAAACACCCTGAAGGGGTCTATGCACCATTTCTTCACAGGATAACACACATTCACACACATACTCACACCTATGGACACTTTTCAGTAGCCAATCCACCTAACAATGTGTGTTTTTGGACCATGGGAGGAAACCAGAGGGTTAGGCGGAAACCCACACAGAACACACCAAACTCCTCATGGACAGTCACCCGGAGTAGGGCTCTAACCCAAAACCCCTGGAGCTGTGTGACAGTGACACTGTATGAAGATTTGCTGTGAGATATTAGAAATGCCAAATGTGTACAATCCTCATTTCCAGAAAAGCTTTTTTTTTTAATGCCATGTAAACAAGAATCTGTGATGAGACTGATGTGCCAGTAACGATCTTCAAAAAAAAAAAAAAAAAGATCTTGTCAGCAGGAGTGCTGTGGTAGTCTTTTTCCATTGTTAGACCATACACTTGGAGAAATGCCATAGAAGAATAATTTGGTTCCATAAAGGACTATTTTTGTTGATATGTTTAAATGGGTAAAGACCAGAGGCGATTGCTCTAGGACTGCAAGGGAAGCTCAGCTTCCCCTAACATGTCAAAAAATAAGTGATCAAATATATACTGTTGCGTGTACATGTCAGTGAATGAATATGCACTACAACACGATTAACTTTTGTTCAGAATCAGCTTCTTGTCACTGGTAAAGACGCGGCTTTCCTCTCAATCATTCCCTTCACGGTGCTTTAAACGGTGTGGACACTGAGCGTCCACAGAGTTCAATAGCGAAGCAGCGAAATGAGACGAGCCATTGGAGAAATGCTGGGCTTTGTCCCGCCCATCGGACGCTCAGCGTCTCTGTGGGTCTATGGGGCAGTGGGCTGGCCTCGGCTGGCCCGGACACTCAGCTTCTGCATGATGATTGGATGATCTGTCTGAGGCTGAATCCCTTTTTGATTGACAGCGAAATGAGCAAATCAGCGATCCTTTGGTGTAAAGATCCATTACATTTTCATTCTGTTCTGAGTTTAACCGGAGACTTTGTAAGTTCTCTTAGCGGCATTTTCTTTGTTAAAAACAACTAGCGACAAATCAAACTTCTATATCTGGTGGGTTTTTTGTAGCTGCTTGTGTTTGGAGACTGACTTCTATCACTCTTTCTGACTTCAATTGCAGTTTCTGTCCAGCGGGTGCTGCTGAGCCCCTCCACCGTCACAAAGCACTCACAGACGGACACACTTCACATGAGCCAGGGCCGTTTAAGCAGCCTAGCTCTGCTGGCCATTGAGAGGACACTAGTCAAGTCCCTGGAAAAGACGCCTTGTTGGTACGACAGGGTCACAGATCATTTTCTTGAAAAGGAATGGAGGGTAGAATTTACGTATAAATAAACAGACACATTTTATGATGCAGGCTGAAATTGAGCTTCCCCTCCTTGAAAGACCAGCATCCGCCACTGGTAAAGACCCTTAGGACCCTTAAGTGTTGGATTTTTACATTTTTAAAAGGTTCTTCACACACGCATTTCTTAAAGAAAAATGTTTCTTTATGAATACAAAATGGGTTCTTCTATGGGATCGCTCAATAAACCTAGTGTAGCACCTTTATTGTACACACAAATGATAAACTTTGACACACATACACCATTGTGCAAAAACATTAAAACCACCCCCAGTTAGGTGACTATTACTGATTATCTCAGTACAATGTTGTATAATCATGTCTGGGACATATTAGTCTACAGGCCAACAGTTGCTTATTGTAGTCAAATTGTTGGATGTTAGGGGAAATTGACAGGTGTGAAGACGTGAGTCTCTTTAACACGGAACAATGGACAGACAAGGGACAGCCATTGGCCATATTGTCAAATGATAGATATGGGCATAAACAGCAAGACGTGTTAGGTGTTCTCAGTAATCAGTGTGGAATACCTACCAACAGTCATCAAAATCTGGTTTTCTACCACAGTCCAAAAAACATGGAGGGTAGGTAAATTGGATTCTCTAATTATTGTTCTGGATTGTGAGTTAATGAGTGTGCATGTGTGTGAGTGAATGTGTGTGTGCCCAGATATGGATTGGCTCTCTGTACTGGGTGAAATCCTAGTGCCCGATGCAGACCTCCAGGTGGACGGTCGTTCCTGGTTGAGAGTACGCTGTTTGTTTGTTTGTTTGTTTGTTTTCTGTGCGTGTTTGGCTGCCGCTTCTCGCCAGTGTGTGTGTGGATTGAGTGTTCTGAGCATTCTGAGCAATGTGGATTGTAAAGCATCCTTGGTTATCTAGAAAGGCGATATATAAGTGTAACGATAATTAATAATTAAAGTTAATAATCAAAAGAAGGGACAAACCATGAATCGGCGAGGGGTTGTTGCAGAGTCAAGGTTCTGATAGGTGTAAGGGCAAATAAGTCTATCCTGTGAGCATGGAACCCACAGAAAGGTGATTATGGCTAACGTTACAGAAATGTATAGTAATTGTTACAGATGGAGTCAAGGAGTCACAAAACAAAGTGCATTGCTGTCAGTCAAGCATGGTGCTCTGTGGCCACAGAGTGGTCAGAATGTTTATGTTGGCCTTGGTCTATCATTTGTACTGCCTACAATGGGTTTGGGAGTGTAAGAAGTGGAATGTAGAGCGATGGTAGAAGGCTTGACCAATGAGTTCTGTTTTCTTTTACATGTGTATGTGGGTATGTGTGGATTATGGGAAAGGGACAAGTAGGTGCAGAGAGGGTGATGCTCTGGGCAGTGTTCTGATAGAAAACCTAAGGTCCTAACAGTGTAGTGTACCTAATAACTGAAATTTTATTTCTCAGTTGAAAGAATGCATCCTTGCTATCTTTTGGTAAATATATAGAATGTCAAGCTTTATGAGTTTTTTTTTTGCCCTTTTAAAGAGGAAAACAATAGTGCTCTTTGGCTTTGCACTTAACCCTAGAGGGCAAAAGCATGACATTAGAGTTTACCTATCTGCTCAGATTCCCCAGGGTCCCTCTAGTGAATAAATAAAGGTTAAAATGATGGTGATGCATGCAGTAAAGTGGGTTGGGGAAGTCAAATTTCATGTGGTATATATCCTCATTCACCAGTATTTAAGGATAAGTTGTTAAAACTCTGCGTTTTGTCTCTAGTCCAATGCGAGGGTGGTAAACCAGTTCCCCTGGCAATGAAGTCCATACTGAAAGGCTAAACTGCTCCTATTTTTTTTATCACTCCTCACAGGAGAAAAGAGGATTTTCTCTATAATCCCTGATTCAGTTCTCCATTTCCTCTCTCTCTCTCTCTCTCTCTCTCTCTCTCTCTCTCTCTCTCTCGCCTTCTCCTCTTCTCTTGCTGTCTCTCATTCTCACTGCTGTAAACAAGGCCACCATGCAGTTAAATATCCCTCTGAAACAGGATGGAAGCTGAAGCTAGTTCACTCAGCCCTGTATTTTTCTGCTTAATACAGAAAAAAGCTCATCTCTGGTGGGCTTTACCTATAAGCCGTAATTAAAGCCAGCAGTTTTATGAATGTTCAGTCCTATAGCATGCCATGCTCTTCTGTGCTGAGCTCATATACAGTCGCCAGAGCTTTGCTGGAGCTTTCCCTAACGCTTTTCATCTGATTGCAGTCAGTTGCCTTGAACATTATATCATTTAATAGATTCATAAGCATACTGATTAAGCTTTTTAAATAGGTTGAAAGTATTGCGTTATCTAGGCCAGAGACAGTGACAGCAGAGTATAAAGTTGAGCGTTTTACCTCATTTGACTGCACAAAACGCTGAGAAAGAATCTGACGTATTTGGAACATAAGGGTGAATTTATAACATTCTTTTAAAAGTATCATTGAGGATTTTCTTCCTCTGGAGCTTTTGGGACTGTCACATTTAGTAGATGCTTATATACCATTGGTTATAAAAATTCTCTAATGCTAATCTCTAAAGTTTAAGCAGGCATTTACATTGCTCTGCTATAGAGAAAAGTCTGACAAAAATTATTCAGGATATTAACTATAGTGAAGAGTTCTATGTCATTCATTATCTGTAACCACTTATCCAGTTCAGGGTCGCAGTGGGTCCAGAGCCTACCTGGAATCATTGGGCGCAAGGCAGGAATACACCCTGGAGGGGGCGCCAGTCCTTCACAGGGCAACACAGACACACACACACATTCACACCTACGGACACTTTTGAGTCGCCAATCCACCTGCAACGTGTGTTTTTGGACTGTGGGAGGAAACCGGAGCACCCGGAGGAAACCCACGCGGACACGGGGAGAACACGCATAACTCCTCACAGACAGCCACCCGGAGCGGGAATCGAACCCACAACCTCCAGGTCCCTGGAGCTGTGTGACTGCGACACGACCTGCTGCACCACCGTGCCACCCAGTTCTATATCAAACAATTACAATTACATTATGAATGTAATCAAAAAACAATTATTTTTATATAAAATTCAGAAGATCACTGATTGCTAGCTCTCCAGTCAACGGCAATGTAGAGAACCCCAAATGTTGCATGGATTGAGATAAGAATATTACTCTCTTTCTGCTCCGTTGGGAGATATATTTACTGATTTTGCTGTTTCAGATCAATTAATGTGGAAATGTTTCCAAACTTGCGAGACGACTAAGTGCATTACTGAAGGTGCTACAAAACAAAATAACTCGAATTACAAATGAGTTTCTGTGGTAATTTAAACAGTGAGTAAAAACTTACAGACAAGTTAAACTTCAGCAACATACAAACAACAGTTTCTTTTTTTCCCTCAAACACACTGTTACACTTTAAAAGACGAGCTTCTGAATGAAAACAACCGGAGAGAACTGTTTCCCCACAATGGCAGATTTTCCCTATAATATAAAAGTCTAAACAAATGGTCTGTGGTATGATGTAGAGCAGGGGTGTCCAAAATCCAGCCCCCGGGCAGCCCACTGCATCTCTTTTAAGAATACATCATTAGTGGCCTGCTGGTACTAGGCAGGTTTATCTTTCACCTGATGGTGGCAGCAGTGCATTGATGTGTAGGATATTGCATCACTGTGTTAATGAACTAAGCTAAACACCATTCATTTCTCTGGATCAGCAAAGTAATTCACAGAACAACATTTGGTGATGGCTGCAGCAAAAAAACAAAAAAACAAAAACACTATTTTACACTCTTTTGATATCCTGCAGCAGTTAATGCTCTAAAATGAAACTCAGAAATATATACTGTTTTGTAAATTTGTGTTTTTCTTATTTTGAATACACTGTTATAAATAATTTTAAGAATAATATACTTGGAAAGAGAGACTGGCCCTTAAGAATTTTGATATGATTCCATTGGGCCCCTTTTGAAAAATATTTGGACACCCCTGATGTAGAGCAACAGATGGATACTCTCTGTAAATGTAGAAATACAAAATGCTCCTGTATGGTCAGAGGAGCTGAGACACTGAGTGTAGAAACAAGCAGGGAACCACAATATTATGACTGATTGGAATTCCACAAATGAATTGACAATGATAACTGTCTGTTAAATGGTTTTATTGCAACTGCTTTCATTTATAGGGAACTACTATGGAACACCGAGGCCGGTCCACATTGGACCCGACAGCCCCCCTATCACTTACCAAGAGCACCGCAACCTGTTGAGGAACTTCCGCACACGCAGCAAGTCCCTCAGTAACCTGGAAAAGGCTGTTGAGGAGGGGGACAACAGTGAGGAAGACTCAGGTCTCTCAGGTATAACACACACAAATTATAAATGTTGTGTTATATATATATATATATATATATATATATATATATATATATATATATATATATATATATATATATATATATATAATGGAACTTTGTCAATGTTATGTCAATGGATGAGGGTGGATTTGACTGTGTTGAATATGTGGTCATCAAATAGAAGGGTTGAGTTGAAAACAACCCTTAATGGTGGTACTGGGTATTACTGAGAACTTATTTAGATTATTGGCAGCAATAGCAAGCGCATGTTTCTCAGTATTGGGACAAAGTAGTAAGACCTCTTTTTGTCTGAATTTAGCAGGAGAATGTTGTATGTCATCCAGTCTTAAATTTTTTTAGACTGTCTTTTAATTTTTTAGATAGACGACATTGTTTGTTTTTGCTGACATGTGTGAGTGTGAAAAGTAAAGGACCAAGCTGAAGCAGTGGCTGGGGAAAGGGAGGTCTGGGTTTCTTTAATCGGACTGCTTCCCCCGTGACCCGGACTCGGATAATCAGTGGATACTGGATGGATGGATGGACCAAGAGAAGGCACATCCTGAATACCTACCAGATTTTCCAGTGTATCAAGCAGTTTACATGAAGATGACCTTGATTAACTAATTAAATTAAGAAAGTAATTTTCATTGACTAGGTTAAAGTACTTGGAATGCACCTCAGGACTACTGAAGCCTTCATTAATAAGGACAGGTGTGGTTTGGTGGTTAGAAAAATATAAATTCATTGTGACTAAAACCAGAAAGAATAATGGAGTTGGATTCTTTACTGCCATCAGTAAGTTTAGACACAGTGTTAAATTAACCTAAGGTTGCTTTTCTGTTTTCTATTAGGCATGAAATATACTGTGATTTGGCTTTAGTTAAGGTATGTTTGTAGTTGGCTTGTTGAGAAACATTCTAGTTCAGTGTATTGGCAGTTTTTTACTCATCACTTATTGTTTGAGCAGCCTGTTTTAGTGTATGTTTGTGGTCATCGTACCAGGGAGCTAGATCTTTCGCCTAAATACTTTAACATATTTCAAGCATCTAGACTTCAGTTAATGCAACATTGTTTACATTTTGTTATTGTAACTTCCCATTGTGTGATATTTAAATGAGTTTAATCAAGATCATAAATAATGAGCTATCAATAATCTAACCTGGTTAAAATTACCCTGAACCCTTTTATATATATATTGCAGATGCATATCTCCTATTTTGCTGTTTCTCTGGCGATTTTTATTGGAAGTAAGGAATTTTTTCATGGGCCGTGGGAATGTTTATATTAATGATACTGACTTAATGTGGAAATAAAAAGCACAGACCTAAATAATCCATACCGTTATCCAAAGCAAACGGTGTCTGTATAGAATTTCATAGTTCATATTTCTCAGATGTTTCACTGTTGAGTTTATGGACTGTAGTGTCAAAGTGGAAGAAGTTAGAGACATATGGGCTCAGTAAGATGTGTCCTAGAATGCCTTTTAACATTACTGTGATAATAATGTTTTTTTTGTAACATGATGTTATATAAGAGCCACTGATTGAGTAATACTTCTGGAGAGGAGCCCTGAATTTAAAGTGTAAAGTAGCACTGGGTGCCAAGACCTTTGGCTGATGTGGTGCTGTTGCGTAAGACTGTCCTAGAGGTCGTGTCTGAGGCTGTGTTATCTGGACGTTGTTTCTTCTTCTTTCTCAGCGGGATCAGCAGGGGCCAGCAGCGCCCCACCCACCACCATTGTGTCCCCCAATCAGACCTGGGACTCGGGTGGGACTCGCGATGGGGGTCTGGCATTGGAGAACGGCGCTCGTGGGGTGGCACTGCCGGAAAACTGGGAGATGGCATTCAGTGACTCAGGAGAACCCTACTACATCGAGTGAGTCAGAGCTGAAGACAGTGGAAGACAGGAGAGAGAGAGGACAGAGAGGGAAACAGAGAGAGAGAGAGAGAGACGGTTAAGGGCATGTTATTTTGTTTTCCCAGAAGCAATGAGTCTTACACATGACACACTGTTGACTGTGATATTTATGGAACACAGTCAGGAGAGTCACGTGAACATATACCACTGGAATTTATATGTGAGAACAACTGAAGTCTTTATATAACACTGATATAAATCTCAGATTTAATAGAAATGTGCCATTTATCTAACTTGTTATTATCTGTGTAAATCTGTATTTCACTATAGTAATTTTAAAACAGGTGGAGCACAACGATCATCATCCAATTTAATTTTTAATATTTCAGTACATGTTATTGTAATCAGTTGTAACATTGCAAAGTGAGGTTGATTAATCAATCATGCAAATTAATCTATGCATCTGGATGGAATATTGCATATATACAGCTCTGCCGATGATAAAATTGAATCTAAAATGATTGATTCACAGTGTGAGTTATAAAGTTATAAAGATAAAGTGAGGGGAAAACTTTCAGTGTCTGCTTATTTTCAGTCATAACTCAAAGACGACAAGCTGGCTGGACCCTCGGACACACAGCAAGGAGGTGGTCAGCAAGACGGAGTGTGAGTATGAACCCCCTGCCCTCAGAGCGTTCGCATGTATACCCTGTGATGAGTGTCTAATCAAAACTTTCCCTAAAATCAATCAATCAATCGGTCAGTCAGTCAATCCTCACAGACGTTAACGAAATCCCAGAGAGTGGTTTACTCTCTCTGCTTTATGCTTGACTTTCTCTGCCATCTGAGCCTTCCCCTTTCCTCCTCCTCTCTTGAGTCTTTACTTTGACAGTGATTTACTTGAATTCACACTAAATACTAGGGCTGGCCCCGAATATTCCACAAGTATTTAGCCTTGTCAGCATACAACTCATGAACGAAGCCTAAAACAGCCTAACATGCTACAGCAACCCACTTACATGGCAAAGCTACAGTTAATTTTGTCAGCTTTACACCTCAAATTAGAACATCTCCAAGAAGCTCTGGTTTATTTGTGTACACTCCAGGCTCTTAGTGGCACCGTGTAGCGCATGAGTAGGTGAACGACTCAGTGACCAGCGCCTTGCTGGGAGACAAAGTGCAGTTTTAATTTTACAGCGGGCGCTTGGAGCTGATTGTCTGAACAATAGGGCTAGTCCCAAATATTCGGGTATTCAGATATTTGTTCATTGGGTATGTATTGGGTTTCTAATTTTGTGATTAGGATATTTTTGGATAAATGTGATTATTGATGCTCCAGCTGTAAAAAGTGCTCTCCCCACTCCACCCATATTCAGGCTCATCAACATAAAAGTCTTTGTGCTAATGAAACCTAAATAGCGTACCATACTAAAACAACACACTTGCAACGAAGCACCTCCACTCAAACTGGTTAAATTGTATATACTCTGTGCTCTTAGTTAGTGCGCTAGTTAGCAGGTTAGCGAACGAAGTCGTGCTTTGAGCCAAGGTACAGCCTGGAGAGAGGGATATTAAAGCAGGGGTTGGAATCGGATTTTATTAATGACAATATACCCCAGTATTTGACACTCTCTCCGTATTTGAATATTTGCCGAATATCCCAGCAGAAGCTCTGAATCCCAAAAAATGGTATTCGGGACAGCCCTACTAATACCACACAATAGTAACTTTACAGGAGATACGAAGTCATTCTGAACATTTAATGCAAATGAGTATAGAGAAGTTTAATTCCAAGTTATTTCAAAATTTTCTGTTGGCATACTCATCATGAAATACATAAATATAATAATATTAGCAACAAAAGTAATAATAAGACGAGATAGTTTGCCTAATTTGTAAATATTGGTAATACATTCAGTTTCTGTACAGTACTTCACAAAGTTGAAGATGCTTCACAATTAAAAAGTATTATTAAAATATTAAACAAAATGTGTAAAGTTAGTTTTTATTTAGGATTAAGGGTTATTCATGTTGTAAATCAGTGCAATTCAGTTCTGGTTTGTGATTGCCAGATTTCGTAGGAGTATTTAAGCAGAATAATTGTTAAACTGTGCTGGAATGTGCTGAACGGAGCTGTAATGCTCTTGCTGTGAGGTGATTAAGTACAACATATTATTAACCAGCAGAGGGCGCTAAAGTTATAGATTTGCCTTTGGACTGTGCCCCCCTGAAGGCAGTAAGCACAGACAGGGCAGCAGGTCTCTGGACATTAATATGAATCGCTGAATTAAGCATACCATCTGCTAACATGACAGCTCACTGTCTTGTGTGTGTGTGTGTGTGTGTTCGTTTTCTTAGTGCCTCCATTCACAGACCAGCCGTCTGAACTAAAGGGCTATTCCATACACACACGTCTGTCCAAAGGGCCACGGGGCTTTGGCTTCAACATCGTAGGGGGCAGTCGACCCAGAGAGTTCTTGCAGGTGTACAGTGTCACTCCTGGAGGACCCCCTGCCCTCAACACAGGTACTAAAGTCAGTCTCGTTGATCTGATTATTCATTTACTTGAAAAATTCCCTGATTTTCTTTGGCTATAACAGGAATGTTCCACAGCTTTCAATTCTAACAGGCAGAAAATAGAGGGAAGGTTTTTATACTCAACCCAACATTCCAGGCTCAATTAAAGCTGTAGTATATACACTGACACTGTTGGAATGGATGCTGAGCTGTGTTCATTTTTGCTTGATCAGGCATAATATACTGAATAGGCATCTCACTGTCTCTGTTTCTTGTACTCTCGCTCTGTCAGATAGATGAGTTGGCCTCTCGTGTCTCAGATAAAGCATACTCCCTGTGATTCAGGGAGTCATAGGTAATTGGAAGGTGTGGGGGGTGTGGTTTAGATCCAGATTTTAAAATCAAGACTGACCACCAGAGGGCGGTGTGAAAAAAGCAATCAGACGTAGTATGGATTACTGTATTTGAAAAGGTGGACTCAAAGTCAATCTGAGAAGAGTAACACTGGTCCAACTGTCCGTCCCGTTAAATTATAAAATTTAATCAGAAAGCTGAAAATGTTCAATTATTTACAATAACTTAATGATAAATAAAGCTAAATACACTAAACAAAAATCAATTTCTCTTGTCACACAGGGTGAATGTTTTGTATGGAGAGAGGTTGGTCTCAAAATACTTTACAAATGCGTAAATATTAATCTACAAATTCACAAATATGTTTCACTATTCACAAATAAATACATCACAATCTGTGTCTCACGGTCGCACTTTGTACAAATCCAGTTACGTTCATAAATACATATTTTTGGTTTTCATAGATATAACATAATTTTATGTGAAAATTAATACATTTGTTTAAATTTACATTGCATATATTTGTAAAGTCTGGAATTAAAAATTTATTTGTAAAATGTAGAATCTGAATTTGTGGATCAAGTCACTTGTGATGTGTACTTGTTCATTTCCTCTCGCGGGAGAATTTCCTTTTACAGCAAAACAACCTCCTGTAGGCGGGACTGTGACTCCATTGGCTGCCGAAGTAAATGATAGACAGCTAACTCTGGCTGCGGATTGGCTAAATAAAAGTGATGACCAATAAGAAGCGCATATTCTGTTTAGGGGCTGTAGGGTATCTGCCCCTCACATCGGCTGAGGGAGTGCCTCTGTCTGAAACAAAATCACCCGTTTTAACAGTCCAATCTCAAAAATACAGGGACGCATTCTGTATCCGTCCAAATATTTTATTTGACAAACCTAGTCTGTAGCGAAATTCAGGGCGTTCCGCTGGACTTTAACGTAGTTACATTTAGGGCACCTTCAAAAGTGTTCCCCCGTGATCCCCGCTCCTCACTGTCTGTGATATGAAGCTGAATTCAGCGGCTCGGGCGGCATTTTGTTCAAACCTCCACAGTAAAATGTTGCACAAATGCGTCTCCATTTAGGTTGGCCCCACACGTCCTAAAACAACAGTGCCACCCAGCGGTAGCTCGTTCGCCTGCTGGCCACATTTGTGGATCAGGCTGCATTTGTATTTGGGTCGGGTGAAATGCGAAAGGAAAGTCTCAAAATCCAAAAACACGTGAGAGGAAACGAACAAATGCACGTCACGGAAAACACGCGAGTGACTTGATCCACAAACGCAGATTCAACAATTGACAAAAACATTTTAATTTCGAGACTTCGACTTTACAAATATATGCAATGTAAATTTAAACAAACATATTTGTGGCTTGTGTTCAATTTGTGGATTAACATTTTTCACATTTGTAAAGTATTTTTTAGACTAATGTCTCTCCATAGGTTTGTCTCCTTTAACAGACACTGAAGTTTAGTTGGTGTTGGAACCGGAGCAATTCGTGAGGTGATGATAATGTTGGCAGTCATTGTTTAAAATATTAAATTGCAGATATAATAATTTAATGGCTTTAAAATATTAACTTTGTCGTGCGTGCAAATGTACACTCAATGTAAGAATGTGAGCATCAGATGATAATGTATTATCTTTCTCTGTGGAATGACAGAGAGAAATAGAAAAAGAAAACCAGCCTGTATTTGATTCTTATCAGCGTTCAGTGCTGTTTTCTTATCAGCATGCACGGTAGAAAGAGAAAGGATACAGAAAAAATGAAAAGAATGGAGTGAGACTGAGAGATGGATAAAAAATGAATCGTTTCAAATCAGGTTGCTTGCTCTCCCTGTTCTGTAACCTCTTATCTCTCTTCTTATCATGCCATTTCCTCTCTGTTTCACTTCTCACTCTCATCTCCTCTGCTAGGCTCTGGTCATCGTTTTGTCTGAAATAGTCTGCTCCCTTACCCCCTCTCTTTCTCACTCTCATTCACTCTGTCTATCTGTTCTCTCTCTCTCTCTCTCTCTCTCTCTGAATGGATTATACAGATGTGATTGGTAGAGTCTCATGGTTTGAATCTGCTGATCTGTTCTTAATCCTCATGGGTTGGAGTTTTAATCTCTCTATCCTCAACACGTACTGCTGCCTGCTCACGTGTGCTGTATTAATACACACACACACACACACACACACACACACACTGATTTTATTTTTCACATTGTTGTTCTCCGTCAGGGATTATTTTCCACAGTTCGATCCCTTTTTAGGGGTCATTTCACAATCCCTCAGCTCACTTAATAAAATAATTGTAAGGGAACGCTTGAAAACTTTTATTTTAGGTTAATGGCAGCAATGACTGTTGTGTATGTATCAGTACACTGGAGAGCAACTGACAGGACAACACTGGGTAAATTTGGGCTGCAGTACAGCGAAACCCATAAATAAAACAAACATAAAACAACACCTGTATAAACATATAAAAAAATCATCATTCAGTCAAAAACAGCTTTTGTTGGACCCAGCTATAACTCACTGGCTTTTAGACTGGATGGATGGGGTTAGATTCAGTATGTCCAACATTGCATTCTCAGTATATTTATTGTGACAAGGAACCATAACAAAAAAACTTAAATAATAATTAAAAATATATGTTTACATACATGATAGAATATTATTACTGTCAGTTATAACCATATGTATTATTTAATTACTGATGCTGTTGAATCACCACTTTCAATAGAATTTATAGTTACACTACTAATTTTCTCTATCTCTCTCTCTCTCTGTCCATCTGTGTCAGCGGACATCCTGGTGTACATTAATGAAACATGTGTGCTGGGAATGTCTCATAAGGAGGTGGTGGAGATGCTGAAATCTGTGCCTATGGGCCACAGTGTGGATGTGGTGCTGAGGAGAGGTTACCCCATGCTTTACAATCCCGACGGCTGCCCAAAGACTAGTCTGTCCACTCCCTCTGACCCGGCTCCAGGCTCGACCCAAACTCAGCCTCCAGCCACAGAGGGACTGTCCAACCTAAATCGCACAGTGTCCCTTCACAACGGCTTCTACCCCCGCTTGCAGAAGGAGGCCCTGGATGCTAATGGCAATGCAGCGGCTCCGCCTTCCTACCCAATCACCAATGGAACCCCAGCAGGCGCGGCTGTAGGGCTGGTGGGTGTATTCCCAAACCCGCCCCCAACACGGACCAAGAGACTGAGCTCCAGCCACAGTGACACTGAAGTCAGCTCTGCCGTCACACGCAGGTAACATACTTGCACACTTTTATTTATTTAAATTGAGTCAAGTTTCAAAATGCACTTCGTTGTTCATAGTAGTTTCATATATCAGTCTCAGCACAGTTATGAAAAGGTCAATGGAACAATATGAATAATGAATTTATATGAATATGAATGAATGAATATATTTATAATGTGTGATTTCTTTACTTACTAATCCTACATATTTATTTTTTCGTTATTCTTTTTTTGGATTCTTTCTCTCCTCTGTCTCTTCTTTCCTCTTGCTAAACCAGAGCCTCCCTGATCCGCACCTACAACAACAACACGCTCCCGACCCCCTCTCTGGCCCACCAGAGCTCCAAGTCTTCCGAAAGTGACCTCTCCAGTGGTACTCTGCCCCTCCCTCAGCCTGAGGTAGGCCCTGCGGCTGCCCACCCTGGAGCCCCCAGCAGCCAGCGGCCTCTCATGCCCCAGACCTCACTCGCAGTCCCCCCTCCAACAGAACATCCACCCTGTGGCTTTAATGGCTGTCCAGCCAATAATCCCCCTCGTCCTGCTCCAAGTGGTCTGGGGTCTCCTAGCAGCTCGTCTGCAGCCGGTACAGGGGGTGAGCTGCTGCCTGTGGCTCTGGGCAGGAGTGAAGGAGGGGGAATGGGCTTCAGTGTGACTGCAGGCGGCCCAGGTGGACAGTTAGCTTTGGTCAAGAGGGTTTGGGACCGCCGGCAGTGCCCCTCCCTCCAACCTGGGGACGCCATCATCAAGATCAACGGTGCAGATGTGCAGAGTCTCAGTTTCGCACAGGTAACATGAAAAGCTTGCTGACAGCAATCCACCATCAGTATTCACCAGCAGAAGCCACATAGAACTCCAGCCCAAGTACTTCTCATTTCCCATTCCTTGCCCTACCTACTTTGGGTGTGGTCTTTATTCTGTGTAAACAGAATGCGCAATCGGAAAGGTGTTGGTCGAGAGGAAGATTTTGTTCACAGATTATCTTGAATGTCCATTTTGTACACGAAGGAAAGAGGATTTCTGTGTCAGTAAAACTGGACACAATATTTTCCCATCTTAAGTTCTCTGTTGTGTCCAAAAATTCCTCTGGACTGGTGCTGACCACTTCAGGGAATTGCAGAGGCTGCAAAGCACAGCCTTTTCCTCCCCCAGTGCAGATGATTCACTGCCTGTTTTTAAACATTTATTCCAGAGGTTTGAGCACATGTAATACACTAAGTAGCAGGTGAGAAACCATGTTTACAGCCTGTTAGATGAAGTAAAATGGAAATGATGTACGCATTTGTGTACTTGTTAACTCAGTAAATTAAAATCCTATTTTATCTGCTCAGGTTGGGGATGCATTTTAATTATAAGTGTAAACAGAATCCAGTTAAAATATATCCATATAGTATCCGAATGCAAAATGCACATTAATGCCAGGTGTAAACAGGCCACTGATAACCAGCTAACACGCTAGTTAAATTGACTGAAATGTACCTCAAGGTAACCAAGACATATTTAATCTGAGGTGAAAAATAGAAAATAGTTTTTGTAGGTACTCTTAAGTTACTTTATGAAGAGTAATTTGGTTCTGGTGGGTTATTTGATGTTGGTATATACTGCTTTCAGGTGCAGAGAGTGCTGCAGGAGCATACCAGACAGGGGGAGGTGGTCTTACTGGTTTACAGAGGAGGTAAGCAAGATGTATGACAATATATACCCTTTAATATAATTAATTATGTCTTGAAGACTGCTTATTCTGGTAGAATTGGCTGGCTATTGTTGAAATATATAAATATATATATGTTTGCAGTGTTATGAAGTGTTGGACTTCATCTCCCTCCCTGTGTAGTGTCTTCAGAAAGATGAGTGCTAATGAGTGTTCTCATAATCATGCCCATTACTGGCCTCTCTTCTGTAGGATCTGTCGTCTCGCCCGTCTCCCCGAACTACTACAAGACCGTCCCTCCTCCCCAAGCTCCCCCAGACTTGACGTCCCCTTCTTCAGACGGCCCTACAACCAGCCAGAGCACCCTCTCCCCACAATCTCCCTCTGGTGAGCCCCTTGCATTAGTCCAGAGCACTAGCTTTCTGGACTCAGTACCAGTGACCCTAACCATGGAGCCCAGAGACTGGATGGGGGTGGAGGATGTGCCTACGCAGGGGTCTCGCACATCAGACTCTGCCCTGGGAGCAGTGTCCAAAGCCCCAGTGGATGGTAGAGGAGTGGCCCCGCCCAAAAACCTAGAGGTGGAGCTGAGGAGAAGACCAGGAGAGGGCTTTGGGTTTGTTATTGCCTCCCAGGATATGAAGAATGGATGTGAGTACATGTTTTAGGGATTCATGACCACTATCAGACAGATTTGGCTTAAAGCACACAATTGGCTTATTTATGTTGATCTCAGCTGAAGCCAACTCATGTTGCAGTTGGATGTTATATTTATATATGCGCTGACCAGCCATAACATTATGACCACCTCCTTGTTTCTACACTGACTGTCCATTCTCTTAGCTCCACTGACCACACAGGAGCACTTTGTAGTTCTACAGTTACAGACTGTAGTCCATTTGTTGCTCTGCATACTTTGTTTGTCCCCTTTCACCCTGTTCTTCAGCTGTCAGGATTCCGACCAGACCAGCACAGAACAGGTTTTGTTAGACTGATGAATCATTTTGGTATGAGTGGATCAGACACAGCAGTGCTGCTAGAGTTTTTAAAACCCTCAGTGTAATTGCTGGACTAAGAACAGTTAAGCAGCCAAAAATATCCAGCCAGCAATATCCTGTGTTCAGCATCCAGCGACCACTCATAAAGGATGAACAGTACAAACTGTGCAGCAAGGGTTGAGCTACTGTCTCTGACTTTGCATCTACAAGGTGGACCAACAATTCAGCATGTATAATGGAGTGGACAATGAGTGGACACAGTGTTTAAAATCTCCAGAAGCACCGTAGTGGACAGAATGTACCTGTAGAGTGAATGTAGAAACGGGAAGAGAGAAATAATGTTATATCTTTTGAGTGCGCATTTGTGTGTGTTTATAAAGTATGAATAATACTTTATTTTAATTTATATAGGGTCATAAACATATTGAATTCCAGAAGAGATCTCACCATTTAATATTAATCAGCTTTGAAAATCTTTTCAATATAACTATTTTATTTAGCAATAAATAAAACTGTGCTTGAGTAGAATGGGTCTTAATGTTGCCTTGAGTGCTCACACCTCTGTTGTTCATCCTCAGTGATGTAATCAAAGTGTACTTTTCACATAGGGACTTGGATACGACAAGAATTAGACCAGACTTTTGTCAACAACAGTAAATGTCGGTTGAAAAACTAAATTCCTCAGCCTCCTGAGCACTTGGAAGATGTTTTGCTCAAAGATTGTGTTAATGTACCAAGTAACCCGTCAGTGCTACTGTACTTTGTTGACTGATTTGGGCCATTGAGATTGACCCAAGACTACATTACTGATGGCATTTTTGGTATGCTGTTTTGTTCTGTTTTTTTTTTTTATTCCCATCTCTCTTGTGCAATTCAGCTTCGTTCTTGACCTCTATCTGCATTTAGAAATGGAAAACAAGGAGGAATTTGCTGCATAGATTAGATTGGGATAATTTCTATCAAAGCTAAAGCCATTCAGCAGAAAGGAGCCTGTTGATTGCCTTCATAGAGCAGTGAATTTGAACCAGGCTTAGTGGGGAGTAGCCCTGAATAACACCCTAATCCTGCTTTATTTCAGACGTTTGGGCCTGGACAGACCCAAACAAACAGTAAATCCCCCTCTTTCTCAAATGGTTTTATTCTCACAGTAAAACAGAAGGGCTTTATCATTGTTCTCAAAACATGCAGCTGTTATGAGTCATGCGATTGTGCAACTAGCCAGCGCTCGGAAATAAAGCTTAATTAGCAATCTAATCATGATTCATGAGGGAGCACATGGACGAACACTGGAACGTTTAACGACAGCGTATATGCAGAGGTCACATTTCTCAGTGCTCTGATAAAGGGAGCTCCATCATATGGAAGCATCGGGGTATCTCTAGGCTTTGACATCATGTGCTTTGACATCACTCCTCTAAAGGTTAAGTTGTTGTTATGCAAGTTTTCCATCATTCTCCTCAAGGTCATGTGGCGAATTTGATATTGTGACGCGAGATACAGCAATCAGTGCGGCCTGCATTTTCATTTCAAATCACATTTGGTTCGGTCATCTGCATTAAGGCATTTTTAACAGTCATAACCCACCGGCTTTACACAAAGCTTATTACGTAAACAGAGCAGTTTATTGTGATTACTTTACTAATAGTGACTAAATTGTAAAGCATCCCCTATTTCCCGCCATGTGATGAAATAATGAAACGCACTTCTGCTGACACACAGTCATTCTCAACTCTCTCTCTCGCTCTCTCCCTCTCACATGCACAGACACTCATGTTTTTTTCATTACTTTTTTTTACTGTCATTTTCTTTTTTTAGTCTTCATCACTCAAATGTATGTATATATAGTATGACACTAATCAAAATTTAAACTAATTAAGCAAAGAACCTGTAGTTGTTGTAACAAATCTTTCAGTGTATTTTGGATAGTGATGAGCAAGAAGCGCAATGAATCTTGGAGGAGTGGAATATAATCCTGTAGATTTCTTTAAAAAATCTTTAAAAAAGTTTCTCAAGAAGAATGAAAGCTGTAATAAATGCATTTGTTTTGTTTTATACTTTGTTCTTAAGGCATTTGCACTTGATTGGCACTGGTTGGCTGTAAATGAAAAGACATTTTTGTGTTCTCTGGTTTTTGCTCAGTGCTGTGTACACACTTGTAGTTAAACCCCTGTTCACATGCTGATTCCCTTCTGAAAGGATTCAGACTAATACTAAATCTCCCCCTTATTCTCTTTTTTTAAATTGAATATAAACAGATGCACCACATACAGATATTCCCTGTCATGATTTCCCTCGCATTCTACCTCCTCCCTCCCTCTCTTCCTCCCTCCCTCTCTCCTTTTCACCCACTCCCCCTCGCTCTGTTTTTCAGTGTCACTCTGTCAGTGCAGGAGTTGGCTGCCTCTGTGCTCTCAGAGAAACGGCTTCACTGGAAGTTCTTTACCATTCTTTTCCTATACATTTTCTAAAGTTTTAAATAATTAGTCAGCTTCTCTCTTACATCTCCTCTCGGATTTGACTTGACTCATCAGATCAACATGTTGGAGCGGCTCCAGTCTGCTATGAAGTCTGTGAAGGACTCCAAACGTAACTACATCACTTTTATCCACTTTTGCAGCCTAATGATTTTTTAATAGCTTTAGATGCTTTGCCAGTTGGTTTAGTTAATATTTCGGAGGTATTTGGTCTCAGATGGATTCATTCTGTGGTTTCTGTCTTGTTTGCCCGAGTAGAGGTGTGTGTTTTGAAGTATGGGGTGTACAGTGTGCACTGGATTGCACGAGGACAATCAGTGTGTGCAAGAGAGAGAGAGAGCGAGAAGTGTGTCTGGGAGAGAGTGTCGGAAGAGAGAAAGGGCGTATTGTGCAGTGTATGAAGTCGTGAGGCACTGTGGGGTAGTTATGGAGATCTGTGTGGCTTTGATTTGGATCCGGCTCTAATTATCCAGCACAGCGGCTCTGTGCTTTAGCCAACCTGGACTCTGAAATGCCTGAAATATTTCCAGCTGCCTCTTGGTGAGCGGCAGGCATGAATGGCCTAATTCTTTGCCTCCGTACTACATCGGACCCTAGGCTTCTCATCAGTCCACATTAATGATACGAAGCCCCCCTGACTGACATACACTTTACTCAGTCTGTAAAAAGCACTCTCAGTAAAATGGAAAATGCTTAAATATAGATATATTTCACCATTGTTTAAAGAATCCCTTAACCTCCTTGTGTAGAATACTTACAGAATCCCTGTCCAATCTTGTGCAGAATACAGATACTTTAAAGTGCATCCTTTATCAATAAAATTGTGCATCAGTTGTGCACACACAGCTACTACACAGGAAAGCATAAAATGAAGTGGGGCATTCTAACGTAGCTGCAGGAGTTTAAGAGCACCATGTTCTATGTTAAATGTCAACACTATGGGGTATAAACCTTTTGATGTGAGCCTTGGTGGAGTGTCTTGTTGATCTGCTGTAATAATCCACCATCAGTACTTGATTAATTAATGTTTCTGTGGTTGAATGCAAATCCCCACAGATGCAGTGTTCCAAAGTCTAGCGTAAAGCCTTCGCAGAGGAGTCGAAGCTGTGACTGCAGCAGAGGAGGACACACATTAGATGAGCAGGGGTCCGTAAACCTTTGGCCACTTAGCTTATGAGAGAAATGAGTAAAACAACACTTTATTGTACTTTTTTGCAGATAATTTCTCACATTTAAAGTGGAAATGTTATACCAATTTTTCCAAAAGTTTCAAAACTATGACTTGCTTTGTTCAAAATAATACAAGGATCCAACAACGCAGTACCTTGTCTAAACAGCCCTGTTCAGAACGACTGGTTTCAGTGCAATGAGGTCCTCTTTGCTCCAAATGGGAGGTACCCAGGGGTGAGGTGCAAGGAGCAGAAACACTGGTTTTTGGCCAGTTTCTGTTGGTTCTCTGTCTTCTCCATTCATGATTCTCATCAAGTAATCCAGTCTAAAATGTGATTTCTTCATCATATGTTGCCTTTAAGTCATTCAGAGTGGTTTAATGGGGAATAGTTCTTTGTAGCAGAAGGGACAGGAACTGTGACAGGTTTTAATGAGTGCTAAAGAAAATGTTGTCATTTTATTTAAAATCAGAACAACTTGTTAATCTTCTGATATGTTTATCTTTTATATTGAAGTTTAATGACTATAAATTAGTAGTGAATTTAGAAGATTTTCTTTGGATAATATTTTTAGATGCAGCTTCAGGCATTCCATTGGTTCACTCACTGAACCACTCTCACACTCTCATGAGCAGCTGGTGTAAAACAAACACAAAAAAGAAACGTTAGGTTTTGATTTTTACCGTCATCAAATGTTGTTTTGTGCATTTTCTTGGTTTTACTGCATTTGCAGGAAAATACTACTGTGCACTGAGTGAAATTCCTTTGTTGTGGTTACTTTTTGACTTTGCTTCATGTAGAATTTGGTAGAGTACAAGCTTGTAGCCTTGTATGTTTTTGACGGGTAAATCATTGACAGAAGAGGGCCAAAGTTTTACGGCCCATTGCACATTTAGTTGAAGTCTCAAATTTAAACACCTTGTGTTTTTTTTTTGTTTTTGTTTGGTAGAGTTCAAATATGGATGGATGCCGTAGGAAAGAAAATACTTAGATTACATTATGTGGGGGGAAAGTGTGTGTCCTATTTAATATAGTATAAAATCCACTTCCCACATAATGCCTGTATCACTTCCACAGGCTGTCAGTCAGACATTAGACACACATCTTAATCCTTATCAAGAGTATGTGCTCATAGATGATGTCATCTGAAGAGAACATGTGGTTACAGACTTGGGAATATCTTGTGTGTGATTGTCTGTTACATTGTCTGTCCAAGTTTTCCCACTGAGTGACCAGTGATGGCTGTAATACAGTAAAATTCATGATACCACAATTTTATATTAAGTATAATATATGAAGTGTATCACAATGCTTCATACTAAAATAGTACCAGAACAAAAAAGACACATTGGTCATTGTCTAAACTCGTCTTTTGATTGAATTCTATATATTTCTTTACAAAAATTTTCAGTTGTTAAAATAAAAATGTAAAATTTCATCATAGCATTTGCTCATCTGATTTGTCGTGAAGATAACTTCATAGAAGAGAAAAAAATCATTTTCATTCATTCATTATCTGTAAGCACTTATCCAGTTCAGGGTCGCGGTGGGTCCAGAGCCTACCTGGAATCATTGGGCGCAAGGTGGGAATACACCCTGGAGGGGGCAAAAAAATCATTTTATTTTGAATATTTTTTTTTTATTATTTGATTAAAATGAACCCTGGTGCAATTGCTTTGTTAGTGCAGTTAGTTACAGTAAGTTTGAACGTTCACGTTCACGTTCAGGTGCAGACCTGCTCAGGTGGTCTCTGTTCGCTTCTATACGAACTCTGGTGCAGTTCCTTTCACTTGTGAATGTATTACGAATCAAAGCCTTCTAAACTAACAGCACAGTACATGAACTTCCTACATGTAAAAATAATTGCGCTTTGAGGAAATGGTGTGTGTTAAAAACTAGCGATGAACCAAGGACAGTCCTCCTGACAGTGGAGACCTTCTCTGATTCCTGCTGCGGAGGAATATCTGGTGCTGTTTTGACTCATTTTATCAACTGTCACTGTGTTTCCTGTTGTAAAACTACATCTAGGTAAACACACACAACCTAATATAACAAGTATTAAATAACGACCAAATAACGAGTATTACTTGTAGGACATAGCCACAAAACACGCTGTTACAGGTTTTATTCCACCTTTATTCTAATTTTCTATTTCACCTTAAATGGCGCAGCTCCGGGTACCGCTTGTATTTCTGAACCATTTAAGGTGGAACTATGTGTTATTCTACTAATCTCTAGCGCCCGCTGCGTTGTGTACAGACCGCGCTGACTATGTTTTCCCATCCACATTTGTGGGTTTACACACACAGCAGCGCAAACAATAACCGCAGCGACTTGTCTGTCCGTATTTATCTGTCTCCTAGGAAACGCGAGTTCTGTGTTTGATTGGGGAGTTTGGGTTTGTGTAGTGCGTTATCTCCAGTCGTGTAGTGTGTATGAAATGTTTCCACTCTCCATAAAAATCAACTAAAACAGTCGTGTAGTGTGAAATACCCAGTCTGTTTATAATCTGCCCCAACTTTAAATTCGATCTGCATCTAGCGGATCGAATTGTAGTGTCCCACAAATGTGTACTACATGTAGGGAATAGTGAGTAAGGGGCCATTTCCAACACACCTATGGTATCGGTGCTCTCTGTAGCCGATTCCGATACTGTGTTTAAGTGCCGAAACCGAATCGGTATCGGTGCAACACTATTCATTCATTATCTGTAAACGCTTATCCAGTTCAGGGTCGCGGTGGGTCCACAGCCTACCTGGAATCATTGGGCGCAATATACATAAAAGTACTAAAATATCGTATATTATAATACATGAAACTATGTAAACGCCAGCTTGGTGTTTCAGATCTGCAAAAGCTCTGCTGAAGTTATCTACTGTGATATGTGTTAAAGCACAGGACTGGGAGCGATTCTTGAAGTGGTCTCAGTTGTGTAGTATTATACGATTGCATTTTTCATGTCTCCATATGTTTACAGATGATGAGTTCATACCCTGGGGAAGAAAAGCTGCATTTGGTGAAATATTAAACATAAGATTACATTTTCTGTTTCTATTTCCCCAGGGGCTATGAGAAATACACGTGTGTGTGTGTGTGTGTGTGTGTGTCTGTGTGTGTGTGTGTCTGTGTGAGTTCGAGCTCTGCAGTTGAGGCTAGTAGGTCAAATGTGTGATTAGGTTCCACTGTTTGGTAACTGGAATGGTTGTGGTATTTGGTGCTTGTTAGTCACATAATGGTGAGGCCTCTGAGGGAGGCTTTGTTTGTTTAGCTCATTATCATGCTTCATTAAAGATTTGTCCCCTGCTTTTTCATTTCCTTTAGGATTATAGGATGACAGAATAAGGGTGAGAAGTGGTGCAGTGTCTCTGAAGCACTGTAATTTGGATGTAAAAGTTAACCCTCTTGTTCCTTGTCATATTAAGCACATCATGTTTTTAAAATAACAGATGATATGTTTTTCAACAAACAGCAGAGAGTTAATTTCATGCGGTTTAAAACTTGGTGTTAGCAGCAGTTTGAAATGCGCAGTGACTTGTTTATGTATCTCATAAAGGCCTTCATTCAACAACTCATTGGTAAAGATTCAGTTAGACTTCAAAAAAAAAGTTTTAACAAGTATAGTTATATTCAGTACGAAATGTAACCAATTTATGAACAAATAAATAACATTAATCTCCACACAGCACTGTTACTGCTGTTAAAGCTTGCCTAGTCCCATAAATAGCATATATCTCATATGTGCCCAATTGTTTTTTTTGCACAACTTTACATAAGAGAGTACTATGCAAGTACACACTGATGCTTTTTAATTTGTAGGAGTGATGCAGCTATGTGTGTGTGAGTGAGATTCAGTAAGGAACTTTTATGTTTTCTTCTGTGGTGGAATACTACAGACTGGTTCTTTGAAACCTCTCGTGTCTGTGATGTTCTAAACAGATGCCTGTTTTAATCTACAGGATGAACGAGTCCAGGGAGGGAGATAAAAGTGTTTATGGGCTTTTCTTTCGTGCTGACTCCTGCTTGAAGAAGCTATTAGAATATCAAAAGGGATCCTACTAACAGAAGGGAAGGGCACTGAAAGGCAGCTCAGGCAACACAGAACAGGCACACCCGCACATTCACACATCGGCAATCACCTGTGTAAATCAGAATTTTAATTCAAATGGACTGTTTAATTAAAAATTATCTTTAATTTTAGTTTGCAAATGAAAAAATTTCAGTTTCGGGGATACAAGACTTTGCACTGATGGTGTTAAATGTAAATGCATTCCAGATATGGGCAGGAAAAAAAAACAATAACAAAACAGCTTCAGAGTAGTGTTCTAGCACTCGTTGGCCACACCCAATTTGAAGTGTCTGTATTTCTGAATCTAAACGGCATAAAAACGTAGTAGTTTGTTTATTTTTTATTAGAAAAACGTACATTACTAAACTTACAGTATTTTCTGAATGTGATTTGTACATCTCAATCAAGCCAGTGCAAATGTTAGAGTGCCCCAGACACTGTTGATTTTCTAAGAGAAAATAAATTTAAAAATTCTCTACAGAGAACACACTTTAGCTCCTTTTTAATTTACAGTTACCGTTTATTGCAGAATTTAATATTAAAGTTGTGACCTGTGTAAATTTATAACACATTTTCTATTGTATATTTTTTTAACAACATTCTGATCTCTCTAAGCCCACCTGAAGTGAGGGGTTACTGTTCAGTCCAATACCGCAGAGCTTTTGATTTAAAGTCTTAGATCATTTGATCACCAACAACATAAGCTATGTTGATTTTCTTAGTGAAAAACTTTATTTGACCCAGGCTTTACCAAACCTTGCATCCAGCTGTAGCTGTGAGCGTGTGGGTGTTTGTATGTGTTGTTGTATTACCTTTCCTCATTCAGACTTCTGTAGGATCTATTGCAACTCTAAGATCCTCCAGTTGCTTTAAGTCCTGACCTGAAGTGACTGTGGTTCATTAATGTGTAACTCGCATTTACCACACACCACGCTGACCCGATCCACACCTATAGAACACCGTAGTGTTCGTAAAAAAAAAAAAAAAAAAAAAAAAACACCTGTTTGATATGTCTAGTTATTCATCAGCTCAGTGGCAGTGGATCCATGCATGACAGAGTTCTCATTAACGTCCGGAAGCACTGCACGACAGGAGCTGTTTGAAGACTCTTGATGGAAAGCCATGAAAAACATCTGAGCATTGTTTTAGAGGAGCACAGAAACCTCCCTCTATTGTCCTTTACTTCTGAAGGAGTTTGTTTTAGTTTGCATTTCTAGAGCATTGAGCTTCTGTTACAATTGATGTGTGTTTGTGTTTGGGCTTTTTAGGGCTGTCGCAGTAACTGCAATACAGCAGTACCGTGCTATTGACCAGCCAACCGCAACAAATGGCAAGAAACGTGACCACCGTAGTGTATACATGTTTTCCCTTTCATTGCATGTTCTTTCTTGTTCTACATCTGTGGTGTGTGATGAATGTTAAATAAATTTGTTTAAAAAGTCGTAAAAAGGTTAGGAGTGTAATTTTTCCCAACTGAGATGTCAACCTTCATTTTATAAAATGGACACAATGGCAGCAAACATAGTCACAAAACCAAATGCGACAGTTTCACCTTTCAACCACATGATAAGGGGAGCCAGGCAATTCAGATGAGGCAATATGCAAAGTATGTACCAGAAAGGTTGCTGTGAAACAGGGAAATTTGAGATCTCATCTAGCTACCTATAGGCTCAACTGCCTCCACCAGCACTGAGTCATGGAGCAGCCTGAAAAGGAAGAGTTCAGGACGGTTCCCTGGGAAAATTAGGAATGTAGCACTAGAATCAGGATGAATTCAATAATGTGGCGCGGTAATATCGCATATTGGAGTTTTAAAACCTGTTAAAACACAGTACGGGAAATTCTTTCACCGTGACAGCCATAGGGCTGTTATATAAAGGTAATGAAAGTGTGAGTTCAGGATGGTTTCGTGGGAAAATTAGGAATGTAGCACTAGAACACCCTCTTTAATACATCAGTTCAGCAAGGTGCTTCCACTGTGGACAGTGTACATTTTGTAAAAAAAGCATAAAATACAGTAGGAGAAATGTTGGATGAGGAGGTGTCCACAAACTTTGGACATATAATTTGCTTCTTTATTCATGAAAGAGATATAACACTGGAATTTTCATTTGGCACTGACATGTGAAACCATACACAACAAAACATAGGATTAGAGCACTGAAATAAATAAGTATTAAATTGACTGAATTACAAATGATAGGCATTAATATGGAGAATACAAGATGGCTGCAATACAACAAACAGCCTCAAATGCAATAATGTATCTAAATAAATAAAATTAACTAAGAATTTATTATAATTTTTAATAATTGTTTGAGTAGCAAGGAGCAGAATATTGTGGTGTTTAGTCATTTCCACTTGGCACATTACATTTATTTCTCTGTGTTTATTTTTAACAGGACATTTGTGCTCTTCCATAAATGTAGCTCCAGCGTTGTGATTGGTGATACACAGACAGGAAGGCGGGATCATTCTAAAGTCTCTGCATTCTACGCAATTTGCAGCACAAAATCAGAAACACAAAACATACCAGCTGGTTTTCTTTAATGGTGTGTGGGTTTATAAGTACCAGATCACTTTTCTTTAGTCTTTGAAACAAGTGCTGAAAGTAACTAGCTATGCGTAAAGGCTCCGTTCGGATGTTTTTAACAAATTTTTAAGTGATGTACAACAAAATATATTAACAACAACAAATCGTGATCTTCCTTCTCTGGGTTATTATTATTATTATTATTATTATTGAAGGTAATGCCTGTCATGCAGCATCCTTTTATGACATCTTAATCTGCATTCTGAGCCCCAACATATGTGGACACCCCTTCTAATTAGTGGTTACAGCTGTTTCACCAACAGCTGTGTAAATTTAACCCTGCAGCCATATCTCCTTAAACAAACATAGGCAGTGGAATGTACTGAAGAGCTCACTGAAGTATGATTACGAGTAGCCACACACAAAACTGAGATCTTACAGACGATTCTGAGGGTGGCAGATGCCGAAGTACCTTTATCAATGTTAAACGTAAAGTGTGGTGGCGGTTGTATATAAAGTGAAGTATAGAGCCATTTAAATTCTGGTGCTTTAAACAGTTTCCAGACCTGGATTCTGTAATCACTAGTTGTTAACTGATCAGCCACCTAATGTCATACCTATCAATGATTACAAAATCCAGTACGGAAAGGTGGATTAAAGGTCTGTATTTGAAAAACTTTGATAGAGAAATGCGTGCTTCCATTTTGTGGCCGTTGTTTGGGGAAGTCCTTTTCCTGTTTCAGCATGACAATGCACCCATACACAAAATGAATTCCATAAAGAATTTGCCCTGCCTTGAGCAAAGTTTACAGAGTATTGCACTCTACATATTCACTGGAGAACCTTCTCTGTTGCTCTTTAAACGTTTTGTTTCTTTGGGAAATGTTTGATAATTTATATAACATAAGCTATGGGCTGAAGTGCTGACTTACTGCAGTGACTAATCTCTGAGTCTAATCTCTCTCTCTCTCTCTCTCTCTCTCTGTTTGTGTGAAAAAGCAGGGCAGCTGCGAACGGAGGCTCCAGCTGTGTCCCTCTGTTCGTCCCTGCATTATCACTCTTGTTATCTGTCCATTTCATATTAATATTCGCATTGAAGTGAAAGCATTCATGAGTTTCTTTTAAAAGAATCCTCTGCTTTTATTCTTGCTTAACGTTGTTTAAATTGTGTACACTACAAAAACAGACTAACGGAACCCGCTCCACTGAATGATCGACTTATTAACAATGGTATTTGACATGATGTGAATAATGTATGATCATTTGTATTAATAATAGAGGACAAGATGAATAATGCAGCTTTTTGGTCTACCTCTGTAATCGCCAGCACTTAGTTAGACAGTGCAGCAGGCGGACGGGGAACACCCCTCACTGAGTGACGGATTTCTTCTGCTCCAACACACTTCACACACAACAGAACACACATGCTCACCTGGGCTTTGAACTGAATTGCACTGAACTCTTCTGACTCACTCATGCTCTGTGTGTTGCCTCTATTAAAACATTGTACAGGGATGAATGATTTGGGGATAATATCTCATTGTGAGTGGATTTGCTTGTTTTCTATAAAATAAAGTCTAGGTCTCTGATTTATGTTGTGGCTGTGATGGCACACCTGGGTGTTTGATTTGTTCTGATGGGTCCATTGGGTTATTCAGATAATTAATTTGTACTACTTTGGTCACACCACTAACTTTTCAGAGTATTCAGGTTGGTTTTAACATATGATTGTTTTATTTTGCACAATTCTATAATGAAATATTCACCTCTTCTTCTGGAGAAAAGAATGTAATGTACCTTTAGGGCACACAGCTGGCCTCTAAACCTTTAAAGGTACATTTACATGTACATCTATATGTACATTTTATGTACTGTACTTGAGTGAATGCTGATAGATGCTTGTGCAGCAGGTAGTGTCGCAGTCACACAGCTCCAGGGACCCGTTCCGTGTGACTGATTGTGACGAGTTTGGTGTGTTCTCCCTGTGTCTGTGTGGGTTACCTCTGGGGGCTCTGGTTTCCTCCCACAGTCCAAAAACACACGTTGGTAGGTGGATTGGTGACTCAAAAATGTCCATAGGTGTGAGTGAATGTGTTGGTGTGCATTGCCCGGCGAGGGACTAGCGCCCCTCCAGGGTGTATTCCCACCTTGCGCCCAATTCAGGGTAGACTCAGGACCCACCGCGACCCTGAACTGGATAAGCGCTTAAAGACAAAGAATGAATTCAATGGTTCCTCCGCTCTCTAAGTTTTGCTAAGTATGGTAGTAAATGTTTGTGCATTTAACCTTTTTATTTAAGGATAAGCTGTCTTTATTATCATAACATCAAATCCTTTTATCACACTCTTCAAAAAGCCAATAACATAAAGAATAGAAGAAAGAAACTGCTCCTTTTGAAAGCCCAGAAAATAGTCTGTGGACACTGTCGGGTCCTTAGGGTGATTCTCAGAGTTTCCAGCAGGAGATGGGTGGATACTTAAGAGAGAGAACTTCTCCAACACAATGAAAAAATAATGCCCCCATCTGCCTCTGCACTTGTACTTCTGATGTGCATGTGTGTGTGTGTGTGTGTGTGTTTTTGTGCATGATTAATGCACATACACTGTGCACGTTCTATATTCTCAGAGAAATGGATAGAAAGGAGAAAGTGTAGAGTGGCGTGCATCTTCTCTGTGAAACTCTGAAATGGCTGTCTTTCCCACTCATGTACTTTTTATTGGCAGCAAATTGCCACTAGGCCTCTCTGGAGAATGTGTCTGCTTGCTAGATGTTTAAGTATTCTGTTTGTAGCAGCGCTCAGTAAATGTGTGAATGCTCTAATTCCGCCGTCTATGTGAGAGCAGTGTGCCACATCCAGCCTTTCACACATTCAGTCTGCAGCTGGGGAATTCAGGGGGCTGTTCTCAAAAGGCCACGGAGGTTTAAAGGCATATTCTGATCTCTCTAAGCCCACCTGAAGTGAGGGGTTACTGTTCAGTCCAATACCGCAGAACTTTTGATTTAAAGTGTTAAAGTCTTAGATCATTTGATCACCAATTTTAGTCGATGCCTCTGGGACACGTACACCATTTGAAGCATAATTATGCAGAACACATTGGGCTAAATCACCTCTTAATTTCAATATAGCACTTATGACATGTGCTTTATATATAAGCAACCTGATCTAACCACTTCCACGTCTTCATTGAGAATGCCTGTTTATGTGATTTGGGACACTGGTTTGCTGTGTGTCAGATTTTCACAAGTCACTTCATGGAAGTCTGTGCCAAGTCACAAGTCACCTGGATGTGAGTGTGAGTGGAGACACAATTCACTGTATTCAACTTTCTCATAATTGTTTTGTGCTATTTCTCTGAACCCTTTGCTATTTTTGGTATATGGAAGTTGTATCCCCCACTAGAGTTCTGATTGAAGCCTGTGTTTGATTCTTGAAAGAGAGAGAGAGAGAGAGAGAGAGAGAGAGAGAGAGAACGGTCTGATCAGGGTCATGCAATTACTCTGCGTTTGCTGTTTATGAATTCAGTCCAGAGATTGTTGGCCTATTTGTCTACAGAAAATTTTTACTTAGATTCCCCCTGCTGGGGATGTGTTTTTCTGTGTGTGTCTGTTTGTGTTAGCTTTGGTCGCTTGCCTTTGATTTGCATCTTACTGGAGCAGAAGAATTGGTCTGCAGCCTTGTGTATCGGAGGTTTTCCCACTGTTGCACTGGAAATATTACCCTGCAGACACAAACACACCCAATCAATACAAACTAATTGTAATGGACAGTACATGCATACACAAATACCATACTGCCTCACACAGGTGGGCATTTGACTTTTTTCTTATTCTATTGCAGTATATCACACCATAATACAATACAAAACATAATTTATTTAGTTAATATTCAATAGGTTTTTTTAGGCCTGTTCAAACCACTTAAATGGCCACCACCTTCCAGTGGATCCATAAAAACAATTTGTGAAATGACATAACCATAAAATATAGTCTTAATAATTTCCCTAAAGGGCGGCACGATGGTGCAGCAGGTAGTGTCGCAGTCACACAGCTCCAGGGGCCTGGAGGCTGTGGGTTCGATTCCCGCTCCGGGTGACTGTCTGTGAGGAGTTGGTGTGTTCTCCCCGTGTCCGCGTGGGTTTCCTCCGGGTGCTCCAGTTTCCTCCCACAGTCCAAAAACACACGTTGCAGGTGGATTGGCGACTCGAAAGTGTCCTTAGGTGTGAGTGAATGTGTGTGTGTCTGTGTTGCCCTGTGAAGGACTGGCGCCCCCTCCAGGGTGTATTCCCGCCTTGCGCCCGATGATTCCAGGTAGGCTCTGGACCCCCGCGACCCTAAATTGGATAAGCGGTTACAGATAATGGATGGATGGATGGATGGATAATTTCCCTACATAGGTGAATAATCCACTAAAACTGCACACTTCAACGGAGGGACCACTTCCAAAACAGGCTGAAATTGCACTGAGGCTACTGGTAAAAAAAAGAGTTAAAGCCTTTATTCTAGTTCTGTCCTGTTGTGCACATCTGTGGAATTTGGGACATGTATATGTGTGCAAGGGTTGTTTACATCTGAAAGTTAGTCTGTGTGTCTTTGTTATAATTTGCAGTTTCCCCTTTCATTCATTTTTAGGTCGCTATTTACCGCCACATTGAGCTTTTGTTCGACTGAAACAGTAGAGGGGAAAGTGATGGAGTGATAAAGCCACGCCTGTCCAAAACATGGTCATTTTTTTTTCAATAGCTCCCACTTGTTTTCCCTCAGAAGCTGGATTGGGTTGCATTTTGACTCTGGTCTCACGCCAGCGTTCGCCACAGAAGCAGCATCACGTTACAAGCAAGACCAAGCCCTACAGCCCTGACCCCACACACCAACACACACACAGCTGGTCTCCAGCCCAACAGGAGATGTGTGTGTTTTTGAGCAGAAGCGAGTGTGAAACCCGGCTGCTGTGAAGCGTGAGCTTCGCTTCACGTCAGCGTCGGACATGCGAGCCACATTCAATTATTAAATCAGTCATCAATTATTAGCAGAGCTGTCGCTATGTGTCGCCTTTTTGAGGCTGAGGGGACTATTTTGGACTGCACTTGACTAATATATGCCCTGATTATGCATGCGTGTCCTCATAGCAAGAGACAGACTTTTTTTTCTTTAAAGGAATAGTTCAGCAACATGAAGGTGCACAATTTCAATTTTTTCTGATCCGGAGCCATGTACGCTACCATTTACATATCTTGGGGCATTGTGAATTGCCACAGATTTTATTTTCAATGAAGGAAAACATTAGTCAGCTTTGCTTTGTTAATTCTGACTGTCATTAGCAGTCCCTCCAATGACAAACAATGAAGCTGAAACAGGGCCTGGATATGCCATTTGGTAGAACATCAGGTTGTTAATGTGAGGGTTCCAGGTTTAAGTCCCAGTTGGGGGTTTCCTGTTCCAAATGGAGTCAGTCAACATGTTTGGTGTCTTCATTTCACATTGGAGCTACAATGCAAATTTAGCTGACCAGTAACTGAAGCTTGTGAACACCATGATTCTTTCACCACCATAGTTTTGCCTTGCCATTGTTAGGTATAATAAAAGTTAGCTTTTGACATTCTGTGCAGTATTCCATACATAATGATAGTCTATATCTACAGATTTGTAGATACCTCTTACATAGCAGCTAATTTGTCTTAATATCACCCATTGCTGATACAGACCTTTAGTTGTGCATAATGGCTATAAAAAAAGAATTAGAGAAAGGGACACACTGGAGCCGTAGATTCGTCTTTAAGGTACAATGCTCAATGCCAGGCATCAGCTAGAAACGTATAATGCTGCTTTCCATTTACCTCGTAAGTCTGAAGTCAGAGCTGGAAATGATGTCAAACCCAAGTTGAGCATGGTCTAGTTAGGCATTCAGAAAACCCAATGCCCCATGTTTTCCTGGTTAGCTTACTCTCTGTTAGCATTATTAGCAATAGATACAAACACCATGGAAACACTGTATGTACAACTGATTTATTGAGAAACTACTTTTACATATTGTTGACGTGCATGCAGCCACCTTGGATTTTGATCTCCGGCTTGTTGGGGATCCCCCCCCCCCAATTTTCTTGTGGGACTTGTGGGTAGCATTCTCAGAACTCAGAAACGCTGACATCAAATGGAACGCAACACAAGCCCCCTGGTGTTTTGCCGTGTGCTGCAATGTTGAAGCACAATGCAACTAATCATCTGACATTGTTACCTGACCTCATCTGTATTCTCATAGCTCAAAGCCATCAAATTCTCACAGCAACAGCCAGTCTAGGACAAAAAGCCTTTTCAGAAGAGTAGAAGCTGTTACCTCAGCAAAAGGGACAAACTACCTATTAATAACCTTCAGTTCTGAAGGAATGTTGAATAAACAGTTGTTTAGCCAAGTACTGTGGCTTGAGTAGAAAACAAAGTAGTAACAATGTATGCTAAAAGGAACATTTGTGCATATTTGACTTTGAAACTGACTGCATGTGTTGGGTAAAGAATTTGCTGTGTAGCACTACCATAATCTAACATAATGTGATTGTCCAATGAAATTCATGTGTCTCCAAAATAGCAGCTTTACGGGAGAAGAAAACTCCACTTTGGGCTTGTAACGGAAGAAAATGTAGAGAGATTTTATACCACATAAATTTGGTTCATTCATCATGAAATATTTACAAAATTTGAAGGACAGCTGGTCTATATAAATAATGTGGCAAACTAAAAATTAACGAAAATGGAGATAAATGTTTTTCATTGGACAGCAACGATATGTTGACCACAGATATATAGTGATGCATATGTTAACCAATTAGAAAGATTTCTGATTTTAATGTTTCTCTTCTTCCTCTCTCCCCCCTCTCCACCCCCCACCCAGCCTCATCACTGTTCTCTCACAGGTTTGTGACGGTGCGGAGGGGCAGTCCTGCAGCTCGGAGTGGTCAAATTCAGCATGGGGACCAGCTGGAGGCGGTAGAGGGTAGGTCTGTGGTGACCCTGCCTCACAGAGAGCTGGCTCAGATTCTGCGGAGAGCGGGGAACACACTGCGGCTCACCATCATCCCACGGTCCAACACCAGTATGTACACCCTAATTCACAAGAGACAGGGATGGGTATTCAGAATGCATTCTCTCATCAAAACTTCAGTATATTTTTTAAAATCAAGTGCCTGTATATTTGTGTAGAAGTAAACCCTATTAGCATCAGAAACTACTCAAAATATCATTGAACGTTATATGTTTACACAACTGAACATAAGTAATGGTTTCTGAAGTTTTTTTAATGTACACATACCTGACAAAATGTACAGGAACAATTCAGTCTGTTTGAGGCTGCATTTTACCTATTCAACCTATTTTGTATATTGAAGAGCTACTAATTGCAGTGCACAACTCTTATATGTACTCTCTTTTCCTAGATAAATTTTTTAAATAATCTTTGCAACATTCTGTACAACACTGTGCCCTCTAGAGGGCTCCAGTGATGTATGTTTTGATTTTGTAAGGGATTATAAGTCATTTTCCTTCTTCATCAGATCCTTCCAACCTCTCAGAATACACAGATTTTGATCCGGACAGCAGGTTAAAAAAAGGACCTAAATCCAAACAAAAGGTGGGTTATTTGTGTAAAGTATTTTAATGTACAAACAACAGCATAACATCTATACTACGTGGTATTCACAAGGCTTCAAATATGAAGATTAGATTTGTTTTGCTACCTAGCATCACTCTTTCTCATCCATCTCTCTGGTCTCTCTCTCAGGATCCTCGGTATTACAGTGTAGATTTAGAGAGAGGTCCTACAGGTTTTGGCTTCAGTTTGAGAGGAGGGAGTGAGTACAACATGGGTCTGTATGTGTTGGGTTTGATGGAAGGGGGCCCAGCATCTCGCAGTCAGAAAATACAGGTTAGTTTACACTATGGTGGGCGATATGACAATGTTACTGTTAACATGATAAATATAACATTATATACAAACCGGATTCCAAAAAAGTTGGGACACTAAACAAATTGTGAATAAAACCGGAATGCAATGATGTGGAGGTGCCAACATCTAATCTTTTATTCAGAATAGAACACAAATCACAGATCAAAAGTTTAAACTGACAGAATGTATAATTTTAAGGGAAAAATATGTTGTTTCAAAATTTCATGGCGTCAACAAACAAAGTTGGGACAAGGCCATTTTTTAACACTGTGTGGCATCCCCCCCTTCTTACAACACTCAACAGATGTCTGGGGACAGAGGAGTATAGAAATAGGAATGCTCTCCCATTCATGTCTAATACAGGCCTCTTAACTGTTCAATCGTCTTGGGCCTTCTTTGTTCCACCTTCCTCTTTATGATGCGCCGAATGTTCTCTATAGGTAAAAGATCTGGACTGCAGGCTGGCCATTTCAGTCCCCGGATCCTTCTCCTACGTAGCCATGATGTTGTGATTGCTGCAGAATGTGGTCTGGCATTATCTTGTTGAAAAATGCAGGGTCTTCCCTGAAAGTGATGACGTCTAGATGGGAGCATATGTTGTTCTAGAACCTGAACATAGTTCTCTGCATTAATGGTGCCTTTCCAGACATGCAAGCTTTCCATGCCACAAGCACTCATGCAACCCCATACCATCAGTGATGCAGGCTTCTGAACGGAGCGTTGATAACAACTTGGGTTATCCATTGTCCCTCTGGTCCGGATGACATGGCGTCCCAGTGTTCCATGAAGAACTTCAAATCGTGACTCATCTGACCACAGAACAGTCTTCCATTTTGCCACACTCCATTTTAAAAGACCCCTGACCCCTGGCCCAGTGCAGAACGGGAGTCTGAGCTTGTGGAGTTTGCGTAGAAATGGCTTCCTCTTTGCACTGTAGAGTTTCAGCTGGCAACGGCGGATGGCACGGTGGATTGTGTTCACTGACAATGCTTTCTGGAAGTATTCCTGAGCCCATTCTGTTATTTCCTTGACAGTGGCATTCCTGTTTGAGGTGCAGTGATGTTTAAGGGCCTGGAGATCGCGAGCATCCAGTAGAGTTTTACAGCCTTGACCCTTACGCACAGCAATTGTTCCAGATTCTCTGAATCTTTTGATGATGTTATGCACGGTTGCATGATTTGGCGGCATGGTGGCTTAGTGGTTAGCACATTCGCCTCCCAGCACTGGGATCTTGGGTTCAAGTCCCATCTGGGTGGAGTTTCCATGTTCTCCCCGTGTCTGCGTGGGTTTCCTCCCACAGTCCAAAAACATGGAGGGTAGGTGAATTGGCTTCTCTAATAACTGTCCTGGTGTGTGAGTGAATGAGTGTGTATGTGAATGAATGTGTGTGAGCCCAGATATGGATTGGCGCTCTGTCCTGGGTTAAACCCTAGTGCTCGATGCAGTCTTCCAGGTGGACGGTCGTTCCTGGTCGAGAGTATGCTATGCGCGTTTGGCTGCCTCTTCTCGCCAGTGAGTGTGTGGATTGAGTGTTTTGAGCAGTGTGGATTGTAAAGCGCCCTTTGGTGTCTAGAAAGGCGCTATATAAGTGTAAAGATACATACATACATGATAACTTAAAAGTCTTTGCTATTTTACACTGGGTAACACCATTCTGATATTGCTGCACTTTCTGTGCAACAATGGTGGAATTGGTGATCCTCTTACCATCTTGGCTTCAGAGAGACACTGACACTCTGAGAAGCTCTTTTTATACCCAATCATGTTGTCAATTGACCTAATTAGTGTTAATTGGTCTTCCAGCTGTTCGTTATATGCTCAATTTCCTTTTTCCAGCCACTTATTGCTAATTGTCCCAACTTTTTTGGGATTTGTTGACACTGTGAAATTTTGAATCAACACATTTTCCTTTAAAATGTTACATTTACTCAAATTAAACTTTTGATCTGTCATCTATGTTCTATTATGAATAAAATATTGACATTTGCCATCTCCACATCATTGCATTCAGTTTTTATTCACAATTTTAGTGTCACAACTTTTTTTTGGAATCTGGTTTGTACTACACAGTGACCTGTAGAATGATTGTCATCACATTGTGATATTTGCTATATTAATGTTTGCTTTTATTTGTATTAATTTATATTTCTACCAGCTGTTTGAATATAGTAAACCAACAGTGCTGTATAGTGCCCCAAAGGGGGAAGGTTGAGTAATGCAGAGCTGTGTTTCCTGGTGCTCAGGTGAGCGATCAGCTGGTGGAGATTAACGGGGACAGTACGTCAGGAATGACCCACAGTCAGGCCGTGGAACAGATCCGTAAAGGAGGACACCTCATCCACCTAGTCCTGAAGAAAGGAAACGGCTATGTACCGGACTATGGTGAGCAGAGAGGGACTGACAGCACGTGGGCAGTCTTTATTTACAGCTGACTGATTAGCTTTGCTTTTTATAAGCTTTCCTTGGTCTTGTATCTGGTGGGGAATCTCTCTGTTTACTTTCACTGCAATGGTGAACTTTCTATTCACCTTTTCCTAACTCTGCTTTGGGATTTTTTTTCTTCTCCCTCCTCTGTTTTACCCCCTATGTTTCTCACAATCCTCCACTTTGCTGGCCTCTCTCTGTCTCTCGCTCTCTTTTTCTCTGTCTCTCTCTGTGTCTCTCAGTGGAGCTTTCCAGCTTATCGCTCTGCATGACCAACTCCAAGCAGGGTGAGCCTTGCTTCTATGTCATCGGCCGGACAGAAAACACGCGGTTGGTAGCCGTTCCTGTTAGTTTTCCCTTTCTTTCTTTTCAGTTTGTTTGCATTTGCACCAATGGGTTTTGCCACAATCATTTTCTCCCTGCTTTTGGTCTCTGCATGACTGCTGGAGATGACCCTTAATCTTCATCTTGTCATTGCCATTTTATTTATTTATTTTTGAGAGTCACTTATTTTAGTTTGAGTGAAATGCATTATGTCAATTTTAACAGTTTTTTTGTGTGGGCTGGTTCATTTATGCATCCAATCTAAGTGAAGAGGGAGCACCAATTTCATTTTTTTTCTATCATCTATCAAAAAATGGAATCGAATTGTTGATCATTGCATAATTTAACAGATGATTCTTCCACTTTTGAATAGTGTGGAAGTGTAGCTCATATGCTTTAGCTACATTAGGCCCTTCATTCTCCATATAACAAAGCTCGTGTGTCCAATTACAACAAGTATGTAATCTATAGTGTAGTGTCTACAAATCGTAGACGTCCGGTAGACATGAAGAATGAATTTCTTGTTGCTTAAAAAATGCATTCTTTTTTATGGCTATATTAATATATTAAATATACAATGTAATATTTATATATATATAATGTATATGTAAACTTCTGTAATTCAGTTTAAACATATCTAAATATCCAGGGTGAGCAACTGTGGCTGCACGTTCCATGCAATGAATGTTTCATATGTTTAATGTAAATCCAGCCAGTGGTACCAACTGTTCTGCGCTGTCTGAAAATGTTCCCTATTCTATTGTAGGGATGGGCGGTATCCACATTTTTCATACCGTCATACCGTCTCAAAATATTATCTCGGTATACGGTATTACCGTGGGGTGGCACGGTGGCGCAGCAGGTAGTGTCGTAGTCACACAGCTCCAGGGGCCTGGAGGTTGTGGGTTCGATTCCCGCTCCGGGTGACTGTCTGTGAGGAGTTGGTGTGTTCTCCGCGTGGGTTTCCTCTGGGTGCTCTGGTTTCCTCCCACAGTCCAAAAACACACGTTGCAGGTGGATTGGTGACTCGAAAGTGTCCGTAGGTGTGAATGTGTCTGTGTTGCCCTGTGAAGGACTGGCGCCCCCTCCAGGGAGTATTCCCGCCTTGCGCCCAATGATTCCAGGTAGGCTCTGGACCCCCCGCGACCCTAAATTGGATAAGCGGTTACAGATAATGGATGGATGGATGGATGGTATTACCGTGGGGAGGGGGTGCTCTGTCAGGCTGCGCTGGGCCTTATATCTGTGAGCACAAATTTGAGTGAATTTAGCTAAACACATTCCGACAGTGCCCGCTCAGAGAGCAAATTTCAGCAACTGGGGCTGAAGGAACAGAAAAGTACAAAAAAAAAAAACAAGCGAGATAAGACGGTGTACACTGTTTAGAAGCACAGCTGGCGCTAACAGGCACTTGTTTAACATACCACAGCAGATTTGTCAGCAAACTGAGGCTCAAAACAGACATATTTAGAGGATAAAGCCATATATATTTTCTGAGAATTTTGTCTGTTTACAGCTTTCTTCCTCACTCTTTTAACCGAAACTCAGCGCTAAACTTACAACTGCAGTGGGCTACTGGGCTTGTGCTTTTCTCCACCCGTTTTCAGACTGTGACATCAGCAGTCATTGAGCTCCCGCAGCGCCCCCTCCCTGTGGCTCTCTTAAAGGCACATGAACATTTTAGCTGACTTTTAAGGACACAGAACAGAAGTTTGACACAACACACACGTCATAAATACTGCCCTCATTTTGAGATACCGTCCACATTTTTATATACCACAGTATACGGTATCATCATTATACCACCCAACCCTATTCTATAGTGCACTATTGTGGAGTTCTGCCGTTTTGCAGTAGTGTCCTAAAACATAGCATACAATTTTCAGTAGACTCAAACAATCCCAAAATGCACCACAGAAAGGTAGCTTACAACCCATATACACTAGTGGACATTCCTCCTGAATTCAGTTCCTTATAATCGCTTCCTGTACAGGGAGTAATATAGGAAACAGTGAATAGGGAGCCCTTTCTGACACATTTAAGCCTTAGGTTGTACAATGTGGAGATGTAGATTTTATTTTGGCATCTGCTTTTGTTAGTCTGCTGATTTCTCATTATGTTTTCTACATAACTGATATTAAGAGCATTGATGGTGTGTTTTGGTGGAACATAGCTGTCCTTGTATTCATACTTAAGTGTTAAATAATACATGCCAAAAGTATTGGATCTATGGAAGCTGCTATGTGACAGACGTATTTAAACGAAAGGCCATTAGGAGCTGGGCTTCAGGCTGGAAGCACATGTGGTTTGTAAGTCAAACTAGGAAAGAAGCATGAAGCAAGTTTTCTACAGCCATATCAAAACCCATCTCTCTCTCTCTCTCTCTCTCTCTCTCTCTCTCTCTCTCAGACCATGAAGGCGGAGCAGCCTCCCCCTCCTCCCTCTGTTCCGAGGAGCCGGGTGTGGCTTCAGTAGCTTTCTCTCTGACCAAGAGCATCCCGAAGGAGGATGACCGAGGAGCAGAGAGGAGAGAAGGGTGGAGGAAAGGAGGCGGCAGCCGAGGAGGGACAGAGGTGGAGAAGGAGGAGAGAAGAGGTGTTCCTGACATTGAGAGGGGCGGAGCCGAGTCAGCCAGTGTCACACCCAGATCCCACTCAGGGAGAAAGAGAGAGAGACAAACACAGAGTTCAACCAAAAAAGCTCAGATGGAGGAGGAGGAGGCAGAGCAGAGGGGACAGAGGGAGAAGGGGAGGAGTTCAGGGGACAGAAGGAGCAAAGGAAGGGGCAGAAGTGTTGAAAGAGACGAAAGAGAAGAGCGAAAAAGTTTGCATTTAAAGGAAGAGAAAGCGGACCTAACAGAATCAAGAGACAGAGAGGGGAGGGATGAAAGACGGGAGCGAAAAAAGGAGGGAAATACAGAAAACGGCCATATCGCCACTGACCAGCTGGATATGAGCAGGAGAAAAAAGGAGGGAAGGCGAGAAAACAGAAATAGCACCACTGACCGGCCAGAGTCAAGAGGGAAACATGAAAGGAGGGAGAGAAAAAAGGTGGGAAAAAGAGAAAATGGTAACATTACTGAAAACGAGTTCACAGAAGATGTGATCGGGGTCCCTCAGAGAGCACCCTTCTCCTTTCTCATGCCTTTGGATGATAATAGTAGCCTGTCTGATGCCGAGTCATTGTTCAGCTTCTCTGAAGTCAGTGTGTCAGCAGCCAGTGTCTCTTTGGCTGGTGCGCGGTGGTCCCTAAACCCCAGTGACCTCCAGGAGAACCCCAACAGCCCCAGCCTTTCCCCTGGGCCCTGGCTCGTCCCCAGCCCCAACAAACTCTCTCAGGTTCTAGAAGGAAACAGATTGAGTCGACGTGAAGGAGGGCTGTGGTTCTGAGGAATTCTCTCTTTCTCACTCTATACACATCACCGCCATCCTCACCAGCCCCTTCTCATCGTAGAACAAAGCCCATCAACAGAATATGCAGAGCCACTATATCCAACCACTGCGCATGTCTCCAGTCAAGGCCAGTTCCAGATGTTGTTTTATTGCCACCTAGTGGCCACGACAGGTAAAGGAAGGAAAGCATGTTGCCATTAAATGAGATGGCTTCTATTTTGGTTGCTAAAACTGCAAGGCAAGTTTGTACATGTATGTGTTCATAGTGTTGTTCATAGCATGTATCAATTATTTTTTTTTCCAAATCATTTCAATGCTTTAGATTTTTTCTTTTTCATTTATTTTCTTACAAATACATTTAGATTCTATGAAAAAAAAAACAGATTTATTTAAGGCTTTTCTTTTTTGAAGGATTTTCTTTTTTGATTAGCTGCTTTCTTTCTATGACCAGACTGTAAAAAAAAAAAAAAAAACAAAAACAAAAAAAACAAAACAAAAAAAACCCTCTCCCCTGCCGTGTGTGGTGGTCTAGCTGTCCATGCTGGGGAAAGGAAGGTGAAAGAACTGTTTTATTACAAGGCTAGTGAGCCATCTCAGACTTCTCCAGGTGCCTTCTGCTTCTTTAGCCGGTGTTTACCAAAAAATATAAATATATATATATATATATATATAGATGATACATGAGAAAGAAAATATACACAAACCAAGAAAAGAACAGAGTAGCAAAGTAGAGAGTGTGCAATTAAGCATTCTTCTGCCTCTTGAACTATTAATCTTTGCAAGACTCAGTACACAAGATGGAGGAATAAAAAAATAAATAATAAAGAAATACTGCGCACATTCTGCAAACAGTCAGCGAGTCATTACAAGTGCCTCATGCGATATTCCTTTACATGAAAAATACAATGGACTTCCCTAGAGTTGTCTGAGTGAAATCAGGACCCCAGAGCTTTTGTTTAATTTTCCTATACCATGCTTATGATATGTGTTTGAGTTGAGAACCTAGTATTTCAGCATCATTTCAGAATCCTAGCACATTTCTATAAAGAAAACAACAGCCAATAAGAGCCCATCTTGTTCAGCCCACCTCCAATGCGCATCAAGATTGCTGTCGCCACGCCTACCACTAAATCTCTAGCTTCATGTGGATTTCTCATTTCATGAGATAAAACAAGACAAATGAAAAAAAGGGCATTTTGATACTGGTCTTCTATGCATTTTGTAAGACTTACTGGTCAAAATTCTGGTGGCGTTTTTCTACTGAGGCCTAGATAAGGTAATATTGTGTACTTTTAAAGCGCAGGCAAGTTGCTTGAATGTAACTGGCATGGAACTAATACTTAAAAGGGAAGACTATTTATGAAGTCCTTAAATACACTATATGTCCAAACATATACAGACACTGAATAAAATAATAATAATTATTTTATTAACAGACACTGTTAATAAAATATGTCCGTTACAAGCTTCAAAACTTCAAATATTTAATCTAAAAAGGTAAAATAAAAATTGTAATCACGTGAATTGCCATTTGGTTAATGCAAATCTACTACTAGAGTCACTAAAAGAAAGTAACATTATTAGTCTTCCTCTGGTTTTTTTTTGTTTTGTATTTTTATTTTATTTTTTATTTTTTCCCCTTTTTCTTCCTGGCTCTAACCGTCACAGTTAGTTGCCATTAGACACTTAGTTAGGATCACGTATGACTTTCTAATTCATCCCAGCCAGAGCTTTTGGATGATGCTCCATAAGTTCCAGCAATTATATTTCTCCACAACCCACTGCTGAAGTGTTTATACCCCTCTAGCTATCACTGGCATTGGGCATGGTAATTTTGGACTCCTGTGTGGGTGATCCAGGCAAGTCCCATTCTCTCGGTCAATGAATTTGCTTGCACAAGTGAATAGTATGTCAGCAATGAATCCGCCTTAAAACAGCCACGCTCACTCAAGAGGTGTCTGGATATTTTTGGACGTGTAGTGTATCAGACGTATTGCAACACCAGCTTATGCATCTCTCTTTACCTCCAACTGTTTAAGCAATAAGAGGCCATCACCCTCTTCTTCTGTTTAAGTCTACACAGCATAGCTTTACTCAAGCAATTCACAACAGAGCAGTATCTGGAAAATGGTAGATCGTACTTATATAATGCAAACCCAATTCCAAAAAAAGCTGGGACAGTAGGTAAAATGCAAATAAAAACAGTGATTTTTAAATGCGCTTTGCCCTGAATTTATACAAAAACAATACAAGGACAATATATTTATTGTTGAATATTATCAAAAGGTATTACAGGGGCTATTTTAGCCTAGGAACCTAAACCATTTAAGCAGGTGAAGAAAACACACTTTAGGAAGAGGTAGCACCCAGGATCCACTTTATTTTTTTGGAACTTGGGAATCCAAGCTTAAATGCAATGAGTGATTGCAGGGATTTCACCCTGTATTGGGACATAATATTTAGTTGATGAGGAATAACATCAAAAACCTTTTTGTAGTTTCAGTGAGTTTCCTCGTTGCTTTCTGTTTTTTCTAGCATTTAACATAACGTTCCCAAATTTTGTTGGAACTGGTGTGGTGCATTCAAAGCTATTAATAACACTTTAATAAATGCTTATGCAGGTTGTGCCATGTCAGCATATGTAATAACCTGCAGTCTTAAGCACTTACAAAAGTGTGTATTTTAAAGTGTATTCTAACAGTTTTAACACAGCAGACCTTCAGCTAGAATTCACAGTCCCGATGGCGCCCTTAGCCAGCCTGCGTGTAAATGTTGACTTTGTATTTGATAAACTAAAAAAAAAGGGCAAAAAATGGGGAAATGCTTCAAAGTGATTTGTACAGATCTGGGAAAAGCATTGTAAAGATTTTGTTTTAATTTTTTTCTATTTTTGTCATTTCAAAGAAAGTAACTGTAGCTCAATGCCTTCACTGTAGCAGATCTTTCATGTAAGGTGAGACTATTGTACATACAGAGAACTCCCAAAATAGTCTATAGATATTATAACAGAAAAGTATGTAACGAACCCTTATCCTGACGTATCAGCCACCGACATATCAGAGATTCTATATGTAGCACAGAAATTATATCCTTCCCACAATATCCTGGTACTCAGCCATAACTTATTAGCATAGTATGGCACTACAAAAAAATATAAATAAATAAAAAAATAAAAATAAAAAAATATTATATTGTGAAATGGCTTTTATGAAAAATTTTAAAAACCTGAAAAGAAAATTATTGCATGTTTGAAAATCTCCTTAAAGAAAGGGAAAACCTTTTTCTTTCTTTTTTTTTATTTTTGTTTTTAATGGATTTCATGACATGACTAATTAAAATTATTGAAATGTTAGTGGTTGATGCAATGCTTTGTAATGGCCCTGTTGCCCCTGTAAACAAACAAAAAACTGATTGCATGGTTGCTATCTAGTGCTTTTTGTATCAGACAGTATCCTGTAAGTTAGCAGACTAAAGGTCTTTACTTTTGCCCCTTTTTTCACTTCCAAACAGCTGATCTAGAATAAACCAGGGGTCACCTACAGTCCAATCAGTGCCATATGGTGTTCAAAATATACATTTTTGAATAGCATGCCAGCTAAACAATTTGAAAACATTTTTCTTATCTCATTGGATTTTCTTCAGTGCTGTAGCTATATATCTGCAGCATGTAGTCCTTTAGAGTGTAGTTAAAAAAAAAAAGTCATATAAGAACGAGCCATAATATGAGCCAATCAGTGTATTATTACGAGATGCAATGTTTTGATACTGTAACTTATGAGGTCAACCTACTCACAGTGCAAATGCGCTATTGAAATGCTAAGTAATGATGTCATCCACTTTTCCCTTTGCAGAAAAGAGTGAGGAAAGGCCTTTTGTTCTTGTACAATTTTTTTTGTAAGTCTCAACACTTGAAACGTCAAAACATGAAAGGCAAGGTTCAGCTTTGAATTTCAACTTGAATATGTTACATTCGCCTTGTAAGGAGTCAGCCATTGTACAGGATATGGAAGAGGTTTATATGTTTCAAAAAAGAAGAAAAAAAGAGAATGAAACAGTGCCAAGATGTTTCTACAGCGGTTGTTTTCATGTTATTACAAATTAGACTGTACATAGAGAAGACATGTAGTGGTTAACAAAGTAGCAAGAAGAACTGGACAGCTAGGAGAAAGCTGACCAAAGGAGAGGGCATACTGAGAGATTAAGGAAGAATCCACAGCCACGTTTTGAGTTGAGATGGTGTCGTAAAACAGGTTTTTTCTGAAGATGTGAGGGGCCTGTGGCTGGAGGCAGCAACTTTAGCATGATTGCTAACACGCTTGCATGCTTGATTTAGCGCACCGCTCCCAGTCTGCTGTTCTTGAAATGGAACCAGACAAAAAAGAACATAAAGTACAGAGCAAAGTGTTCTTTAAGCAAGACAGAGCTTTCAGTATTCACTGGAGGAGTACAGATGGGCACTTCTCTTTGGGTGAACGCTTTCTTGTGTATTCCAGACCACGGCCATAACTGTAACCCCAGCCAACGTTATACAAAACTATGTTTGCTCCAAAGTTCCACAGCTTCCTTTCTAACCACTGCCCTCTCCTTTATTTTCTTTCTCCTGCTTCAGGTAGACAGGAAAAAAAGTAGGCAGTTTGGTTTGTTTCGTTTTGGGTTTTTTCTTTCCTTTCTTTTTAAAATCAGGTCTCGGATTCTCTCCTCCAGACTTGAAGCCGAACAAGTAGCCATCGTTCTGACGCTGTGGTCAACAGCGGGAACTTTGACTCTGCCCGAGGGCATGTACATAGCTGTCCACACGACACTTAATAATACAGATGTACAGGTTTTTATTCTTTGCTCTTGATATGTATGAAGATTATTGTATTGTTTTTGAATGCATCAACAGGGAGTTTTGAATTATGAATAATTAAATAATGACATGCAGTTACTGAAATAAAGTGATGATTAAACTGATTCAAATGAATTGTTTGTGCCTGCTTTTCACAATCCAAATACTTCCAAACATTCAGTGGTGTTGAGTTAGATAAGTGTGGCCAAAAGCTTATTTGATTTGCAAATTTTAAAACATTTCTTTAAACATATTTTTCCCCCAGTTCATTGTCTCCTCAGAAATATATCCTAGGAAAATTAATAATTGGTACTTTAACCTTTTTGCAGTGGTAGGTATTGTAAGTTCTTGATTCAGTTAAAATTAAAAGGACATAGGCCTGTTCCTTACAAATGAAGCTTGTCAGGAATCAAACAGTGAGAAATTCTAGCACAAGGTTTCTTATCAGCATCATCTAGACACTGCATTCTGAATTTCAAGGCCGTATAATTTGATTCAGAGGCGGAATCTGTTTAATTTTGTAGTCTCGCGCACACACACACACACACACAAAGATGAACAGCTTGGGAGATGTTCTACTCCTACACAGGCAATATACAATCTTCCTCCCACACATTAGCACGTTACTGCAGTGAGGCATCAGATTCTCCTCACTATGAAGATACTTCTCACATTCCTTAGCCAAACATCACACACACACATACCCACCCATTCACTGACCTGAAATCTGATGGTTCAGCATGGTTCACAAGTTCAGTAAAGGTAATCTGGATGAATGCACTTGACACGCTCCTTTTCCAATAAGCATGCAGGACATAACACACGATGCTTAACTCTCACTACACTGGTTCTCTGTACTTTCTTATGCCACCCCTCAACACACACAAACTCCCTAACGCCCCTCCAGTTTCACATAGCCAAGCCGCGCTATTAGCATACATCAAAAAACATTTGTAGCAATGATGATCACACATAAGCTGCACTTTGTCAGCTATGTGTGTAGAGCTGCTCTGGGGAACACTGCACAATCCTCTGCCTCTTGCTGTTGCTAATTGCACTCGCTAATTACACTCTCTGTGCTTTGCCATGCTAACTCTAAAACGAGTGGGTGGACATGGACCATCTACATTTCACTCCCTTTTAAAGCCTGATTACGAAGGAATAGTTTCAAATTGTTTTTTGTTCTATCAATCTCCTTTGGCCCAATTACACACTAGCCACTTCTAAATGGGACGTGTTGTGTCCATGAGATTTAGCCTGTAATCTACAAAGCTTTAAAAGAAAAAACAAAAAAGAATAGTGCTGCTTTCAAGTAGTATTTATTTTATTGGAATAAAGCGACACTATGTAACGTATTAAACCTAACATTCCATCTTCCAAACCATTGTGATGATCCATTGATTTGCAATAAGGAGAATAAGCCTCTGCCTCTGTTGTTGCTTTGGACTCAGCACTGCAGAAAATGCATTATGTAATTATTTGGTGCCAGGCAGGAAACCTCAGGCAAGAACTGCATAAATCATTGATACGTGATTGGAAGTTTTGCATGTCAGTCCCACTGAGTGATGGCTTTTGATCACACTGAATGACTTGAATTCCCAACAGTGCTGTAAAAGTGAATTACATTCTGCAACTGTTGCTCTGTTTCTTACATAGTGTTGCATAGGAGAATAATGAAATCAGGTGGTTTGAAATTTTCATTTCACAACTTTATTCCTTTTAAGTAAAACTAACCAAAACTGGTAGACGCTAAGTAAACTACTAAACTCAGTCCACATTCCTCAGTGTTATCTCTTACATATACCACATGAACATCTTCTGTCAACTAGTATGTTTCAGACAAAAACTGCCTCAAAGCTAGGTTTTGTTGATTTTGTAGGGTGGGCTTGGAAAGAAATGCTACAAAAATGTTTTAGCCCATACTTTCAGCCCTCTTTCCAAGGCCACTCCCTCAGCTTACACATGAATGTATGCACAGAGAGAATAATCTTTGTCATACCTATGAACATGGACGTTGTTAGATGTGTTTTAGGGGGGCTGCAGCATATTTCATTTGTCATAAACTTCATTTAGCGAATGTGCAATATATAACATAAGATAAATACCACCAACCAACACTCGTTACGAACACAGCCAGATAATTAGCTGATGGCATTACAAAGAAACAGCTATTCTTTGTACACACAAATCCCACATACATAAAATGATAAGTTGATGATAAATTATATAATTACCAGTCTACTAGAAAAATTATCTTCCTCTGCATCACTTCTGTGCTCTTAGAGTCTTCCACCATTGGAAAGCTCCACCGATATTTACTCTGGTTTGTCCTCTGCCTTAATCAAACTTCTTTTTATATTGAATACCATTTCTGAAACTTCCTTTCGTTTCTCATTCTTTAGTTGTTTATCAGTGCATGCCGTCGTCTGTTTCTGTGCCATTTTCCAGCGCTCAGGGGTGCTAGTATGTATGTATCTATGTATTTCAGTCCAAAAGAAATGGTTGGATGAAATATTTACACTTTTTGATATTTTTTGCTTATATACATAACACATTTCTTTCTTTATGTCATTAGATCATTAAACTTACTGGCTGCTATCAGGATGTTAAGAGTTTTTGAGAAATTAAAAAAATGTAAGACAAATCACCCACGCTAGCTTTAATAAATCAACATCAATAATGGCAACATTCATAGCATTTTTACACATTCATTCAACCTCCTGTATGGATGGAGGGATCCATTGGCCACTCATAAATTTGACTCAACTACATTGAGCATGACCAATTGGAGGACTTGGTCCAGATCTTGGATCCGTGACCAGTTTATAATGACTTAAGTAGAGTAAATAACCTTCATGAAGTTATTCATTATTATTATTATTATATGACTTCATTATATTTTCTGAGAGTCATGACCATGGACAACAGGCACAGCTAATCCAGTTAGTACAGCAATAGCTTCAATCAGTTCAGCCAATCAAACTGATCATCAGTCCAACTGAGTTCAGTTGATGGTCAGTTAGCTACTTAGCGCAGTTAGCGCAAGGATGACATGAGTGTGAAGCCAGCATGCCTAAAGATAAAACCTTTTAAAAACCTTTGATCTTTTAATGATGGAAAGACAGAGCAGTTCATGTTTATTCTTTTTGGCTCTAAACCAGTGTCTTATGATCAAGAAACATGGCATTAATCTACAGAAGCAATGTCAAAAGCAAATGTGACATAAAGTATAAATTTGTACTTTTGTGGCAGTACGATTAAATCATTATAGTACAATTCGCTGTCCATTAGTGCATGTCCATATACCAAAATTCACTAGATGCTTCAATCATGAATTACAGAAAAATAAGTATTTTGTTTTAAAGTAGGTATGGTATGATAATGTATGATAAGTATGAGTAATATAGTTCAATAAGGTCAAGTTTAATTGTAGAGTGTCTTTAAATAATTTTTTTTTAATTGTTAGGGTTGACAACTTTTGTTGGAAAATTTTGGGACATGTTTTAAGTTTCCACTAGCTGTTATTCTGCCATTTTTTGTTCAACATCTTTGGAAAACACTTTACATTTATAATGTACACTTTCCTCATACATTCCCCTGTATGGATTATCAAATTAGACAGCTTGTTTAGCGACCTTTTCTTCCTTGATGGCTGTTACTTTGACTTCCTTGATGGCTGAAAAGCTTTGCAGGTTATATACAGGAGATTAGTTCTAGAGACTGCTGACCTCAAATTAAATATTTCTACCACTACTAATAACTAATATGATTTCCTGAAGGTTTCCAGTACCTCAAGTGGTTGACATTCATTTCTTATTATAGTGGTGGGATTAATTTTTTATCATGTTGGTTCTGCATTGGGCACTGCTGGAGGGATTGTGTATTCTCACATTCATTGTACTCTGCACTGATGAGGGATTTGGTATCCTCACATTCATTCTACTTACTGCAGTCTATTGTTTTCTTTAATCATCTAATTTAAGCGTAGCAGCTGGCCCGTTGTGGGTGCTTTCATTTTTTCCCCCTGTATCTAGATGAGATAAGCAGTGGGAGTCAAGCAGCAGGGAAATGTCATGTTGACCTTTTTATTCAGTGCCCTGGCGGCTACTCTAGATGAGATGAGGAGAGTGTGTGTCACTCAGAGACACTGTAATCAGCTCAAGACTGCACAAGTGTCATCTTTATGTGTTATTATTACATCTTCAGTAATCCCCTCACAAGATGGAGGTGAGCTATCTCTGGGATAGTGTCAAGCACAAATAACTGCATTGTAGACTATTTTTCTGTCAACTTGTAATTATATGTCGATTCACACATGCCTGTTAATCTGTTAAATTCTTACATCACTAAATAAAAAAAAAAGCTGTTGGGTGAAAAAAAGCAGTAATTTCTAAAGTTACTTTTCATTTGGTACAAAAACAGCATCAAGGAAAAGCCTTGTCCTTTAGGAGCACAAATGGGCTGAGGCTTATTACTTTGCGAACAAATGTGTCAAAAAAAAATTATTCATTCATTCATTCATTGTCTGTAAGCGTTTATCCAGTTCAGGGTCACAGACTACACGCCTACACAGAATCACTGCGTGCAAGGCAGGAATACACCTGGAGGTTGCAGCAGACCTTCACAGGACAACACACATTCACTCAAACCTACGGACGCTTTTGAGTCGCCAATCCACCAACCAACATGTGTTTTTGGACCATGGGAGGAAACTGGAGCACCTGGAGGAAACCCACACGGACACGGGGAGAACACACCAAACTTCACACAGACAGTCAACCAGAATGGGGCTTGAACACACAAACCTCAGGACACTGGAGCTGTGTGACAAAGACGCTACCTGTTGCACCACTGTACTGCCCTTAAAAAGCAGTGAGATGAGAGCAAAGAGAAACTAGGAAAGCCTAATTTTGCCGGACCGCCATTAGTCATATAGCCATTGTCACAGAGGTTTTTCTGGCATTTCAAAAACAGGAAATCCCAAAATACATACTCTTGTCACTGGAATGTCTGGAGAAGCTTTGGTGCTTCGTATCGATATCTTTGTTTGCATGTGGTTTTATTATGTGATTGTGTACAGAAAATATGGAGGGCAAGTAATATTGTTCATAATATATAACACAGGGTGGCACGGTGGCGCAGCAGGTAGTGTCGTAGTCACACAGCTCCAGGGGCCTGGAGGTTGTGGGTTCGATTCCCGCTCTGGGTGACTATCTGTGAGGAGTTGGTGTGTTCTCCCCGTGTCTGCGTGGGTTTCTTCCGGGTGCTCCAGTTTCCTCCCACAGTCCAAAAACACACATTGGTATGTGGATTGGCGACTCAAAAGTGTTCGTGTGTGTTGCCCTGTGAAGGACTGGCGCCCCCTCCAGGGTGTATTCCCACCTTGCGTCTGATGATTCCAGGTAGGCTCTGGACCCTGAATTGGATAAGCGGTTACAGATAATGAATGAATATGAATATATATGATGAATGAATATATAACACTGGCATTAGTGTTTTCTTGTTCATTTTATTCAAAGATAAATACTAGACAATCTACCACCAAAGAACAAATAAGACCAAAGACATTTTGTTGATTTTAAGAATTACAATTACTTATTTATTGGATGTAACTGATTAGAGTAAAACACATGAAGTTTGAGGTGGCTGTGCGCAGCTATATGGAGTTTTATTAACACACTATTGTCACAAAATGTCTCCCCACCTCAAAGACACACACTCACGCAAAATAAGACAAATTCAGCAGTTCTCCTCTAATATGTGTGTAAATGTTGCTGAGTTCCGAGCCGTCCTGCTGAGCTTGTGAACTAACCAATGCCGAGCCTAACACACATGGTCTCGTACCAAACACAGCCCCAGAAACACACACAAACCGAGCGTGTTCCTGATTTATTTACTATTATTCAGCCATGGTTCATGCTGAATAACCTACTGTTTTTAGGTTCCAGTTGGGAACAAATTTTTCTGGTTTGTGAACCAGTTTATGTCAGTGGAAACACGCAGAAAGTTTCCAAATTTAGTTCACAAACTGGAATGTGAAAGATGGCTGATCTAACAACAACAGTAATGTAGTAGTGTCAGCTTAAGTTTTCCCTGTGAAATACGGCTGAACTAACAGTTCCTACTCACGCATTTGTGTTTCAACATTAGGAGTCAGTCAGTCAGTAAGTGAAAATGCATCTAAGCCGGCCCGGTAGGCGGTCTGGCAAAAATGACTGAGATGTTTAAAAACACTGCTCTTCAAAGAAAGATTGAGATGGATTTGTGCATTTCACCATCTATATTCGTAGCACAATTTAAATATATAGGAATTTGGAGAATTTGCAGTGGAGCATCTCATCCTACTTATCTTTTTGTATTCTTCTGGTCTAATTAAAAATTCTAACTACCTAACCCTAAACCCTAACCCTAACCCTAACCCTAAATCTTAAAAAAAGGAGATTGTAAGTAGATTACTTTACTCATAAATATGAACTAGTAAAAAGTGTTGCATTTTGAAAGTCTTGAAAGTACAAATATGTAAGTATTCTACTTAAATATTAAATTATATTTAACCCACCATTGGAGGTGATCCAAGAGCTTTTTTTTTATTTCAGAAACCCGCCATACTGGCTGCTTTGTTTTACTGCAGGTATTCACTTGCCGGATACTTAAACATTCCTTTTCTTTTTCTGCTGTAATTTCTCTTCTGCTTCTGCACTGGCCCCCTTTCTATTCCCTGCACATAAATGCTATCAATGTAGAGCTCAACAAACATGCCAGGACCCATTAAGCTTCCAAAAGTCTTGAGCAAATATAGAGCAGTTAAGGACTTTTAGAATAGACATCAAATGTTCATGTGGCTCCCCATCAGTTTTTCTTGTCATGAATGTATAGTTAAAGGCAAGGAAGTGTTCCTACAGTGCTTAAAGTGGGGGAGGTAGACTGAGAGAGTGAGAGAACAAGCACACTCGTTTCCCCACAGAGACACAATAGTGGGAGGAAGAAGTTGAAAGATGACAGCAGCTTTGGAGCAAAACATCTTCACAGTGGTCCCGCCGATTCCCAATGGCATTGCACTCCTGCCCGTTATTAGTGTCAGTGCTTCAGAGACAGTAAGAAAGAGATAAATGCAACCAGTTCACACACACAAACAAGCAAACAGAGATGAGAGAGAAAGACTGTAAAAAAGAAAACAAGAAATATAGTTAAAAGGGAGATGAAAAATGTAAAATAATCTAACTAGATAGACTGATAGAAATAGAGAAGAAAACATACACTCTCATAAATAAATTGGGTACTGTACAGGTACATTATTGTCACTAAATGTACAAACAGAATAAATGTACCATAAATGGAACAATGGTGGTTTTAAAGTCCAATTGTGTATCTTAAAGGTACAGTTTATTCTTTTCTACACAAGAAAATGTTAATATGTGTAAACATTTTTGTAAAATAAAACAAAAAATATAAGTTGTGGAGTTGAAGTGCGGCATATGAAATCACTCCAACTTACAAACCTACAAATAATATTGAATATAGTACAGTAATGTTCCTGAACTAAACGTACCCTTAAGTGTACCACCACAGTGATAGTCTTTCTGGGTGTAGAAATACAGAAATAACCAAGAAAACAAACCAAGAAAACCAAATTGGCCAATTTGACCAAAACAAATAAATGATAAATAATTAAAATGTACAAACAATGAGTGCTTGTTATTCAGAGACAGACAGCTAGACATACATAGATAAGTATGGATTAATAAACAGAAAGAAAACACATATAGTTGGACAGATATACATATAGACAGACAGATGAGCAATTCTTGAATAAGAGCATTAAAATGCATTGAGAAGAATGATTTTGTTGTTGCTGAATAATTAAGGTGGTGTGTGGGAGCGTTAGAAATGTATTGCTCTTCATCTGTATCTCTCCTCCTCTCCATTCTGTCTGTTCTGCTCCATATTCACGCTATTACATAAACATACACTGGGTATCAGTACTCTCAGTGAAAGGCAAAGTGTACACAATTTGTCTTCCCCTTGGATACAGACACACACACATTTGTGTTAAGCATGAAGGGGAAAGCAGCTGGAGAGAGGGAGCCCTATTATGCCCTAATAAACCACAGAGGCAGAACAGTGTGAAGATTAATACATGCTCCACATCCCAAATAATTCCATCACACACAGGCAACACATTCCTGTATCACTGTATCTGCACTTCAGCAGGAGAAAGCTGACACATTACATAACCTCTTTTATTCAGCAGGCACAAAATAGAGAAACTGGAGGTGATTAAACAACACAGTGATTAGTATCCACATTAAGCAGACTCCTTTTCTCCCACACACTGCTCATGGGAGACACTAAGGCATATTGTTTGAAAATACTAAAACATTTTGTTTTAAAACGCTGATGTCATGGAACACTAGATTCTTGACCTAAGAAAGCAATTCATTGAATTCATTCCTTCATTTTCAGTTACCATTTCCTCCTGTTGAGGGTCGTGGTTGTTCCAGAGCCTGCTCATTACAGTATAACATGCTCACACATTTACTCACACATTCAAATAGATAATCCATATACCAGCATGTGTTTTTGGACCGAGGGAGGAAAATAAATCACCTGGAGAAAATCTAAGCAAATATTAGGAGATGAAACCAAGCTCCTAACAGACAGGCCTGGGAACGCCTCGGTATCCCCCGGAAGAGCTGGAAGAAGTGGCTAGGGAGAGGGAGGTCTGGGTTTCTCTACTCCGACCCAGACCCAGATAAGCTGTGGGTGGATGGATGGATGAATGATATGGGTCAATGAACATAACTAGCTTTGCTAATATTTTAATATTATTATTATTATTATATATAATTTTCTCCCAATTCAGCATAGTTGTTGCTAATACATCTAATTATGCTAATACATTAATTAGGACTTCACCAAAGCAATGCAATGCCACCAATTTGTGAGTTTAAGGGCAAGCAAATATCTCCTCTGGGAAGCCAAGTATTGCTTTTTTTTTAAACGTCTGCTAACACACTGGAGCTAATGACACAAATCTGCTATGTTAGTTAAGAGATGCCCATGGTAGCAAGCATTGTGCTTGTGACGAGGGGAGAAGAAAGTCCATATTACGTGATAAAATCCTGCATTCATTTATCTTCTGTAACTGCTTTGTCCTGATCAGGGCTGCAAGGTCCAGCACCTGCCTGGATGTATTGGGCACGACACAGAAGTTCACCCTGAAAAGGTGCCAGTCCATCACAGGGCATCACACACTCACACCTGTCAAGAATTTCGCACAACTGATTCACCTAAGAACATGTTTTATGGACTGTGGAATGAAACCAAAGCACCTGATGAGAACCCATATGGAGACACAGGGAAAACACAAGTTCTCACAGACATAAGTGAAAGACTTTCTGATGAAGTGTACTATTCCAATCAAACATATCTTCAGGGGCCAAATCTGAGCAAGTTTCAGGTTTCCTCTGCTAGCATAATGCTGTTTCAACTAGTGCATCAGTAGCTTTTCAGTGTGGTTAACTAAAGATTGTAACAGGCATTCAATTAATGTTTTTTCTTTATTTCTTTCTTGAAATGACACTCACCATCAGGAAACTTATTACGCATACACTGTGTGCATAGAGTTGCCAACTTTCTAAAATCAAAATAATGAACGCAGAGGCCAGGGGACCGGTTAGCACTTGTAAATCCTTTTCGACTATAGTAATTCAGATAAAACATTTTTGTTGTCAGACAGTTATTAAGCCAACTGCCATCAGGACTGTCAGTGGCAAATGGCAAAGCAGAATCTCTCCATGTATTTTGCTAATACTGTATTACCAATTTAAAATAACAATGACTTTAATTTGTTCATTACTTAATTACAATATAATCTTAAGTGAAAGAATCTTATTTGTCTAAGTGTTAAAAAGACAGTCTCGTCCTCATTACATATATCTAGACAAAATGTCATAGTATGAATTACTCAGTTAGTACTCATATTTATTTGTCTTACACTCTAATAACAGCTTGTTAAGGTTATTGTTAATCTATATGGAATAATCTAATGTGATTTTTTGATTCAAAAATACATTAGAGGTGTGTTGAGAGAGAATTAAATGTAGTTTCTCCAGGACATAGTGCTATCATTAGTTCTATCTGAAAGTAGAGCTGTAATTCCCAGTGTTTCAGCACTGACCTAAGCACCGCTGCAAAACAACCCCCTGTAGGAGGGACTGTGCAGCACTGACTGATGGACAGATTACTCTGCCTGCTGATTGGCTAAATAAAGGTGGACCAATGAAAAGTGCGTTCTCTATTTAGGAGCTGTGGGAAATCTGCCCTTTGTTCCAGCTGAGAGAGACATGTTTCTGTCTCAAAACATTGCCATAACAGTGTGACCTCAAAAATAAGAACACATCCTTTACAGGTTCAAAACGGAACACATCCTGTGTCCAAACATGGGACAATTCCATATGTTATGGGATGGTTGGCAACACTACATGTGCATGTTCTGTTAAGAAAACATTACAAACAAATAGTCAACGGTCATCATCCGGGCTGTGGAACTATGGACCAACTCTTTACTTTTTCACAGATGATTGAGGGGTAGTGGGAGTTTCCTACTCCACTCTACACATGCTTTGTGGATTTGGAGAAGGTGTATGACCATGTTCCCCCAGAGATTCTGTGGGAGGTGCTTTGTGAGCATGAGGTGCCAGGGTCTCTCCGGTGAACTGTGCCTTGTGTCAAGTCCTGATATTCATGGACAGAGTGGCGAGGTGCAGCCTGGGACAGGAAGGCTTCCATCGAGGGGTTCAGGAGGTGGCGTCTCTGCTATTTGCCAACTATGTTGTTCTTCTGGCTTCTTCGTACAGAGGCCAGTACAGAGTGTTCACTTGAACAACTTGCAGCTGAATGTGAAGCAGTCGGTATGTGGATCAGCACCTTCAAGTCTGAGGCCATGGTTATCTCCTGGAAACAGATGGCATGCTCCTTTCAGGTAGGGGGTGAGAACCCAGTGAAGGAGTTCAATTATCTCGGGATCTTGTTCATGAGTGAAGGGAAAAGGGAAAGTGAGGTTGACCGTAGGTTAGGTGCAGCGTCTGCAGTAATGTGGTCACTGTACCGGACCATCACGGTGAAGAGAGGGTTGAGCCATAAAGCACAGCTCTCAATCTATCAGTCAGTCTATGTACCAACTGTCATCTATGGTAATTAGCTCTGGGTATTGACAGAAAGAACAAGATTGTGGATACAAGTGCCAAAATGAGTTCATTCGCTGCTCCTTTGAGTTAAGAGGAGCCAGTAGAGGTGGTTCAGGCATCTGATGAATATGCCTCCTGGATGTCTCCCACTGGAGGTATACCAGGCACGTCAAACTGGAAGGAGGCCCCAGGTTAGACATAGGACAGGCTGGAGGGATTATATCTCCCAGCTGGCCTGTGAACGCCAGTAGGAGATGGTGGAAGTTGGGGGGACAAATATTCCTGGGTTTCTTTACTCGCCCTGTTGCCACTGTGACCCTCAATGGATTAAGCGAAAAGGCAGATGATGATGATGATGATGATGAGGTTTTCATTCCTAAGTACGACATATAGGCTAATTTTATTATCTCTACTAAAAATATCCATTATAGCAGGGGAACCCTAATAATAAAAGTTGTTTTCCCTGTCACATTACCAGGATTCCAACTTATTTAGTGAACATTCAGTGATGCTGAGTGGCATTCAAAGTGATTTGATTTAGGCTGAAGAAAGATTCTAAAGTGACAAAATAAGAGTTTCCTTATGTGATGTGATGGGAACCAAGTGAAAAAGGCTACTTTCACATAAGTTAAAATATGACTCTTTTACAAATATATTTGTAAAATACCTAAATAGCAATTTTCCCAACTGACCACAATTTTATAAATATAGCCGTAAGCTAAAGCTGGTCACTTCACCAACTTAATCAGCAGGTGGGCTTGAACCTAGGCGGTTAAGTTACAAAGAAAAAACAGGTTACTCCATTTGTGGCACGAGGCCTTTTGTGCTTTCTTTACACCATTTGAATTGGGATCAATATGCAATCAAACATGAAACACATAAAACTAATCAGCCAATGGATTCAAATCCAGGTCTTCTGGTTCCAAGGTCAAGCACTAATAGCTTGTGCCACAATATTCATTAAGATTTTCTCACACGTTTTGTTTTAAACTTATTATTTATTGAACAAGATTTTGCACTATTATTATGAACGTTAAAATGCTTCCTTTTCAGTTTAACACACATTTGTAACAGCCTCTGTGTACAAGGTTGCCAAGGCATTCTGGATCACATTTTTTTTTTTTTTGTGATCCAGCAAGGGGTTTGAACCCTGGACCTATGGGACAAGAGGGCAGTAGCTTTCCATAAATAGTACAAATGTTCATAGGCTCCATCCAAATATTTAATTCACCCACAAGATGTAGGTAGAGAATTAATTATAGGCATGCAGCTTAGAAATGCATACACACATATATTTGAATATAACTACTTTCTGGATCTTTATCAAATATGGACATATGTGGTTTTATCAGAATCCTAAGGATCTGAACTTTGATAATTATCAATAAAATGTTGAACATTTATTATTGTGTGGCTTCTAGGTCCCTCCCAATAATGGGTGGAGGGTGTATTCAACAAAGCACACAAAAATATAGCTGTAACTCAGGAACACTTTACCCAAATATTACAAAATTTCGTAGGCTTGATCGAAACATGTATTAGATGACATGATTAAATTGTGGTGCAACTGCAACCCTAGGTGGGGCTATAACACACAAAAACTCATGCAACTATTTATTAACCAATTGTAGCTCCCCCTGCAGGTGGATTTTGTTCAAATTTGACATGCATCCTTGGGGTATACACGTATTTACATCTACCAAAGTTGGTTTCAAATGGACATAATTTGTTTGAGTTACAGGCGAAAGAATGTATAAAGCTCCGTCCACTTGGATTCATCGACATCTTGCAACAACAGCATGTCCAAAGGTATCTTTTTTGGATAATTATTTACCTCAAAACTCTGAAGATTGCAGCAAAACCAATTATTTGTCTATTGCTTAAAAATCCACAGACTAGTTCAAAAATCTCACATAACTTTTCACATAACTGACCAATGAGAAAAAAAACATGCACTTTTTGACAACATATGTAATTGCAATGTTGTGAGACATTCTCCAATGTATATTTTAATTTAAATTCCATCTCAATATGTTAAATTTGCTGTATCTTGAATATCTTGCTGAGATATTCCATATTTTCATGTTACAAATCTGAATTGCGCCCCCTAATGACTATCAACATGAAATTTTGTAGGTACATAGGAAGTGCCTCCATGAACATACCCTTCAAAGTTCATGACAACTGGCCAACATTAAGCCTGTCAAACAGCTGCTGAAATCTGATTGGCCAATGACGTTAACAATTTTGTGTGTATCGTGACGTTCATAATTTCCCACTTAAGCAGCTTTATCCGACATTCGTATGCTCAGAAACAGCTACCTAGCTATTACAGTGCTAGGTGTAATTAGAATACTAAGAAAAAGTTAATTTATTTCAGTAATTCCATTCAAAAAGTGAACCTTGTATATTATACTTATTCATTACACACAAACTGATATATTTCAAGTGTTTATTTAATTTAATTTGATTATTTTAATTGATAACAAATGAAAACCCTTGAAATATATCAGTCTGTGTGTGTAATGAATGAATATACTACACAAATTTCACTTTGTGCATGGAATTTGTCAGGAGCGAGGGGTGGATTGAGGGAGGCGGACGCACTCGCTAAAACACGGTATACGTTTATTTTAACTGAAAATAACAAAACAGACTTTAAACATAAGGAAAACAGACTAAACTACACACTAAGAAATAAACAGGGTAAACGGGGACAGACGGACAACAAAGCGAAACGACGACAGAGGAAACTTCGGAGACAGACAGAAAACACGACTGACTAGACATGGAAGAAATGTGAAATGAGAATGTGACTGAACGACAAACAGGACGTGACACAAGAGGGCTTAAATACAGACACAAACGAGACACACCTGGACAGATAACGAGGACGGGCTAACACATGACACGGACGAGGAGGCGGGACGAGGGCGGAGACAAGGATATAAACAAAACATAGACATGTGCGAATAAAGCACATGGCGGGGACAACAGACTGACAGGACGAAGGCGTGACAGAATTACTGAAATAAACTTTTTCTTGATATTTTAATTTTCTGGCCAACACCTGTATGTAGCTGTTACGGTTTCTTTTGCAGATTTATTTGTTTAGGAGAATAAGAAAATCTGAACAAATGCAATAAGATTCTACACACTAGAGTGATTGAACCCTAATTATCAACAAGATAACTCATATAGATTCAGTTGCCATTTTGAACAGAATTTAAAATGGCTGTTTGTGTTGCACAGAATTATTTAAATTCATTAAATCTTTAACTTCCTCACCAATGCAGCATTTTAAACAACTCAGAATGACCCTGTTCATATTTTAACACTTGAATATGCAGAGACAAAAATGATCTACAAGAGCATCTCAATAAATTAGAATATAATCAAAAAGTTAATTTATTTCAGTAATTCAATTCAAAAAGTTTAACTTATATATAGATTCATTACAGAGTGATCTATTTCAAGTGTTTATTTATAACAGCAATAAAAATCCAAAAGTCATTATCTCAGAAAATGTATATAAATTTATATAAGACCAATTAAAAAAATGTAATACAGAAATGTTGGCCTACTGTAAAGTATGTACAGTACATGCGTTCAAAGCTTGGTTGGGGCTCCCTTTTCATGAATTACTGCATCAATGTGGCGTGGCATGGAGGCAAACAGCCTGTTGCAATGCTGAGATGTTATAGAAGACCATGTTGCTTTGATAGCAGCCATCAACTCGTCTGCATTGTTGGGTCAGGTGTCTCGCATCTTCCTCTTGACAATATCCCATACATTCTCTATGGGGTTTGAGTCAGGCGAGTTTGCTGGCCAATCAAGCACAGTGATGCTGTGGTTATTACACCATTTATTGGTACTTTTGGCAGTGTGGACAGCTGCCAAGTTCTGCTGAAAAATGAAATCTGCATCTCCATAAAGCTTATCCGCAGAGGGAAGCATGAAGTGCTCTTAAATGCCCTGGTAAACAGCTGGACTGACCGTGGACTTGATATAACACAGTGGCATATAACATGGCTCCCCAGACCTTCACTGAATGTGAAAGCTTCACTCTAGACCTCAAGCAGCTTGGATTGTGTACCTCTTCACTCTTCCTCCAGAGTCTGGGACCTTGATTTCCAAATGAAATGCAAAATTTACTTTCATCTGAAAACAAGACTTTGGACCAATGAGCAACAGTCCAGTCCAGTCCTTGGCCCAGGTAAGAGGCTTCTGGCATTGTCTCTGGGTCAAGGAATGCGACAGTTGTAGCCCATGTCCTGGATACGTCTGTGAGTGGTGGCTCTTGAAGCACACCCACAGCAGTTCACTACCTGTGAATCTCCCCAAAATTTTTGAATGGCCTGTTCCACTCAACTTTCCATTAATATGCTTGGATACAGCAGAAGTGTTTCATTGGCATCCTTCTGGAAATCTGTCAAGTCAGCAGTATTCCCCATGATTGTGTAGTCTACCAAACCATACTAAGGGACTATTTTAAGGCTTATGAAACCTTTGCAGGTGTTTTGTGTTGACTATTCAAATTTTCTGAGATAATAACTTTTGGGTTTTCATTGGCTGTAAACCATAATCATCGACATTAATTTAAATAAATGCTTGAAATATATTGCTCTGTTTGTAATGTGTCTATATGAGTTTTACTTTTTGAACTGTATTACTGAAATAACTTACGTTTTTGATGATATTCTAATTTATTGAGTTGCACTTGTAAGTTTAAAATCACATTAGTGAACAAATGAAAAAGTAGCTACTATAACAAAGTGAGAAATACAAATTGTTGCCTGCGCTTTCTGCAGTCAATGCACCACACATCTCACATCTGAGAGAGAGAGAGAGAGAGAGAGAGAGAGAGAGAGAGAGAGAGAGAGAGAGAGAGGTAGGTTACTGTGCTCATTGCGGCTCTATGCGCGGAGCTTCATTACTGACGGTTCCAGCGTTTTTCTGGAGCCAACATGGCGGCGGCCCGGTGCACGGTTTCCTCGGCATGTTCCTCTAGCGCGGCGCGGCCGTAACAACGTCAGCGCTCCCACCGTGAGGAAACAACACTTTATCTCCTCCGAGTCTGAGTCACACTCTCTAGGCTCCGCACACCGGGGGCTTATCCGCTAAGGGAGTACAGAGAGAGAGAGAGTGAGTGAGAGAGAGACAGAGAGAGAGAAACATCTGGCGCCTGTGGACACTGCAGTGAAACCCAATGGCGAAGAGGAGGAGAGAGACCCTACCAAAATAAACCGCCCACCGCTCCGCTCAGAGGGTCAAACCGAGCGCAGGTCAGCCCTTTAAACACCGGCTGTGTTAGAGTGACAGGAAGAGGGAACATCTCTTCCATTCGTCCACGTTCATCTCTGACTCGGCTCTGAGCAGGGGGCGGATGGACACAGTTTAAGGTGATAAGTTTTAACTTAGGCTTGTTTTTGGTCAGAAATTCTAATATAACTGTGGCGTGTTTTTTTTTTTTCGTGTGAACGTTGTGCGTCGGGACTAGGCGTTCAGAGAGCACTCAAGCGACGGTTTGAGCAGTAAATATCGAGAGGGTACTTATTAAACACAAGGCAATTACAAACCAAAAACGGCCGTTTGGCAAGGGACGGATTTCTCCCTGTTGCTCCGCGTTGCGCGTGACGAGGAACTGCGGCTCTAGGACTGAAGACTGGATCGATAAATCATATCCCACAGCCTTTCTTACCGCGATACGAAGGCGTGGAGCTACCGTGGAAATGGAGAACAGAAAGAATAGGTTATCCGTTTACCGTTTGAGGAGCACTCGAGCTACGTGGGCTAAAGCAAGGAGACTCTGAGGTAAGAAATAACCGTTACGCTTCTAAAGCGCCGGTGTATGAGGCACCGTTACGCTACCATTCTTCAGCGTCGTTCAACACGAACAGAATGAACAGCTGGAAGAGAGATTGCGACGCTGCAGAGCTCCACTGAGGCTCAAGGAGATATTTATGGCGCCAGGTGAACAGTAGGAGAGACAGAGAAAATAGACAGAAAAGGAGTGTCCGACTATAGTCAGTTTAGCGTTGCGCAAGGAGCTGCAATGCACTGGGCGTGGGAAACGAGATGATTATTGTCAGTAACGGTCCATGCTTTGAAGACACGGATGAAGAAGAAGAGCAGTATTAATGGCTTGTGTGAATGATGGGCTGCTTATGAGGGAGAGAACAGCAGAGCTGGGTTTGTTCCTCAAAACCATCTCCTAGCACATTGTCCAGCAGCTAATTTAGTATTGCAGAGGATTTAAAGGTTCAACTTTCTCCCCACCAATCTCTCACCTTCCCTTCTTTGGTCACCTCTCTGGGGAATGGCTCAGCAAGAAAATGTCTCCCATCCAGTTCTCTCTGCTATGAGTCATGAATGCACTGTAGCGAGGAGGCATCTTCAGTGCTGCGACATTTGACATTAAGCTTTGTGTTGGGTAAAGGAAAGGGGGTAAAGAAGAGAAATCAGTATGTGCTGGAGATGCAGATAGTCCTACATTAAGATAATCTTTCGTTTGCCACTTCTTCCTGAATATTTGTTTGCAGAGGTTTCTGCGGTATCCCCCCTTTGCTTTTCTGACTTAAGAGGGTTGCTTTGAGTTTGAGAGACTTATGAATATGTTGCGGTTTTCGTGTCAGGGGGAAAGAACATGGGAGGACAGATGTCATTTTTTTTCTTTCTTGCTGGCGTTGAATCGCTGAATTCCACTGGAACTATGTGTTCCTTCTCCACAAATGCCTCCACTAAGCAGCTGCATGATGGTGAAACTGAAAAAAGACTGAGAATTTGCTGACTCAGGCCTGACACCTATCCATCTTAGAACTGTGAATGGAAATTTGTGACATGGATGATCAAAACGACTCAATCCTTTGACTCAAAGAAATTAGGCTTGATTTCAAGGTATTTCATAGAGAGAGTGAAAAACTGTGCTAATCCTGCTGCTTGCTCTCCAACAGTCTCACTTAGACCTCTCTCTCCCCCCCACCTGTATCACGTGGGGGGGAGAGCTCCCATCTTTGGGGTGACCCTGTAACCCCTCCGCCTACCTGTCAGTCCAGAAACCATGGACGGCGGCCAGGGTAGTAGTCCGGAGAGCCCAAACAGGGCGGTAGAGTACTTGCTGGAACTCAACAACATCATCGAGAGCCAGCAGAAGCTGCTGGAGACCCAGCGACGGCGCATTGAGGAGCTGGAGGTTCAGCTTGACCGCCTCAGTCAGGAGAACAAGGATCTGCGGCTGGACCGGCAGCCCTGTCCACCCCCACCCCCTCCACCACTGGCCAATTCAACCTCTGGACAGGCTCACAGCCATCACCACCACAGCCAGCCTCCCCCACCACCGTCCACTTCTGCCACAGTCTACCCCATCCAGAGCCACAACAGTGGACCCATCCACAACCCCATCCCTGCTCCTGCCCCTCCACCACCTCCACCGCCCATCCCACCCAGAGACCGCCGCCCAAACGTCAACACCAATGTCAATGCACACACCCGCCTCAGCCGCGGCCTGTCAACTGGCTCCAACCCTACGGAAAGAGACAAGGAGCGGGAGAAGGAGAGGGAGCGAGAGCGCGAGAGAGATGGTTCCAGCACCAGCATGGCCACCACTCTGCAAAGACAGTGAGTAAAATACTGCAGGCTGTTCTGCTGCATAGCTGTGGATATTAGCACAGCCAGTGTGTCTGTCTCCAAATACTGCCTATTTGGGTGACTGTCAGGAAGATTGTTGTGCTGAGCCTCAATGGAGGCTAGTAAGGTGTATGTGTGTGTGTGTGTGTGTGTGTGTGTGTGTGTGTATGTATGTGTGTGTGTGAGAGACTTTGCTAAATGCTAAATATAGAGTTATGTAACAAACATTTATAATAAGCAGTGTATGCACAGCCAGGCTTATAAACATTGATTTGTGATTTAAATTGTCTACACACGTTTAATGTCAAAATTATATTTGTTTTCTTTCATGCTTACACCAAATCTTACTCCAAATTATGCTGTAGGGACCAGCCAATGCATTGGATTGTTCTGAGTTTACCACCACTAGAGTTCTCCAACTGTCTAACTTTTAAAGCCCATAAAATTGGGGGCAACAGTCTGTCAAAACACGGCTCTTTCCGGCACAGTGCACAGGCAGCTGGCCATGCCGAAGAGCCTGGCAATTACATAAGCCCAGCAGAGCTCACCTGTGTCCACATCTGAATAAAGGCACTTTCTGCTGCAGGGGGATTTGCTCAAAGGTGTCAAATGATAACTAGGGGACCAGTGGAGTATGGATTAGTGGAATCTGTGATGAGGTCATGCTAGGTTATTGATGAGTTGAGATGACGCCAAGTCTATGATGATAATATTTATTAGAAAAACTTTTCTTTATATTTTTCCCTGCTTTCCACATACAGTCAATGTTGTTGGATTTTTTTTTCTGTTAATAATGCTGCATATACAAACCTCACCCACATTATTTTACTTTATGATTTGTATCCAAAATCCTAATTGTTACTCTCTTATTTAGGTTAGCTCTGTTTTTGAAAAAGATAGAATGATTAATGAATGTTTCATAATATTTTCTTGCTTTGAAACTTCTTTACGCGGTATTGTCATGAGCAACAAATCATTAAAGGTACACTACGTAATATTTTTACTTTAAATTACAACTTTGAAGTTGGTGTGAAGCTTCACTCACCTTAATAGGCAGAGCCTCTGTGTTAGCTACTCTGGGCTCAGCACTGCAGAAACTGCACTATATAAAATTTGGAGGTGGGTAAGAAACCATTCCTCCCTCCCCCTCTGCACTGATGGCAGTAGAGTGCTGTAAAAATTAATTGCACTAGGAGAACCCTCATGAGCAAAACAAAAAAAGTGTTCCAGTAAACTGCATACGTGAAACCGCTAACTTAATATTGCCTATAACACTCCATTGTAAGACCAATCAAACAGCATGCTGAAACTGGATGAAGAGCTCAGTGTTTAGCATTATAGATGGTGATCATAAATTTCTGCAGTGAATAAAATACAGAAATGTAGAATGTTTTATAACCAAATCTGCCAATGATCCAGTTTTTTTGGTTGATTTATATAGCTTCACTGTGCTAGATAAGTGAAAACATGAAACTCACAAACACATTTCCATTTAAATATATAACATTATATTACACAAATATAGGAGACATTTGGATACTTAGCACAAGTTTGATGTAGAACTATTTAGCTATTAATATTGATATAACATTAAATTTCAAATATGCACTTAGCTCCTCCTACTTATGCAATAAAAGAGCAACACAGATCAGCGAAAATCAAAATAATAAACAGGCTGTCACTTGCTTGTTTAAAGCAAAAAATCATCAGTTACAGCAGTATATCACTAATTATACCACTTCAGAAAGCTTAAGTGCTGTAAAATAAAATCCAAACTATTTTTTTAGAGTAACCTGGCCAGTTCAGGTTTCCTGAGTGCTGTCCATCATTCTTGACCACCGCAGACTACTTGGTCAACAGACCAAGCTTCAAGTCTGTCAATATCTGTCTTTCAGCATGTGCTGTGTCAACATTCTCTCTTAATAGACACGGAGAGAAAGAGAGAGAGAGAGAGAGAGAGAGAAACTGTTACCAGAAGACAGCAAGTCTTTTTAGGTGTTTGACAGCTACTCATACTATTGTAAATCAGGTTTAAGGAAAGCTCTCCAGTGTTCATATGATGACAGCGGCCTGTAGCATCCACTTGATTTGTGCCATTTGAGTGTATTTTGAGGCCAAAGGCTGACGACTAAGAATGAAGCTTTGACTTTTGCCATTCGAGTCAGCGAGGAGAACTGTGGGGCCATTTTGTGAAGATTGGTTTGGTATGTAGGACGACAGTGGTTGTGTAGGAGAGAGTTTGTGATTAATATGCAGCGCAGTGTCAGATTGTGGATCGGGCCTGTGTGGGAGAGATGAGCACGGAGAAAGAGTGGGAGAGAGTGAGAGAGAGAGAATGCAAGTGTGTAAGAGAATGCCAGAAAGGTCAAGGGAAATAGAAAGAGCAGTTTATTCAACCTAAACTCCCTCTGTTTGTTTCTCTTATTTCCCTCTCTTTTTCTTTTTTTCAGATTAGGAGTAGGTAAAATGCATCCGCTAAATGAAATGCTTTCCTCTTGTTCTCTGGTGGTACATCCAACATAATGGATGGGTTTGCTTTTTTCAACCCTGACCTTATGAAAATAACTGTTTTACATTCTTTCTAATCGTGAATAGCACTTAACCTTGTTGACAGCTTTAGTACTGAGAAACATATCACTCCTCTAAAGTTTCTCACAGTCCAGTGGTGCAGTTATTAAAAAAAACATTTTTGAAAATGTGGAACTCAATGAAGAGTTGTGTGTACCTTTGTAAATTTGTTGTTTTGTTTATTTGGTAGATTGTCTGAAGGCACTTATTTTGTCCTACGGTGAGTTTTTGCAGTAGATTAAAAGACTTGAAATAATTACCCTGAAATAATCGGCTGGGCAAAAGGAAAAAATGTAAAAAAAATTTAACAGGGATCAATATTAATAGATATAAAGATAATTATTCGCAACTCTAAAGACCAATGTGAAATTATTCAGGAAGATTGGAGGATACTACTACAGCAGAGAAAGGACAAATAAAGGCAACAGGCCCTCAGTGTTATTTTTAATGGTATTGATATTTCATTTTCATTCATTCATTCATTCTTTGTAACCGCTTATACAGTTCAGGGTCGCGGTGGGTCCGGAGCCTACCTGGAATCATTTGGCGCAAGGCAGGAACACACCCTGGATGAGGCGCCAATCCTTCTTATATTCAATTTGCATCAGACAATTTATTAATAGTTTTTTTTTGTTCTAATACATTGAAAAAGTTGAAGAAAAGAGATTTCACCCCCTGCCTCTTTCCTGGGACTTAATTTCTATTAGGTTAATCAGAGGTGGGTAGTGATCCACTACATTTTATGCTGAATAAATTGTACTTTAAAGGGTCATTTTAAAGAAAAACAATGTAGCATTTGTAAATGACTGCGCTTAAAATGACTGTGAGGCTCTTCCGACCTGCATCCCTGTATCCCAGCAGCTGATGACTTATTGAAGCATATGTTTCAGAAAACTGGGAATCATTTCGGTAGGCTGTAGTAAGTTGCACAGATTGATATCTCTTTGCTAAAGCTGTGTGTAGCCAACTACTCAGACACAAAAGACAGCAAAGCCTTGGCTCCTGCTGTGCACCGGTGTGCTCAACATCTGTTGCAATGGCTGCAGAACTGCTAGCTTTAGCTTTGGCTGATAACAAAGGAAAGCAAATGACCATAACAGGATGTTAGTATGTCCTATGTGCTGACTGAAAGGCATTTGAACACATATTTGACATTTGTCCTTGATCAGAAATGTTTTCAAATTGTATTAATTCTGCTGCTGATTGATAAAATGCAGTATATTTGGCAGTTCTTTTTCTCCTGTTTTTTTCCCCCTTTGCCCCTCTCTTCATCCTCCATCCTGCCCTCTGTTCTGAGCAGATGGTACGCCACCATGCAATCCTTTCTTCTGATTTGCATTTGACTCATAGGAGACATGTACATCATCCACTCCTCTTGTGAGATCTTTCATTTATCCATTCATTTTCTTTCTTTCTTTCTTTCTTTCTTTCTTTCTTTCTTTCTTTCTTTCTTTCTTTCTTTCTTTCTTTTCCTTTTTTAGACATATCATAGCTGTCCAATTAAAAACATTTTTCTCCCAAAAGAGTAACTATACAGGAGAAGAAAAATACATCTTAAATTTTAGTGGAAATGAATGCAAAAAGGTTTTATTCCATTTTATTCAGATTTTGGAGCATTTCTATTGGTTCATTCATCATGAAATTTTCACACAATATGAAGGACAGCTGTGTGTAAAATTGATGTAGTAAACGAAAAATCGACAAAAATGGAGATACATTTTTTCAATTGAAGAGTATACTGGTTTTAATGTAAACTAAACCTTTTCTAGTTCTCTGTGTATTTACTAATACACATTCTAATAATGTCTAACATTAAAAAACTGTCCCACAACAATGTTAAGATCAGTTAGTAAACGATTAGTACTAAGTAAACTAAGTTGGCTCTTCTATTGCTTTTCTTAAAATAGATGCTAGCTTAATAAAATAGATTTTATCTTGATAAAATAGTCACATTAAACAGCACGCTATGGCACTTTTATTAGTGTGTTCTTGTGTAAATGTTAATGCATGTCATCAATTAAATTGCTTCTTTAAACTTTGCTGAAAGGCCTAGTCAGTTCCTTGAACAAGCTCCAGTGTTAGCGTTGATGTTGGCTCTTACGAAGAAAAAGAATCGTAGCTTCTTTTTATTTTTATTTATTTTATTATTTTTTATTTATTTATTTTTCCGTATCAAGAGGCTAAAGATTCTAAAGGCTTAATGTATATAAAACAAGCAACGCGTTTGGGGTGGACATGTTAAACAAAAAAAAATACATTTTCATTCAACATAATTAATAAAGAACACTACAAATTTCATCATTTTTATTCATACTAACAGACTTTGACAGTAAACCTGTTGAGGAGTTGTGCACATATTTAGGGCACACTTGCATACATTTCTGATCAGACATTTATTTCTAAGAGAAATTAATGCCAGAGGGGATTCATTGCATATGTAGCTTTTTAAATGTAACTAGGTGTTGGCTGTGATATCACTAGTGTAGGCATTTTGAAGGCTTTTGTTTTAACTGCATCACTGTCGCTGCAAATGAGGGAGTACAACGTTACCACTCTGTGTGGGAGAGGGCCTGAGGTAGAATTATTCCTCAGAATAATTAGCGTTGACTGTTTTAATTACATTTGTCCCCCGAAAGTGGCAATTACTGTCATGGATAGAAGCCAGTGAGTAATACAAGGTGTGTCAGAAGATGTGAGTGATGGGGGTACAATCATGATAAGCCATTAGCTTAACATATATCAGGACTTAATATGCCATTAAAAATACTTCAGTGAGCTTCTGAGTGCTCATCAGAATGGAAATAAGTATCATCTTGAGTAAGCACCCAAACTTTTCTTTTTGCTTATGCATTGTTTTACTTGTTTATCTTTGGCTATTTATTTATTTATTGGTATAATGCAAATGTGAATCTAAGTCTAATGGTCATTACTAAAATAAATGGCAGGTGACATTTAAATAAATTATATGTTGCACATGCTTTTATAAATTACATTTATTGATCCTAAAAAATTACTTTGGTTGTTTAATTTTGTTAGTTCAGTATAGAACTAATTCTATCTCATAAATGACTGCAGTCCTCTTTGATATTTGTTTTCTTAAGTTCTACTAAGCAGCACGGTGTCGCAGCCACACAGCTCCAGGAACCTGGAGGTTGTGGGTTCGATTCCCGCTCCGGGTGACTGTCTGTGAGGAGTTGGTGTGTTCTCCCCGTGTCAGCGTGGGTTTCCTCCGGATGCTCCGGTTTCCTCCCACAGGCCAAAAACACACGTTGCAGGTGGATTGGCGACTCAAAAGTGTCCGTAGGTGTGAGTGTGTGAGTGAATGAAAAAAGAAGCACAAATATTGTTCATAATATATAACACAGGGCGGCACGGTGGCGCAGCAGGTAGTGTCGTAGTCACACAGCTCCAGGGGCCTGGAGGTTGTGGGTTCGATTCCCGCTCTGGGTGACTATCTGTGAAGAGTTGGTGTGTTCTCCCCGTGTCTGCGTGGGTTTCTTCTGGGTGCTCCAGTTTCCTCCCACAATCCAAAAACACACATTGGTATGTGGATTGGCGACTCAAAAGTGTTTGTGTCTGTGTTGCCCTGTGAAGGACTGGCGTCCCCTCCAGGGTGTATTCCCGCCTTGCGCCCGATGATTCCAGGTAGGCTCTGGACCCACCGCGACCCTAAATTGGATAAGCGGTTACAGATAATGGATGGATGGAAGTTCTACTAATGTATTCTGCTAGCAAGGAAACCAGGGCTTTAAAACTTTGTAATGATTTAACCACTTTATGAAGCTTGCCCTGTGGCTGTTGAGATTGTAGTGACAGAGCATTTTTCTATTTATTGATCACCTTTGACATTTTTATGATGTTTTGACAGATTACAACTTGTCAGCACAATTTTAAGTAGTAAATTCATGTATTAAACAATTAATTCCAATTTGTCCATGGAACCCATTATATGAGACATTCAAAAGCTAACAATATAGATAATAAATCTATTACAAATTATAATTACAAACTATGTTTTTTTCTACTTTTTGTATTGTATCAAATTCATGGTGCTCATGGGAGCTTCATGTGTATATTTAATGTGCTTAATCCTATTCCCCAATTCTTTTACTTTTTAAATTTACTTTTCAAACAAAACATCACAAATAGGCATGCATTACAAATACATGCACATATACATGTACAGATGAAATAATATATGCAGCGATCTACAAAAATTCATGTGATGTTAACAGAGGCATCCGTATCAAACAGAATTGCAGTATTTACTATAAGTTATTTAAGACAAATTCCTAAATGACACCTTTTCCAAAAACTGATAAAAACTGTTACCAGATCTCCCACAAATGACATGGCTTCTTTATTGTTGCAAATGTTAGTTTTTCCATGGTCATACAGTGAGAGAGTGATTTCAACCACTGACCTCCTGTTGGCGGTTCCATGCATTTTCATTTACAGTATATGTTATGTATTACATGGAGGATTCATATATTGAACAGTTTATTTGTTTACACTTGAAAATGTTGTGTTAGCTGGGAATAAACCCAAATGCATAATCGTGGGGCGTAGTGGTATTCTAATGTATGTAATTGATTATAACATTCATATTATTCCTCATTTCTAGTTATTAGTAAATGTAACCATATTCCACAGCTAAATGTGGGTATGCCTTACAATGACAGTTATTGTCACTAAATTATGCATTTTAATGATCTCCATATTAGATGTGTTCAATTGGAACTGCATATTCACAGGCATTTAAGGACACATTATAGATGCTGGTGTATATATGTTTAATTGTGTCATTATTACATTTATTGACATTTCTCCCTGCATTTGTCTCTATGTTTGTCTGTTTCTTTCCACTCTCTGTCTCTCACTCTTTTCCTTATCATCCCACATCCTGTTGGATCTATAGACCAGATGGAGACATCAACAGAGACAGGTCTGTACCCATTCTTTCAGTTCTCTTTTTCCTCATTTTCTCCCTTCACAGATGGGATCTTCAGTCTTCCTCTTTGCTGAATAAAGATATATGCAGCCTTGCACTCGCCCATGTTAAAATGGACTAGGCCACTACTCCTAGCGGTGTTGCAGTGGCTTATTATATCTAGGCCAAAATGAATGCATAGGGGACATGTCAATGATTATAATGACTTATTACCTTTTTTTCACTGGAGTGCCTTCATCTTGACTAGAATAATGAGCGGTCTGGCACACTAAAGGTCATGGATATTGAGGGATTCCAAGAATCTTGCACCAAAAGCCTGAAAGAGTAGGACTTACATAAATTATCAAGACATCATCTAAGCATGTGCGTCACTTATGAGTCTCCCTATTAGCTGTTGCTCTAGAGATCAATGCCCGGTAAGAATATGTTTATATATTTGTATGGCCGAGGGCCACATTTGCCTGTGCAGTTTTGACATGACACGTTAGTAATTATACAGCCTTATAGTTATGTTTTAGGGGACGGGTGGGGAGGGGTGTCAGGATAAAAAAAAAGATGTTTTGAGGCTGGATGTATTTCTTAAGTTCAGTGCTTAATTAAAAAGCCAGTCATACCCTGGAAATACTACGCTGGACATGTGGTGTCAGGTCTATGCAAGAGGTTTTTTTATTTTATTATTTGTTGTGCCTTCTGTGGTGTTTAGTGCAGGGGTTTTGTAAAAGAGTAAAATGTTTAGTGTTGGGCAGCTTTGCTCTGTAACATCTTTATGACGGCTCCTTTGGATGAAAATGAACCATGGAGCTGAAGGATAAATGATGGGTTGTCATGGCAACGCCTGTAGATGAACCGCATTGCTAAAAAAAGTTGCACACATACCTTGTTTTCCCACTCTCTCTCTCTCTCTCTCTCTCTCTCTCTCTCTCTCATGGTCTCTCCCTTCTCTATTTCACGGTCTCTCACTTTATCTACCTATTTCTCTTTCTTTCTCTCTCTCTCTCTCTCGCTCTCTCTCTCTCTCTCTCTCTCTCTCTATCTATCTCTCTCTCTCTCTGCTTGTGTCTGTGTGTCAGAGATTAGGAAAGTGAGCACAGATACAATTATGTGTTCATCTCTCTCATCCCTAGGACAACTTGTTTGTCCACTACATTACTCCCTGCAGTGCCATACATGGGAGAAGGACAAGGCTGGACCTCATAGTTATGGACAAGGACACAATGATGCCACAATTCACAATAATTAGGCTTCGCCGATCTGTTTTCATCCTTGCTTCACACATACTCAAACCAGTATTCATATGCAAATTGAATTGTCCTCTTCCCAAAGTACAATGAAAATATTTTCTGGCACTGTTTGGACTGTAAACTTTAGTCGTGATTAATGAAATCACCAAAGCAACCTAATGCAACCTTGATCACTACTTAACTGAAGGCAGGGGCACAGAGGAGAGCTTGAGCACGTGTACTGGATCCCCACTGGGCCACAAGGGCGAAAAAATAGCTCAGGGCGGAGGGGCTTTGCTGTGGGCCTACCCCACACCCTTCCTTCTGCACACTGCAGCACGCAGGCACCTGCAGTCATCCCACCACAATGCATCATTCTGCCCCAGGCCCAAGCAGTGAAGCAGTGGAGGGAGAGATATGCAGTGTGTTGATGTGTGAAAGTACAGAGAGAGATCTAGATGCCGTTCAACAGCTGTTATTACATGATGTAACTGTACTGTGATGTAAGCTATATTGCTGCACAATCAATACAGGTTCAGTGTACCTTAGAGATGCAGAGTGGGCCGGAAATAATAATGAACATCTTGTATTGGCTGATACCACACACAGACGGCCGGTATTTGTAATTTTTTAATGAGCGGTAATATGAATTAATGTAGCAAAGCTATTTATGCCATTTCCTAGTAGCTTGGTTGATGCATTATTATTATTCAGATCAAGCTTTTCAGAGCCAAAGCTTTATTATTGGTTATTCTGTGTAATTTTATTGAAATGTACTTTTTTGCTAAGCCATGCTCACCTTGATCATTTTTAATGTAAGGGCACTGTATTCCAAATACAATTTCTGCATTTCCCACACTTCAGTGGATTTTAGGGAAACTCGCACAAGCTGTGGTGATTCAGTAGAGGATTTCGTTTGGACAGTGATTACATTTCATTGTGGCATATTTTCTGGACAACTCCTTGACAGAACACAGTCATATGGGTTGTGTTATGTTTTGATACATCCACAGCGACACACAAGTGAATACAAGTGTGAATGCAGCTGAGCTGATTGAATTTTAAGATGGTTTGTGTTCAAGTTGGTCATGAATTCAGCATTTCATTCTTTAAATTCATGTCCACACACATCGTTTTTCTGTGTAGAGCTTGAGCCTCATTAATTCAATGTAATGGATGTTTTACTTTACATTTTGCAACGTATACTGCATGTCAGTTTTTTAACTGTAAATGTGCATTACATTTGAATGAGGTGTTTATGTTTGATGTACCTCAAGGTGGAATGCAACATTTCTAGGTGTATTTACTCCGTTTTAATTTTTTCAGTAAAGAGGCCAAGTGATGTGAAAACAATTCTGGTTTTTGAAAACTGATTTTCATTTTGACAGATATTCTGCATGTTACAATGGAAAAGCATTGCATTGTGTGCATTGCATTTAATGATTTTCCAGTGCACAAATAGCAACAAATATGGCCCAAATGTGGCACATCTGCAGTTCCCTTATGGCCCACATTTGGATGTAAATGATGGCATTGACTCAGGGTCAGTCCAGCTGCCTCAACTCAAGTCACAAATCGTAAAGTCTGGAACGCACAACACGTGCCATAACCCAATTCAAGCCTTGCTCATGACATTTGGCCCACGTCTGGCCCACAAAAAACTTGCCAGTGCCATAACTGAGCCGTAAGTGCCACAAGTGCCACAGATTATGCTCATACGTGACTGCTTTCTGGGTGTTTTTTGTTTTGTTTTATCAATTTGGCACTAATAATTCCCCGTAATAAAGATTATGTGGAGCTAGAGTTAACCTTAACTCATTTCTCATGTAATTATAAATTCTAATAACTTATTCTGCATTAAAATATTACAAAATGCAATGTAAGTTATGTATTCAATATGTCATCTTGGGTTAAATGTGACATTTAAAAAGCATAAAAGGTAAAAACATCCATAAACTAGTCAATTAAGTTTTGCCTTAACATACAGTTGATACAAAAAGTGCCATGGTAGCTGGATTAAATTTAGGTATGTCAGTGCGCAAGTGAATTGTCCTTCAAGCTGAAGCCACTATGAGAAAAATGACTAAGCATATGGCTCATCACAGTGACATTCCTTGGGGTATTTCTGATTTGCTTATTATCTGAAGAAACCTCAAGATCTACTGCTGGAGAGGGAATGTGGTGTACTCCCAGCTCAAACATGGCTGATTCACCTAATGAAAGGTCATTATCATGATCATTAGCTGCTGAGCTGGCAGGTATGTTGGAGCAAGGAGGACATGTACTGCTGTTGTCTTACAAGACTGGAGAATATAGGGCTATGCATATTAAAAAGCAATGCTGATTTCCCAGAGTGCCATACATAAATAAGCTGTATGACAAATGGCAGATCTTAAATTTTCATATGAGCATTCTGTCCAAACTGAAAGGTTAAAAATGAGTGTTGTGATTAGAGCTGTACTGATTATGAATTTTTATGGCCAAATTTTGCTGATGGATGATTTAAAATTACTAACAGGTCTAGAACTAGAATGCAAGAATGACTAGGTTTACGTTGTTCATGGGTGCTGATCATTTGTAAATGTTGGTGTTAAAAGTTTATGTTGAATTTTTATTTAAGTACTTCAGTAATCAAGTAATTCTGAGGACATTTCCTCACCATTTGCTAGCTCTCCAATTTTTTTGTGTGCTGGAAACCCATCTAATGTGTTTATGAATCCCCTGTAAATAAGTATAAAAAAAAACAAAGGGCCTCTGTCTGGTATGCTAGGCTTTGTCTCTGCTCACGGTAGAAAAACGACATTTTGGAGGTTTTTATACAACAAATGGACTCCAAACGTTGGAAATCATGAACCAAGATGAAGAAATTGTTCTATTCCTGCTCCATAGGTGGGTAATTTTGATTTATTTTTTGCTGTAGATGAAACCAACTCTATATTCAGGAGGGAGCTAACTGCATGAAAGTAAACACAGACCAACAGTGATAAGAAACTAAGTTCAAATATTGAATAAAAATGTACATACAAGTTAAAATTCAGCCATTCAAACAAACTGTTTAAAAGCATCTGAACGTAAACAAACCAGAGAACAATGTTTTCCCACATTAGAAGTTACCTTTAAGTGTTCATGAGCTTGGTTTTAATATGTTGTATATTATATTGCAATGGTTTTACATAGCAAGTAATTGCAAGATATTATTTTGTCAATATCATACAGCACTGGCCTTAGTATATTTTCAAATTGTGCTTTAAGTTGGATCTTATTTATGTAAAATCAAAATGAGTTCAGCTAATTACCAGTCAGTACATTCAGATTTATGGCATTAGACAGGAGCTCTTAACCACAGCAACTTACTGTTGTTTAAAATCTTGCTACAGATTTTGCTGTGTTGATGCATGTCACATTAGGTGTTGTGCTAATTGTGGCACTTGAAGAACAGTGGGTGTTACCCACAACGAGAACAAAATATGCCAGAATTGTGACAATGGCATTATAAACTGACTTATAATTAACAGCTGTGTTTTATACACTCTATAATGGTACTACTAGCACAGCTGTCTTACATATCAGGATGTTACTATTAGTATATTTGTAGAAACCTCACAGAATCTTCTGTAGAACACAACTGAATGCTCATTTTCACCCTACTAATGTAGGTGGCCTCAAGCTGAACGAATTCCACAATGAATTTGACGCAGCTTTCACGAGTTTATGCATGCCTTTATGCGGTCCTGTCTATTTGATTCCACCATAAGTGACAGGCATATGTGTTGTATGAATACGAAATGACAGAGAGGTCCCGTCAGAGATAAAATGATAGATGAATGCTTCCAGACGTAATATCACTGACTAAATTTGGCCAAGTAAAATTGGCAAGCCAACTGAACCATGGTGACATTTTCACGCAACGTGGTTTGACATTGTGTCTAGCCAATAAAGAAGCTGTGGGCTGGAGTGAAATCAGATTGACAAGACGTAGCTAAGTTGGAGGGCACAGCATCAGGTCCACTCACACGGCCCAAACAAGTCCCTTTTGTCTGTGGTGATGATTCCACAGGTGAAAATAGGTTAGATCATTTATTCATTCATTTCTTTATTCATACATTAATTCTCTGTGACCTCTTCTTCCTGTTCAGGGTTGATGTCCATTTAAAGTGACACAGAATCAACCTTCTACACTTCAGTCTTGTTTCTGCCAGATTCTCCTCACTGCCTTTCCTTTTTCTTATGTCCGTCTTGCTTTCTCCACTTTTGTACTTCCTCCCATTCTCTTCTCTTCCTTCTTGCCTCTCTGGTTCTGCCTCTCCCTCTCCGGGGTTTCAGCTAGAGAATGGTTGCTGTGGGAACGTGGAGAGTTATCACAAGTGCGTTTACGTGAAGAACAGTGTGGGCGACAGAGAGATGGAGAGAAAGGGAAGGAAAAGGATTTTGGGGAGAGAAAAATGGACAGGAATTTTTCCAAGGAGGAATAGTATGCAGGAAATAATGTCTGAAAATTACAGAGGGATAAGGAAAGGATTGATAATGTGACAGAGAAAGCGTGTGAAAGAGAAGGAGAGGGTGTGCACATGTATACACCCACATACCAGCAGTTATAAAGCTTGGACATGGTCATTATTATACAGGCGCAGACATTTATACAAGCTGCTGCAGTCATTCTTAGTTCTTGGACTGATTAGCTCTATATTTCAGCTTACATCTAAATGTTAAGTGTTTGTGTGCTTGTGTGTGTATGTGTGTAAGAGTGGTGGGGCGTCACCTTTTGCTAACAAAACCTGTATTCAAAAGGCAGCACTTGTGGGAAGAAATGCATTCACTGAATGCAGCAATGCCTTTTGAAATCACGTTTGTCTTCATAGTAAAATGTGAAATCTGACTGTCTTTCATGGGTAATCCTCTTTCTGTGGACTTACATCACTCCGAGGCCACTGAAACTGTTCATCATTGCAAATCAGATTACTTTTTTTGTTTGAGTATTGTAATCAAACATACCTCAATTTGGGAATGTATTAGTATTATTGTCTGCTGTACATGATGGTTTTATATTGACTGGGCAGTATTATGGTGCGATATCCTTATCACAATAAATTAAGTCTCAATAAGCTTTTCTGAGCATACTGTGAATAAGACTTCTGCATTGTGTCATTACAAAGAGTTTTATAAGTGAGCCAGCGGAAATTGTTCACAATTATTTTGTTTTTATCTCGCATTTAGATTTAAGGAAGATTTTTAATTTTCCTGTAAAGTTACCATTTTAGAGACATGGGGTATTGTTCCATTCATTGCAGCAAATACATATAATGCACTGTAAAAATGTACTTAAATGTTGATTTTATTTTTTCATTTTGCCCATTTCTAGCATATTGTTCAGCAGAAAACCACAGAGAACAAACATGATGAAATCTGAGATAAATGATGATGGAAACACACTGTGTTTAATTTCAAATTCAAATCAAGGCCATGTGAAGATTCAGATCAAAGTAAGGGCATTGGTGCACAGGAGAACAAGCTGTCACTAGTTTCATGTATCATGCAAAAAAAACCATCTCCCCAGAAAACTCCTAGTGATCATGTAGCTTCAGGAAGCCTGTATGAAGAACAAATGCAGTAAAAAGAACATTGGCAGCCATTTAGACATTACTGTTTAGACAGGTTACTATTATATAGTCAAGTTGTGAAGTTAAACTACATTAGTTACATTATATATATAAAAAAAGAAAACAAATAGTAAGCTTAATGAACAGGATACATTTTGCTGAAGATGGTTCCTCCAAATTAAGGTGGCAATTTCATAAAGATGGTGAGAGTCTTTGCAGTCATGCAATAGTCTAACAAAACTGCATGTATGGTGTATTAATATTCTGTTTTCTCTTCTCTAAGAGAATTACACTTTGAACTAATTATTTTTTTATATATCAAAGAGGTTGCATGAAATTAATAAATTATGTAAATTCAAAATGTTCTTTTTTTGAATGTGTTAAGGTTTATACTCCTCATGTAAAAGGTGCATGAAAAGTAGGTATGGTAGGGGACTTTAGAGGGAAAGCTTGTTTGGAAAACCTAATTGCAGCAGATTGTATTTCAACCAAGAACCAGAATAAAAAAAAAACATTTCACCATGTATTTTTATTAGGCAATCATATCTTCATTAAGAGTCGTTTACAATAAACTTTTCCTGCTGAAGTTTTTACATGATCAGATGTTAAGCATTAGCAACATGAGTAATATCTCTCAAGACCAAGACATCACAAATACCAGCATAACACAATGAACTGATGGATGACGAATTGATGCTGGATGGCACAGAGTCAAGAGGAAGGTGAATCCAAGTCCTGTGGCAAATGGTTTTAAAAATAAACTACTAGAGAGAGAAGATTTTGGCCAATGGGCAGTTAGATTGATGTAGAACCCTTCGTGTATTCATGTGAAGCCTGCCCCTTTCCACCACAAGCTGAACTGAAGACATCCCTCTTCTGCAGTCTACAGCCAGCACATGGACACACTCCTTTTAAAGTCCCATTTCTTGCCCCTGCATCTTTCCTTCTCTTTTCTGCCCATCCAGATCACATCATTCATTCACCCCTCCTTTCCCTCTCTTGCTCTTGCTCTCTCCTCTTGTTCTTGCCCTCTTTTCTCCCCTTCCAATTCTCTTTCTTTTGAGTTGATTTTTCTGTTGCTTATGTCCCAGGTTTAAGTTGGCATTCCCTTCCTGCTCCTCTCCCCCTCCCGCTGTGTGTCTTTGTGTCTGCTTTAGCTGTTGATGCCGCTGAGTGCTCTTGCTGTATTTGATATGTACATGTTCAGTGTAAACCTGACAGATTAGATCTCTATTGGCCTGTAGTGGAGGCTGCCCCAAAATGTATGGTTCTCTTTTGAAGAAGAAAGAGGATGATGAAGGAAGTATGTGCACTTAGCAAACATGTTGCAAACATTTAGAACATAGGTCTCTCTTTTAATTAGGTATTCGTACAAACATAGACAACGGGCATTAGCAGTAGTGTCCATTATGAAAAAGCCAGTGTTCATTAGTCAGTGATGGACAAATTATTTTGTGTGACCAATGTCAGGTTTTTTTTTCGTCATAATATCAATACCCACAAAAGCAATGCTTTTTAATTATCATTTAATTAAAGCGATTGAATTTAATTCCTCCAACAATATAGTTGCTTCTGTGTAGTATAAGATATTGACTATTAAGTTATTAGTTATTTCTAATATGCTTTTGTGCATTATCTATAACTCAAATGCATGGAGGTGTGTCCAGTGTAATTACTGTTTTCTAAAGTGTAAATAAATATTTAATTATTCCATTTAATTTAAACCTTGGCTAACATCTATATTAGACCGTTATGATCTGTTAACATGTTTTGTTTTTTTGTTCTTCATTAATGCTACTACTGTAGTTCTATTCACATATTTATGTGCCTCTGTCTAAAGTAAGCCTTTTGACAGTGTGGAAGTGTACAGAGATATGCCGTTGAAATGTGTTTCACAAGAAATAGTTCATTCATTTGTTTAGCAAATCTGTTAATAACCTATACTGCCATCCATTGTTGACATATCACTTGTATTTTTAAATGATTTAATTCATCCTTAGGTACTAGCACTTTTTTAGCACTTCTATGCTGCTCTTATTATGAACAGTGATTTTCTTTCTTTTTTCTTTTTTTTACTCATTCATAGCTATAAAAGATAAAATTATATGAGGTACAGTGCTGAATAAAAAGTAGTCAAGGTTTTGTCCATTTTATATAAACTGTGTATAGAATATTACTTTATTCTAATTTAACACAACTAACTACAGTCCTGCATAGCTTTACGTAACAATACTGCTTTGGCTTGATATTGATATACATGCTTGTATAACTTCATAAAGCAATAGATAAAACGTTAATGTCTATGTATCGCTACATAGACATGCCATATAACTATACATAATGCTGCCTAACTGTGCTTCAACTGCTGCTGCTATAGTGTTTGTACTGTATGCATGTGGCTGTCTTTGTTGTCTGTATCCTTTTGTTTCTTTCTTGACTTTTTTCTCTCTTTTTTTCTCTCTCTCTTTCTCTCTCTTGCTCTCTCCCTGTATCTATCTCTATCTTCCCCTCCTTCTCTCTCTCTCTCTCTCTCTCTCTCTCCCTCTCTCTCTCCCCTTTCTCTCTCTCTCTCTCTCTCTCTCTCTCTCTCTCTCTCTCTCTCTCTCTCTCTCTCTCTCTCTCTGTCAGGTCACCACCCTATTCCACCTGTACTACTACTTGTACCAATCCTACCACCACCACTACTGCTACTTCTCCTGCTACTACTACTACCTCTCTCCACACCAGTCTGACCGCAAACAGCCACTCGACCCATCACCAGTACTGCTGCCCCGCGCGGCTTCTTCTGCCCAAGCCACCATGCGCCCTCCCCCCTGCCCGGCATCCGGAGCAGGCAAGGTAAGGGCCAGAAGCCCCCTTCCAAAACCAGCCCCCACCCCTACCCCCCACCTTCTCCAATCCTGCACCCCACCTCTCCACTCACCTTTCAACTCTTGCTTCTTACCCTCACCTTCTTACTCGTTAAATTAATTACACTCTCAAATACTCACTTAAATACTTTCTCACTGAAGAAAGAGAGGAAAACGTCCTATGTAACCTTAACTGACATGAAATAGTGTGGACAGGTACAGATATTTTTACTGAAAACATTATTAGAAAACTGCTTATTGTACTGATTCTATATATGTGTCAGTTTCTGAATTTGAACAAAGTATAATAAACTTGTAACAAAAACCTGCAAGCAGCGAATGTATAAAGAAGTAAAACGGATTTTAAATCTTAAAATCTTTATAATTCTCAAGTGAGGACTTTAATTTGTATTCTGTGCCTTAGCCTGCTGAATTGCAATTACTGAATAATACTGAATAATAAATATTGGTAATAGGTTTGCTTTTATTTAGCTTTATTTATTGAACTTATGAATTTTAGATTTTAAACCTACAAATGCCTTTTTCATTACTGCCCAGTTGGACAAGCTTAGCACAAAGCGGATAAGTGCTCAAATTAGAAATGTTCAGATTTTTTAAGATTTTTAAAAGTTTTTCAGGTAATTATTATTCTTTTATGTGTCTGATGCAAAACATAGTCCAGTTCAGTAGTATTTTTTGGCTGACTGCTCATTATGTCAAAGTTCTGTTTAACTTATCCATTATGGCCACAGATGCCAAGGAAAAAAAGTATGCACTGTGATTTTGGAATCATGGTTTTGGTTAAATTGTTCTTCATAAAAGTAAAATGAACTAAAAGACCAACATTTGACAGATATTTAGATATTTCAAACAATATTTGATAATATGTTAATTGTAATAAAGAAAAGCAGCATGATCTGTTATCCCAGACTCTAATTATAGTGCCTGCAAAGCACTCTACTTTAATGCCTCATACTAATATTCTGTAGTTAATACAACTCAAACTGTTTAACATACATACTCAGTTCATTCTGTGTTTAGAAAATCCCAGCAGTGAGGGACGTGCTATGCATTTGTGGATTTAAGTTTACAAATGGAAAATGTCCCATAGAATATAATGGCAGAATGTTCAGAGATTCAGTTTCTAACTGCCATTGATGATGTCACAATAGGCCACTCGGTCTCAGACAAGGCACACAGGCATGGCCCCTCTTCCACCTCTCTCTTTCTCTCACTCTCTTTCTCACTCTCCTTTACTTCACACTCTTCTATATCCCTCTCACTCTCTCATTCTCCTCTCTCCCTCTCAGTCTTCACTCTCCTTTCCCTCTCTCTCATACACACACACACAGGCTAAATAGAAATATTTAATGTCTGAGATAAGTCTACATGTATGACACTGTAATTTTCTGCTCAGATTTTTCAAGATCCAAAATGTCATTGAGTTTTTGTTTCATTACTGTAATTCTATGAAGATGCAGAGGTGAACTACATACAGAAGCTGAATGAACACTTACGGTTTTCAATTACTTCAATTATTCCTGCCTTCCCAGTCCCCGGGTGTGCAATTACTTCATCCAAACCGAAATAATTCTGGTCAAAATTAGTTTTGCAGAATGATTGACACACGCACACTCACACATCCTCATATCGCCTGTTAGCACAGCGTTCCTCCCACCTCATCAGGCATGAATCACACACAGAGATGTAGACCACAACGGACACGATACTCCTTGCTCCCCCACATGCACTCATGCTCTTCACACTCTCACTCCTTCTCTCTCTCTCTCTCCAACCCACTCTGAATTCTCCCACACATTGTCACTGCATGACCCACACAGTCATCATTTTTCTCTCTCTCTCACTCCACCATCTGCCCACTTCCACACTGAGCAGTTCTATGTGGTCTATTATTAAAACAATGATTTATAAAAATGCATATTTATCATTTTTAGATTAAGAAAATGTGAGGCATTATTTACAAATCAGGCTTGTTTGGGTTAGACACATTTACATAAAGCATTTAAAAATGGCTATATACATGTATGACACATTCTTTTAGTTAGCATTTTGTTAGTGCATGCATTAGAATCCATTTCCACTTGGTTGGAGTTTTGGTCAGACTAAGCTATTGGAAGGGTTGGGGGAAGCCAGTGGATAAAGTTAACTAACGATGTCTTAGGTAAGTCTGCCACCTGGTGGACCTAAGGCATAATACAGCTTTGTTGTAAATATTGAGGTCAAAGAATACATTACTGTTTTGTAATGTAGGCCTGAATACTTTAATGTCCAAATATGAATCAAATGTTAAATTAAAGTCCATTGAGTAAAGATACATCTTAATTTGTTTAACAAGGATGCCAAATTGGGTATTTTAGGCCAAGAGTGGGTGGGCACATATTTACTTTATCCATGCATTCATCTACGACATCCTCTCTCTTTCCCTGTTACCATATTTTCTCATTCATCCTCTTTATGTGCTTGAAACTGTCTCTCTCTCTCTCTCTCTCTCTCTCTCTGCCTTTCTCTGCTTTGTGCTCCTGTCCATAGAGAAGAGGAAGACGATGACATCGCCCATCAGTTCTGTTGCCCCGCCTCTGAATGCAGTAGCCCCTCCTCTAGGTAACCAGCGCCCCATGGTCCATCCCCTTTGCTCTAGTCTCGCCTACTTCCACCAAGACACAGTGGCGTGAATGCTTGTCCACAGGATGCTGGATCTCAAACTGTGCATCTGAACTTGCCAGTTAAACGCTCAGCATATTGACTCTAAAACTGGCTGAACTGAACATGTAAAAAACAGATTTACAAACAAATAATTAAAAATCCTTCCTTTGCACTAGCATGTCACCTGCATCCCTTCCACCTCTCTGACATGGACAGATACCTTCTTTGTGCTTAAGAAAGTTAGGAACAGGGAGAAGAAAGAGGAAGAACAAATATAATCCCAAAATGTCAGAAGCTGGATGAGCACCAGAGTGGTGGATGAGCTGAAGAAACGCAACAAAGGAGATGAGCCCTTATCCTCCACCTCCTCCCCTCCTCTTGTTGATACTCTTTCTGCTTTTTATCCATAATTTCTGTGATTCTGCTCTTTGGACAACACTTGCATTGTCTGCCAAATCACTGTGAAGCTACACTGTCGTCTGTGTTGTGCTGTCTTGTGTTGCTCTCACCAAGTGTGTAGAAAAAAAAATGAATGTGTGCGTTATGTGCTTTACTTTAGTTTCAGTATTTGCCTCCTTTCTCTCAGCAGGAAAAGAGATACTGGCCCATTAGCTTCACTTTCAACAAAACTTCAAGAGTCTACAAGTGAGGAAAGGGTCAATATTTTGCACTACTAATATGTAGTGCACTGTATCAGGTCGGCCACAGGTCAGGTGTAATTGGAACCTTCCTAAAGCCATATTTGAATGTACAACTTCTGAATTCACCATCCTTATTATGTCTACCTCCTTTTGTCCTCTTAGCTTCTTGACGTTCTGCACACACTGAGATTTTGGCCTCATCTGCTGGTCATTTCTGAGCATGTATTTCACTAGATGTTCTTCTGTAGGCAAATTCTGAACCATGTGCCCCACATCACTTTCCCTTACCATATCATCCAAATGAGACTTATAGTGTATGTGCTATTGTACAGGATTTAGAGAATATAATACAGTGCAGGACACTATTTTGATCATGGGGAAGACCATGGAGAAGAACACAATTATAAACATGATTAGATTAGCATTTAGGCCTAGTGATATATGTCTCCTCCATTACCTTTATACAGGGTTGAGGAATTAGATCTTACTGGACTTGGTGCTTTTTTAAAAACTGATCTTTAGAGGAATCCATCTTCTGAATTACACTATTTACTAAATTATCCTGGTATACAAGTAATATCTAAAGCTTATATTAAAATGCTTACTACACCTCAGGTATACAAATTACAGCATAAAGGTGGCGTTCAGCATCGTTTTAAATCAAACCATTTTTGTCATTGCTATGCATTTCCCTCTGATCAAACCCTAAAGTGTCTGTGCATATTAAAACAGCAGATTGCTGATGATGTCAGTTCATTAGTGGAACAGTTGGTCTGATGTCATAGTCTAAGGAGGAATGGGGTGAAGGGAACAGTACATTTTCCTGAGAAATGCACCTCTGATTACTATATATTCAAGCCCTCTCTCTGTCACTCCCTCACACAAACACTGGAAGTAGTGCTCAGAATATTTTCATTATTGCAACAGAACAGCAACTTTTACAAAAAAAATATAATCGTATGGATGAGGAGTGATTCTGTTAAAAAATATCTCCTAAACAGGTGTGCACACTGCAGAGAGGAGGGCTCTCTATGATGCCATGTGATACAGGTAATGGCATTGTTGCACAAAACGATTAGCCTAATGTAAATGACATTAAAAAAAATACTACAGTGCGAGTTTCTCCAGCTCTGCATGCATGTTCTTAAGACTCATTGCTAATGACTCTTTCATTATTGTGACTTCTTGTTTTTTCTGTAGTGTATTCTTAGCTCGTTTTCTTTTATGGTATATTTGAACATCTCTGCTGAAGTCTTTGAGACTAGGCCCCAACAATCCTTAAAGGGTTTAGTCTCGCTTTTGTATAAATTGGCATAATAGCACTTTCTGCTGACAGAAACACTTCAATTTGTGATTCATTTCTTTGACTTGGTTTTATTTTGGATAGCGTTATCTTGCTGCTCATGCTAGGGTTGGCTAGTAGTTTGTACACAGAAGCAGTTTAATGATAATTGTTCTGTCAAGTTTTTATACAAATTAGTAAATTAGTTGCCTACTTTTCTTGGGGGGGATCATATTTATTTATTGATTGATCGCTTGATTGATTGACTGACCTACATGCAACTTGCACTAGAATTGGCTAGAAAGTTCACACTTACAAGCAACCTACCAATAAAGATTCAGTATTATTTACTTTACTATGGCTTTTCTTCAGGGATGGCTGTTTGTTAGTTAGTTAGTTTATTTCTTTGTTTGATTAGGCTAGTAGCCAAGGGATGGACTGCTTTTGAACTGAGAGCCAATTCTTGGGCAGAAGGTGGGGCTTGATGCATGAAAAAAAGAAAACCCGCCCCCTCCCTACACGCCTCGAAAATGATGGGGAGCCCCTACAGATTTCATGCTCTCAGTTCTGTTTCTGTCAGGCTTCCCGTGATATGGGGAATCTTGCCAGCGCGCTGCTAAAACATACGATGTGAATTCCAAGAGCCTCTACAGCTAATTCCGAGATGAATGGTGGATTCCTGAGGCTGACTGAGCCGGAGCTGCTCAATGCTGTATTTAGCACATTCTCACCAAGGGAATGAAACGATGACAGAGCCCTTCTTTACTATTTTTATCTTCCCCTCCACCCCACCCTTCTCTCTCTCTTTCTCTCTGCAATGCTGTATATACAAAGACACTCTTTCTCCTGCCAACTAAGGAGGTGGAACATTCATTGATATCTGTATATTACATGAATGATATTGGCTATGATATAACATCAAACTATTAAAGAATATAATTTATTGAACTATATAAGAATGTTAATGATGCTGGTTATGATGTTGATGATGACTGAATAAAAGCTCCAATGATTCAGATAAAAAAGGAGTTGACTCTTCAACAAAATTACACCACTGCCTTTCCCACACTGTGCAAGATGGCTGACTGATATATATATATATATATATATATATATATATATATATATATATATATATATATACGTGTGTGTGTGTGTCTAAACGTGGTTGTAAATCCTGGGCCTGAAGTGGCTCTGTCCTGAAAAGTTCAGTTTAAAGTTATTTTGACCAATAACCGACCGGCTATTAGTAGCTGATTGATTGTTTATTTGCAAGACTAGACCCCCCCAAAATCAGTTATAACACAGATAGCTCTGAAACCAGCTCTGAAATATTTTATACACACAATTATAGATATAATACAAATGAGCTGGCTCATTACCTATCATCAAAATGTTGCCTTTAAATGCAATTGATTCCCACATATTTCATATCAGAATATCAGTGGTGGACAGTAATGAAGTAAATGTAATTCGTTACTGTACTTAAGTACTTTTTTTGTGTATTTGTACTTTATTGAAGTATTTCCATTTTTGGTGACTTTTTACTTCAACTCAACTACATTTCAAAGTCAAATATCCTACTTTTTCCTCCACTATATTATAAAAATCTGACATTCCTTTTGGTTTTTGTGTGGATAAAACGGTAACATGTCTGAAGAAATCTCCCGGCTCCACACATCTGTCCATGCACCACCGTTGCCAGGAAAAGGATAGATACAGTCAGGGCGCTAAAACAAGCGAACCTCAAATTTCTTCGCCTAAAAGCAAGTAATAAGAATGGCAGAATTTTTATTTTAACTTTTGTGCATATTTGTCAACAGTGACTACTGACAAAAACGTCTCCTGAGACATCCATGTTTTTCCTTTGTTAAACCTTTTAATAAATCTGTGATGTCCAAAACAATGCCTGAGGAAAGACTGCTGTCTGCAGTCTCTGTAGCATGAAGGAATTTATATTTTTGGACTTCCCTGGTTCAACTTGATCCATGTTTGTCTGACTGCAGGCCAGTCACACTCATTGTGGTCTGCGTCGATGCAATGTGTAGTTAGTAATATTTCTGGAGAGATGCAAGTCAGGCTCCGGCCTAGGTTTTGGTTTGTTAGTGTAGGTTTGAGGCAGAATGGGCTTAATACCAGACAGCAACCTCTGCTGGTTTGGAGGGGAAACACATTGAGTGTATGTGACAGTTAACATAACATTCATTGTAATAAATCTTTGGTCATTTCTGTTGCGTTCATCAGTGTCAGACTAATTAATGACATTCTATTAAAAGACCTGTGAACCAAGAGTATTGACACTAGATTATTTTCACCTACAATGCGTTGATGAGTCTTGTTACAAAAATTATAATACAACATTTGAAACATAATAAATCATGCTACTTTTACTTTTGATACTTAAGTACATTTGAAGGTATATACTTTTGTACTTTTACAATCTGAACTGATGACTTCTACTGATGCTGCCGCAAAACAAAGCCCTGTAGGAGGGACTGAGGTTCCATTGGCCACAGCACTGAATAAAGGAGAGTCAACTCTGTCTGCTCTTTGGCTTAATAAAAGTGATGGCCAAGAAGCGTGTCTAGCTGAGGGAGAGCAGCGCGCCTCAAACAAATAATCTGTCACAACCGTTTTAAAATGCTCCAACTCTGAATGGAACCGTCAGAAATGAGTGTATCCGTGAAGGTGAACTTGCACACGTTATTAGTTGAGGCTGATTGGCCCGCCCAGGCCCAGCCGTGGTTATGCCCCTGGCCTCCATGAATCACAGTCTTTATTAAGGAACCCTTGAAGAACCACGCCCAAATTCGGTAGAGGAATGTGATTGGATAGTGATTGCTTTGCAAATGTGGAACGAATACAGCACGGCTTTCAGCTGAAATGCATTCCCTGATTTGCATTTTGCTTTGGCACGATCACTGCGCCACACAGTGGAGTACAATATAGTTGAGCTGATTGCATTTTTAGGTGATTTGTGTTCAATTCTGACATGAATCCAGCATTTTATTATTTAAATGGAAATCAACACGTGTAGTTTTTTTTCCTGGTAAGAGACAGAGCGACATTAAATCAATGTACTGAATATTTGTTTTTCGTTATGGCACGTTTTCCACATGTCTGTGTTTAAAAGTAATCTCACGTGAACTGCATTACAATGTGATGTTTATTTTTGAAGTGCTTCACAATGTAAAGCAATACAGTTGTGTACTGATTACATTTTGAGGTGACTGTATTCAATTTTGGCACTAATTCAGCATGTAATTTTTAAAATGCAATTACAATTGTTTTTCAGTAAAGAGGTCAAATAATGTGAAAACAATGTAACAGCGGCTTTGCTTTTAATTTTGGGACGTATTTTTCATGTTTGGAAAAGCAATGACGTGGGTGGATTGCATTTCACATTGTCCTATTGCAGCGATTGCTTTTCAATTTGGCATTAATTTCTCTCCATAACTCACAGGCATGGGCCTTACTAGCAGGTAGATTTTATGGAAAGCATACGAAGAGAAACACTCCTGTCATCTAACTTCACTGAAAAAAGCTGATTCCCACAGTTAAGTGGAGTGTATGTGAGGTTATGTTGCTGTTTTAACCCCAAAGGCCCTGGGAACATCATCAGGCTACCTAGCAGAGTGCACAAAAGAGGACTTAAGACCTTGGATGAGAGATTCTCTAGACATGAATGATCTCAGATTCCCTGCTTTGCATTCTCCAGCCTCATAAGATGTTCTTGGAGAACAACAAGTGCTGCTTTATCGGCCAGAGGAGGGTGCCAATAATTGTCGTTTTGCTACAAATAATTATTTCAGAATAAATCTATTTCATTTAAATGTCTGATTTTGATTAATTATTTGGTGTGAAATGTATTAGGTGTACAAATAAGTATTAAAGCTATATATTTGTTTGTTTGTTTGTTTGTTTGTTTGTTTGTGTCACATATAATTGTTGTTAAAAATGTAAACATTCCCCCACTTTGTTATTTTATGGTAACGTATGAGTAGTGTTAAAAATCACAGCTTTCATTTTATTAAAGAAAAATACCATTTGAGTATAAGTTCCATCAAGGAATAATGACTGCAAATCATGTGTATTTATTTGTTCTCTTATTGTGGGTAATATTGTATATTAAAGTGAGCTTTGGTTGAGATGATTTAAAGGTGGTGAGTTTGATGTTAGTGATTGTGAACATAACATGAATATGTCATTTTAAGTTTTTTTTTTCTTTTAATCATATGACACTTGGCATTTTAAATACTACGCAGCTGTTACCATAAAATGACAAAATTTGGATTTCCAAATTTACTTTATCCAAAAAATGCTTTTGAAGATTCTTATAACCCTTTTTACTCATGTGATCAGGGGTGTCAATAATTGTGGATGAGACACAATAGGAGTTTGGTTGCCTCTTGGTAGTAATCATCTTCAAGTAGTTCCTTGAATGTGTGTTAATGGGTTGACTTCCACAGCTTAAAACGTATTACAGCCTTACTAATGATGTAGGCTATAATACCAATTTCAGCTCCTGAAAATCTTAAAATTTGTGACTGAAATAAAAATGATGTATGTTTCAGTCCTAATGCAGATCTTAATCTGTGCAGAGATCACATCTAATTCTTGCAGGACCATTCTTAAAAGGGCAAGCTGCGGACCAGAGAGTCCAAAAGTACAAAAGTCGTAGAACTCAGAAACAGCAGAGAGGTCTGCGCTGAGGCACAGCAGTAGACAGAGGGGCAGAGTGATGGGCAGAATATCCAGAGGTAACAGAATTTGACAGATATGGCAGGGTCTCACTGGGCACGTCTTAGCCACTCCACTCGCACAGTGATGTCCCTGTACTTGTTGGTGTGGAATACTAAGGAACCCTGCTGGTTGTCAGCTGGCTGACATGAGAGCAGGGCAGTTCTCAGAGCAGTTCTCAGAAAAGGGGAGATGTTACAATATGTTTCCTCTATGGTGCATGTGTCCAGAAACTTGTCCTGACCGCATTGAGCCAGATCGTGGCATACAAGCATGTGGAGGAAGTCAATCCAGCTACTGGGGACATCACTTCCTAATAAAAGCAATGTATGGCCAAAATTTACAACACCTAGCTCCTATTACTTTTAATGAAGAGAAAACATATATCTACAGGTAAATATTTGTTTGCTTAAGATACAGAGTGTTAATGTTACTGTGGTCTTGTGTACCTTGAAGGATTTTAAAAAGAAAAACAAAATAAAAGTCTGGTGTTGGAATGAGAAACAGGACTCAATTAATATTAAAGACCATTTGTATGATTTCCATCAAATATGCTTTTTGTGAAAATCAGCTGAAGTTTCCTAACAGTTCACTACCGCTCCAATATGTTTGCATGCTGAAAGTAAGTCTGGTATTCATACTTCGGCTATGTATGCAAAGTAACACAGAACGTCTCCGTAGTTTAATCGAAGAAGCTGTATGTGGAAACGTAAACACCTGCAACATTTGTCCTGCATTTTACACTGACTTTATCCCACTAGCTCACGAGTAGAGACTCCGTGTAAAGTCAGAGTGAGCGCATGTGCGAATGGAGCCGCTAATATCCCAGAGTATGTCCAGCACACACTGCACAGGGACTTCCCCATGCCTGAAGAATGCGGAACATTTCCCACTGCCAGGATGCATCTGACACAGAAATCTGTTTGCTACTTGTGTGAAAGGACCATTCCAGAAACATCTTCAGACCTAATACTCTGGACTTTTTCTGTAGTTCGTATGTGAGCAGTGCTCAAGAAGCATAACACTATTTCAGTCAATCAGCCGCATGGAGAATTCATGTTCATGCAGAGGATGTAGAAGCAGAGGGGGAGGGGAAACATGCATTTGGGGCAGCGCTTCTGAAGGTGCACTGAAAGGAGGGGTGTGTTTGTTTTGCTGTTGAGTTAACATTTCATCACTAGTCGTTCACTAGAATCATATACAGTGCTCTTAAAAATTTAAAATTAATATAAAATCTGGTCCAATATGGTTGCCAAATTAAAGATACTAAGAGCATGGGTGAAATTAGATTCTGATAGTTAAGTTGTAAGTATGACTTAGTAAAGTGTGGAAATAAGATAAATAATTTGTGGCCACAACTTAGTGAGGTGTGGTATTAAGATTGTTCAATTCTGTTTCCTATGAGATTATATTTTTGTGTCCAAGGAAGGTAATGTTTGTCCTTGACCTTACAAAGTGTTAAAAGAGGATTTGATCTTGTTGCCACAGGTTACTTTCATTAAGAATGGATGTCAGCATCAGGGCTCAGTAGATGACCAAACCAGGGGTTTAGCTTCTTCCATTTTCTGTCTGCCTTGTGGTTCTTGATTTTTGTTCTATTTTAAGGAACTCTAAGCAATTATAGATGATCATATTTCTCATTAACTACATAACTTACATACGTAGCCTTAAAAGTAATACTGATTGCTTTTGGTGGAAGTCACTTGAACACTTATAGGGGTTGGAAAATGAAACTGAAACACCTGGTTTTAGACCACAATAATTTATTAGTATGGTGTAGGGCCTCCTTTTGCGGCCAATACAGCGTCAATACGTCTTGGGAATGACATATACAAGTCCTGCACAGTGGTCAGAGGGATTTTAAGCCATTCTTCTTGCAGGATAGTGGCCAGGTCACTACGTGATGCTGGTGGAGGAAAACGTTTCCTGACTCGCTCCTCCAAAACACCCCAAAGTGGCTAAATAATATTTAGATCTGGTGACTGTGCAGGCCATGGGAGATGTTCAACTTCACTTTCTTGTTCATCAAACCAATCTTTCACCAGTCTTGCTGTGTGTATTGGTGCATTGTCATCCTGATACACAGCACCACATTCAGGATACAATGTTTGAACCACTGGATGCACATGGTCTTACTGGTGCAATGTGCAATTAATGAAGATTGGCCACCAGGCTGGTCCAATTTAGCCATGAAACCTCCCACACTAAAATGACAGGTGTTTCAATTTCATTGTCTAACCCCTGTAGTTTCAAACATAAAATATGATGACATCTAGACATAAACACATCTGAAAATGAATCTGGCGGTAATTTCTTCTGCTCTTCTTTGAAGACTTTACACTAGATGTTTTCTTACATTGCTGTATGAATTTGGTTGGATTCAGACATGAGCACATTGATCAGATTTGTATCTAGTGTTGGATGAGTATTTCAGGATTACAAATGGCACTGCAACTTGTGTCAACTCGTTTCTGGTGGTGCTCTATTGTTTTTGTGCACACAGTCCCTCTGCTCCATCGCCTAAAGCCGGAGAGCTTTATTTCCCTCTAACTGGTGCTTAGCATTGCACCAGGTAATATTGGGTTTGTAAAAGACTGCTTTAAATGTGCAGTTTTGCTGGCAGCAGTTTGTATTATGTTCCCTAAAGAACATCTGAATGCATTGTTCTTAAAAAAAGTAACTGCACCCCTCTGGTTTCAGCTAACTCCACCCCAGTTCAATTTTAAAATATGCTTAAAATTGGGAACGGCACTTCAGGTGGAAACAGTACCTCGCTCTAGGCTCGTATGCTTCTCATATTTATGAGCATGGCACGGGTGGGCATCATCGGGGGCGGTAACATTTGTTGAGTGATTAACAGAATGGGAGTATCATCATACTTTGGGACTATGACATGTCATCTATGCCTATAGCAGAGCTGAATCAGAGGGGGTTTTGCAGAGGTAGGACCGACCGCAATAAACAGGTTATTTTGACAATTTAATAAAATACATCTTATCATGTAATTGCTCTGTAAATATGGGCAAGAGGGCTTAACATTTTTTAAGCTAAAATTTACTCCTCTTCATTGTTTTTATCTCCCTTGATTCAAGCCATGTTCAAGCCACAACTAGTTGAGTAACCTTAATTTTAAAACGAGTAACACTTTAATATATATGAGTGTTTAAAATGTGTTAAGTGGAGCATATTACATTGCTGAGGACATATTAAGTTAACACAGTTCCTTGGGGTTTTACTGAAATGTCTGTGACATGTAACCAGTTATCCTGTTCAGGGTCACAGTGTGTCCGGAGACAAGGAGTGGGACAGTTCTACGTAATTCTACGTAAGAAGCAGCACAAAATCACAAACACTAATTTAATCCCATGTTTTCAGACTAAGGCAGGTCAACAACAACTGATTGAGTTGTTTTACTTCACAGTTTGTGGGTTGGTGGGAGCTCCAGATCCTCAGTGTAATGTGCACATGCACAGAAAACAGTGATATTTTCATAATACATCCCCTTTAATAGATCTGTTTTTCTCCCCCATTGTAATGTTTGCTGAGGCTATATGTATCTGACTCTGATCCAGTGAAACTAAACTCATCTCAATTTACTGCCCCTCCAGGCAATCCTCTCCCCAACCTGCCACTGGAAACACGTAGCTCTGAGAGTTTGAAGTCACTTCTCTCCAATTTCATTTGGAGATGCCATCTGCCTGTCTGTTTATTAATGGCACATGGGTGTTAATGGCAATGTTTGATTCAATATGGTACTGTGGGGGCGGCAGGGTGGTGCAGCAGGTAGTGTCGCAGTTATAGAGCTCCAGGGACCTGGAGGTTGTGGGATCGATTCCCGCTCCGGGTGACTGTCTGTGAGGAGTTTGGTGTGTTCTCCCTGTGTCCCTGTGGGTTTCCTCCGGGTGATCTGGTTTCCTCCCACGGTCCAAAAACACATGTTGGTAGGTGGATTTGCAACACGTCCATAGGGGAGGTGTGTGTGGCCTGTGAAGGACTGGTGCCCCCCCCCTGCACGTGGTGATTTCTGTTAGGCTCCCTAACTGGCGACCCTGAACTGGTTACAGACAATCGATGAATGAATAATGCTGTGGTGTCTTCATCCTTTTTTTCCATATAAAATAAGCTTTGACTGAAACAGAAATTTAAGCCAAACTGAGACAGAAACTAAACCGTACACCACAAAATATCAAACAATAAACAAAATCACTTTTTATATGGGCTACATCAATATCCTTGACATCAGGGCATGGTTGGCCAATTAAGACGAAATAGTCCATTATTTTTCAGTTATATCTTTTAATTCTGTCATTTTTGTTTGTTTTGAGATTTGAAACTGTGCCCAAATGACATTGGTGTGCTAACAGAAAGATACTTCTTCTCTCTTATTATTGTATTCTGTGTATCGAACAGGAAATTGTGTTTTTGGATGGAGTAAGGCTTCACAAATCATTAGGCTTTGTTTGTCTTCTGCATATTTGATTTGAATATGAATCTCTTGTTTAGTGCCCCTTGTAGAAACCTTTGAAGAAACAATGACACACAGCTGATGAACCACCTAACAGTGTTTTTTCTGCCCTATACACAGATCTTTTTCAGATATTCTGATTAATATAATCACATTAATGCAACTAGGTATTTGTTTACTGAGTGAGTTTTCTAAAAAAAAAAAATATGTAACTGATATTTCCTGGACAAGAGCCTCTGCAGATTGGTGATAGAGATTCAAATTTTGACACACTATTCAATTGTGTATTGAGGGACAGAATGGTCGTGATGTTTGTTCTTAAGGTCTTGGGTTCGATGCTTGCTCCAGGTCACAATCTGTGAGGAATTTGGTGTGGGTTTGGTGGGTTTCCTCTAGGTGCACCGGAGGAGTATTCTCCCACAGTTCAAAAACACATCATTACAGGATTAAGCAGAATTGTCCTCAACTGTGAGCTTGTGACTGACTGGGTGAATGTGTGATGCTCTTTGATGGACTGAACACTGACCAGGTTGTGCTGCTATTTAGTGTTCAATGCTTCATTTTATGCACAGAATCCATTTTCACACTGAATATGATGAAGCAATTACAGAACATGAATGAATGAATGAGTGGTATAGAGATTTGACTGCACCCTTGCTGTGTTGAGTGTGCTGTCACCTTTTCTTGTATGGGCTTTTCTCCAGCATTTTTCATGGCTGTCTGGCAGAGATGCCGAATTTATGTTTATCTGAGGCTACAACACTGAAAATATTTGTTTTAGATTTTTTACACAACTTGCATCTTCAAGGATGAAAAAAGAGCTGCGTAAAGCTGCAGGCTCATGTTTATGCATTCAAAATATACAGGATTATGAAAAGTGAACCAAGCATAAGCCCACAGGCTGCACTCTGCTGTATTCCTGCAGAGAGAATCCGTAGTCATCCTGTGGTGAGTAGTGTGTACAGCTCAAAGTGAATGACAGAAGCCAGAGAGAATATTATGGTGTGTGTTTGTGGGCGCGAGTGTGTGTGTATGGTATTGCTACAGAAAACCCTTATTATCTTTCGATGTGACGAATGTTTATGTCCCTCAGCAGGCTGTTTCAAATTCCCTGTCTATTATAAACATGACTGCAGCCAATCCATCAAGCAAATGCTTTTTAATAACAGCCTCAAGGAGTCACCACACAATTGAACATTTGAGGCTACTACATGAATGACCTATGGCTATTCTCCATGATGATGTGTCAAAATGGAATATTGATCCCAGAAACTGTTAGCCTTGATCGACCTGTCCACCTGCCTCTTAAAACCTGGCCCCGTCCCTGACCCTGGCCCTTGTCCCTTGTCCAGTTTCATCTAAGGTACTGACCTCGCAGTGACTTACACTTATCACTCTGTTTACAGCACATGTGGCACTGCTACTCACTGGTTGAAGGGAAACTCCAGAATTTTTCCAATTAACCTTTAGATGTTGCATCTTATATTATGCAATCAAATGCCAGAGACAGTATTTGTACTATGAGTATTATGAGTAGTTTCTCTGCATTTAGAAAATGACTGAAAGCCCTCATTTTCAGGTGTATGAAATCAACACAAATTCTACACAACAATATACAATTAATATAGACAGTGAATGATTTATTTATGAGAGTGTAGAGCTTTTTATAACCTTATGGTGTCAGAAATCTTCTTTTTGAAACAGACACAAAATAAAAATAATAATAACACCATGTGAGCAAGCCAAAGGAGACAGTAGCAAGGAAAAACTCCCTCATATCTGGAGGAAGAAACCTTAGGAGGCACCAAGACAAACAAGGGGGACCCATACCAAGAAAATTGATCAGAGAAGAGGCAGCACAAACTAAGTCACAAAATGTATGACATACTGCCTCTCTTGTGTTGCCTATAAACTATGGATTGTGTCATTTCTGCCATCAAAAGTATTAAAACAATGTTCATTCATTTGTTCATTTATTATCTGTAACCACTTGTCCAGTTTAGGGTCGCGGTGGGTCCGTAGCCTCATTGGGCGCAAGGCGGGAATACACCCTGGAGTGGGCAGCAGTCCTTCACAGGGCGACAAACACACACACAGACACACATTCACTCACACCTATGAACACTTTTTAGTCACCAATCCACGTACCAACAGGAAAGCCACGCGGACACACCACACTCCTCACAGACAGTCACCCGGAGCGGGACTTGAACCCACAGCCTTAAACCCACAGCAAGTGACTGCGACACTACCTGCAGCTCCACCGTGCCACCCTAACAATGAAAATTTGTATTTATTATTTGTACAATTTTGCTATTAAAGGAACCTTTGAAGAATGTTTTTAGCAAAACAATTCATGGATCTGGGGTACACACTAACCCAAAACTTAGGAAAAAAGACACTCCCGTCAGTATCGTTTTGAGCTGCCTAAGTCAATAAACGTAGATTACAACATGTCATTCTGACTTTGTGTGGCTTCTACATACAGTCCATGCACTTAAGAATTGTCCTTTTTCCAGGTCTTTTTCTTAATCCACACGCTGAATTGAGCTTTGGCTCAATCTTATATAAAGGAAGAGACCCTGAATCCAATGGTTATGAACAGAGCTGCTTAGACAGAGTGAGAATAGTGTTGTGTTATTTGATCCTTGTGGTATTTTGATCAAAGCATTTCACAGATTTTTCACTCATAGTCTGGGAACTGTGCTAACTTGTGGAAAGGGGGGTGCGATTTGTACACTTTAAAATAGGTTCAGAAAAGGTCTCTGACACATCCAGGCCAGTAGATGTCAGTATAACAGTTGTTTCATATCGTGAGTTTGGATTCATTGGAGAAAATTATTAGTTGTTCTTTTTAAGGAGCTAGGGGCCTTACAGGACCAAGTACTGTAAACAAACATCCATCAATTTCAAATGCAGCTCATGGCAAATGTTGTTTACTTGGTTGCTTCTGGACATTTGCCCCCATGAAGCAAATAAGTCCAGTCACAAAAAATAAGCATGAAATAAAACACTACACACTTGAACTCTCTAGTCTTAATATCACCATGCTCAACACCAAACTTGGGCCAGAGGGGTATAAAGCTCCCAATGCACTGCTTTCTAGTGTGATGGAGCAACATTCAATATGTAATGATTGTGATACAGAACTAAATAATCCAAGATCTGTACCTGATAATAACTTATGTTCTTCTGTTTGAATGCCATCAAATTCTCATAGGAATGTTTTAATATCCAGTGTAAAGCCTTCCAACTAGATTAAAAGCTTCAACAAAGGACAACAAGGTACATATTAAACTCCTTCATTTCAGAACAAGTGTTAAATGGTCAGGTATTCTCAAACAAAATTTGGCCAAATAAAGCATCTGACACTAGTGATACGAAAGAAGCGAAGCAGGAGAGAAACCCATTATTATTGTTGCTAAACCTGAGGGAGTATGTGAAAAGTAGCAACTTTTGAGTGATGTATTTATGTATGTATGTTGTTGTCACGCCTTCGTCCTGTCAGTCTGTTGTCCCCGCCATGTGCTTTATTTGCACATGGCTCTGTTTTGTTTATGTTCTAGTCTCCGCCTTTGTCCCGCCTCCTCGTCTGTCATCTGTTAACCCGTCCTTCTCGTTATCTGTCTCAGGTGCGTCTCGTCAGTGTCTTGTATTTAAGTCCCCTTCCTACACTTCCTGTTTGTTGGTCATTGTTCTATAGTTCTCATGTTCTCTCGTTCTTTGTCATGTCAGTCGTGTTATCCGGTCTGTCTCTGTAAGTTTCCACGTTGTCGTTTCATTTCCTGTCGTCTCGTTCTTTAGTCTGTCTGTCCCGTTTGCCCTGATTTGCTCCTCGTGTCCCGTTTAACCTGTTTGGCTCCCTGTTTGTTTTCGTTATGTTAAAGTCTCTTTGTTTTGTTATTATTCTTCTTTATTAAATATACTGTGCTTTAGCGAATGCGTCCGCCTCAGTCAGTCCGCTCCGTGATTCCTGACAGAATGACCAACCACCAGGACGCAGCTAGCACAGACAGTTACTTTCGGAGACTAGGAGAAGTCCAAGCGTCCATAATTCGTGCAATGGTAGCCTCTAGGACTTCAGAAGAGCCGAATTATGGACAGAAGGACTGCTACAGCGGGAGTTGCCGGCTCCAGCTCCTGCCTGGCGCTATTCCGATTCCTAAACCTGAGGAGTCGACTCGTGAATCGAGTAGTTGCGCCAGCGGGAGTCGAAGGAGCCGGCGGAAGAAGCGTGCTGAAGTTCCCCCCTCGATGGTGGATTACCCCCTTAGGTCCGGGGAAATTTTTGGGGGGGCGTTAAGGGTAGGGGCTGTTAGCCTCACCTCCGTACCTCTGAGGCCTGAGGCTAACAGGGGCGCACCTCGAGGTGATCTAATGGGTGCGCCTGTGAAACCCCCTAAACCCTTTACAGCTCCAGCGCGAGCCAGGCGAGCAGCACAAACCCCTGTCCTCGAGAGCGCGGCGCGCGCCTCTCCTGTCTTCGTGAGCGCGACGCGCGCCTCTCCTGTCTTCAGGGACGACGTCGCTGCAGGTTCCCCTGCCTCCGAGGACGACGTCGCTGCAGGTTCCCCTGCCTCCGAGGACGACGTCGCTGCAGGTTCCCCTGCCTCCGAGGACGACGTCGCTGCAGGTTCCCCTGCCTCCGAGGACGACGTCGCTGCAGGTTCCCCTGCCTCCGAGGACGACGTCGCTGCAGGTTCCCCTGCCTCCGAGGACGACGTCGCTGCAGGTTCCCCTGCCTCCGAGGACGACGTCGCTGCAGGTTCCCCTGCCTCCGAGGACGACGTCGCTGCAGGTTCCCCTGCCTCCGAGGACGACGTCGCTGCAGGTTCCCCGGCCTCCGAGGACGACGTCGCTGCAGGTTCCCCGGCCTCCGAGGACGACGTCGCTGCAGGTTCCCCGGCCTCCGAGGACGACGTCGCTGCAGGTTCCCCGGCCTCCGAGGACGACGTCGCTGCAGGTTCCCCGGCCTCCGAGGACGACGTCGCTGCAGGTTCCCCGGCCTCCGAGGACGACGTCGCAGGTTCCCCGGCCTCCGAGGACGACGTCGCAGGTTCCCCTGTCTCAGTGATGGCGGCACCCGCCGCTCCAGTCCCCGTGATGGCGGCACCCGCCGCTTCAGTCCCCGTGATGGCGGCACCCGCCGCTCCTGTGTCCGAGACTACGGCGGCACCCGCCGCTCCTGTGTCCGAGACTACGGCGGCACCCGCCGCTCCTGTGTCCGAGACTACGGCGGCACCCGCCGCTCCTGTGTCCGAGACTACGGCGGCACCCGCCGCTCCTGTGTCCGAGACTACGGCGGCACCCGCCGCTCCTGTGTCCGAGACTACGGCGGCACCCGCCGCTCCTGTGTCCGAGACTACGGCGGCACCCGCCGCTCCTGTGTCCGAGACTGTGGCTACGGCCTCTCCTGTCCCCGTGACTGTGGCTACGGCCTCCCCTGTCCATGTCCGTAGGTCGGCCCGAAGGACTTCAGGGCCGATCCCCAGAACTGTGCCCAGGCTGGTTCCTCAGACTACCCCACAGACATTAGCCAGTCCTGGGCATCCACCTGTTACTTTGGTTCCCTTGTCTGTCCCTGTCCTGGTTCCCCTCTCTGTCCTTGTCCCTGTACCCGTGTCTGCCTTTGTGTCTGTCCCGGTCCCGGTCACTGTGTTGGTGTCAGTCCCTGTAAATATTCTTGTACCTGTGCCCCTGCCAAGTCCTGTCCAGTCCCCTATCAGCCCTGTCCAGTCTATGTTTCAACCCCCGGTTCAGTCCCCTGTTAGTCATGTCCAGTCTCCGTATCTGTCCAACGTCCAGTCACCCGTCTTGTCTCCAGTCCAGTCTCTGTCTCAAACCCCTGTCCCGTCTCCGGTCCAGTCTCTGTTTCAACCCTCTGTCTTGTCTCCTGTCCAGTCCCCTGTCAGTCCTGTCCAGTCCCTGTTTCAACCCTCTGTCTTGTCTCACGTCCAGTTCCCGCATCCGTCCAATGTCCAGTCACCTGTCTTGTCTCCGGTCCAGTTTCCCTTTCAATCCCCTGTCCAGTCTCCAGTCCCGTCTCCGTTTCAGTCTAGTGTCATGTCACCTGTCCTGCCTTCGGTCCAGTCACATACCCCTGTCCAGTCTAACGTTCCTATCCTGTCCAGTGTCTTGTCACCAGTCTCTGCTCCCGTCCAGTCCCAGCACCAAGTCCTGTCACCTGTCCCGTCTTCTGTCCAGTCCCTGTTTCCATCCAGTGTCATGTCCAATGTCAAAAACCCTGTCAAGTCCCATGTGTCCACTCCTGTCCTGTCCAGTCCGTTCTCGTCTCTTGTGGCTCCCCTTTGTCAGTCTCCTGTCATGTCCCATGTCCCGTCTCATATATTCGGTCCTGTCGTGTCCCCAGCTCCTGTGTCTGTTCCCGTCCTGTCCTGAGTCCTGTCTCACTTGGTTCCTTGTCTTGTCTTAGTCTGTCTTGTTTTCCGTGCCCTCTCCTGTGCCAGCTCCTGGGGGGTTTAGGAGTACGCGCCCGGGAGTTGCGCGTTCTTGGGGGGGGCATCTGTCACGCCTTCGTCCTGTCAGTCTGTTGTCCCCGCCATGTGCTTTATTTGCACATGGCTCTGTTTTGTTTATGTTCTAGTCTCCGCCTTTGTCCCGCCTCCTCGTCTGTCATCTGTTAACCCGTCCTTCTCGTTATCTGTCTCAGGTGCGTCTCGTCAGTGTCTTGTATTTAAGTCCCCTTCCTACACTTCCTGTTTGTTGGTCATTGTTCTATAGTTCTCATGTTCTCTCGTTCTTTGTCATGTCAGTCGTGTTATCCGGTCTGTCTCTGTAAGTTTCCACGTTGTCGTTTCATTTCCTGTCGTCTCGTTCTTTAGTCTGTCTGTCCCGTTTGCCCTGATTTGCTCCTCGTGTCCCGTTTAACCTGTTTGGCTCCCTGTTTGTTTTCGTTATGTTAAAGTCTCTTTGTTTTGTTATTATTCTTCTTTATTAAATATACTGTGCTTTAGCGAATGCGTCCGCCTCAGTCAGTCCGCTCCGTGATTCCTGACAGTTGTGAGCATGTATGTGGGCATGTATGAGTGAGTATATATGTGAACGTGTGAGTGAGTATATATGTGAACGTGTATGAGTGAGTATATATGTGAACATGTGAATGAGTATATATGTGAATGTGTGAGTGAGTATATATGTGAACGTGTGAGTGAGTATATATGTGAACGTGTATGAGTGAGTATATATGTGAACATGTGAAAGAGTATATATGTGAATGTGTGAGTGAGTATATATGTGAACGTGTATGAGTGACTATATATGTGAACATGTTAGTGAGTATATATGTGAACGTGTGAGTGAGTATATATGTGAACGTGTGAGTGAGTATATATGTGAACGTGTATGAGTGACTATATATGTGAACATGTGAGTGAGTATATATGTGAACGTGTGAGTGAGTATATATGTGAACGTGTATGAGTGAGTATATATGTGAACATGTTAGTGAGTATATATGTGAACGTGTATGAGTGAGTATATATGTGAACGTGGGTGAGTGAGTATATATGTGAACGTGTATGAGTGATTATGTATGTGAACGTGTGAGTGAGTATATATGTGAACGTGTATGAGTGACTATATATGTGAACGTGTATGAGTGAGTATATATGTGAACATGTGAGTGAGTATATATGTGAACGTGTGAGTATATATGTGAACGTGTGAGTGAGTATATATGTGAACGTGTATGAGTGAGTATATATGTGAACGTGGGTGAGTATATATGTGGACGTCTATGAGTGAGTATATATGTGAACATGTGAGTGAGTATATATGTGAACGTGTATGAGTGAGTATATATGTGAACGTGGGTGAGTATATATGTGAACGTGTATGAGTGAGTATATATGTGAACGTGTATGAGTGAGTATATATGTGAACGTGTGAGTGATTATATATGTGAACGTGTATGAATGAGTATGTATGTGAACGTGTGAGTGAGTATATATGTGAACATGTGAGTATATATATATATGAACATGTATGAGTGAGTATATATGTGAACATGTGAGTATATATATGAACGTGTATGAGTGAATCTATATGTGAATGTGAGAATGAGTATATATGTGAACGTGTATGAGTAAGTATATATGTGAACGTGTATGAGTGAGTATATATGTGAACGTGTATGAGTGACTATATATGTGAACATGTATGAGTGAGTATATCTGTGAACATGTGAGTATATATATGAACGTGTATGAGTGAGTATATATGTGAACGTGTGAGTGAGTATATATGTGAACGTGTGAGTGAGTATATATGTGAACGTGTGAGTGAGTATATATGTGAACGTGTATGAGTGAGTATATATGTGAACGTGTATGAGTGAGTATATATGTGAACGTGTGAGTGAGTATATATGTGAACGTGTATGAGTGAGTATATCTGTGAACGTGTATGAGTGAGTATATCTGTGAACGTGTATGAGTGAGTATATCTGTGAACGTGTATGAGTGAGTATATATGTGAACGTGTGAGTGAGTATATATGTGAACGTGTGAGTGAGTATATATGTGAACGTGTATGAGTGAGTATATATGTGAACGTGTATGAGTGAGTATATATGTGAACGTGTATGAGTGAGTATATATGGGAACGTGTGAGTGAGTATATATGTGAACGTGTATGAGTGAGTATATATGTGAACGTGTGAGTGAGTATATATGTGAACGTGTATGAGTGAGTATATATGTAAATATATGTGAGTGGGTGAATTAGTGAGTTATAAGCCAGTTCCTTGAAGTGTTCTGACGACACCGATAATCTTTTCCTAAATGGAGCTAATTATTTCTGCAGCAATTAAAGGGGGATAGAGGGAGAATAAAGGCATTTGTTCATTTCTTCTCACAGAACAATATGAACAAAAAAAGAAAAAATATTGAACTCTGGTTTTCAATAGAGAATGTATCATATTAAAGAGCACAAGACGATTTTATTTCATTTCTGTAACTATTACAATGTAACTGCAAAACATAAAAAACATAATTAACCCTATGGGGTCTGAGGGTATTATTTTCATTTTAGCATACCTTCTTTGTCTTTAAATGCACATGGTCCCCATATATTTTATATCAAATTATTCAGAACAATCTCAGATCTCTCTTTAATGAAGACCCATTTGATGTAGAGTGCTGTGAAAAGAGATAATTTGGTCCTAAAACATTGATGTCAATTTTTAGAAAAATGTCATCTCTTGTGAAAACATGCTTTTACCCAGGAGTGAACATTAGTCAGTTTCACACTAACTTTAGACAGACTCACGTATCCAGTTATTAAACATCTTGAGAAGCAAATGAACATGGACATTGTGTATCTAAGTTGCTTTCTGAGTCTCCTAACTCACTTTGGGTCACTTACATTCTCATGATGAGATAGAATTGAAAGGTCACACTTTTAAAAATGATTCTACAAGGGTTCTTTATTAAAAGACAGTATTATGACAGTATTAGGGCCACAGTACAGAAAAAAAGATTCCTAGAATAAATTTAGAATTCTGAGAATAATCTCTGAATAATTCTGACAATAATGTCAGAACAATTCTGAGGAATATTAATTGTTTTTGCTCCCATTTTTCATGTGTTGACCTCAAAGATCTAAGACTTTTTCTATGTACACAAAAGGCCTTTTTTCCTCAAATTTTGTTCACAAATTTGTCTAAATATGTGTTAGTGAGCACTTCTCCTTTGCCAAGTTAACACAGTTGCCACAGGTGTGGCATATCATGATGCTGATTAAACAGCACGATTATTGCACAAGTGTGCCTTAGCCTGCCCACAATAAAAGGCCAATCGAAATTGGTAATTAACTGCTGAGTATGCTGGCCTTGCAAGAACTGGGAGGCTTTCAGCATCCAGGAATTGTTCACACATCCTAAGGTACACCTGTGCAATAATCATGTTGTCCAATCAGCATCATGATATGCCACACCTGTGAGGTGGATGGATTATCTCGGCTAAGGAGTTCGGCTAAGTGCTCATTAACACAGATTTAGACAAATTTGTGAATAATATTTGAGAGAAAAGGCCTTTTGTGTACATAGACAAAGGCTTAGGTCTTTGAGGTCAGCTCATGAAAAATTGGTGCTAAAGTGTTGTTTATAGTCTGTGGACTCTAAATCTTGAAGTGTTTCGGTGACACATTTGGAAATATGTTAATAAAACACTGAAAAATCAAACTTGATGTGTGTGCGGGTTCATAGACCTCAGAGGGTTAAAGCAAATTTATTCAATGAGTGAATTCTATGGCAGACAAAACCTGTTTAATTACAAGCAGAATGGCTCACACATCCTCACAATATGGGGCCATGCATTATCATGCTGCAACATGAGGCAATGGACATGGAAGAATGGCTCAGGATCTCGTCGCGGTATCTCTGTGCATTCAAAATGGCATCAATTAAATGCACCTGTGTTCGTTGTCCATAAGATATGCCTGCCCATACCATAACCCTCGATTCCTCGAGCCTCCATGAGACATGCGATTCACAGTGTTGACATTAGCAAACCGCTTACCAGCAGGATGCCATACAGTTTGCTGTCTGCCCTGTACAGTGAAAACCGGGATTCATCCATGAAGAGAACACTTCTCCAACATGCCATATGCCATTGAATGTGAGCATTTGATGCAGTCAGGTGGAGATCCCGATGAGGACGACGAGCATGTAGATAAGCTTCCCCAAGACTGTTTCTGACTGTTTGTGCAGATATACTTTGGTTATGCACAGACAATCTTAGAGGTGAAGATGCTGGATGTGGAGGTCCTGGGCTGGTGTGGTTACACGTGGTCTGCAGTTGTGAGGCCAGTCGGATGTAGTGCCACATTCTCTGAAACACCTTTGGAGATAGCTTATGGTAGAGAAATGAACATTCAATACAAGGGCAACAGCTCTGGTGCATCAACTTGCATCATCTGTGTCATTGTGCTGTGTGTTAAAACTGCACATTTTAGAGTGGCCTTTTATTGTGGCCAGGCTAAGGTACACCTGTGCAATAATCATGTTGTCCAATCAGCATCATGATATGCCACACCTGTGAGGTGGATGGATTATCTCGGCTAAGGAGTTCGGCTAAGTGCTCATTAACACAGATTTAGACAAATTTGTGAATAATATTTGAGAGAAAAGGCCTTTTGTGTACATAGACAAAGGCTTAGGTCTTTGAGGTCAGCTCATGAAAAATTGGTGCTAAAGTGTTGTTTATAGTCTGTGGACTCTAAATCTTGAAGTGTTTCGGTGACACATTTGGAAATATGTTAATAAAACACTGAAAAATCAAACTTGATGTGTGTGCGGGTTCATAGACCTCAGAGGGTTAAAGCAAATTTATTCAATGTGAATTGTGAATAAGTGAATTCTATGGCAGACAAAACCTGTTTAATTACAAGCAGAATGGCTCAGTTGTCTGTTGTGGATCGTGTGCTTGGACGCTGGAGGTCACCTTGAGTAGTGCATTGGTCAGATAAGGGAGGTGCAGTCTCTGGTGGCCAAGAAGCTGAACTACAACAACTTAGATAGGTACCTCAATGAAATAGAGTAGTGTCAACTGAAAGACTGTCCAGCTGTTATTTTGTTTGTTGGATTATGTGGACATTATGTGGAGTATCTGTAACTGGTCAGGATGATGAAAGTACACACAACCCCATTCAATGATTGGTTAGATGCTCATTTTAATATTTCACTATTCTAGGATATTTGTAGTGTGGGCCTGATGTTTTCTTAAAATCTATTAGGATGAATGTGGATGTGTGTTTGTGCATACTGTGTTTTAAACCTGAGTGTGACATCCTGTACAAATTAAACGATTCACAATGAAGCAGAGTCTTTTTATCACAGCCTTTTAAACACATTACATGCAAACATTAGAACATGAGTCTGACTCTGTATGATCATGCATATTCAGACTGGGCCCATTTCCAGAATGCAAAGGAAATACGGCCAGTCACGTGATTCCAGGCACAGATTTATGAGCACTGTGTCTATTTATCTGGATTGTGGTTTGTCAGCATAGGACACCTGCTCTGTGCATTTCTGCAGTTTCTCCACACATGCTCAAACGCACACACCTCCCAGCACGAGCTCATTCACACATCTGTGTGCATGCATGTGTGTGAGTGTGTGCACAGAAGAGTGGTGAGGACTTCTCGAAAAGGCAGCCATGCATATCTTCAGAGAGAGTGACAGAGTGAAGGAGCCAGAATGAGGGAGTAAGAGAGAGAGAGAGAGAGAGAGAGAGAGAGAGAGAGAGAGAGAGATGTGGAGGGAAGAGAGGGTTTGGTTTATTTCTTCGTTCTCTTCAGACTGAGTGGGACATTTGTCTGGGCTGTGCAACGGTAAGATTCCATTCATTCAATATCTAATCTCTCTCTCTCTCTCTCTCTCTCTCTGTGTGTGCCACACTGTGCCCTGTACATATATCCTTATATTATAGTATATTATCAGCTGTTATATTTTTGTTGTTGTTGGGTATGATGCATGTGTAAAGCTGTGTTGAGTATGAAAGAAACATAAGCTTTAGTATTATTAGTAATAATATTATACTTATTACATTCATGTTAGATTTTTGAACATTTAGAAGACCAAAGTGTCCTTTATCTTCACTCAAACAACTTTCTGAGCATGTTCATTGGTCATAATGGTAGATATAGAATGATTTTATAGCACATTGTTTTGACTGGATAAGTTTGTACTTCATTTGCATAACACAGAGCAGGATAGCAGCTTTTTGGCTTATAGAACCATGCGAATTAGCCACAGTTATTAAAGCCTTTAGCACGTTTTTAATGACTTTTAACCACAGCTTCCTTTAAGGCCCATTTCCTTGCATCGGTGAATCGCCAAAGCACTAAAGTTTAAACTAGGACTGGCTGTACTTTATGTCTGACTCAGGGCTCTAAATCAGATCATTATATCTGATACTTTATTATCACCTCAACCTATATCACTGCTGCCATAACTTAACATCGTATCACTGAAATGGTAAATTTAAAAGAAAAAGAAACATTCTTGACTTTAATGTATGATGATGTAAGGTTGTATTCAGGTATTTAGCAGGTTCTTTAGTAAAGGCAGTGGTTCTGTTTAGAACCGTGAACATTCAGCAAAGTTCTGCATGTATGTATTGTTCATATTCTGAATAAAGGTTTGTTTATAATGGAAAACCCATTGTAAATGCTTTCAAGAATATTATGATGGTACTCTGTAGGAAAGGATTTCACTGATATTAAGAATCCCCTTTTGCAGCTTTTGCTATTGGCTGCGTTATTATACCGTATTCTTGTAGGTTCATTTCAGTGTACAATATTATTATGGAATGTTTGCAATATAGGATAATGTTTTCTGTTTTTGTAGCTTCACTGAGGCCAGCCTTATGTTAATGTTGCTTTAAAAATAAAGGCTGAACCCATCGGGCCCGAATGAAATGAAGTGTAATGTGCTGGAGTGAAACAACTCTTAATAATTTACCAGTTTTGGACCAGTGTGCAGCTGTAGGCCTGCTGGAGTTAGTGCTGTGAGCTGGGGGGTGAGGGGGTGATGGGGGGGGGGGGGGCAAACTGGATGCTTTTTCTTTTTTTTTTCTTTTTTTTGTCCTTTTGCTTTGCTTGGGTATGAAAACTCTGATGGTGTATGTTAAGGTTTAGAAAGACTCAGTTATAGAAGATATTCAGCCCCTCAGTAAAGGAAGCTCTTGTAAATGAGGCCGTTTGACAGGGCGTGTGGGCTGAGGAGGAGAAGAATATGTCAATAATGGGTTTATAATACATGGGTTTTCTACACTTCTCCTGTTTGGAGGTGAGAAAAGCAAGGGAGGGGTGTGTGGAGGGGTGAGGGAAACTAGAGCGAGCAAGCGAGAGAGAGAGAGAGAGAGAGAGAGAGAGAGAGAGAGAATGATAAAACGATACACAGAGAAATACAGTGACAGGCTCTGAAATCTAGAGGGACCTTTTGGACACTTCTTCTGTCTCGTCTGGGAAGCGGGAGGAGTGAAAGGGGGGATGGGTGCAAAAAGGAAATTGACAAACGAGTGAGAGAGGGAGAGACAGAGTAACAGAGCGAGAGGTCATGCTCTTAAATATTAAAATATCTAATATAAATGGTGTAAAAAATTTATTTGTAGGCCAAGACTAGAACACAACATCTTTTAGGAAATTTTAGCCCACTGTTGTTTTAAGAGCCTTTGTAGTTTAGTATCTTTTTTTGCCTATGTTGCATGTGTAGCATGTTTATATATATGCACTAGATGATTTATTTCATTCTCTACCTAGTATGAATTGGCTATAAGATATGAAGAACATAATTTACAAACTGTTAATTCACAACAGCATAAGCACTAGTGAATCCTGTGTCTGAGGAAACCTGGTTGAAAAATGGCAGGCCCAACCACTATGGCTGTCTATTGTTGTGGTTTGCCTGCTTGGCGACTGCACTAGTGAATTCTTCAGTATTCAGTGTGTATGACCTCTGGTGGCTAGGTAAGGGAACTACAATAATACAGGAACATACTTGGTAAATCTGACTAGAGTGCCTTTAAGATCTACCAAAATGTGGACCATATTTGCCCCCTAAAGCTTCAGTTTGCTCTTGTAGAAGATACTGAACATGGTGACCTTAGGTTTATTTGCAGCTCCTTCAGAGCATCATATATTCTTTTAATGGGTTTCTATGGCACTTATACAAGGTGCACATTTGTATATATGATAGGCCATGCAGCATGTTTAGTTATACAATAAAATCTGTTTTTATTGTTTCATTTTATTACCTTTTTCTATGTACTGCCTGAATAATCAGTCTGCCTGCCTAGTAACATAATCACAACCTAAAGCCATATTGTGCACACAGCAACACGAGTTAATGACAAAATCCAAACAAATCCATACCCTTGAATGTTAACTGTGTTTCGTCATTGTACTGGTGCTTGTGCAGGATTTAGTGACTGGATTTGTCCCGTCAGTGGCTCCCACAAGCTGTCAACTCCAGGCTCTTTAGGGACTTTAGAGCTGTGCTGAGCTAAAGCCGGTTATGCTGCCTTCACTACACTTTGTAAACGCACTAGAGCTAGCATTACTCGTTTTCTATCATTTTCAAATAGCTATCTACTTGTGTAAAACCCATAACATACCAAATAACTCTTTGTGTGCCATGTTCAACACCTTCCTCTTGAAAATATATGTTGTTCTTTCTACATTATAATTTCATTCATTCAGTCATTGTCTGAAAATGCTTATCCAGTTCAAGGTCGCAGTGGGTCCGGAGCCTACTCACAGTGTGGCTTTGTAGACACAGAGTGCATGTTCATGACTGAACAGTGTGGAGTCCAGATCCATCTTCTATACAACAATTTGTATCCTCTGTTCCTAATCAATTTAAATAAGCAATTAAAAGGAAAGGTGATGTAACTGGTTCTTGTTACAATGTTGGCAAAATAAACAGATGTAGGGAGTAGGGGCCAAAGCGTATCATGAGTTATTAAGACATTCCGATACTTATACCATATTGCCAGACACCTCACGTGGGCTTTGTATGGTTATAATCACTGACTGGAATCCATCTGTCGCTGCAAAGTTTATCACTCATTTTCTCTACCTTGTTTCTCTGCCGCATCGTATCATTGGACAAAAGACCACCACAGGACCACCGTTGACCAGATGAGCTAGCAGGGAAAGTACCCTGGTTCCTGCTTTCTCTGGGGGCATACACACAGGCCACACTCCAAACACGTGCAGGTTAGAAGATGTGTTTCATGGCACAAAGTCACTGTCGCATTTCACCATTACTGCCTGGATAACTAAGGATAGGCACCTCAGACCGGTGGCCATGCTACAGCTAGCTCACCATCCCACACAGAGAAGTGCCACTCCAGCACACATGCCCAGTAGCACAGTACATGTAAAACCACCGTTACAGTGTTATAAGTGTTTCAACTGAAAAGCCATGTAAGTGCGTGTTTAAAAAACTTCTAAAAGATAGTTCTGAGTATTATATCTTGCAGCCCAATTTGGCCAGAAGCAGATTTATTTTTTATCTATTGGTTTCCATAAGATTCTTTTAATTAAAACTCATAACACATGAGCTAAATAAATATGGCTCTTATTATCTGATATTTACTGGAAAAAATGGAACTTACTGATTTACTGCTCTTAATGAGCAATAATAAGGCTATTTAAGTTTTACCAGAGTTGTGATATTTTTTCTTGTTGGTTTAAACCAAAAAATCAGCAGAGTAAGTTTCTCCTACTGAGAATGATTTTGTTCTGTGGTTTTCAAACTGTGGGTGTTAGAGTTGGGGTGAGTATTTTGTTAAGCGTTAGTGCTGTTTCTTAAGCCTGGTCCTGGAGACACCCTGCCTTGCATATTTTAGGGGGTTCCCTGCTTTAACACACAGAGAAGGGAAAGCAATAAAGGTGCCTCCAGGACCAGGGTTGAGAAACAGTGTGCATGAGTGAGTGAGTATTCAAAGTGCTGTCAACTTTAACTCTTTAACGTGATTAATCTGGACACTTTATGTGTTCTTTATGTTTTTTTTTTAATGGAAAGTAATCATTTGATTAAATTAGTCCACCTATAATTCACTCATTTTACAGAGCCTAGTGCCGTATAAGCAGTGTTATTAGGTAATGTAAACACAGCGTTGCACGTCGTTATGATTTATGTAATTACATTTTTTTTTATCTATTGACCCCACTACTTCAAACCCATGAAACTGAAAGTAAGAGGCAACTGCTTAGTTAATGATGTTATAGGTGGAACTGCAGTTCTCTAATACACAGCCAGGGCATTTAACTGGCTGATGAGAATGTGCTTATCTGAGAAACACAAGCCAACCTTTTCAAACGGCCTCTAATTCAACAGCACTGAACATTTTAAAGAAACACTAGGTAAGATTTAGTATTTTCCTGGGCTCCCTCTACAGTTGCAGAATGTAATTCACTTTCACATCCTGTCCTGAAATCAAGGGGGAGTGGGGGAGGTGGTTTCATTTCAGTGCATAGGTGCAGTTTCTGCAGCGCTGAACACAGAGTAGCAACAACAGAGGCTTTGTTCTCAATACTACAGGTGAGTGGAGGATAACAATATTTTTTACTGTGATTTTAAGGTAAAACTACTACCTAATTTTCCTTTAATACACTTGAGCTGAAAGCCAACTGTCATATCTGCTGATACTCGTATGCTTGCTAGCACCATGAGCATAGAAGGGTGTGCCACCCAGAGAGCAAGGTCAATTTTATTAGCTAAAACTCCCAGCCTAGGCTAGCTGAGGCATCACTGGGGTTTGAACTGATTATAGAGCGGCCCAGGATAAAAGTTCATACCATCCATTGCAGATTCTGAACTCATATTCATAGTGACAAATTATGCAATAACAGAGGCCATGACTGTACACCCACAGAATGCACCTATATGATACACTAGGTTGCCAAAAGTATTCGCTCGTCTGCCTTTGCATGCATATGAACTTGAGTGACATCCCATTCTTAATCCATAGGGTTTAATATGATGTTGGCCCACCATTTGCAGCTATAACAGCTTCAACAGTGGAACACCTGAATTCACTGATTTGGATGGATGTGTGAATACTTTTGGCAATATGGTATAGGTGTGTTTTATTAAAAGATGAGTGACTAGTGGAAGGATGGTGTTTCTCATAAACAGTTTCAGTGTTTGGGTTACTTTTCAGTACTGGGCGTTATATTTCTCTGACTGTCCACTGACTCTATGAATCATTAATTAGACACACAAAAGCATATGGAGATTCGTCAGCTCATCAGTGGACTCCTTCAATGAGTGTGATAATTGATGAGGGTGACACTACATGGTCGCTTTTCCTCTGCAGTTCTGAGCAGCGTGGGCACTCTGAGCTTAAAGCTCCACGCAGCGAATGAATTTATGAATGGTTAATTTGTTAATATGTTTCGGCGGGAGTGACATTGTGAAAGATTAATGTGGCTGGTTAGGCGGTGGCTGTCAGGGTGGTAATCATGAAAGGGAGTTAAACGCTAGATTAGCCAAACACACATCAAAGCAGCTGTGGCTGACTCATCTTTACATGAAGCTGCCGCTGGAGTAGTGACACTGTGATGGACAGGACTGTCACGCTGTACACACTGTATTCAGACAATCGCTACAGTCCGGACATACTCTAGTATAAGCACATGTTTATAATATTGAATTGTACAATTAATAAAATAACATGCTCATAGTTTAATACAACAACAGTTATGTATATACCTGTGTAAGATAACCATTTGATGGAACAAGTGTCCATTTTGATGGCTAATTAAATGCAACATCTAGCTACTATACTGGGGAACTGCTGCTCTCACTTGTTTGTTTACATTCAAAAGCTCCACTTTCAGTTTGTGCTTACATTCACCCAGTGCTCTCCCAAATTTACAGTCAGTTCTAACTTAGGTGATCTGACCTAGCAAAGATAAGTCAGTATTACTAGTGATGTGTCGGTCGCGAACGAACCGGTTCAAAGAGCCGGCTCTTGTAGTGAACGATGAGAGTCGGTTCCCGTCTAAGACCGAGCCATTTTTTTCTAAGGCTTGTCATTCAACCAATCAGAGAACAACAAGAAAGCTCCAACCCTCCAAGCTGAGACACTTGGTTTTCCTGAATGCCAATCTGCCTTCCAAAAAATAGTTGAAGAAAATGTTAAATCAGTTAAATGTTTGTTGACAGTTGTGGTTGTTTTAATCACTAAAGTTGAATGCTGCTGTTTTGAACTTTGCAGAGTATTTGTTTATTTTATTACCCAGAAATGGATGATTATATAATTTAATAAGCTATTTTGTAATACCTACCTTTTGGGTTCCATTGGCTATATTTTAGAGTTTCAAAGTGATTTTTTATCAAGGTGTTTAAATAAAAATCCAGTAATTCATACAATTGAATGTGTGAGTGCAATCAGTGAGTTATTACAAGACAGCCATAAAAACAATTGGCCATTGCAATACTATTTATTATTTTTAATATTGAACAAAAATAATTTGTCCATATAGTCATGTAAAATGTAGGTAATATTGTTCTGTACCAGAGGAAATAAGTGGTAAAACAAAGAGCCATTTAGGAGCCGAAAGAGCCGGCTCCCCAAAAAGCCGAAATTCCCATCACTAAGTATTACCCTCCAATGTCCTCATCTCAGTTCATGAGAGAGAGAGAGAGAGAGAGAGAGAGAGAGAGAGAGAGAGAGGGAGAGAGACTAGTTTGTTTTACCCATTTACTGGAACTGGGGTTTTGTAAACACATTAGACTGGTTTCCAACATGCAAACAGACTGTAGAGCTAGCAAACAGTGATGAAACAGAATTTTATAAGTATTGTTTTTAGATTTAAATTGTGAACATCACCTTAAAAGAGTATTCTGCACCACTAACTGCACAGCAAATTCACCAGTGTTAAACTATTACACTGACAATAATAATAGTGTTGATGTAACACTGGTGAATTTGCTGGGTGTCCTTTTTGGGAGGCTAATGAAAAAAAAAGAAAAAAGGAAAGAAAGTGGAATGTCCAAAATTTGTAAAAGGTGAACTTAAATACAGTTTGATTTATGTCCAAAAGGTGAACAGAAATAAGTGGCAAAAAGTAAAAAAAAAAAAAAAAAGCCTGGATTTAAAATATAAAAATGAATATAACAACCAGCTGTAGCAGCACAGCAAGGTCAAACAAAGATCAACACAAACACCATAAGAAGATGGCCGATATCCCAAGTCCCGCATATTATATGCAGCTCCCTGATGCCCACAAGTCAGATAAAATCTCCCGGAATCTAGGTCCGGCTCCAGGGGTACTTCCCTGAAATGAGTTTGGGAAACTTGGGACGTCTGAAATGAATACCTTCAATTAACTGCAACTGGCTCTACTTAATGGAGAGTGATTAGTGTCAAAATACTTTACAAATGCGTAAATGTTAATTCAGAAATTAAACACACAAATAAGTTTCACTGTTCACAAATGAATACATCCCAATGTGTCTCACGGTCTGCAGTGAGAGTGACTTGATCCACAAATTCAGATTCTACAAATACATTTTAAATTCCAGACTTTGACTTTACAATATATGCAATGTAAATTTAAACAAATGTATTAATTTTCACATAAAAATTATGGTATGAACCAAAAACATGTATTTATGAATGTAATTGGATTTGTACAAACTGCAGACCGTGAGACACAATCCTTCCTGATACATGTGGATTATCTTATCTCCTCAGGAATATATTTTATGTCTAGTTTAGGTGCGAATGAATAAGACGTTTGCAAGGCAGCTGAGGTGGGTTTGGGTAGTAATCATCCTCATTTATAGTGCATGTTATTAGTGGCTCATTTGTGTATTGAGGCCTTTTGCAATTCCAGTTACACTGACTAGGCCTAATTCTTAGGCTACTGTAATGCTATGAACTTCAAGGTAAAACTCTCAGTAGGACACGTTTACAGAGGAATATATCTGTACTTTGTGATTTAAAGAATCAGGCTTAATCTGTGTCAGATATATTTTGTTGTCAGGAATCATTAAATCCATTTCTTTCCGTCCTCGGGACTAATTCCCTTGTAATTCCAGCTGAGAACTGTGGCACATCACTTGCTTGTGTTCAGTGAACATAGCAGGTGGCCACTAAAAGCCATTGAGTCTAATGTGGGATGCTAAGGGCTATAAAGTTTGGAGTGCAACCACATGATGCCTCCATTTGGCTCCATTTCCCAAATATATTCCCATCACAAAGTTAATTTACTAATGAATTGCTGCAACTGTGGATTGAATCTGATCGAGCTGGACCCAGTCCAGATACTCTTCACAGTGTCAGTGGTGTAAGAATTGTGGTTGGCTCTCTTAAAGGCAGATTTACTGTGATTATGATGCATTTATCCTACATGCTTAAAAGTGCATTACTCACTTTTAACAGTTTGCTCATCCCAAATCCAACCAGAGTCAGGGTGACCTCCAGCAGCCAGGCAGCTGAACCAAAAACAACAAATAGAGGACTTGTGCTTATGCTTCTGCTAAAATAGCATTAATTCATTCATTCATTGTCTAACCGCTTATAAATTCAGGGTGGCTGTGGGACCGGAGCCTACCCGGAATCATTGGGCACAAGGCGGGAACACACCCTGTAGGGGGCGCTCGTCTTTCACAGGGCGACACACACTCACACATTCACTTACACACTCACACCTACGGACACCTTTGAGTCACCAATCCACCTACCAACGTGTGTTTTTGGACTGTGGGAGGAAACTGGAGCACCCGGAGGAAACCCACGTGGACACGGGGAGAACACACCAACTCCTCACAGACAGTCACCCGGAGTGGGACTCGAACCCACAACCTCCAGGTCCCTGGGGCTGTGTGACTGCGACACTACCTGCTGCACCATTAAAATAACAATCTTTATAATTATGTTATTCATATTTTTACACGTTATTTGTGTTAGTTAAGGGGCGGCATGGTGGCGCAGCAGGTAGTGTCGCAGTCACACAGCTCCAGGGACCTGGAGGTTGTGGGTTCGAGTTCCACTCCGGGTGACTGTCTGTGAGGAGTTGGTGTGGTGTCCGCGTGGGTTTCCTCCGGGTGCTCCAGTTTCCTCCCATAGTCCAAAAACACACGTTGGTAGGTGGATTGGTGACTCAAAGGTGTCTGTAGGTGTGAGTGAATGTGTGTGTGTGTGTGTGTGTGTGTTGCCCTGTGAAGGACTGGTGCCCTCTCCAGGGTGTATTACTGCCTTGCGCCCAATGATTCCAGGTAGGCTCTGGACCCACCGCGACCCTGAATTGGATAAGCGGTTACTGATAATGAATAAATGAATGAATTAATGAATTGGGTGTTATTTCATACACCTCCAGAGCAGTTAAGAAGCACACATGTCCATTCAGTAAAACATAGCATGTGGAAAAGGAGCTTGTGTTGGGCTGCTGTGTTTTCTATCACTATGAGAAATGTGATCCTACCTTTGTTGCTGGATGCACTGCAGAATTTCTAATATAAAAGTACATTCAAATTAGGCCAGAGATGACTAAGTGCCTGTAAGTGACCGTTATTGATTTTGTATTTTTCTAATCTGACAATAAAATACATATATAATATATGTTATCATATATAGACACTGATCAGCCAAAATATTAAAGCTTCCTCCTTGGAAGTCTACTTGCCTTTTATGTGATCAGTGTAGTTGTACAGACCGCGTGTGGCACCGCATACTTTGTTAGACCCCATTCACCCTGTATTTCAGTAGTTAAGTAGGACCACCACTTTTATTTATTTATTTATTTTATTTATTACTATTATTTTTTTTTTGCCTTGGTACTAAAGAGTTCACAAAGAAAACTTGACCACAGTGAATGGGCCTCTATGAAAGCACTAGCAGTGCTCTACTTCGGTGAAGGATCTGTTTGAAGGGAGTTTGTTATAGAGCTGAGAGGAAGCCTGTCCTCTTGCTGCACAGCTGCGCTGGGCTCTGTTTACTCAAATGAACTGGACACACTCAGGAGAGCTGACCACGGCTGCTGCTGTTAGAAGTTTCCTGCTGCTGCGTTGAACAAACAGAGTGTGTGTGACAGCAGCCATTTCAGTGTGACTCATGTTCCAGGCTAAGGCTCAGAGTGGAATATGATTCTTTTCTGCTTTAAACCTCACTTTTATTAAACCTCACCACTGTCATAATATAACCATTTTACTGGGATCTGACATTTACACAGTGGGACCATTTCATGATGAATGGATACTTAGAACCAGCCTCAAATGATTTGGATATTACAGTTCCGTAACCAGAGACCACTTTTTTTTAATGTCCATCAAAATTGACATTAGTTATTTTCATTTTACTAGTCATTTTCCTGGAACTTACACAGAAGCCTAAACAACTAAATAATATCAGCATTTTCTCTATTTACTGCGTCCATCCTCTCTTTTTCAGTCTTTTTGCTGTGGTGCACATTGAAGTTGTCCAGTTTCAATGTTTTGGTGCAAGTTGTCTTCTATATTGTTTATTACGTTTTCTGGCATCTACTCATCCTTTCCTCATAGAACTGAGCTTCACAGAAGGATGGACAGAAATACCTGAGGAATTTCCAGGTTTGTAGGAAGTGTTTTGAATGCCTTTACACTGTTTTCAGGGGGGTCCCGTTTCATCTTCTTTCCAGCTCTAGTTCTGGAAAGTTTCACTTACATTTGACTTCTCCTTTATGCAGGTGAATTGTATTATTTCTGTGCTCCTCTGTGATATTTCTCATAACCAGTTTAGAAGCACATAAGAGACAGATTCGCCTGGCAGCGGAGGTGGGTGCTTAGCTGCTAGTTTGACTCCTCTTTTTTTGATGTTTTTTTTCCTCTTTGAAGAGGAACAAAATGTCAGGTAGACCTTTGTGAACAGCTTTTATGGCTTTTTAATTCATTTTATTTTATTTTATTTATATATTTATTGGGAGGGCCACAATTTGTTGATAATCTGGACGAATGGAATAGTTAAAGTGGCAGTAAGTACACAAAAGTAGAATAAAGAGATAACCTATGAAGAGGAAATAAATAATACAATAGTAAGCGGCACGGTGGCGCAGCAGGTAGTGTCGCAGTCACACTGCTCCAGGAACCTGGAGGTTGTGGGTTCGAGTCCCACTCCGGATGACTGTCTGTGAGGAGTTTGGTGTGTTCTCCCTGTGTCCGCATGCGTTTCCTTCAATTGTCCAAAAACACACATGGATTGGTGACTCAAAGTGTCTCTAGGTGTGTGCTGCCCAGTGATTCTGGGTGGGCTCTGAACCCACCGTGACCCTGAACTGAATAAGTGGTAACAGACAATGAATGAATGAATACTAAACCTACCTTTTGCACAGTATTTCAGTTGTTTCATAGAGAGCATTTTACAATCTTGGTGAGTCTTGTAGAGCCTCGGAGAGGGGACAGTGGCAGGAAAAAACTCCCTAAGAACAAGAGGAAGTTACCCTGAAAGGAATCAAGACACACATAGGGGAACCCATCCCTCTCTGGCTATCACCAAAGTAATATAAATAAAACAACATTAAAATGAATGAAGAACTGTGCATTTACACTGATACCTTCAACAGTTTGCACTGCTAAACAAATAAAGTAAAGAAAGGCAGAAACAGAAAAGGACGTAGTGCTTTTCTTACTCTATAATGTTCTTTGTCTTTCTTTGTCTCACTGTGTGTCAGGGACACCTCTAGCTGTATTCAGGAATTGTACATCTAAGTATGTGTTTTGGAGGAGTGACTTTAGAAGGAGGGCTGAATGAAGGGGTTGGATTATTTCAGATGGAAAAAAAAGATCTGTTCAGTTATGTCAAAAATGTAGAATGTTGTAGATCTAATTGTTCAGTTAAAGTCTTTTCTGCGTCTGTTGAAGTATGAGGCAGCAGTCAGATATTTCTCAGAACCCAATGGAAGTTGTCGCATTAGGGCAAAATATGCTGGTGATTCCAGAGCTTTTTAGCAAAGGCTATTTTTTACGTTCCGTTTAAGGTCATTTGATTAAAACAACCCAGAACAGAACTTTTATATCTTAATCAATAGGTTTATATGAAGAGCAGGGGTAGATGGGCTTACATCAGCAATCTTTCAAATACTTATTTAAAAAAAAAGCCCCTGCTTTTCTTTTTTGGCTCCAGGTGTATCAAATGAAGAGAGTTATGAGCACTTAAATTAGCCAAGGCTTCAGCTCTTAGTGCAGTATTCATCTCCTGAGAATATAAGAATGTCTTATTGCAGAATTGCTTACAAGGACAGTATACAGCCAGGCCATGACTCTCGACTCTAGACATTGGCTCATGTTGCTTGGTATTCACAGATTACCCCCAGGCACTGTGATGTTAACCCTAGTTTAACAGTTTATAAATAAATAAATAAATAAATAAATAAATAAATCCCTTTTCATTTCTTCTGTTATAGCATTCAGCATGTGATAGATACTTATCATCTTAGAACGCATTCCTAGTTGCGTCGTTATGGGGATAGGTGCAGTGTAACCATGGAGATGGGTTTAATGTAATTGTGGGAATAGCTGTAGTGTAACAATAGTGTAACTAGGTTATTATGTGCCATAGAAAAAAACTTACATATGAAAATTACTTTCAAATAATACAAATATCCTCTGTCTGTGTGCTGGGCCTGTCATTGGGAGATCTCTGGGTGGGTAACATGGTCCTCCCTCTTTTCCATTACTCAATTTGATTTTAGCTTGATGTTAGACCCAGAAACTTTTAGCTAACACAGTAATTGAGCGTTTAGTGTTGTCCTTCAAGTGTGTTGAGATTTATTAATAGCATTTGGCTTCAGCTCTCTCTAAGGAAGCATATACTTTCCCTCACCTTCCCAGCCTGGTGGTATTATGTTTGCCTGTGGGAGTCTTAGGTAATGTGTAGAACTGGCAATGGAAATATTGGGGAGAAACCTGGGTAATTGAACCAATAAATAAACTAATGAATGAACGAATCAACACATTTATATATATATATATATATATATATATATTCATTCATATAACTTCAAAACAAATAATAAATAGATGGTTACATACTCATACCTCAGGAATCCTTGGCCAGAATCCCAAGAGGAGAATGGTCCTTGTTCTATAATTGGTTGTTTATGGACTTCCCTCTCCTGTGTGTTAGCCAGAATGAGTTTCTGTTTTCTGACATAACAACAGTGGGGAGTGTTCTCCTCCAAGTGTAATGAGCTGTGCTTGCCTTCAGCATTGTAGCATGCAAGCATTGTGTGTTTTTACAAGGAGTAAGTGGCTAAAATTTGTAGAGTGTAGTGTAGCCACAGAAATGTGTATAGCGTTGCCATAGAAATAAGTAGACTAAACACACATGGATGTAGAATAAACATCGTAGCAGATGCAGTGTACTGACAGAAATGTGTGTAGTGTAACCACATAAAAGAGTTCTGTGTAGTCATAGAAACATGTATAGTGTTACCATAGATATATGTGTAGCAAACTCCCAGAAATACACACTCTACCCACAGAAACATGAGTAATATAACCATAGAAATGGGAGTATTGGGAGTATCACAACCATGCAAATAGGTGTAGTGTAACCACCGAAGTGAGTTTAGTGTAACCATGGAAACAGATGTAGTGTTACCATGGAAATAAGTGTAACATACTCATAGAAATGTAGTTAGTGATTTCCCTGACAACACTGTTGCTAATTTTAAACATATCTTCTTTAGCTTCACTCATGAAGTGCTTTCTAATTTTACTTATGCTTGACTGATACATGCTGATGAAATCAACATGGTGTGTGTGTGTTGGGTCCTTTATATTTGTGGCATGTCCACGAGCTGGCACTGAGGGAGAATGTGCTCCTTATCCCTGCAGTCACACATCTGCAGTGTGGAGCTGAGCTCTGCAGACAGACTGTTTACTCAGCAAATGCTTCTTCAGTTGAAATAATCCCTTTTGATTAAACCTGCTTGATGAGCTTCAGAGCAGCAGACTCAAGTGTCACTGCTCTGTATAGTCAACCAGCTTATTATTAGCTGAGTGCACACACACACACATACACACACACACATACCAATTTTAAACATCCTGTAGGACCTTCTTTACTTTGATTACTTCAAAACAAATAATAAACAGATGGTTACATACTCAATCACACTTGAGGGTCAAAGTGAAAAGTTTTAATTCAAACAAATGCATTCAACTGACACACACACACATACACTAGCCTGAACAGTCTTTTCTGAAATAATGGTTTGTTGACTTGTTGAGCATTAGCTGAGCATTATTCTCTTCATAATTATCTTAATAATATCTTAATAATTTGAATGAGAATGGAGCCACCGCCTGGTTTGTGGCTAACTAAAAGCATGGGATATTATTCTAGTGAGTAAAAAGCATGCAATTATGAGCTACTCATTTCCTGAGTCTGATTTCCTTCATGACCACGAAGAAAACAGCATGCTATTAACCTTACAACCTCCAAATTAGCTTTCATCTGTTATTAGAATGTCAGGATTTTATTGCAGGAGCTATTCCCTTCACCTTCCATTTAACATATTAGCATGATTTCTTGTTGTTCCTATGCACTTTCTAATAGACACTCTATCTCTTTTATTAGACTGCAGTGTGATTATGTGTGAAAATGTGGACATCTAACACTTGATGACTGATATTAATGGTGGTTTTCTTCAGCACCTTGGACAGTTCCTCTATGCCATTTGCGCTCTTCATAAAGAACATCTTCATCTTCATATCCTCTTAATCATTTTCAGGGCCATGGTCCTGCAGAACACTTTGTAAATAATGGAAAGTTTTTAAAACCTTTGCTTCTATAATTGTCATCATAATTTGAATGCAGAAATAAAACTGATAACTGGGGCTTTTATACTGGAGTCTTAAAGGAGACAAAATATTCCACTTTTTCATTAGTTAGCACAGTTCTACAGGGTCAATAATGAAATATATATGTGACAATATATGTAATATAATGATAACAAGCCACTGCTCGCCACTACAATGAGCGCACAACAATGACAAGTAACTTAGAAGAAACTCATAAACATGGATACAATACCACACATATTACTGGAGGGGGACAAGTTGACGTCAGGAGGGGAGCAAAATCAGAACGGCTCTTTTTATCACAATACACAATACGCTGCCTGATCTTGTTTCAGAGTTTGTGGGTTGGTAACCACTCCAGATGAATATCCAAATGCACTAAAAAAATCAATTTATCATAATATAACACCCCTAAACAGTAAAGATGAGCAGAATATAGATAAACTTTGGCCATACTTTAGTGGAGAATGACTTACCTGTAATTCTTCCCAATATTAAGAGCATTGATAGAAGTTTATCCCCCTTAACTGGAGACTCTACGCTTCTTGGTGACCTTTACACTACATTTCATTGAGGATTTGTTGGCGTTCTAATGATAAAAGCATATTTTTTGCCAGTTGCCAGTTGCACGTTAGCTCGGACTTTCCTAATCACACCTTGCTACCACCCACGGAGGGTGAGGCCCAGAACATGCTTTCTGAAAACATGTGAACCCAATCACCACTTTGTTTTGAAATGCTGGTGACACATCACCTCCAGACAGCCCCACATGCTTGGAGGGGAAGGTGTGGAGATGTGTTGTGCCAGCTAACATATGCCCACACCGGCTAGTGATAAGAGGAGAAAAGGGCCATGCTGTCCATCCAGAGAGAGAGAGGACAGTTGTGTTATCTTGGCCTCACCATGGTTTGAACCTGCGATATTGAAATGACAGAAAATGCCTTAGACCACTGCGCCAACATCGGTGGAGGCTGTAATAAAATTCTGCAATATCTCATCAGTTGTGAAAGCTGTTATGAAACTGAATATAATATTTTATTCCAGTATTTCTTATCTCCACGATTTTTTTAGCTTGATTTGATACAGTAGATAAGAAAGAAAAAATCCCGAATTCATCAAAAGTCAGTCAAAAAATTAAAAAAGAAATAAATACTTAATTTAACTTAACTTTAATATACAATTCTGTGCATGTGCACATAGAGTGTGTCGGTCAGGCTTTGCATCTTTACATATGTAGGGGGTGGAGTGTGTGTTCATGCGTACGAGTGCATGTGGGTGTGTCTATGTTTGTGTGTGTGTGTATGTGTTCACGTGAGTGTGTGCGAATGCACATGGTAATGAGCTGCAGAAGCCCACAGAGGCCCTCTGAGCCCTCCCATCTTGCGACAAATCCAATAAGACACTGTGAAACCTCAGTCGCCACGGCAACGCCACTCTAGACTCTGGCTTTGCTGCACCCCTCCCACAGCCGTCTCTCGGCAACCGTCACTAAGCAACCCTCCCCTCCCTCGCTCTCCTCTCGTCCTCCTCCACCTCCTCCTCTTCTGGTCTAACTTGATTAGAAGAGAGTGACAACATAGGGAGGAAGGAGGAGGGACAGATAGAGTGATAGTGATAGGAGGGGAGACAAGGATATGATGAAAGATACAATGACAGTAGGAAAAAATAGAGAGAGAGAGAGAGAGAGAGAGAGGCAGAATAAGAATACAAGAGCAAAGCCAAAGGTAAACTGGATTACAATGGACAGCCACAAACTGGGGGAAGAAAGGGACAGCATTGCTGAAGGATGAATTATAAATGTTAGGAATCGGTGAAATAAATAGGAGGGGACGGCAGAAAGTGGCCCACTCCATTATTCATAGCTTGCATTCCTTCTCCTCTTCTCTTTTTGCCTTCCCTCACTCCTTAAACCCACTCTTTTAACAATCCACTCTCTCGATTGATCTCGCATCACACACATTGTATTCCAGTGTCAAACCAAGCAGCAGCCCTTCTGTCTTAATCTGCACTAATGTCTTCACCAGTATCTGAAAAAACTGCATAACCACATTTGGCCTCGATTATACAGTGCTTTTAATCCAGTGTTTTGTTGATTTTCCAATTGACCTAGTTACACATGTTTAATATTTAGTCATTGGAACTGTGCTAATGTTTGAGGAGCCTGTGGGTGAACTGTGGAATGTTGATACACTGTAAAAATAAAGCATAAACCGTCCTAAATATTTATCTGGCTTTAAGAATGAGGTTTAAGGGGGAAAAAAAAAACAAAAGAAATCTTTAAATGCTTTTTTGCATTATGTAATTTTGCTGAGATAAAAAAAAAAAAAAAAAAAAAAGCATAGCAAGTGGTTTGATATGACATGGTGCATGTGGAGAAACCTGCTGACTCAGTTATTTACTATGGGGAAAGGAACTATGTGTTTTGGTGTCTGTAAGAGTCAAAAGAGTCAAGTGACTGCTAACATTTAATGTCTTCAGTACACCTTATATCACAGTGTGTTATGTAGGACACATAATAAAATAATAATGTACAGTAGACACAAGTCATCATTGGTCAACAACCAGGGTTTATGGCACTTGCCAGTTAGCAGCTTAGAAACATGGACTCGGAGCTGGAGCTGCCACAGGGCTTTAGGCCTTAGAGAACACCACTGAGAGAATGTTTCAGAAAGAGACAGATGACAAACATGGGGAGGAGTCATCAACATGGCAGCTAATACAGAAGATAATGAATTATAGAGCTGTCCTAAGGCCACGGGGAGGGAGGGAGGGTGAGAGAGAGAGCGAGAGAGAGAGAGAGAGAGAGAGAGAAGAAAGAAAAACTCTTCCATGTGTTCCTGATGAAAAATGGAGGCTGACTCGTCCTCTTGGCCATTGTCATAATGAGAATGGTGGAGTGTGGAGGAGAGTCAGTCATTCTGCTTGTGTCCCTGCTGGAAGGGATGCAGTCTGAATATGCCTCATTGGACTAAGTGCATTGGCAAAACGCCATTGAGAAACACATTAATTAATTTTGTGAGTGTGTGTGTGCTTATGACATGTATTAAGCAATGTGTGAGGACCCATGTGTCTCGAGAATGACAAGAAAACATGCATATGGTTTTGTTTTGAGAACAGTTTAGCTAGAGTCTTTTTTTTTTTTTTTTTACCACTGTCCATTCTCTCAGCTCCACTTGGTGGAGTGCCGTGTAGTTCTACATCTACAGACTGTAGTCTTTCTGTTGCTCTGTATTCCTTCTTTGCCTTCTTTCACCCTGTTCTGCAATGATCAGGTCCACCACAGAGCCGCTATGATTTGGCTGGTGGATCGTTCTCAGCGCTGCAGTGACACTGAGGCTGTGGTGGTGTGTTAGTGTGTGATGGGCTTGTACGAGACACAGCACTGCTACTGGACATTTTAAACTTCTCAATGCCACCGCTGGACTGAGAATAGTCAACCAACCAAAGATAACCAGTGAACAGCATCTAGTGACCACAGGTGAGGGACTAGAGGATGACCAACACAAGCTTTGCGTCCACAGATGAGCCTCTGTGTCTGACTCTACAAGGTGGACCAACGAATTCAGTGTCTAATAGACACAACTAAGTGGACGCGAGTGGAGCATGAGTGGACACAGTGTTTAAAAACTCCAGAATAGTTTTCTTTTCTTTTTCCCATGATCCTGGATGATGCAGATTACTGTGATATTCCAGAAAGTCCCCCTTTATTTGTTCATTGTAAACTCTTAAAACGTATCTATTCATTAGAATTACAGATTAAGAAGTTGTTTCCGAGACATTAAATCCCCTAATACCATAAAGTGGTTTAGTTGTAAATCTGAACCATCACAGTTCCGTATGCGAGACTATGAATACGCAACTACCCTGCCTCTTCCTCCATGAATACCCTCTGCTGCTTGCCTGCAGCTGCAAAACCCTACTCTGCAAATAGATGGGAATCTGAATTTTCCTGTTTGAGCATGTCTTTAGAACACTGCTGTTTTAAAGCAGAAATGTTCAGCCCTGATGTAAACTGATTATTTCACTCATGTATAAATCTTCTAGTGTACTAGCAGCAACACATGGACATTTTGGCATGTTGAAAACTTGATCATCACTGAATGATTAGATGTTACATGAATTAAAGGTGCTATATATCATTGAATTTTTCCTCATGATTTGCAAGTCAAGTGTTTGTACCCAGGCCTGACTCTTCCAACGGGAAGTAAAGTGACTCAGACCAAGAAACAACACAAAACTGAGTGTCTGAAGGAGCGCTGAATGGAGGGACATGTTTGCCCTGCTGCCGAGTTCAAACTTTAACAGATTTTCTGCTGAATTTTATAAAGTTCCTTTAACATATTAATACAAATATAATGTGAATATTTAGTGAAGTCAAGCCAAATTCCTTGTATAGCTCTTTTTAGAACCCGATGGTGTCAAAAAGCAGCTTGCGATATTGAGAATGAAAACAAAATTAGAAGTAATATATGTACTTTTTATACATTGCAACAAAAAAAAAGTCTTGAGAATTTGTATGAACCATTATTAATGTCATTAATGTATTGTAATTTATTACATTATGCATTATTTATGTGTAACAAATACATAAGTGCTAGAAACTTGGGACACAAAATGGCACTCATCTCCCATGTTGTGATTAATGAATATCTCATTATACCTACACATATACTAACCCCATTCCCAGAAAAGTTAGGATGCTCTGCAAAATGTAAATAAAAACAATGCAGTTCAAATTTTGATAGTTCTTTTAAAAAATATATCCTACTTTTGAAACTGATGCTACATTCCAAAATCTTTGGGATAGGGCAAAAAATACACTTGTAAAACTGTGATGCCATAAAAGAAAAATTTGTTTAACTGGCAACAAGTCAGTGACAAAAGCAGCACCTCAGGGTGGCCGTGTCTTTCAGAAAATGTAGGGGTTCATCACTGAAAATGAGCAAAATTAAAAAATTATCTTTCTCAACTTAAAATAGAAAAGTATATCCAGATATCAAAGAATCCAGATAAATAACTATGCAAGGGACAAGGCCCAATAGGAGTATGGGATGACTGGTTTTCAGGCCCTCAAGTGGAACTCAATTGAAACAGACTTAATGTTTCTGTAGTGGAAGTCACTGCATGGGCTCACAAACAATATCCAAAACCACTGTCTGTGAACGGAGTTTGCTGGTGCATCCACAAATGCAAGTTACAAATACAAAGAGGAAACCGTATATAATCAGAATCCAGAAAAGCTGACACTTTCTCTGGGCAAGATGGATTGAGGTGAAGTGGAAAAGTGCCCTGTTGTCCAACAAATCAAAAATTTTAATTACTTTTGGAAATCATGGATCTTCTGGACTAAAGAGTGAGGGCTATCTGTCTTGTTATAAACACACATTCAAAAGACAGCATCAGTGATGATATGGGGATGCATTATTGCACAGGGCATAGGTGACTTACATGTCTGTGAAGACACCATTAATGAGGAAAGATATATACAAGTTTGGAGCATCCTGCTGCCATCCAGAGAGCTTATTTTTCAGGGAAGTCCTTGAATATTTGAGTAAGGCAAGGCCAGTCCATATTCTGCATGGATTACAACATGGCTCCTTTGTAAATGAGTCCAGGTGCTAAACTAATCCAGATCTGTCACCCATTTAAAACAATCAGCACATTATGAAACAAAAACTCTATAACGTAGACGCTGAACTGTTGAGAAGGTGAAATCCTTTAACAAGATCAGTTAAATGTTTCACTTTTAAAACTACAGCAATTGGTCTTCTCGGTTCCCAAACAATCGCAGAATGTTGTTGAAAGAAGAGGTGATGCAACGCAATGGTAAACATGCCTCTGTTCCAACTTTCTGGAACATTTTTCTGGCATCAGTATTTTTCAAAGATTTAAAGTTTTGCCTGTGTACTATATTCAATTACTTGCACATCATTGTGGGTTTTAATTACTTGCACATCATCGCATTTTGTGTTTATTTACATATTGTAAAGCGTCCCATAATTTAGGAAAATGGGGTTTTGTAATTAGCTGCCACATTTATCTACAATAATCGACAGACGTCGATGGACATGACCCAAAAAGATAGTAATACAAATTTGGTGTGTGTTTTAGAAGAGGACATGCTAATAAATGAGCCACAATAACCGCCAGTTTGTTTTCAGCACCGCCATGGCACCATCCGCTTCACCACAACACGCCTGAACGTGACTCACGGCCTGAAGTCACATGACATGCGATGAATTGACCTCCCTAAAACAATATAAACATCACAGCGTTAACCTAGAGGGGCAGAGTAGCAAAAGAGCCCGAGAGGAGTGGGTTGATCTCCAGTGCTGAGTTGTTTTCTCCTCCCTCAGACTTTTACCGCGGTGGAGATTCAAAGAGAGGAGGAGGAGGAGTAGGAGGAAGGTGCAGGGAGAGAGAGAGAGAGAGAGAGAGAGAGAGAGAGAGATGGAAAGGAGTGAGGTGGCTCGACGGTGTTTTCACACGTCCTCTCCTGTCTCTCTTGGCTAACGGCCGGGTCGTGCCTTTTCACTCTCCTTTAGCGATGTTTACTAAAGCTTTGCGGCTCTTTTAGCTCTTGTGAACGGCAGCAGAGATGTGGTGCATCAACTGCGCGTCCGATAAGACTCCCGCCATCCTCCACAACAAGCTCGTCTACTGGTAAGACTCGACGATGCGCTCCTATGTGTGACGTTGTTGACATTTACCGCGCTTTACAGTTGAGGCTTGGTTTGGGAAACTCGTTCAGGTCAAGTGAGCCGTCGCACAGCGTCGTCCCCGGTGTTTAATTAGCCCTTCCTGGCTTGACTGAAGTCTTACATTGGTCCTTTGGGTCCAGTTAGACTTGAATGAACGCCCTAGGCTTTTAAGTGTGTGTTAAGCAATACATAAGTGCTGTATATTAAGCATGAGCTGCTGAATGCAGAGCTGAGGGCAGTGACAGTGATGTTGCTGTTTGTGTAGCACACGGCAAACCAAGAGAAACTGTATGGGCTCAGTAGTGCCCAGCCCACTGTAACGGAGTCCAGCAGAGAATGAGATGCTGGTTCCGGGCAGGTGGCCAGAGAAAACCAGCAGTTGTGTGTGCTAATATTCTTTGGTGTGTGGTTTGTTGCTATTGTATGAGGTGAAAATCTAGATTTTTTTTAAATAATTGTGTGGTAAATATAATTTTCATTTGAACTCATTAACTGTAGGGCAATTCAGCACAGTGGATGGGTTCACCGGGCCAAATGGAGCGATGGTTATGGTCAGGTGGTGAGCATTTCTATTAAGAGAGCTGGTTCTTTATGAGAAGCATGTTTCATTAATATATCGTCCATATACATTGGCAGGGTTTTATTTTTTTATCTTTTCTTTTCTTTTTAAAGACTAATTGGGTCATTCATTGACTGGTTAACCCATGAACTGAAACTACTGGTCCATAAAAGTACTGACACGATGATGACAAAATAGTGACATCAGTACAAAGCTGGTTTTGGCTTTGGTGTATAGGTGGGGTGCGTTGTGTGATCTCAGATTTGTCATGTAGTACACTAGCTTTGTTTTTTGAAAGGATGGTCATCCTCTTGTTTTTGGTGACTCCATTTTACATGACCAAGAAAGTCAGTATTTTTAGCATGATTTTAGCATTGAAATAATCAATAAATACTTAGCAATGATAATATACTGTAAATCTGACCTAAGAACGCCAACAGTTCTGAAATTTCCAGCTGGGCTTTGGTGGTGATGATTGACATTTGCTGTGTTGATGTTCTAGCTGTGTACATCACTGGAAGGTTTTTGCTAGCGGGGCTGGAGGGCTAGTCATTGAACAGTTTTTTTTTTTTTTTTTTTTTTTTGTGGTGAATCCGTTCAGTGGAAGCCTGACTAAATATTGCGTAATGATTGCACACAGCTGACCAGAGAATGTTAGTGGTTAATGTGAGCAAGCCCTTGGCCTTTTCTAATCAGTTGCCCAAAATAATCAGACTGGCTGCTGGACTCTGGGAATGGGATGTGTTTACTGCATCCTTCACTGGCTGGATTGATCATCGAAAAACTGTGGAAATAAGAGTAATCTTCTGCTGAACTAGTTAAAGCAACACTAGGTAAGATTTGGTATTTTTTACCAACAGTTATTACCGTACTGTTATAGTATGTAATTCACTTTTAAAGCACTGTCTTGAAATCAAGGGTGAGGGGGAGATTCTAACCCTCCTCCAAAAGTTATGTAGTGCCGTAACTGCAGTGCTGAGCCTGGAGTAGCAGAAGCAGAAGCTCTATTCCCTCTGTGACAGGTCAGTGTAGCATCACAATGCTTTTGAAGCTGTCATTTTAAGGTAAAATTAATACATACTGTTGCTTTAACTCAGCTAGTGGACGCATGACTTAGTTTTGAGGTATAATAATGGTTATGATTTGTGGACCACAGATCATCCAAGTGAGAGAATGCCAGCAGTTTGTTCTTGGGTTTCTCTGGTCAGCTGCCTATAATCATCATAAGCTACTTCCTGCTGGGCTCTTGTGTGGTTTTCGAGGGTGATACTGTGAATAGAGTAGCCACACTCCACTGGATGGATTTTTCCTGGAAGAACTATAGAGTGGTCATCATCTGTGTATCTGCCTTGTGGACCTTGCAGTGGAAGCAGAACAGAATTCTGAGTAATAATAATGGGGAACAGATCATAGATTGGCAGCAGTTACGCTCTCTGCTGGAGTCTTGTGCAGCTGTTGAGGGAGATGGCTTGTGTGGAGTGTCCTCGGTCAGGCTGTATCCCCCACTTGATTTTTTTTTTTTTGCTGGAGGAGCTTCAGGGTCACGAGGTCATGATCTCAGCCCTGTTGAATTTTGCAATGGAAGCATGAGTGCATGGTGAGTAATGATGGAATCACACTGGAACCCTTTGGGCAGTGAAGCGACCGTGTTTTTTATCGCTAGGCTAGTTTATATCTGCCTATCGGCCATCTGTGCGAATCAGGATGCTATGATGGAGAAGTTTGGTGCCACATGATGTAATGCAGTTAGAGACACGTGACGTTTCCTAATGTATCACGTCCTCATATCTGCTGTTTTGTCGTGCTGTCACTTTTAGCTTGACATAAAGCAGGCCATGCTTTATGTCAAGAGCCTCTCACTCCCTCTCCTCTTTTGTTCGCTCTCTCTTTTTTCCTCTTTCACTTACTGTTCTTTGCCATTCTATCTTTTGCTGTTATTCCTCTGTTTCCTCTCTCTCCCTCTCTCACTCTGTTTCTTTCTTTCTCTCACTCTCTGACTCTGCCTCCTCTTCCTCGTAGGGGGTCCACTGAATATGCTTAAATGATTTCATGTGAATTTGAGATCAAACAACTGAGAAGGTAGCGAGTGAGAGAGAGAGATTGGTCTGCTTCCAATTTATGATACAGGCTTTGGAGGTCTATCTTGTCATCTCATGCTCTAGAACTGCATCCTGCAGCAACTTAATGATTTATAATGGAAGGTGTCATATTCTTAATGCACTGTTCCACACTGTGATTATTTTTGAGATTTGCCATGACTGTAAAAACAACTGATTTTAGTGTGGAATACAAAATATTTTGATGCCATGACTGGCTTGTGGCTCACTTGCGTCCTATCACATATAGAGATTGTGTGTATGGCTGAGTCAGGAAATGTAAGCCTCTTCTTTGCGCACCCTCCACTGTGTGGTAAGTATGGGGACGTAACTCCTCTTCTTTACAACATACTTTCTGCCACAGTTGCATGCAAACTGTTTTAAAATGTATTTGTTTACATTTATTTTGTTTAAAAGTAATTTATTTCATTGGGCTGCTTTTATTATCTCTGTGTCATTTAACATAGAATACAGCACAAATACAATCTGATTGTCATTGCTTTTATTGACTGAAAGAAGCAGCGTATTACTCAGTTTATTATTGAAAATGTGAAGCAGAAATGGCTTGTAGAGGGAATATTTTCACCCTGAAGAAACACAAATTCTAAACATATATGTACTTACTTAACTACAGGATAGAGCAGGTCAATGGGCACTGTTCACCATTAAACAGTGCTGGAAAAGCATTACTTTTCTAGAGCTAAATATCATAGATCCATGTGTAACTGAGGAGGTTTGCAGAGATTTGTAACATATATTATAAATTTGTTGTCCCTAAGACACAGCTGAAGGAAGCTTCATTATGGACGTGATACATTATTAGCCACATCCTGAACTCACATTAGCCCCTTCCAGTGTAATTTGTACCTTGCTGGCAAACATCAACAGTGCCACTAATCAGCAAACAACACTAGATCTCAGAAAAAAAAATAGCTGATAATTAAAACAAGTACTTTGCTGTTATGGGTGAGTAGCTGGTCTGCTTGTGCTACCACAGACCGTTGGTACCCTGTGATGTGTACAGTATCACTGCACTAATCATGTGGTAGTTAAAGTAGAACCAAATGAAGTTTATAAAGGAACCTGACTTGTATGCTAGATGAAACCTTGCTTGATTCACTGGGTTTGCATTTGCAGTGTTTGGCCAGAGTGGTGGGTCTGACTGGCATGAATACAGAGAGGCTTTTTGGACAGGTATCTACTGCAACCTGTTTTTTTTTTTTTGTGATGGTAAAATTTGATGCTATTTATAGTTGTAGTGTTGCAATATCACTATCATTTGTTGAGACCACGGTGGCCTGAGGAAGAAGTAATTAAAGAAAATCATACACCATAAGGTCTGTAGAAATGTATGGAGATGTATGAAAGGCAGAGATACGTTGTGTATTAGACTGAAAAATATGCGATTGTGGAAAGGTTTCAAACAGATCTCATCTGGAGCAAATCAATGATTCAATCGAATTGGATTTTCAGAACTTTAGCTTTAACCTTTAGCTATATTTAACAATTATGGCTCCGAAAAATTTCTTTAGAAATGTGGGTCTCATTTGGAATGATGTTTACATTTGAACCCTATAATTACAATTACAGAGTTTTGAAAAATCTTTGAAGCCACATGCTTATATTTATAGTTGTCCCCAGAGCTACATATTTCCAATAACAATATTAAAGCCCCACATATCTCCAGTAAGGTTAAAAACGGAATGACTTTCAATTTTCATGAAGTTCTTGCCTTAATCACGGCCGATTCTGTGAGTTGCAGCATGTGGTGGAGATAAGATCGAGCCCAATTCAGCCAGTTCCCGGCATGGTGTCTGCTGAGAATGAGAATGAAGTTCTTCTAACCAAGTTCATGAACTGGATTCATGCAGTGATTATAAGGACAGGGCACAGAAGTGAGGGAATGTCGGACAGCAGGTTTGGTTTAATCTCTTTAATCTTCTGATTTGAAATAGAACTGACCCCAATTGTGGTGAGATTGTTCATAAAGGCAAAGCTATAAAGAGTATTTTTGTGGTTGCTTAACTGGATTGCAAGCGTTCCTCTATTTCTATTTCTCTATGCCTCCCTCTCTCCTCTCATCTACTTTTCACTCCCTCTCTCTTCTCTGGTACAGATGTGGGCAGCGGGACTGTGCCTTTGCTGCCAAGTCTGTCTGCATGCTCTCAGTGTGGGTTTTCGGTTGGATGCCAGTGCAGCTCTGTGCTGTTTCTAAAGGCTGCAGAGGACAATGTGGTGATTCAGTTTGCTAGGCCATTTGCACATTTGAGCTCCTCTCTATTTCAGTATATCGCTCTCCTTTATTAAAGTATTACTGTTTTTCAAACTTATCTTTCACCTTCAGCATTTGTAGCTTAGGACCAGTTCCCACAGATAGTAAATTTAAGGGGACATGCTATCAACAAAATGGTTTTTTGGAGCATTAGTACGGTATTTTGGGGATCTGGAGCTTACAATTCACAAACTGAAATAAAAACAACCCACTTGGCATTTATGGGCTTCCAATGTCAGAAAACATTGGCTAATATTCTGATTTTGTGTTTTTTGGTTTGTCATGTGAAGAGACGTTAATAATGTCTCACCTCCTTGTCTTAGCATCTTCAGCAGCAGAACTGGACAGGCGTTTGTTTTTGACAGCGCAAAGACAAAGGTTAATCAGAGCTAAATAAACACAACCTGTGTGGAGAAATAAGAGTACTGCAGAAGAAAGAAAAACCAGAGGTTCTACTCCCTCGCTCCTCACTGCTGTGCACTCAGATTGAAGCGATCCCTGACTCATTCTCGTTTAAAGGAACAGTCGCTGAAAACTTGATAAGTAAAGTGCTGTGTTGTTTGATCCTTGTTGTGTTTTGACCCCAGAGAACTGTAAACTTGGAACTTGTAATGTGGAAATGTGGTATAATATGTCCCCTTAAAATACTCATGAAAGTAGAGGGAATAGAAGCCAATGGGCAGGTGCTGTTAATGTTCTAGATAAAGGGGCCACATTCTGATTTATTGTTGTAGTTTTTTTTCCTCCCAGAGGTCCCTTTATGCACCAGGGAGCTCAACAGCTGAACGGGAAGACATTTATTACAAGTTAAATGTTTGTAGACTTGCTTCCAAAATGTGCTTTTCCAAAAACAAGGGAATCATTATGGAATTTTCCCCACTTTGTTGCCGTCTCTAAGAATTGGTGTGGGCAGGTTCTGATGTTGGAAAGTTGGTTCTAGATCGCAGATGCCCTTCCCACTCGTTCTAGTTTGGTTTGTGTGTCAGATCCCAATGCTGGGGGCTTTGTGCCCCTCTAACTGACTCTAGGCATTGGGCATGATGACTTTAGACTCATGTGCAGTTCTTTCATTCTGTAGACAGCAGAATTTACACACGGAGATGACACACAGGGCCCTTTAATGGGTATTCTCCTCTTAAACACGGGCAAATGCATCTAAATGATTTCCCAATACCAACTGTCATCAGCCATGTGCCACAGAAGCTTAAATGAAGCGAATTGTTTCCAGTTTTAGATCTCCTCATTTGCATAAATATGCCGTTTCTCAAATTTGAATAGAAATGGACCCTTTGTCATGGCAAAAATGCTGTTCAGGCCTTTTTTCCGGCCTCTGGCACGTGCTTCTTATTTTTCTGGTTCTCTTTCACTCTTTCACTCCTTCTCTCGGCATGAAGCATCCCCCGCTCATTCTGCCCTGTCCACCTGTCTGCCCTTCATGAGCTGCAGCCAATAGCGGCACTCCTCTGGACCTTGTGTATTGGAATGAGGCCACACCCACCTCTCTCTTCCTCATCCCTTGCCTTACTCTAATTTCTTTCTCTCTCTCTCTCTTCTCTCCTGTCACTATTTACAATCTCCACCATCATTTTATGTGTGGTGTCAGCTTCACTGTCATCTTGCAGTGTGGATGACTATTTGCAAAACACCACTGAACTTTTCTTCTCTCTCTCTCTCTCTCTCTCTCTCTCTCTCTCTCTCTCTCTCCCTTGCCTTATCTTTCTCCAGTTCTCCTTTCTACCCTCTCAGAGATTCACATGCACTGTCAGCTCTTTGCCAGACACTGATACACCAATCTTTGCGCTTTTGAAAGCGAGGCTGGACTTAGACAGATGTAAGGCTGCTTTCTGAGAATGTGCCAGGATTAGGAGTGGGTGATATGGCAAAATATGATAGCACAACCTTTTATGATGATTTTTAAACCAGAATTTTTGGTACCACTTAAAAATAAGACTACACTTATTAAGGTTTACAAACGGTTTAAATCTGTATATTACATGTTTATTAATTAGGTTGTAAACACCTTAAAGATCATTAAAATAATTTTGAACTCAGAGACAGATGTGGCAACAATGACCTTTTTTGTCTAATAGTGAAAAATGTGTCAGAAAACTTATTGAAAATGCCAAGGATAAGGTCCTGAGAATGGGAATTTAGTCATGTCATAGTTTAAGGTATGCACTGCATTTCCATTAATGTCTAAAAACACATACAATCTGTGGGTATTTGATTAAACCGATACTTGAATGTATTAACAAATATGTGCTGAAGCAGATGAACGTAATGTTGACTGATGAAAAAGACAAATTAAAGTCAGTATTTGGCAAGATCTGAGATTTAACAGTGCAGATGGCTGTGGGTTCACTATTTGGCATATAACAGGTCAATGTTACACTGACTATCTGTGTGTTAATAAATGATTATCAATGTCTTTTATTGTCTTTACAAACTTATTAATAAACAGGTTGTAAACCATAGACCATTTATATGTGTAGTCTTATTCTACAGTGGTACTGAATCTCCTCTACTTTTCTGAAACAAGTGTTTGATTTGTGTGGTTAAAATTGTAAAATGTATTGTTGACCCTTCGGGAGGCACAGTGGTGCAGCAGGTAGTGTTGCAGTCACACAGCTCCAGGGGCCTGGAGGTTGTGGGTTCGATTCCCGCTCCGGGTGACTGTCTGTGAGGAGTTGGTGTGTTCTCCCCGTGTCCGCATGGGTTTCCTCCGGGTGCTCCTGTTTCCTCCCACAGTCCAAAAAGACACGTTGGTAGGTGAATTGGCGACTCAAGTGTCCGTAGGTGGGATATTCCAGACTTGCTGAAAACTGTTGCTTCTGATGTGGCTGTAGACATTTTTCGTGTAATCCGTATCCATGTTTCCAAGGGTGCCTCTTGCTTTGTTCTTAAGTTTTTTGCATACTGTAGTATATATTTATACATTAAGTTCCCTGCATTACGTTCATCTTCCTATATTTTTACAAATGCCTTCGATGTATTTTTCTTGCTTTTTGGATTTACTTACTATAACTTTGTCACTCTTGCATTGTTCCAGTCCTCAGTCAGCTCAATTCTGACTAAAATACATCTTGTAAAACTACTTCATCTGCTTTAGAGCTATATAGCAAGAATTTGAAGATGTTTTTTGTAGTTTTAAGTGCACTGTATATTTTTCAAGTAGTTTTTCCAACTAATAAACACAGTTTGTACTGATTGACTGATTAGAACATAGATTATGATAACGGGGAAAAAATCTACACGAAGAGCTGTAAGGGAGCAGTAAGGCCTGACTTTTTTGCTGAGCTGAGATCATTGATCTGACTCTCTGTAAAGAGCATCCATCAATGATGTTATTGACTGCAAAGATATGTGTTCTGTAGTGTGAGAGTGACATTATTGAGGGAAGGATTCATATAGTGGCCTGTTACGGAGCTCAGACAAAGGAAAAAGGTGAAAAGAAATGTCTTGATAGAATATTGGCAAATGCTCAACTCACTTTGTGACTAAGTGCCTTAATTAGCAGAACTTCAAAGCAGCCACTTCACAATTCCATATCAGCTTGGCACTTCATTTTATGTATGTTACTAATCGTGTATTATTAATTATTAATATTAGCTGTGTTTCAAAGTCTAGTAATAGATTACCCGCAGTTGCTGTTTGTTCCCTGTTGTCATAAGAAATGCTCAAAAATTCTTAAATAATTGGAATTTCTTTTGCTGTGCTGATTGTAAACAGTAAGTATATATATTTGGTTTGTATTTAATAAAGATGTTAAATGACTAAAAGACAAGTAAGTAATGCACACAAATTTGCTTCTTAAGTTATTTTCTTTTTATATTCATTATTCACAACCTATGAAATTTAAATCATCAAATGTTTTAAACCTGAGATTGGTATCATGTAACAAAAACACATTTGTTGGTGGAGAGGGCTGTGAATATGTTTGCTTTGTAGCAATAATAAGGGGTTATTTGACAATGCTAAAAGTCAAATGGAATTTTGCCCCATTTATTTTATCCATATGTGTAATAAAAAAATATTGAAAAACACTTTGGAAAATTTTGTTTGCATTAGAAGACCACGCTCGGATGTTTCGTATTATGTTGATGTATCAGTCAGTTGTTCACTTGCTGTGATACACTTAATCCCACTTAGGAAAAATTGATTGGAACAAAACTCAAGCCGGGAGTTTTTTGGACTGTGACATGTAGGGAAATTGATTAGGAACGACAGTTCAAACTGGATGGTAAAATACAGAAATATTTGTTTTCAAAAGATGTTTTAAGTGACAGGGCTCTTTTTGGCTTTGATTTCTTGCTTTGGATCCTGGCTATTCATCCTCAAATTATTTTGGTTCTCAAAGAATCTCGCCTTATTTTGACATCAGGCTAAAATGCTTTGCTGGTTCTTGCTACAAAATAGAATGTTATACACTCTCAGGAAAAAAGGTATGATAGAGGTACATTATTGGTTACTAAAGGTACGAGCAGTGTAAATGTACCTTTAAAAGTACAACAGTGTTTAAAATCCGGTTTTGTTCCTTAAAGATACAAAGGTCCAGAAGGAGAGATACAAGTTTGTAATCTTTATTTATTATAGAACTGTGTCACATAAAAAACATAATAAAAGTCCTGGAGATGAAATGGGGTGTATGAAATCAACACAATTTTAAAATCTACAATTATAATAAAATAAGGTACAATAATGTTCCCTAATTAAAGGTACAATATGGACCATTGAGGGTACCACCACAGAGAGAGCAAAATGTACCACCACAGTGACAAATTTTCTGACAGTGTACACAACCGTTCTGGTACATTTTCAGGTTGGTTTGCATTAGATGATAGTTATTTTTTTTTTTTTGTATTTTGAGTTTCTGTTCACAGCTTGTCATCTAGGGTCATGATAAAAAGAAAAAAAACAAGAAATTTAGTTGAAGATTGAGGTTAAGTGTGAGGTGCTCTTTATTTTCCAAACGTGTTAAGAGTTTTTAAGCCAGCTTTAGACAGCTATATTGGACTTATTGCCTGTTTGTAAGGACACAGGCAGTAAGGCAGTGTTACGTAGTGCTTAATGTGAAATGACACAGATTGGACAAACTCAGCCATGATATTCAGATGATATTCATGGAGGACCAGTTGCTAAAATGTTCTCCTGGCAAGGCCTCTCTTTAGTGAACATTGGTCTGAAATAAATATAGCACCATATGATCATTACTACTTATTGTCATTAATTTGGTGCAAATTATGACTGTAGTGCTGGGCGATATGAGCGCAAATCAATGTTACGGTTGTTTGTACATTTTACCATGATTATGATTATTCACTCATTGTCTGTAACTGCTTATCCAGTTCAGGGTCGCGGTGGGTCGAGGGCCTACCCGGTCCTTCCCAGGGTGACATATATATATACACACACACACACACATTCACACCTATGGACACTTTTGAGTCACCAATCCACCTACCAATGTGTGTTTTTGGATCGTGGGAGGAAACCGGAGCACTCGGAAAAAACCCACATAGGAAGAACACACCAAACTCCTCACAGACGGTCACCCGGAACGGGACTCAAACCCACAACCTCCAGGTCCCTGGAGCTGTGTGACTGCAACGCTATCTACTGCACCATCGTGCCGCCCATGATTAAGATTAATGAACGATTATTTGGTTTTTGTATTTTTACCCTGATAATTCAGTGACACCATTAAGCTCCAGTATTAAAGCTGGGATATTGATCCTCTCTTGTTTTTTGAGCGCTTTAAGGATATTTGGTGGGTGATTGTGCCTTGGTCGTTGAAACTGTTTTGTTTATTTTTTTTTTTTTGTCAGTGTTTACATGTGATTCTTTTTGTTCAGTGTCATCTTAATTAAAGTCAAAACAAAACATGTCCCAACAACAGACACTGTATCTTTCATTGGTACGAACTGCTCGAGTCGATCGGTCAGCCTCAGTGTTTAAGTTCTCCTCCATGTTGCTTCCATGTGGCAGATAGGGGCAGAATCTTGTGACTACAGTGTGATAGTGTGGTTTAAAAGGGACAGTACATAAACACACAGTGGGGACATGACAGAATTTTAAAAAAATTGATATAGACAGCATTACGTCAGTGAGAAGTTCTGAATGTTGGTTTTAATTTATTTTTTCGATTAATTGCCCAGACCTATGACTTGGCTGATTGAATTTGCCTGTTTGAGAACACAAGCAGAAATGCTTAGCCATGACACTAACGTAGCGTATGATATGTTTTAAGAGAGGGCCATTTTCAAGCATTAGAAGTTTACAGATTAATACAAAAATAAATTGAATTTGAAGTATCTTAAAAGTTATAGTGTGTCAAGAAAGGAAAAAATGTTTGAAGATTAGTATCAAGTTAGTTAACAACATATTATTAACGTTTAGCAAGTACATAGTACGTTAAACAAGTACATGCTGGAAACACAAGATCAGTGTGACAGAAAATGGCTATTATGCAGCCTAAAATGTATATCCTGTTTAAACCTACTGAGTATCGGGATATGCTTATGTAACATTTAGCAACACGGCCTGTATTCGGCGAAAATGTTTCTGGAAAAAGAAAAAGCACTGGAAAAGAAAAAGCACCATCACTCTCTCCCTAATTTAAGGGTGAGGTATTGACAGAGTTGATACTGTGCTATGTAAAATGTAGTGGAAGATAGGAAATTAAATGTTTACCTCAATAATGATATTGTATCATCATTGCCCCCTCAGTCAGGATTACAGTGCAGTGTTCATGGTGATTTGCATCATAAAATGTTTCACACGGTGGTGCGCGTGCTGCTTCTCCGCTTTAAAATATGTCCCAGTGACGCTTTCACGCGCTGTCTCTCTGCTTTACCTGTGATAGAGCAGTGAGTCTGCACAACACCCCACTGTCTCACTCCGCATAATGTGATATCACACACACACACACAGACAAACGCAGAGTCTCAAAATATACTCAATTAAACACGGATGACTCAGAGAGGTTACAGTTCTTTTTTTAAGCATCAGCTGAAACCATATGGGTCTCAGCGTGATTACGGAGTCAGTTTCTTTATTAAAACGGCCACTTTCACAATAGCCTACAGACATACACGTAAATATACACACACTTTCACACAAACACACTGTTAAATATGCAACACATACGTATCAGGGACGACCAGAATGCACTTTCTGAAAATAAAATACTCAAATAATATCCAGCTCAAATTATATTCACATAATATCAATGCTTGTTTGTAAATGCAGTTCAGAATATATCAGATTAGCAGCTGTTATATATATAAATAGTCAGACCAAAACTGATGTAGCCTTCTGCACACTCTGTGGCAAAGTTTGTGGAGTGTTCAGCCAGTATTTCTTCTAAAATTAAGGGTATTAAAAGATTCAGGACCTCAAACGGCACTTCATCTCATCTTAGGGGTATAGAACGTTACTTGGCACAAATAATGGTGAAATAAAATTCATGGGTTTCTGCTCCAGAACATCTTATGCTTTTCAAGGGCTGGGCAATAATTCAATATCAATATATATCACAATATAAAATGTTTCAATAACAATGATGTGATTTTATACACATGTCCAATATTTCCATTTATATCATTTACAGCATCAGTCACTGTCTGACGTTCATTACAGGGCAGTGCCATCAATTTTAAAATTTGTTCAAAAATATTAATATTGACAAAGCCAAGATGTAGTTGTTTGATGGTGTTGTCATGTTGCTTTCAGTTCTTGGCAGATTTTCTGTGGCTTTTTTATTGTTCATATCAATTTAAGAATTATATCGTATTGACTGAAGTTAAGAAATATATTGTGATATATATTTTGGCCCTATCATTGAGCTCTGTGCTTTTCTTAGAAGGTAAAGAAACATTAGTAGCTTCACAGTAGCTTCACATAGAACCAAGATAATCATGTACTTCAGTTACTCAAGCCAGCCCTATTTCAAGCATAATACATACATACACACACAAACACACACACACACACACACACACACACATTCTCTTACACACATACACATCCATTCATGGACACTGCAGTGCATCATCCACTCTCAGGGCGACTGCTCCATTCATCAGAGCAAGGTTGTGCCAGTTCTGGGGCCCCTAAGGGCCTCCATTTGGTGCCTGTGCCCAAAGCCGTCGCTCCAAGCCTCCAAATCCACTCCCACCATGACTGCCAGCACTGACCGAAGTAGGTCTAGGAGCCTCCACCATTGCCACCATTTCCACCATCACTGCTATTACCATATAAATCACAGTCTTTCATAGTTCACCATATTGATGGGATCTGAAAAAAAGCACTCTTTGACTTTCTTATTTTACTAAAAAGCCTCCTAAAACAGAACTCTAATTCAGTCCTCAGTGTAAATGGTAATTCATTTGCAAGATACGCCTTGTTGTCACAGGAGAGTCTGTCATGAAATTGTAAGAGACAAAAACAAATAAAGTAGTGTCGCTGTCACACAGCTTCATGGTCCAGGGGTTGTGGGTTCAAGCCCCACTCCAGGTGACCGTCTGTGAGGAGTTTGGTGTGTTCTCCCCGTGTCTACATGGGTTTCCTCCAGGTGCTCTGGTTTCCTCCAACAGGCCAAAAACTCACATTTTCAGGTGGATTGGTGACTCAAAATTGTCCACAGATGCGAGTGTGTGGGAGTGTGTGTCTTCTTGCGACCCCTCCAGGGTGTGTTCCCATTGTGCACCCAGTGATTCTGGGTAGGCTCCGGACCCACCGCGACCCTGAATTGGATAAGCAATAGCAGACATTGAATGAATGAATGAAAATTAGGTTATTCACAGGTGCTGTGTGCATAAGTCCACTATATAAAACTTAATAATAATAATAATAATAATAAAAATAATCCCAACAATAATCCAAAAATTAATCTTGAATGTTTTACATAATAATACATAACATAGGTGAGCAGAGGGGTTAAATATAAAAGAGAAAAATAGGACATTGTCCCTTTAAAGAATGTTGCTGTTAGCCGTATCACACTGACAGCAGACATACTAACATATGCATGCGTCAGCCATTTGAAAATTTGACGTGCTCACAGTTACGTTGACATATGCAAGTATGTTTTTTGAAATGCTCACACAATCGCAGAGGGAGACTGATTAAAGCATGTACTCAAAAATTGGAGTCTCCAGCCAGACAAACATGTGCCCTGAGGCTTTCCAGTGGGATGAGAAAGAGAGAGAGAGAGAGAGCGAAGGGGGTGGGGTGGTATTTTCCTTTATTTTCCCTAAAATCAGCTATTTTTTTGTCAAGACTGGCAGAGTGTGATGCATTCTTTCACTACACCACAGGAGAGTGTCTTAACCCCTATTTGTGATCTTTGGGAGGTCTTTGCCACTCTGTAATTCACCAGTAAACTGGCCCGCTGTGTCTGTGGCTAGTCATGCCATAATAAAATCTAATAAATATATAAAATAGCTTATATATACATTCTTGAAGGGAAAATCTACAATTTTTGGGGGATTTTATATATATATATATATATAATTATAAGAAATAAACACTTGAAATATATCAGTCTGTGTATGTAATGAATGAGTATAATATATAAGTTTCACTTTTTGAATGGAATTACTGAAATAAATCAACGTTTTCTTGATTTCCTAATTTTATGACCAGCACCTGTGTGTATATGTGTGTGTGTGTGTGGTTAACCATAAAATCAATATATAAAATAGTTATATTAAACATAAATAATTTAAGGATATATATATATATATATATATATTCTTGAAGGGAATGTCTACGCATAGCAGGAATAGAGCAATATTCTGGTCTAGGTTTGTGCTTTTCAACATTCCCTTAGAAGGAGTTCTCTTTGTCTAAAAATACTCCAGATGCCATGAGGACAGAGAGAAAGAGTGAGAGGGAGACAGCCTAGCATAACGGATGGAAATGGTTGTTTTTTTAGTCATTTACAGACGCTGAGGCTTTGTAAACACATTAGACCTGTTTGCAGCATGTAAACAGACTAGTTGTCTATTACACTGATTGTCTATCGATGCACTTGATGTGATTCGGCTGCTGGGGTTTGGAAAGACCTCAGGAGTAAGGTGGCTAGTCCGGAGAGCAGCTGTGTAAGTGGCCCGTAGTGCTGTATGCAGTAGAAGGTTGATTTTGTGTTTGTGGGTTGCTGTGTGAGGTGCCACTCACACAAATTAATTGGTGTATAGATTTACGCTGAGCTAGCCGAGGATCGAATTCAGCAAGGCCTCTGCTACTATTGATTAATCTCTCTCACTCTCTCTCTCACTCACACACACACACACACACACACACTTTTAATACGACGACTAATTATTATGTTATAAAAGCCCATGCTTTACATTAAATGATGACAATAATATTATTGATAATAATTATGTAAATATTTGTCTCTACATCATTAATAACAGCAACAAAATTATACACTATGCAATTTGCATGATCCTGACGTGTAATTATGTTCTATTATCATGCTCTTTTACCTTTGCTTGCAAGAACTGCCTTAAAAGAACACTAAGTAAGATTTGGTATTTTTACTCCTGGGCTCCCCCTAGAGTAACAGTGTAAACCACTTTTACAGCAAAGTCTTGTAATCACAGGGAAAGAGAAATTATTTCCTACCCTCCTCCAAAAGTTGTGCATTAGTTTCTGTGGTGCTGAACTTGAAGTAGCAACAACAGAGGTTCTATTCTCTGTACTACAGCTCAGCGGAGCATCACAATGAATTGAACTGGTAAATAGAGAGATTTAAATATGGTAAACATTCAGGAGTTCATGAGTATTGTGTTATTAGGTTTAATTCCAAAGCTTATTAGTTACAACAATTTTGAATTTTGAATGTTGGAGATCATTATAATCACACTATTCCAAAATGCTATTCATAAAATGAAAACATGTTCATCATTCAGCCCTTATCTGCCCATTTCAGTGGCTGGACCAAAGTAGAATGTTTTTAGAATGTTTAAAGGTGCAGTTAATGACGTTCTGCCAGTCATGATAGAGCACCAGAATCTCAGACAAAAAGGAAACATTTCATATTCAGCCATGCCTCCATTCTCATTGATCATACAAGCACAGTGGAGCACAACAAGAGCAAATCCTACCTACTCCAGCCATTCATTCATGTACTTACTCGTAGAGTAGAAGAAACACAAGTTCAGAGCCGTGTTGGAAGCCTTCAGCAGCTCTTAGGGAGCTTTCATATCTACTTTGTTTGGTCCAAAACAAAATAGTACGCGTGAAAGATGCACCAGACCAAGGTCCGGACCAAAGGACCTAAATTTGATCAGAACCAAAAAGATGGTATTGGTTCAGATAAAAATGTGTTGTGTGTTGCTGTAGTAAAAATTAATAATAAGTAACATGTACAAATGCAATTCCCACTGTGTTACTTCTGCTTTCTCATAAACTGCATACTGAGTTGGGTATAAAATACTGCATTATTATCAGAAGTGTATTCAATTCTCCACAAGGTAAAGAGCAGTCAGGGGTGGTCGGGGGATGCAGCATTAATCAGACAATGCAATGAGTTCATCCATTTAAGGTTTATCCAAAAATGTGAATTAGAATCTGGTAAATTAACAAACTTTTAACACAAAGTTTTTTTAATGCACTCGCTGAATTAAAGTGTGAACCCAGAACCTACTGGATCAGATGTACACAGTGAAACAAAAACTGGTCCAGACTTTCAGGTGTGAAAACGCTCTTAGTGTCCTCCATCTCAGAAAATACAGAGAGTGAATATTTGGACAAACGCTGTGTGCCGGACCTGCTATGAAAACGGGAAAAAGCAAAGAATAACACAAACACAGTGGGTGTGACTTCATTCTCTGCTCAGGACACCTTTACTTCAGTGTGTCTTTATCCTGAAATTAGTTGTTTACTGCTATATCAATGCGTATAATGTCAGATATTACAGCTTTTAAATGATTTCTGGGGAAAGGAAACCAGTGCATTCCAGCGTTAGAATCTCATCCTTACTGTGAAATGTGGTGGTGGTGGTGGTATAATGTGTTGGCCCTGTTTTGCTCCATATGGGCAAGGACTAACTAGCTATTATTTGATGGAACAATGAACTCTGAATTATACTCTGAAGTGACTACTGAAGGAGAATGTCAGGACCTTGGTGCATGAAGATACTCTCAGAAATATGTGGGTTAAAGAGCATGACAACAAGCCTAAACACAGAAGTCATTTGACCAACAGAATGGTCAAAACAGGATAAGCCATAATCTGATGGTGTTTGAGGTCATATTTATGTAGAAATAAAGAAAATTTGAAAGGTTTCACACACTTTTAAGCACCGCTGTATATAGTCTAGTGTTTATTGACCTCAGCTTTGTGTCTGACACAAAGAGGATTACTGTGATGATTCATATCCTCCTTGTACCCCTCAGTAAGTGTCTAATTTACTTTGAGTTTTTGTCTTGTTGCTGCAAATAACAGCTCTTGCTGTGTTTAGAAAGGTGCTATATTTTTAGATTGTCTCTAGAAGAGTGCTGATATAAGATGGTGTTAATGAGCTGTTGTAGGGTTAGGAACTCACTGAACCAGCTGACTAACAGAGGACTCTTCTGAGGATTCAGTTCTTGGTTCTGTGGAGCATTAAATGCAGTGTTTTGTAAAGACTTTTCAAGTGCCCCCAGAAATTGATTTTTATTTCTGTGCTGTTGACAATGGGATTGGCCTATTTTTCACTTCCATTGGATTTTAGAAATCTGTAATTAGGACCTCTTGTCTCATACACTTTCAAACATTCTCTCTCTCTCTCTCTCTCTCTCTCTCTCTGATCATAAGCTTAAGGTCACCTTGTAGATACTAGAACTAAGTGTTAGCTATGTAGCCCGACTCTCTGGTAGCTTCATCAGAGGACCTCTGGCTTCAGTTCACCTATGTGGATGGTTCAATACGGAAATAAGTTAATGGCATAAGAAACCCCACATTGTTAAGACATTAACACTAATGCTCCTAATTGTTCATTAATTAATTCATTAATTTTCTGTAAATGCATCATCCTGTTCAGGATTGCAGTGGGTCCAGGAACACACACTGGGCAGGGTGCTAGTCCATCACAGTCACTCACACACTCACCTGTATGCATATACACATGTAGGTCTGGATTTTTTTTTATCCCTTAATAGTAAAAACCTTCATTTAAAAACCGCATTTTGTGTTTACTTGTGTTGTCTTTGACTAATATTTAAATTTGTTTGATGATCTGAAACATTTAAGAGTGATAAACGTGCACAAAAATAAGAAATCACAAAGGAGCCTACCCTTTTTCACACCATTGTATGTAGGGCTGTGTCACACCCTCATCCTGTCATGTCTTTTTTCCCTGCCATGTGCTCTCTCAGCACATGGCTCTGTTTGTTGTTGCCCTAGTCCCGCCTTTGTTCCGCCTCCTCGTCTGTGTCTCATTTGTTACCCTGCCCCCTCGTTGTCTGTCTCAGGTGCGTCTCGTCTGTGTTTTGTATTTAAGTCCCCTTCTCTCACTTTCTCTTGTCAGACATTTCACCTTGGTTGAGTTCCTGACAGGCTGCTTCAGTGAAAGAATTTCTCATGCTGTTTTTTAACTGATTCCAGTGCTACACTACTAATTTTCCCATGGAATCGTCCTGAAATGTTCCTTTCAAGGCTGCTCCATGACTCGGTGCTGGTGGAGGCAGTTGGGCTTCGATAGCTGGATTATAGGTAGCTAGATGAGATCTCAATTTTCCGATCTCCCTGTTTCACAGCAAATTCTGGTACAGAATTTGTGTCCCTTTTATAAAACGAAGGCTGACACTCAGCTGTTCAGATGCCAACAGCTGGGAAAAATTACACTCCTAACCTTTTTATGATTTTTTTAAAACAAATTTATTTAACATTCATCACACACACACACACACACACACACACAGAGACCACAAGTGTAAAACAAGAAAGAACATTCAATGAAAGGGAAAACGTATACACTGTGGTGGTGATGGTTCTTGCCCTTTGTTGTGGTTGGCTGTTCAGTAGCGCATGGTATAACCGTATTGCAGACAGTGCAACAGAACTACATATATGCACACATTTGCATGGCCAGCCCACCCACCAGCATGTGTTTTTGGATGCAGACACAAGCAAAAAACTGCAAACAGTAACCCAAGGCAGAGATTAAAAGCACAACCCCTGGACCCTGAAGCTGTTTGTCACTGCGACGCTACCTGTTGTACCTTGCCACACGTATTAAACAAAACACTTTTTTTTCCAAAAATGTTTTCACTTAAACCGCGATGCATCAGCTGTCCTGGCTCCCAAATGGTGAATGAACTCCCACTGACCGTGTGGACAGCAGACCCTCTCACAGTCTTCAAACGCAGACTGAAGACCTGTCTCTTACCAAACTACAAAACTGAGCACTAAGTATTTGTTGAAGCTCGTTGTGTTTGCACTTATTCTGTACTTAACTCTTTATCTTCTTTCTAGGTGAGAACACGGATTGTTTGTGATCACGCTTGAGCTGTGTTAATTCTAATTTTACTTTCTAGGTGTCAGCACTGGCCTTGCTCTGGCAGTGTCTCAAGCTGAAGTGTATTTTGGACTGTAACCTATATGTACTAACTGGAATACAAACTTGACCAAACACAGAGCACTTATATAAGTCAGTCTGGGTAAGAGTGTCTGCTATATGCCATAAAGGTAAGTGTAAATTAATAAAATTTCAGTTTGAGATTGTGGTTTGAAAGATGATTCTTCCAACTCTGAACAGGTCTATAATACGGATTTCACACTTCCCTAGGCTTGCAGACACTATTGTACACGTAATGGGTTAAAGAGCCGTGGTATCTCTGCCAGACATCCTGGACACTAACCTCGGCTGCAGTCTGAGCAGAGCTTTTAATTAACCCTCGTTCAATTAATCACACAGGATCATTAATTATAGCCACCGCTGACCGGTTGTGTCCTTGTGAAAATGACTACTCTATCTATCCCTTTCTCTTTTCCCTGCCTTTCCTCTTTCTCTCACCCTTACATTCTGTGCTGTGTTACAATTGAACTCTGACTCTCATCTCGGTCCATCAGGAGGAGAACAGCCATTTGATTCCTCTGTTGAGGTCAGTAACAGTTTAGTGTAATTATAATGACGTTATGCTTTAAAGGACTCTATCCTTCAGAGTAAGTGACAGGTTAAAGCCTGTATTAAACATCTTCACTGAAGTATTAAATTAATTTATAGTTGTAGTTGACTTTAGTGACTGTCTGTTGGGTGGATGTTTAGAGTGACACAAGCCTGCTCCTCACTGTAGCTCAGAGTGAAAGTCCAGTTCATTGTACTGATGGCCAGTCGTACACAGAAGTGTTGTGCTTAGGAATTAGGACTGACAAAATACCAGAATTAACTTTATTAGGACTTGATGAATAAATCAGTTGTCCAGTATTGTCTAGCTGTTAAGTATGACCTGCTGTCAACTTATAATCTTCTCAATAGGAAGAAGTGGCTCAGGTTCGGGTTCTGAATTTTATGTTGACTGTCATAACATCTCCAAAAAACTGGTCTGAGATTATTACAAAACAATCTTCTGATGCTACCTATGCCACTTCTGATGTTAAGGGAAAACCTTAGATTTTTATACGGAGGCCAAGTATGAATCATCCTGTTTCAATATATACAAAAATACATAGTTAACTGGTGCATTTGTACTTAAAACAGCCTCAAACAGGGAACTGGACATCATACATCCTCTGGCCAACCTACATTTTTCACCTGCACAATTTGAGCCACATACAGGCTGAATAAAGTATAAAAGTATAAGCCTGTTTAAAAAAATTAAACCTATGAAAAGCTGTAATATGGAATTATTAAACACAATGAGGTATTGAAGAATCACTGAACTTTCAATAATGGATGAACTGAAATTATTCATTCATTCATTATCTGTAACCGCTTATCCAGTTCAGGTTCACGGTGGGTCCGGAGCCCACCTGGAATCACTGGGCGCAAGGCAGGAATACACCCTGGAGGGGGCGACAGTCATTCACAGGGCGACACACACTCACACCTGTGGACACTTCTGAGTCACCAATTCACCTACCAATGTGTGTTTTGGACCATGGGAGGAAATCGGAGGTCCCTGGAGATGTGTGACTGTGACACTACCTGCTGCACCACCGTGCCACCCCAGAACTGAAATTATAACTAACAAAAATATTTGACAGTAAATGGTAAAAATGGCAGTTTTGGTTTAAGTTAAATAAACCTAAATATCGCTTATGCACCAGAATGTATCTGCTGCACCATGTAAGGTGGACTGTCACCATAGTAGAACATTTGAATTAAGAATCGTAGTATTGTAATATATATATATATTATTTGTGTTTTTGGTCCGGGTTGTGTCCAGATTTTCTGCTTCATTTCAGCATTTCAATGCATCACTTTCAATTCATTGTAGTTGCTGAGAGCTGGGTTGTGTGGTGAAGATTAAAGCGGTTCTCTTACAGACTGCTGTGATGAAGGGGAACAAAGTGACTGGCTAAGTTAAAGTGGCAGATGAATTTTGTTTTTGGACTTCTCCATGCTCTTACCCATGGAGCTGGATGGAAAATGGACCACAGAAATAAATTTAATGCAAGGTACTTCGTCTTGGCATGCTTCATGTAAGAAGGGGTGTTGTATATGAGTCAGCCCTAGGGTTGCAAAGGGGTGGAAAATTTCAGATACATTTCCAGTAAATTACTGGTAACTTTCCATGGGAATTTTAGCTTGGGATCTTTGGAAATATTCAGAAATGTAATCTTTCCATGGACATTTTGGGAATGTTGGGAATTTATGGGAATTTATTGGAATTAATAGGATATATATTGGATAATTTAAAGGAACTATATCATATACTATCATCAATGTAACATTTTTTTGCCAACAGCAGACATGCAAGCATAATGATGCAAATAATAACAATGACACCTGTGATGTCATAGTTGATGCATGTAGCATTCTTCTGTTAAATAAAATGACAAAGTGTAAACGCACTAAAGCTTAAACACTAAAGGCATCTTCAAATTGTTAAATAATAATTAATAAGTATTCATTCTTGGTTACAGAAACCCATTGAGGCAAAAGAAATATATAGGGAGCTAGCCTTTGCTAGCGCTAGCTTTGGTAAACTAGTCTCTTAAATGAAATTGCTCATTCAGCTTTTCTAATTTACCAGATAGCAGATAGTAAACTGTGAGATTATGCCTTGATTTAATAGTTGCTTAAATTTTTCAGTGCTATTACTGTCAATAAAGGTAGTCCTTTTATACAAATATGTGCTTTAATGGTGAGTGTCAGGTTTCTAAAAATCATCTGAACATATGCTGTACATGTGATGGAGGAATGAACAGTGCAGGGGGTGTGGTCTCAGTAGGTCTTCAGTGTGTGATGTGCCATGTGCATGGGATTGAGGAGCAGCTTTGCTATTTGACTGTTTTGGTATCATATCTAATTATTTTAGATTATTAAAGATTATGCTTCAGTGTATTTTTTTTTACCAACTATATGTAAGTTTCTCACCTTTAGCTTTGAATATTCATGTTTTATTCACATTAATTTCCATTAATTCCCACGGTCAATTTACCAACTTTGAAAATTTCTAGAAATGTGTAACCGTAGTCAGCCCAAATGCACACATGCTTTTACTCATTTGAAATGCTTTTTGCAGTAAAATATAGCTACATTATTATGTTCTCACACACACACACACACTCAATGTCGAGTAATTGTAGGCTACACCTGCCTTTTGTACTGCTTTTTAGAGGCAGCCATAGGAAACGGTATAATTACAGTTTAGGAAAGCTGCTCTTAAATGTATTGTGACGTCTGTTCTCTCTGATCGTCACTTAGCTGCACTCTCATACAATAGATAATACAACAAACTGCTTGAGGAAGTGTGTTTTCAGTGCTGTAGTAAAGTGTGCTGTTGGCTGTGTGTGTGTGTGTGTGTGTGATGCCCTATGGGAAGGAGGCAGTGGGAAAATATTCAAGTTCATGCATCATACACACAAATACACCCACCCACTATGATTGGTTGGAGTACAACCAATCTGGACTTGTTTTTGTATCGTAGGTTAATGGATCCACACACACACACACACACAAAACCCACAAACTAATATGAGCACTCTTTGCCTAATACTCTTTAAACTTTACTGTTTATATTTGCAGTTTAATTTTATACTCCAGTAGACCAAATCAGAGCACTTTACTTTTAAATGTAATATTGCTGGGATGGATAACTCAGATACAGTCCATGTGAAATCAATCATAAAACCAGGGAAAGCGACTCAAAAAGTGTCCCTAGGTTTGAGTGTGTTTTGCCCTGTGAGGGACTGATTCCCCTCCAGGGTGTGTTCCCGCCTTGCGCCCAGTGACTCCGGACCCACCGCGACCCTGAATTGGATTAGCGGTTTCAGGTAATTAATGAATGAATGAATGCTTTACATCCCATGGATGTTTGGATCATTACCTCTCTTTCTAATGATTAACATTGAACCTGCTAATGTTAGGCTCATGTGCTTCTGCTTCAGCGTGTCTCACTGTAGTTCATGGTCTCTATGGAGATCATATGAGCTGTGTGTTTATAGTTGACAGTCTGTGGCCACAATGCGTGCAAGTTCAAGTTAATGTACTAATTATCAGTAGTGTTTTTGAGCTCCTGGACATATAGTGTATGTAAGTTTAAGAATGCAACACCAGAATTTGAATAAGAATGGTATGTAGAAATATTATTTTGTTAAGATTGGATGGATAAGAAGATAACACTGCAGTTATTAACATCTATGATATTATATTTCCAATTTAGAGAATAAATCTACATATATTTTTGAAAGATTGCATACATTTATGTGTGTTTGTTTTAAAGCCCCATATAAAGTCTGGTTATTTTGTGGTGTGTATGTATATACACCTATATATAGCCTTCTGTGTTTGTGAGTGTGTGAGAAGCAGAAGTGTTTGTGTGCTACTTCATGTGCAGGTCTATGGTAATTCAATACACTTCAACATGAAGACATGAAATCATAGAAGAAGGGTAAATATAGCTGTAGACGTCAGCTTCTGTTAAAGTTTTTGCACGTTCCTGTCAGATAAGGGCTTCTTTTAATGCACTGTTTGTTGTCGCTGCTGGGCGCATTGTGTGGTTGCTAATGCTGTGCTGCTATGTTGGTGGTTACCAGCCCCATGTTGTGAAGAGACGTTTGTTATACTCAGAGAGAGAGAGAATGAAAAAGTGCAGGATGGATGGTTGTGTGTTGAGATGTGTAGTACTACAGCTTATTACTTACATAGTGTCAGAACCAGAGAATATAGTGCACTAATTTGCAGGAAGCCTACTGGGTCATAGAGCGCTTCGCCAGCACGATCCTGCTGACTCAAGAATGACTAAAGAGCACACTGGGACCTGCGATTTCTACCATGCAAGACACAGACCTAACAGAGAGATAACTGGAATTCTGTGTGAATGTGTGCGTGTGTGTCCTGAAGAATGTGGTTCCACCGGAAGAGGAAACTCCCACGTAGAGCCAGAGCCTACATGTGAGTATGAATAAAATACTTAAAGGAAACCCTTGTGACTATCTTTGGCAGTGCCTGTGGGCAGTTAAATCCACTCTTACAAGAACAGGCTCCTATCCCTTTCAATGAAGAGAGGACTGAACTTGATATTGATATCCTTTGAAAAAAAAAATCATCATAAATCACTTAAAGTTGGACAAAGCAGGCATATGTTCAGTAGGAATGGACATTCCATTGTTTAGGTTTCAGACACGCTATGTCTAATTTTGTATGTATTTATATATATACAAATGGATCAGACAAAGCAGTGCTGCTGGAGTCCAAAAACAGTTTCTTTTGCTGGAGTGATAAATAAGTTTTGTAGTGGTTTCTTAGTTGTATCTTAGATATTGCTGTATTTTTTAAAAAATGTCAGAATATAACGAAATGTATTCCTACAATCTCATTCCATCTGCAGTTCCTCATAGATCCTTGTGTTATTCTGTTTTGTTGTGACAAGTAAATTGATTTCTAAAGACCGTCAGAGATATCGAGCAGATTGTGTTGTTAGCAATGAATCATTCAAACTGTATTATTATAACTAATGCAGAGTGCAGAGGAGGTACAGCAGCTTGGCTCTGCACTCCTTTGTCCATAGTATCTCTCTCTCCCTCTCTCTCTTTCTTTCCCTCTCCCCCCTATGCTTTCTTTTTCTCTGACTCATCATCTGGTGACTCAAAGCTGCAAAGCTGTCGCTACCCATGGTTCCTGGCTTCTCTCACATGACAGAGTGGTGCACATGGCTTTTTTTTTTTTTTTTTACACCGTCTTCTCTTTTCCACCTCCCTCCTCCCTGTCTTATGCTTGTTCTTGCTCTCTCTCTCTCTCTCTCTCTCTCTCTCTCTCTCTCTCTCTCTCTCTCTCTTTTCTCCATCCTCTCTTATGTTCCATACGTTCTCCTCTAGTTCCTTAGGTTCCTCTGCAGATCATCTGTATCTAGGCCAGATGGCTAGGTCCAGGCTGGGCCACACGTGGGGCTAATGTTGTGTTGGAATGCTAATGTTGTTTACACAGTATGTTTCGTCTGTGTTAGCAGTGTTTGGATTTTTTTTTCCATGTCTTGTTGGCAACATGGTGACTTTGTTGACAGATGATAACCTTGTGTTACCTCTCTGGCTTTTTTTTTCTTACATTTTTTTGTAATTTTACAGTGAATTAAAATATAATTTTACAGTTGTTGCACTTTGGTCATTACAGCAGATTTGTAGGTGAATTTCTCTGCTAATGAGTTTCAGTGACCTTCAAGCAGGAAATATTTCAACAAGGTTTACAAAACAGGTGTTTCAACGTGTATATTCAATAGAAGAGCTTGAGAATTAAAAGGACATGCGCTCACTCTCTCTCTCTCTCTCTCTCTCTCTCTCTCTCTCTCTCAGTGTGGAGGGTGATCCACAGTGTGGGGATACAAGCAGTTTTTCGGACAGCTCCTGCAATCAGGGCCCATACCTGGGTGGGTCGGAGCGCTACGGGAAGCCTACTGGAGTTCCTGCAGCCACCCAGGGTCCTCCTGTGGCCCCCCCAAGCCCTGCCAGCCTGGCCTGGGCTCAGCGCTCTCGCCTCCAACCTGCCAGCCTGGCTCTCCGTAAGCAGGAAGAGGAGGAGAACAAGCGCTGCAAAGCGCTCTCAGACAGCTATGAGCTCTCCACAGACCTACAGGACAAGAAGGTGTGTGAAAGGGAATGTGTATGGGTGCATGGGTGGGCAACATATCATAAATTTAAGATCTCCATTCTTGACGAGTATGAAAATGTCTTGACAAGCCATTGTCATTATATATAATACCACAGTGTCTACTTTGTGAACAAAACCACATGGGTTTTGTTAGTAAACAGTAGCAACACATTGAGGTTTGTGGGTTAATTAACATAAATTGATAAATGAATATAATGCCATAATTATCAGCTACTCATAAATATGCAGAGTAGGCATTGCCTTTGCACTGATTCCAATACACTACCTTTATACACACATCATATTATACTGTGCGTGTGTAATTTATTAGGAATGTGCAAAATATTAAATATCATATCTGATACCTAAATTATAAAGAAACATAGTACAATATTGATTTAATCCAGATTAAAAAAAAAAAAATATATATATATATATATATATATATATATATATATATATTTATTATATGTGTATTTTGCTTGGGGTATAATTAGAGAAAATAATATATATTATTGATTCAAAGCATTTCTTGTAAATGGCTTGTCGCACGCTAACTCACTCACCCATTCATTCATGAATATTCATTCACTCACATTTTCACTCATTTTCAATTTATGATTAAGAATTGCACTCTTTCTCACATACTTACAAATAGGTAATGCATTACAAATGAGTGCTACTGTGATTTGCATCAACTTTTGTGTCCTAATTATGACTATTTAATTAAACACATTCAAATGTCACCATGTTTTTATTATTTAATCCTACTGATAGCTGTAGACGTCTTTACTATCACATTATTATTTTGCAATTACCCCAAAATCTGACAGTTTAAATTATTGTATTACACAGATTTAAACAAATAAATAAATAAATAGTAGGTGTGAGGCACCAGAGTTAAGGGCTTTTATTCTTACATTCTGCAATGAATTCTTTTATTTTGACACAATATAGCTTTTTTAGAGTGGAGTCTGGCTGCAGACAAACTAAACGGGAAACACATGACACACACTCTAGGCTGCATGTAAACACCAAATAAATAATTTGAATAATGCTATTAGATTGATTTAATTTTTTTTTCACCTCATAAATGAAATCAAGGAATATAGGCCACCGTGAACTAACATTAAGGACAAGAAAGAATGCAAAGAATGTGGTGTTTTCAAAAATGTTGAGTACATTTGCATGTTCTTGGCTAAGTACAGTCAGTGAAATTATTTATTCCAGATGTCCTATTTGTTAATACTTATTTTAAGAAACCTTCAATACAATTGCATCAGTATCATGCTTGAGGAGGTCATTTATTTACTGTGTAGCATGAAGCTCCAATCTGCAGCCAGGTAGTTCTTGCTTTTGACACTTTTCTCGTTTCTTCTCCTTAAACAGACAAGTGTATCTATAATATGATAATTATTCATAATTATTGTTTGTATATACAGTAGAACATTCAATCCCTTCAATACAGTACATTCACCAGTGTTAATTCAAAACTAATAGTGTTAAATTAACACTATTAGTGTAATAATTTAACACCCTCAATGTTAAGTTAACACTAATAGAGGTGAATTTACTGTGAAGAGATACACAAAGTGAGAATTTGAATGTGTAACATATTTTGTAACAACTCAACTAAACAATTTTAGATTAATTTTCTCTAAGAATCAGTATCCAGAGTGGATTGGTCACTTCTGGCCACATTTAAGTCAGTTTAATAAAGTAAGTATGGTGCCAGTAGTGAATCAATCAGTGTATTGAATTCATGAATGAATTTAACATGAGAACACTTTCCCTTTAAACCTAATGGGTGACCTAATTCCTCTCACTGAGACTAAAAATGCCATTATCTTTTCCAGCTAAATGAATTCTAATTCATGCATTCTAATGACACAAGATGTAATAAAATAACTTCACTCCCCATCCAACCTCATTTAAGATCTATGCTAGCTATAGCTTTGAGTTTGATATCTCCATAAATATTCATGGCACACATTTTAAAAGGTTTGTTGGAAGGAAGCAGTATACTTCAGCACACTTTCCTGTGACTGAAAACAAATTAATCATCAGAGCAGGAAAGGACGTTTGTGTCAGAGTTGCCCCTGTCTCCTGAGTCTTGGTCTCATCTCTCTGGTTCTGTTTTCCTCCTTGGTTTCCTTCTGTTCGTCATCCGCATGTGGTCTGAATAGTTTACTCACACTTGTCTTTGTCTCTGCTTTTCACGTGACAAAGACCCACTCCTGTCATATGACCAGCCCCAGGTGTTCCTTATTAGCTGCATTCCAAAGCCTAGGCTGCATTTCTCAATGGCTACATCATAGAAGGCTCTTCCCATGTGAAGTGTCCTTCGTGCACAGCCTAGAAATGCAGCCTTCATGGGCCTTAGTTACCTACAATTATTTGCGCAAGTATGGCGCAAAGGAGAAAATAAACAAGACATGGTGAAAAACAGCGTCAGAAGTTTCAAGAGTGGAGTTTGTTTACCTTGTAAAGTGTAAAATAATTAAATAATTAAAATATTTGTTGCTGTACCACATTTAGTCATATTACAATACCATAGATTTCATATATTTTATCTAATAGTACTTCTCAATTAAAGTAGTTGTTCTCTATTAAATAGTAGTATTTTTTTCTCACCTCTTTATATTTCATATCATATGCCTAATTGTCTCTTTGCTCTTTTGTCATGTAATTTCTTTTATGTTGTGTATTTATTTAGATGTTGTTTTATGTAATGGGTAATTGTGTGTTTTATTTAGAAAATGCCACAGTTCTTCCTCGTTCCTCGTCTCTCCTTGCACGCTTTCAGTATGTTACCAGGAATAACTTAACTGCTGTTATTGGATCACATGAAAGTGTTAAATTAAGTAAATGTAGAAAACAATAACAAACATTCAGCTAAGCACATGACCAAAATGAATACAACTAGATAAACAGTGCATCATCTTTACTACTGCTCCTGAGCTGAAGAAATCTGCACGTGTTTCTGCCTCACTTTTGGCTCTGGTATATGTTCTGTCAGAATGCTGTAGCTAAGAATATTTAATAACCTACGGGACCCCCATCTTTGTAAAGGTTTCTACATATGGATGAAGAGAATGCATTTGTAGGCAGAGGATGGACTGACACATTAATGTTATCTAAACCGGTCCAGTCCATACAGCTCATATAAACATAGCACCATGTAACAGAGAATCCGTTAATGTCTCCTGTGTTCATCCTGTCCTGCTGCAGTAATGTGGAGAGTTTGTCTGTTAGGCATTATGCCAAACCTCCTTCCATCAGTCCTGATTATGTGTAGAACAAATGCAGCAAGGTATTATGGGAAAATCAATACAATAAATGCGTATTGTAACAGGCCACAAAATGTTGTAGATCATCTGGTAGACAGAGGGTAGCTTGTGACATAATGTGGAGATTAACAGATAATTCATTTTCATTGTGTTATTACTGTCTCATTTCAGCATTTGGATACCAGAGCATTATGCATATGACTGAATCATCTCAGTGTTTGATGGGGGGCTGGGTTTTCTTCCTAATTAAGAGTTGGGAAAAAAAATTCATTCATTCATTCATTATCTGTAACCACTTATCCAGATCAGGGTGGGTCCAGAGCCTACCTGGAATCATTGGGCACAAGACAGGAATACACCCTGTAGGGGGCACCAGTCCTTCACAGGGCAACGTGTGTTTTTGGACCGTGGCAGGAAACTATTACATAGTGTTCCTTTAATGAGGAGTTTGTCCACCTTTGCTACAGTAACGTCTTTTCTGGGATTGCTTTACACTAGATGATGGCATATTGTTGCACTTGCAATAAGAGAACTGGTGAGATCAGAGAGATGTGTGGGACTTGATTACATTCCACATCATTCCAAAGGTATTGCCTGGTGCTCCACCTCTCTACAGAACACAGCTCCTCGATGCTCCATTGCCCAGTGCTGGGTTCTGTAAACACCTCTATCTGACACTTGACAATGGCGTGGTGTGCAGCTGCTTCAGGAAATTTGCATACTTAATGAAGCATTTGTGTCTCCACTGAGTACATCTGAAAGTACCTGAATTCACTGATTATAAAATGTGTCCACAAACATCTGAACACTGAGAGTATTTGTAAGTTTTGAGTGAATAAGACTTTTTCTCTCTTTCAGGTGGAGATGTTGGAGAGAAAATATGGCGGTTCCCTCCTGAGCAGGCGTGCAGCACGCACCATCCAGACGGCATTCCGGCAGTACCGCATGAACAAGAACTTCCAGAGGCTGCGCAGTTCTGCCTCGGAAAGCCGCATGACTCGACGCATCATTCTTTCTAATATGCGCATGCAGTACTCATTTGACGAGCGTCAGCCACAGGTACAGTGCTAACCTGCTTACCTCACTTACCCCAAAATATATGATGGCTGGTTTCACATGTCTCTGAAGAAGCAGTTTATAATTAGAAGAGACTATTGAGAATATTTTTCTGCTGCCAGCATTAAATCATTAAAATATATGGAGTCATTCTTAGTTTTTAAAATTCTTCATACTAAATAACTCAATGATATTTGGAACGTTCTTCCAAGTTTAACGCCACTGAGAGCTACTTCACATTGGTTCTTAATCCTGGACCTGGTTGCCCTCTGCCCGGCATGTTGTAGTTTTCTCCTCACTCCATCACACTCACAAAAAAATGAGTCCTCATAGATTTAGCAGTACTTTACCAATATCAGTTTTCCATTATATAACATTATATAAAAACTCATGTGTAGGTTCATTGGTCATTTTGGATAGCAACTGAAAAAATGATACAGTAAGACCTTGCTTTAAGAGTTTTATTCATTCTGTGACCAAGCTCGTAACTCAATTTGCTCATATATCAAATTAAAATTCCCCAATAAAATGAGTTGAAAAACTATTAATCCGTTCCAGCCCCCCTCCCAAAACCACACCAGCTTTTTTTGTTACATGTTTTAAATAAGAAAATTTACATTATAAATAACAAATAATGTATAAAAAAATAATAGTACATAATAAAAGAGAGTGTAAAGAAATAACCTGGTTTTATTGGCCTTGAAGATCAGACAAAGATTTTGGCGAAGGAGGTTGGGGGAGTTTTCCATTCGTGCTCTATCGCTTAATTTACATGCAACACCGTTAATGCTACAATGCTATAATAAAAACTGCGATACGACTAAGATTCTTGCACGACAAGACAGAGCCGTCACTAGAGTTTAATAATAAGGGAAGCTAAGCTTTAACCAGGGGGGTCTGGGGTAATTGCCTCATAGCAGAAAGGAGCACAAGGAGCTAAGATAACATTAGTTTTATCTATAGTTACCTGTAGTTCTCAGTGTTTCAGCTCTGACCTGCTGCTCTTGATGCCGCCACAAAACAAAGTGCTGTAGGAGGGACTGTGACTCTATTGGCTGCACACTGAATGATGGACAGATAACCCTGGCTGTTGATTGGCTAAATAACGGTGAAGACCAATGAAAATCGTGTTCTGTTTAGGCGCCATGCACAATCTGGCCCTCGCTCCGACTGAGAGAAAGCTGTGTTTCTGCCTCAAGCATAAATGTGTGACCTCAAAAAAAAGAAAAAGTAACAAAATGCGTCCCATATCGGTTCAAAATGGAACGCATCTTTTATTGTCCAAATATGGGACAATACCATAGTTTACGGGACTGCTGGTAACAATATGTGTGCGTATTCTGTGAAAAAGCAACACAGACCTATAGCCAACGGCTCACTGGAGACAGAAAACTGCTCGAAACTCAGATCTCCGCTCGCATCTCAAAGCAAAAAAATCGACCGAGCAACCACTCGTACCTCAGAACATTCGTAAGTTGATTCACTTGTAAGACAAGGTCAGTGTGTTTACATTTTAAACAAAGAATGACATCTTAACAACATACCTTGGGACACTACCACTAATTAATACTGAGATAATTCATTCCTGCACATACATGTAAACATCCGTAAATGAAATTTGTGATTAGCCAGACTTATGTCTCCACCCATCTTAGTGTAATCTGGCACAAATAGTGTAGCACATGTGGCTCCCAGTCTGTGTAGTCTGTTCAGCCCCATGATCTTAAGTAGTGAGAGGCGACAATGTCTATCCCAGTACCATTCATGTCACTGCAGAAGTCCTTTGCTGACAGCAAAATGTGTAATGAGCGTGATGTTTGCATGCTTATAGAAGCTAGTCAACAGCATTTGTTGTTTTGTAGTGTTGACTGTTGGCCTGTCAAAGTCATGAAATCTAGGCTGACAGTGAATTGTCATATAAATAATTAATCATAAACAGCTACAACAACAATTCTATTGTGTGCTTCAATGGTGAGTAACAGTTTGGCTGTGTGAATCAGTTTGAGTTAGGTGTAAAGCAGTCCCATCTCGGCCAGTTCATGCTTCTTATTACATTTTGATGCTGCTTTTGTTTTTGTAATTATAATCATACACAAGATAAAATGTAAAATATCCTATGCCAATTCATTAGAGCTTCACATAGGGCCCACAACACTGTTCCTACCTGCAGCCACCAAAATTCCTGTTGAATCCTACAACTCAACACTAAGGTTGCTGTGGCAGTTTATGATCTGATCAGCAACCGACTTTCCATAACAACTGTGGTTACTCATTGAGCTCAGCCCATGAGTACCCAAACTACCCACTGTATCACTAGCACTTCACAGGACCCAGATAGAGAGTATATATCGCTCCACTGGTATAAAATGTCTGGCACACCACTGACTGTGGACCGCTGCTGGTCCAACATTGGACCACTCAGATTACTGTCCTGTACAGGATATAACAAATTTTTAATCTCCTTAAACAGACTTTAAATTCACAGAGAATTTAATTCTGGAAAACAAACTAATACAAATATTATCAACAACTATGAGAGATATAATAATGAGTATTACCCTGATATAAAAATATTATGATAAAAATGTTGCCGCTGTGCTGGATTAAAATTATTTACTAATCGTATTTATAAAGGATAACAAAAGAACCTAATGAAGGGAAAAAAATGTAAATTGGACTGTGAATGGAAAAGTGCTAAAATGTGTCATTTTGTCCAAAACGCTGCGCAAAACACTAGTGGACCTCCAACTTTTCCCTCAGTGGACCAACAGTGGTCTGCCGTCTCCTTGCTATCAGGGGAGTCATCAAGCAGGCACTTTCTCTCGTTGGTGTTTTGCTGAATTAAGGCCCACAACACCTCCAGAAGGCTCAACAGTGAAGTCTGGTGTTACAGACCCACCCCATTCCAAGCCAACTTTACAGTCCTACCTTACCCTTTACTATCAACAACTGTAAATCCACACTGGCCTCGCTGGTGCCTAAGGCTGTACCTAGCCCCACTGGAACCGTTAATTCATGCTCAGTGCCACCAGTCCCATGTGAACTTTACATGCTACATCACCAACAATCACAGTAGCACCTCTACAGTGCATTTCCTAAATTAACCTGTGCTCTTCTTATCCGAAATCACTGACTAGACCATTCAGCTATTTCTGATAACTCCTTCACTGCTGCCCTTAGTTTCCGGCCCCTGATGCTGAACTGCACAAGCAGGGATGTGGCCCATTTGGCTACAAATCCTCTAACACCTATCTCTACCGGTCTTACGTGTGCCTGCCACCCACGTTTGAGTTTGCAATGTTAAATTTCTAAGTGTCTAAGCATGTATTAACTGCAAGCAAACAATTATATTGATTTATGTGAATTATATTGACGCATTTCTGCTTTGAGTGTATTAGACCCACAAGCCCTTATATGCCAAGTGTTGATGACAGATTCAGCTGAAAATCAAATAAGCAACAAGTATTCTTTGCTCTATTCTAAAGCACCTGTCAGAAGTCAGAGGTTTTTGTCGTTTTGTAAGACACATAATGGGCTCAGATCATTATGTTATAAAAGTCTATACAGTATTAGCATGATAAAACACTTAACACATTCTGAAAATATTTTCTATGTCTGACGTTCAGGTACAGCCTCAGACACCGCAGCAACAACAGCAGCAGCAGCAGCGCTACCCCTCTCTCCACTCCTCTGCCTTGGGCATGGCTGGCCAGCTGGGGCAGGCTGATACTGAACAGGATGCAGGGTCACCCTCACACTGCCCATCTGACCATGAGGAGTATGCACATGCAGATGATGCCTTCAACAAACAAGTAAGCACTGTGTGTGGTACTGATTAATCGGAATATAGATTAACCTAGAATAAACTCAAATTAAAGCTGTTTCCTATTTAGTATGATTTGTGAGCTGCTGACATAATGCCACAGAAAAACGCTTAGATACATGTTTCAAGTGTAATATTTGTCATAATGAGCAGTAATTACTGCATGCAAACAGTGTCTGGTGCTTGATTGATTGACATGTCTAAAGAATGGTAAATGAATTTGAAAGGGCCCCATATCACAGATGGCTGCTTGTCCCTTATATATATATATATATATATATATATATATATATATATATATATATATATATATATATATATTTATGTGTGTGTGTGTGTGTGTGTTTATTTATTTGTTTATTTTTAAGCAGTAATTGATAATACATGGACTGACACTACATCCAGGGCATGTTCCTGCCTAGCCCCCAGTGATTCCGAGTAGGCTCTGGACCTACCGCAACCCCGGAATTACAATCAATTAATAATTCAGAATCCTCTGCCATTCTAGGGTTCATATAGAGTTACAATTGTAAAATATAGAGTATAAAATTATTGAACACTCATTGCAAATATTTATTATTAAAATTTGCAATAAACCAATCAAATAAGAACAATATAAATAGCTCAACACAACTGACATGACAAGTAGTTTCTCCAAATTCAATAAAAAATGCCACTTGTATTGACTGCTGGTGTGTTTGAATTTTTCAATCCCCTGAAATTAATCCTTCATAATAGCACACATTTGGGAATCAGGTGTGGTCACAAGCACCCCCAATGAAACTTAATCAAGGGCTTCATTCATTGCATCAGTTGTACTTGAGAAAAGCTGACTCTGCTGTTTGATTGCATGTTGGATATATGGCTATTTTGAGAGAGTTACCCTGAAAGTTAAAAGAAGAAATTGTTGCTTTGCACAAACAAGGAGAAATGTACAAAAGTGTAGGAAAGATACTCAATGTTCCTAGAGATATTGTTGGAAGCATAGTTTCCAAGTTCAAAATTAGTGAAATACTGGCTACACTGCAGTAGCCACCCCACAAATTCCTAAGGAGGCATGTGATCAAAAATCCTTGAGTGACTGCAAAGACCTGCTTCAGGATTTGGAGGCAGCAAGCCCTGAGGTTTCAGTTTGAGCATAATAATTGAGTATATGGTAAAAATAGAGTAAGGTTCATAATAATTGCTGAAGGTCTCCATGCCTTCTGTGAGGAAGCTGAAAGTTAGGCACTATTCGAACTTCCAAACCCAAACTGCTCCAAATCTACCAAGGTGGTTCCTGAAGTAGTCCTGGAAGATTCTGGAGTGGTTGTCACTGTTGCCTGACTTAAACCCCACAGAGAACTTTTGGTGGAGATTTAAAAATGTGGTTGCTGCATGCAAACCCAAGAATATTAATGAACTGGAGGATATTGACCATGAGAAATGAATTAAAACTATTCAGGCTATGCAACTCATTTCAGTAGGTCATAACAGCAAAGGTGTGCTCTATCAAGTACTGAAAATGCTTGTCATGAAGGGGTTGAATAATTTAGATTCTGATTTGTTTTCACAGTAAATCTGGAGATATTCTGCAGGTCATTCTAAGTTTGTCAACTCAGAGAAATTTTATTTATTTGTCCTTTTTTTGATGAAACAGCTGGATTGTGCTGTGTGATAGGCTGCAGTAATAAGTTGTGTGCTGTAAAAGGTAAAAAAAAAACAAAAAAACAATGTAAACCATAAGGCAAAGTTTTAAATAATGTTAAATCTTTTGCTAAATTCTGTTTTCGTAAAAGCAGGTCTGTTAGGTTGTAAAGATATATACAAAATTATAGGGTTCCCTTCTGTTCCCTAAAAAACTGAAATATATTTGGACACTAAGGGATGTGTTCTGTATTGTACCTGTAATTACTTTTGTAAATATATTTATTTGTTTATTTGTGATCAATTTTAATTTAGTATTCATAATTTGGGAAAGATTCACCGGTTTACGCACTTTTACTGTCACCCAAATATGTGGTTGGCGGAGGTAATGCAGGATCAGCACTCCTACTGTTTGTGGTCTGATCAATTTTTTTGGTCAGATCAATTTTTTGTGGTCAGATCAATATTGTTAAAATATGACAGTTTATCCAAATAACAGTCTCTGGTATATTGTCAGGGTGCAATCCTGCCAAATTCTTGGTTTTCACTGTACTGCTCACTGTAAAAATACCTGCAAAATAGAACAGAAAACACCTCCAAAAGTCATTGTTCTCTGGTTTGTTTACGTACAGAAGCTGTGTTTTTTAAGGTGAAACAGTATGTTTTTAGGGGGAAAAATCTGCTGTTGTTTATGCGTGGCTAAAGTTTAAGTTCTCTGCGAGTTTTAATTCACTGTTTAAATTACCACAGAAACACATTTGTTACTCGAGTTGTGTAGTTGTAGCACTTTGTCTGTTAGCTCACTTTCATGCAGTTAGTTCTTTGCTATATTTAGAGTCAGTTCCATCTACAGCAAAAATAATAAAATATTACTGACCTATGGAGGAGGAATAGTGCAATATCCTCATCTCAGTTTATACTTTGCAACATTTGGAGGTCTTGTCATTGTCTAAAATCCTCTGAATGCCATTTTACTGCCGTGAGCAGAGAGAAAAAGCCTAGCGGTCCGAGACATTATGGTTTATTTTTACCCATCCTGGGTCTTCATAAACACATTAGACTGGGATCCAGCATGCAAACAGACTGGAGAGCTAGCAAATCATGACGAAACATCTTCAGAATGTGTTGTTTTTTGTTTTTTTTAATAATCTCATGAATGTTACCATTAATAAAAGCAGGATGTTTAATTGCACAAGACAAAAAGAGGTTGGAAAGTGGTTGTGTGTAAATGAAGAATGACTGTTTTGACTTTGGTTTTAAACCTGCATAAGCATATGGGTAAACAAAAAATACATTTGGGCAAGACTCCAAATGTGGTGTTCGCCTATTTCTGTAACATAATTAAAAAATGTATACTCTCTCTAGAAAAAAACTGTGAAAAATGCAGAAAAAATGGATTTGGAATTGAAGCACTTATTCTCTTGGCACCAACCACATTGGCTGCGTCTGTAGTAATTTTGATTACCAATTTATGTTAATTGTGTTATGGAGGCAGTGAATATGTGTGACTGTATGGATGCATCATGCCCTTTGATGTATCAGTGCACTGCTTTGCGCCTAATGACTGAGTTTACCCCGACCCAGAGCAGCCCTGAACAGTTGCATAAGAAGAATGAATGAATTAATGGGGACAAGAGGATAAACTGATAATTGTTCCAAATATTAGTGCCAGTCAGATCCATGTCCAGTGTTACAGTGTGGCCACTAAGAGACTCACTTGGCTTGAGTACAAATTTGTGAAGGATGTAAAGTTCTGTTGGGCATGACACCTGTTTACATTAAAGGCAAACACTACAAGTTCAATTTTATAGCGAGTAAAACATTCAGCAATCACAATATTTAGAAACATGACTGCAGCTTTCAACACCAGTGCTATTACAGTGCAGTAATCTTCAGCAATCCAATAAAAACTCAGAGGGCTGGCTGATCAAAGCCTCATAAAGATGGAGGTGAATCAATATGTGTAAACGATAAAAATATTTAGTATAGCTTACTGTATTGTGATAAAAGCCACAAATCAATCTTTTTCAGCACATGAGCATGTTTGTTAACTGTAAACACAACATAAACATATTCAGACCACAGTTATTACCATGACCACTACCGTATTTTCCGCACTATAAGGCGCACCGGATTATAAGGCGCACACAATAGACGCTACAGTAGAGGCTGGGGGTTACGTTATGCATCAATTAGATGGAGCTGCGCTAAAGGGAATGTCAACAAAACAGTCAGATAGGTCAGTTCAACTTTATTAATAGATTACAACCCAGCGTAGTTTAAGGTAAAACATGTAGTGCAATGTTAATATACCCCACATAGTGGGGGGGGGGACTTTTCCTCGATTCAATAATAATAATAATCACAATATAGTAACACTCGAAATGCAAAGCGATAACAATATATCAATAACTCAACGTTGCTCAAACGTTAAAATCACACAACACACAAAATAAACGCGTAAAGCTCACTTTACTAAGTTATTCCTCTATTCCCGTGTTCTTCTGCGTGACGGATCGCCTTGAGTTTAAACTCTGCGTCATATGCGTGTCTCTTAATAGGAGCCATTTTGGGGTCTTTACATAAAAAACAAATGGAAATGAAATATATATACCGGTATGTATCCAGCATGCACCGCGCGCGGAAGAAAATGAAGTAGGCGGCTGCTTACCGTAGTTGCGAGACCTGGCTCAATATTGTTCCATATATAAGGCGCACCGGATTATAAGGCGCACTGTCGGCTTTTGAGATCATTTGAGTTTTTTAGGTGCGCCTTATAGTGCGGAAAATACGGTATATGTTTCCTTTGTGAGTGTCTCAGGGAACCAATTGGAGAGGCTGGATACAAAATGAGGATTAGGTAATGAACAAGTTAACAATATATAAAAGAATAGTATGGCTAGCAGGCTACGACCCTCTTCTAAGATAATGATAGAAAGCTGAGGGTTTGTGTGCTGCTGCTGGGAGTGGATGTGAAGCCTGTGCAGTGTGGTGAAGTGAGCAGAATCAATGGCGATGCTGAGTGAGGCACTTGAACATTTTAATGTCACGTTGAAAATTGAGGTGCAGAGTGAAAAGAGAATACTTCCTTCTCCACAGTCTGCATTACCTCACAAAAATCACCTACTTCAACTCAGAAAAGACTTTCTAAGCCTTTAGATGTCAGAAGTTATTACTGTTGCTCTACTATATCCTTGAATTAATGTAGTTACAGATGGGAGTCCATATATTCTGTTCATGGATGCAAACATAATGTTAGCTGAAAGCATAAATAAAATACCACACAATGAAAAAATAAAATTATCTGCATCTTTGATGGTACTTTCCACCCTGAATGCTTGTTTCTGCATTTGTTACAAGGTCAATGTTCCTTAAAAGTTCTTGGATTGAAAACTTAGGCCTTGAATATGTTGCATTTTTAGATGTTACCCCCAGTTAAGGATGATCTTGGTGGTGTTGAAACTAACAGGATTGACAGGACATCACAACAACTACTTGAATTCTATCTTCCAAACAATTTGTGTTTTTGTAATTGTAGATTAGGGTTATTTTTTTTATTATCAGAACTTACAGTGGCAGTAAAGCTCTGGGTTTATTACACAAACATTGGGTTAGGCTCTGAAATCTAGAAATAAGTGTCAGTGGTCACAAATGCAGTGGTAAGGTTATTACAGCTGGTGAATGTGGCACATTCTGATTTGATGTATTAGGTGTAAAAAGTGTTTATTATATGTATAATTGTAATCTAAAACTCAAACATTCTCCCACTCTTTTGTTGTAGTATATGTTTTGTAGTAGTAAAAATTACTATGGTCTTTGCATTCAACAAAATATAACCTAAATTTGAGAAGAATGTATTCATCACTGTGTTCATTGTAAGTTCCATCAAGAAAAAGAGCACTGCAAAAGCATGTTTATCGATTTGTTCTGTTCTTGGGGATATTACAGTATCCAAAAGGATGTTGGAGTTTTTGTTTAGATGATTGAAAGATGGTGATTTCAGTGTTAGGGAATGTAGCATATTAATACTATTTAATAATATTTAATACTACGCAACAGTTACCATAAAAATACCAAAATGCAATATGTTACACTTTTTTGTACACCTAATAATTAATTTAATCTCTGACCAATAGGCTTGTACAGAGGGAGAAAATAGTTGTTTGGTTATTAATGGAGATGTTTCTGAATGTGGAATTTCAGCAAGATTTCACTTGAACCACAAACTTTTCATGTGGTTAAAAATATGAAAAAAAGGAGGAGGGAAGGAAAGACAACCCCAAACTCTAAAATAAGCAGGGCAGGGCAACTCCAGCGCTGTGAACACTGCTTTACCTGTTTGTGTTTTCATCCCTCAGGTCACATCCCTGGCTGACTCCATGGATGACGCTCTGACTTGTCGGTCTGGCCGAGGAGACTCTCAGGAAGGCAGTGGTGATGGCGTGGGTGAGGCTGAGGATTTTGGCGAGTGCGTGTGGAGCAGCAAGCCCCAGTCCCGTCGTGGCGGGGGTGGGGGTGAACAGGAGCGGAGTGGTCCCACCATGCTAGGGGGAATGCATGAGGACAGCACGGCCACCTCCTACAGTGATGTGACACTCTACATGGATGACGGTGTTCCCTCATCACCCCTGTCCATCGAGCGCGCTCCCAGCAGCACTGATACTGAATACTGGGGTGGCGGAGGTGGCCCAGGGGGCAGAGAGGACAGCCGAGACACAGAGGGGGGCACTAGTAACAACAGCAGACGCAGTACACCCTGCACTGAGTGCAGAGATTACCGGCTCCGCGGCCCACACCTACCTGTACTGACCATCGAACCACCCAGTGACAGCTCAGTGGACATGAGCGACCGCTCAGACAGAGGCTCACTTAGCAGGCAGCTGATGTACGAGCAGGAGTCCGGAGGAGTAGGAGGAGGAGGAATTGTAGGCCCAGGAGGAGGTGGAAGTTCAGGTTCGCCACAAGGAACCCTCAAACACAACCCAGCCGCCCGCTCAGCAAGCGCCTGCACTGCCCAGGGCCAAACCCGGCCATTGGGACGTCCCGTACCATCACCCCTACCCACACACCTCCCACACCACGCCATCCTCCTGCACCACCAGCACCCACACCCACATCCACATCCACACCCACATCCACATCATCCCCTCCAGCACCACCCACTACACCACCACCACCATCACCACCCCCTGCCCCCTCACTTACACCATCACCCAGGACCCCACTACCCAGAGCCTACTTCGCCCTCGCCCACCCAGCCTCCCCCATTGACCCCGTTGTCCTCTTCCTCGTCCGCTCCGCTTCCCTCTACAGGCATGGAGCAGTCTGACGGAGACAACGACTCACTCAACTCCACGACAAACTCCAATGAAACCATCAACTGCAGCTCGGGCTCCTCGTCTCGGGACAGCCTCCGAGAGCCCCTCCCTGCACTCGGCAAGCAGACGTACCAGCGGGAGAGCCGCCACAGCTGGGACTCGCCCGCCTTCAACAACGATGTGGTGCAGAGGAGGCAGTACCGCATCGGCCTCAACCTCTTCAACAAGTAAAGCCAAGATCACCCTACATGACAAATGCATTCTGTTAGTGGAGCACAGTGGTTTCACATAGAAATTGTAGTCTCTGAATGAAGCAGGTGATGCTCCATAGAGCAGGCTGAATAACATCGGATGCCATTTAAATAGAAAACTGCAGTTTTGAGGCGGGAGGGGGGGGCCGAAAAGAAATAATGATATCATTCAGTCCTAATCATGCTCTGGCACTCTTTAGGTAAAGGAAGCATTAAGAAGCCAGTCATGTTTTAGCTTTGACAGAGAGAATCCCTTTCATTTCTAGTGTGGTGGAGTGCACCATTATATTAAATAGCTTGTAAAAACAAATACAAGGTGCATGAATGCAAGCTCTGAACCATTTAAAATTATGTGTATTTTAACCGTACAAGAGATTGGTGATCACAGTTAAAGTATTCTTGGCTGAACAGGCAGTGGGCCTACATTTAAACTATACCTTTGGCCCTCATAGATGGAGATAGCGAACTGGAGGTTCCTTCACCTTCGTAATAGCCTTTGTGGAGTACACACTACATGAGTCCGTCCCTGATTTTTCTCACACTCTCATTTTTTAGAGTTTCTAAAGGTCAGTCTGTCAACAGGAAAATGATGGCAAATCATGTATTGTGCATTTGATATTAGACTGTATAGAGGTTGGGGTTACAAATTACATCTATCTTGCTTATTTCCATCCATAGTTCTGTCTTACAAAGACAAAATGGGAGTGTCAAGATTTCGCACACCATGCTGACTCTGTATTGACATTGTAATGAATGAGCACCTGTCTGTGTGGCGGTTTCTTGCCCATTTGACACTTTCTGCCCACTGGAATGATCTTTCTGCATAATTTCAGATGGTTTAATGCATCTGTACTGCCCCTATGTTTAGCTGCACTCTGTTATTCCACTGTCAGGCCCTAGTTATAAATTACACCCACTATAATTTCTGTATTAGTCTCTTCAGCGAATCAGCATTGATACATTAAGTACAGGCCAGGAAAAACCCAACAGCTGCAGTAATACACTGATTAATATTTCACCAATAACAACTGATATATTATGAAGGATTAAGTCATTTTGTTTTTTAATGAAATTGCTGGTCTTACAGATGCTCAGAGCGCTCCAGGAAGGGAATGTCTGTGATGTGTAAGCAGCCAGAAGCATTTGGAGATGAAAAGCTGAACAGTAATGAAAAAAATAAAGAAAAAAAACAAGCTGTCCGAGGCTAAATGGAGAGATAGACAGAAAGAGATGGGATAAGAGCTGGAGCTATATGAAATACGAGACAAATATACAAACCCAGCTGGCAGTGTTTGTGCCCTCAGGCGTTCAATTCCATTCAGTGCGAGACGCGCAATTCAGTTCAGTAATATTACAACGGCATGAGGGTACGGCTAGAGTGAAAGTGATTGAAAGTGATTCACAACACATCACTGCAACACATTTTTTCTCTCTCTCTCTTTCTCTCTCATCCTCTCACTCTCTCCCACACCCCCTCAGGAAGCCAGAGAAGGGTATCCAGTACCTGATAGAGAGGGGCTTTGTGTCAGACACCCCAGTGGGCATAGCTCGCTTTATCCTGGAGAGGAAAGGCCTGAGCCGGCAGATGATCGGGGAATTCCTGGGCAACAGGCAGAAGCAATTCAACAAAGACGTGCTGGAGTGAGTGATGCCAGGCTCATATGGGGTTGCTAGAGTCACACTGGCCAAATAGGGTCATACTGAGGTTGATGGCTAGCCTCAGGACACACACACAGTGGTTAGTGTGCAGGCTTTTGGAGCTGTAGATCCAGAGGCAGCAGGACGCAGGATAAGCTGGAGGATTGTTTACAGCGTGGGCTGTAATACACTCCACGTAACAGAACTGTGGGAACAAGGAATTAAAAAAAACCCCCAAAAAACTGGCAAATCCTAGGTAGACGTTTGTGTATTGTAGTCTTAGTAAATGTAGGGTAAACAGATGAAGCTTTTAGATATAGACCTCCTTTTAATTATTTTGTCCATTTAAAATAATTTTTTTGTTATTTTTATTTTGTTCTATAATTCAGTATTTCACATTTCCCTTTATATTTAGTGTTTACTTCACATTGAAAGACCAATAAAAAATTCCAAAAATGACATATTGTTAAAACCAAAGCTGCACTGTACAGACTTGTGTTTGTTTCCACTCTTTATCTGCACATGAACACAAATTGATGAAAAGGTTTTTTTTCTGTACTTTGGCAGTTTCACAGCTTATTTTAAAAATATAAAAGTGAAAATAATTGAAGTATATTATACAACAGAAAGAAATGCTGGTGACATTGATGACTCCACATTAAGTGCAACCTCCATGATGTACAGTGTAGCCTTAATTTACATTATTTTTCAGAACATTTGCTTTCAGTTTTCTGGAATATTAGTCAATATATAATACAAGTTCAGACATTGGTTACCTTTTGTGTTTCTCTTGAACATATTCAGCCATACTGAGGTGTGGTCTATGAGTCGGCTGGTCATTAATGTCATAAACGTTGTGCTTTTCAGCTGTGTCCTGGATGAGATGGACTTCTCTGGCATGGATTTGGATGATGCTCTGCGCAAGTTCCAGGCTCAGATTAAAGTCCAGGGAGAAGCTCAGAAAGTGGAGAGACTGGTGGAGGCCTTCAGGTACACTCTGATAGGGCTCTGTATGTTTCCTCTGTGTTTGCTCTATTTTCGCACTATTCTCTAGAAACGTGTTATTTTTAAAGACACGGTGGTGGTTCGTTAATTCTGTCTATTTTTCTCTCTTTCTCAGTCAGAGATACTGTGTGTGTAACCCTGTGCTAGTACGACAGTTCCAGAACCCAGACACCATCTTCATCCTGGCCTTTGCCATCATCCTCCTCAACACCGATATGTACAGCCCTAACGTTAAACCTGAGAGGAAGATGAAGCTGGAAGACTTCATCAAGAACTTAAGAGGTGCTAATGCTTCGCAGATTTGAGTTGTGTAGAGTTTTGTTTCTGCTGAAGTGTTTATTCCCTGACATGTGTTCACTGATTCCACCGATCTCTCTTTCCCTTTCTCACCTTCTGTGTGTTTGTTTGTACCAGGAGTGGACAATGGGCAGGACATTCCAAGGGACCTGTTGGTAGGAATCTACCAGCGCATTCAAAAGTGGGAGCTGAGGACAAATGATGATCATGTATCACAAGTACAAGCTGTGGAGAGAGTGATAGTGGGCAAGAAACCTGTAAGTAAAACTATATGTGATAAAATGTGGGAAAAAAGATAATAATTTTCTATATAGAATAAGTTGCTTGCTGTTGATTTTGTTTTTCAGCTGTGTGACATTTATAGAGTTGTAGGCACAGGTTGAGAAATCACTGTCCTGACAAGGGAATACTAAAACAGAGATAAGTAGGAAGACCTGGGGTAAGAGGGGTTAAGTCACATGGATTAGAACGATAATAGAATGGCAGGACTAGAGTGGAGACACAGAATATAAAGAAAAACCTCATGGTCAAGGGTACAAAGAAAAGTAAACAAGAAAATAAAAAGACAGGAGGTATGACTGGCGATATGTTACAACAATAATACATTTTATACTGTAAAATAAGTTTCGCTTTGAATTTCAGAGTTATGTTTCAGTCCTCAAATGTTCCAGCCTAAACGACTCTCTAAACAAGATTGTTATTGTTTGGGAAGTGGATTTATTGCGCTTTTACATTTTTTCTCTTGTGCAGTTTCAAAGTCTTTTGTTAGTTCTGGTTCTTTTTCAGAAAGACTGTGTATTGAAAGCCTCTAAAATGCTGTTTGAACCAGCCTTAGTTTTCTGAAAAGCTTTGTTAATGCATTAATAAAGCACTGATTTATTTACAGTGTAGTAATTGCTGTGAGCATCATTGTTCTGTTTGTTTAAATCTGTGTACAGGTGCTTTCCCTGCCCCACCGCCGGCTGGTTTGTTGTTGCCAGCTGTACGAGGTTCCTGACCCTAACCGGCCCCAGAGGAGTGGGGTTCACCAGAGAGAAGTTTTCCTCTTTAATGATCTGCTGGTGGTAAGAAACTTCATACTACACTCCACTACACTCTCAGAGAAACTGTTACCAGGGTGGTGCTTTTTCATGTCACTGTGGTAGTACCCTGAAGCGTACTTTTTGTTAGGGAACAGATGTGTACCATATTCTATATAAATTGTAGATTTTTACCTTCTGGAGATATATTGTACATTTAGGGAACACAGTTGGACTGTGTATGAAAGGTGCTCTATAAAAAAACTTGCCTTACCTTACCTTGCCTTGCCAGTGTACAGTCCTCTTTTTCAGTCAGGCATTTCTTACTTTTGTTTCAGGATATTTGCTTTCAGTTTCCTGCAAGAAATGTGCAGGTACATTTTCACACAAGTTCAGTCTTAGAAGTTGATTGGATTTTTTTTGCTTCTTGCTGTCAATCCCAAATATATTCAATAAGGTTGAAGTGTGGGTTCTTGGTTATCTAGCCAACATTGTCATAAATGGTGTGTGTTTTCTGCCGTGAACTTCATGGACATTAAACATTAACAGTTAAACATTCAGACTCATCAGCAGTAGCCTAATAAGGACAATATAGATTCACCATCAGATTTATTCTTGGGTCAAAATCTGGTCTTCACCTACTTCACAGAACCACTATTATTGGTGTGCATTTAGACTCAGTGGCCCATATTTTGCAACCCACTACTGTATTCAACACTGAACACTGGTCAGTTTCTGACCTCAGGATTGTTATTGATCTGATTTTGTTTGGGTGGTGAACTAACCTCGACCCAGCAGTGGAACTGACTCGATAGTGGCATGTTAGTATGTGTGATGCTGATACAGTTTATGAGGAACAGTGAGGAGAGAGCCATAGCCTCTAACATAGCCATGGAAGAGTGCTCCTGAGGTCAAAATCTGACCACTGATAGATACCTAGAAAATGGTTAACACAGATGTGCAACAGGACTATACACCACCAAGATGGATCATAATCAAGCTTTATTGGCTAAGTATGTTTGCACATACAAAGTGTCTGTTTTTAGTTACACACTAGCTCACAGTGCACAGTATTAGACAGCAAATATTTCACAGCACAGTAACAGAGACATTGCAACTTAACACTGTGCACAGATACACAACTGTAATCATAAACACATTGACACGCATTAGAAGAACTACATACATTTATTTCAAGTGCAGCATTCAGGTAAATGGTAGATCAACATAGTAAATAATAATGCAGGTGCTTCTAGTAAACTGTCCAGAAGATCTCTCTTTAAATGCTGCATGTTTACATACATGACCGTATACAAGCTCATATAGAATTCTGTATAACGTCAACTAGCAATTAAAATTAAGCTTGTGCAAGAATCTCTTTTGATGAAAGTAATGGAAAAACTTGAAGGTAGTGTTGCACTGTATACCGATACTAGAAAAGTATCTCAGTACTTTGTCATTAAAAACAATACAATACCACATATAATAATGAGTACCAGTACTTTTACGAAGCAGTGTTTTAAAATAAGAGCAGTATTTCCAATGAGTACCGCATCGCTATGTCTCCTCTCCCACCCTTAATGATTTTGCCGCTAGTTTTAACAACTTTTCAGACCTTCTAGCGAGTTATTTAAAAATCAGAAAACCAGACCAGCACCAGCGACTTTCTGTACAAAGCCTAGCTACTTTTTATATAAAAGAATCACTGGTAGCACAACTTGTTAGAACAGCTCTCTCCGCTGCGTGTTTGCTTCCGGAAACAGCACAGTTGGTCCACACTGCAGCTCACACCAATCAGAATAAGCTGCGAATATGCAATAAGTGCTGCCAAAGACACATTTGCTTCCTTTTATGTTGAATTTTCTGAACTCAGAACACGAAATTAATTGAGGCATTCAGCTTTATTCAAACAGTAAACACTTATAGGGTCGAAGGCGCGATTGAACCCAGAAATGGTGAAATGTCATGTGTGGCGTCACACTTAATAAGCAGATACCAGCGTTTTTGCCGACCGCGCTCAGCTTGTATTTTACTTGTAAATTACTTCATTATCAAAATATTTAGGCAGGTATCGTACCGAAATTTGGCATCGTGACAGCACTATTTGAAGGACATTTTCAGCACCACAAACATATTAAGCTATGTTTTTGAAGGTGATTATTTATTATTTTTGTATACAGTGCAATTCACGTGAGATTACAGGATTATTACAGTATCTCCGATAAATCTAGGCCACCTGGTGGCATTCTATGCTGTTTCATAATATGAAGGAGAACTATTTAAATTGGCCGAGCACTCTTTCACCACACAGACAGACACACACACCTACCTACCTGCACTGCCACACACACCTATACACACCTACCTACACCTCTTCTGTGTGTGTACAGGTCACAAAGATATTCCAGAAGAAGAAGACGTCTGTGACGTACAGTTTCAGACAGTCCTTTCCCCTGGTGGAGATGCAGGTTCACATGTTCCAAAACTCCTGTAAGTATATTCGTCCCTCCATCTGTCTCTCCATCTGGCCCTCCTTCTTTATTTATACTACCACTCCATTCTGGCTCAGCGCTCCGCTGTGACATTTAGCCGCTCGCTCTCGGCCTGGCCGTGTATATTTGCTGAAGACAGACGAGCGAGAAAGACACCCAGTTCATCATATGTTGTTATTATATGGTCGGTTAGTTCATCGTAATGTACAGTAACATGAAAACAGCATGGCTGTAATGAATTATAATTCACAACGCTTGCCAGTTTGTATTGGCAAGCCCCTTTGGATACTGAGACTGAATTAAAGTTGATCTCACAGTTATGGTTAAAATGAGAAAAACATAAATGAGTCCAAACCAAATGTTGAGCATCTTATTAAATAAGTGGTTGAAAGATAAGGTCAGATTTTAACAATAAAACAGGAATATTTTATCTATAAATTTGTACAAAGAAATACAGCACTCTTTGTCTCACTTTCTCACTGTTTCTCTTTCCCAGATTACCCTCATGGTATCCGGTTAACCTCAGCGATTCCCGGAGGAGAGCGTAAAGTCCTGATCGTGTTCACAGCGCCTAGTCAGCAGGACCGCACGCGCTTCGTAAGTGACCTGAGAGAGAGCATCGCTGAGGTGCAGGATATGGAGAAATACCGTGTGGAGTGTGAGTGTTCTCCTCTCTTCTTCTGCACCACACGTCAGATCCGAGATTAAAGAGCTTCTCATCATTATTGCTGGAAACCTCTGCTTAACATTCCCTGTAAAAACTGATGCAACGCTTGTTTGCACTTGATTTTAGTTCTTTGAGTTGTCAGTGCTAGGTCTTATACTGAAGCTGAATATTGTGCATTGCTCTTACAGCTCTGGCGTCGTGAATATTGCAAATTTACATTCACCAGCTAAACCTTCCTGAACAACAAAGGAAAAGAAAGCAGCAGTGAATAATGTTTACTGACTATATGCATAGGATCTGTCACATGTGATCACATTCCTCTCCCCCACTCACTTTCTCTTTTGCATTCTATCCTCTCCTTCTTTCCTTGTGCCTGTTTCTCTCTCACATCTCTGAAACTCTTCATCACTCTATCTGTTTTCCTTTGTTTTTTCACCCAATAACAATATTTAACCTCAGTAATAGGGATGTCATAAGAACCAATGCTTCATTACCACATTGATACCACAGTTCTGAAAATGTGACAGTACTTGTTTTCTATGATATCAAAGGTAGAGTAACAAAAGAATGACAGTGATTCCTCTGTTAGTAATGATAGTAATGAGCTATACTTATCTCATTATCTGACAAATAATTAAAAAAATTAAGCATACATATGGCGTTTAACTGAAAGCTGCTGAACATAGAGTGCTGCACACAGACTCGTGGTTAATAGAGTGTGCATAACTTGTGTGGTCACAGTGTAACCGGTTGTTACGGATAAATAGAGACTCTGCATTGTGTATTTTTTTCCTCCTTTGAGATTTTATCCTGACAACAGAAATAAACAGCCTTTTAGTATTAGATAGGCAGTGTGTATCTCTTCTCCCCTCGTATCTCCTCTGTGATTTTACATGAATATACAAATACGCAAAAGATCAGAATTAGATTCTTAGCATAGTGCATCGAGCATGCTTTGTGCCAATAGCAATATGAAAATGGGCATATTTGTCATAAGACACATCATCATCAGGAAATCTCAAGATAATGATTAATAATGGACTCATTCATTCATTCATTCATTCATTCATTCATTATCTGTAACCGCTTATCCAGTTCAGGGTCGTGGTGGGTCCAGAGCCTACCAGGAATCATTGGGTGCAAGGCGGGAATACACCCTGTAGGGGGCGCCAGTCCTTCACAGGGCAACACACACACACAATAATGGACTCATGATGTATATAAAATAATTTGGCGACTTAAAATAATTGATATATGAGATATATGATTATGAAAGATACATTTTGGGTTACGCCTGATACCTACCTCTCCATATTAGACATAAAAGAGTAGAGTAAAAAGGGGAGAGGCAGGGAAGGGGGAGGAGTTTTATGAGGAAGAAAAGGAGAGGAGACGTCCCAATACAGCTGCCCTATACCAAAGTAGGCCACTTTAATAATAATAATAGCTTTGTGTAATTTTTTTAATGTAATAATACTTATATTTTAACTCTGTTATAACAGCAGTGGAGTAATGTTACAGCTGCTGGACACTGGACTGGGCTGAGACTCATGGGGGGCTTTGACTGTTTGGGGTGGTTTTCTGGTATTGCTTGTGTGTTTTGGGTGGATTGTTTGTTGTTGGGTTTGTTGAGCTTGGTGTATGTCAAATTGCATGGGCAGAGCATTATCTATCATCCAAGAGGTGAATAAAGGCTTTCCCAATCCCACCATAAACCAAGCCCTAATATTACCTTCCCCACTTCTCGTTCCCTACATCCTTCTGAGGGCATTCATAAAGAACATGAAAGGCAGTATGGTGTGTATCATCACAGTATATATGGAGTTGGTTTAGCCTTAGAGCTAACAGCTTAGCGGCTAGCAGTCTCCCTATCAGTAATAAAACCAGAAACATGGTAAGGTTAAGGACTATACCCTGTATAATTTTATTACTTATTATTTGTAATAAAGCACCTTGGAGGGATTGAGTTAAGATGATGAAGAGTTAAACTGTGTAAAGTAATTCTGTAGTTACACTGAGTCAGTTAGGCATTGTTTACATAAAACAACATTTAAAGAGCACGTAACACTCTCAAATACTTTCGTGCAGCAGGGCTTCTAGTTTATTAAAATATGGAAAAAACATGGAAAATAAACTACAGAAAAATACAAATACATTTAATAGTCTTTAGAAAATTGGAATGATTGTCCTGTTGAAAATTGTTTTATTGGTTTATGTATTTATTTTGTTATTTTGACGTCGTATAGGAATTGGTATCAAGAATCCTACAGTTTTATTGGTAATGGTACTGACTACCAAATTCCTGGTATCGTGACAACCCTACTCAGTAATGCTCCTGCTGAAGTTCATCAAATTCCCACAGATACATTTCAACAGATTACTGCAGCAAAGTGTTACAAACTACATATTATTCCTTTCATTCCAAAAGACATGTTGGAAGAGCAGTTGTCCACAAACTTTTGAAATAATGGATCTCTCTCTCTCTCTCTCTCTTTCTCTCTCTCTCTCTCTCTCTCTTTGTGTGTAGCGGAACTGGAGAAGCAGAAAGGAGTGATGCGTCCTGGTTTGCTGAGTGGAGATGGTAGTGGTGGTGTAGATGGCATGAAGAGTGAAGCTGTGAATGGAACTCTGAGTAGAACCAGCCTCGATGACACATACGCCACGAGTGAGGGGCTCAAGCGCACAGCGCTCAGCTCATCACTCAGAGACCTCTCAGAGACAGGTAATGTACACCCTCACACACACAAAAGTACGCTCAAAAAACATCACACACACTTCTGCACATTTATACCTGACATTTTTGATGCAAAACAAATATTGCATTGTAGCTGTCCCCGGCCACGTGACATGTTCTGATTTTCTAAGCAATAAACAATATAAATCGTCCACAGAGGACACACGTCTACACAATTTAATTCACTATTTCTGCTTATTTGCTTCATTTAATACATTTTAAAATGCATTGGTAAACAAACAGCATATAGCAAATGTAACAAAATTGTGCACAAACATTTGCACATATTCGTGTTTGTTGCTTCCGGTGAGTGTTTTAAATTATTTGCACTTAGAAATCAGACAAGCTGTGTACCTGGACCAGAGGTATCCTTAACATATGAGAATAAGCAACAATTGGTTTTAATAAAGAGAAACAAGCTTCTCAGGGAGAGACAAAAGCCCCCAGACACACACTCACTCACTCACACTCTCTCTCTCTCTCTCTCTCTCTCTCTCTCTCTCTCTCTCTCATACACACACACAGTCAGATGTTTGAATGAGTTTGCGTGTTTAAAGTTTAAGAAATGAAAGGAAATGCAGTGCTTCCTGAAACTCTTTGACAGTTTTCTGCATAAAATGCAGCTAGTAGTCTGAGCCTTTTCAGGTGCTGCAGAGTGAAAGTATGCCCTGCTCTGCCCCCTAGTGGTTCACTTTTGACCAGAGCATTGAGGAGTCTCAGAAGATGCCTACTTTGTTAATCTGTTTACTGTACTGAGAACTAGGAGGAGAGAAAATCATGGGTGTCATACCTGGTAATGACCAATACATATTTTTATTTAATACACAATAACAATAACATAACTACACTATAATATTACATGTAGCATTTCTCAGCAAAAATGAGAGTTATAACTCTCAGCTGTTAAGGGGTAAATAAGGCAGCACACTAGTTGTGTAAAGGCTTCACTGCCTCAAAGATCCAGGACCATAAGGGCCTTGGTACAAGCTTCACTGTCTCTGTTGAATTCAGTGTGCTCGCCCCATGTTGGTTTGCCAGCCACTGGTGTTGCGCTTGTTTGCTCCTGGTGTGGGTCTCATTCCTGAGTAAAATGGGAGAGTTGGATTATGAGAGCATCCTCTGGATTAAAAAAAAGGAAGAAAAGTTATAAAAAAAATGTTCAGAATCTACTGAGAGCAGCTGAAAAATGAAACAACATCAACAGCTCTAGTTGTTTATAAAACAAATGATTCCCCTAGTTGCTGGTTTTAACCACACGGGAATAGCGTAGCCTAGACCCAGTATTTGTACTCAAGTAAATATATTTTACTTTTAGGACACTGTTGTGAAATAGTATAAAAAAGAACTTGAGTATAACGTAAGCATTTCCATTTTTAAATTGAACTAGTATTTTTTAGATGGACTTCTTGGAATATATTGTATGCATTCACTTTAAAGAAGAGATGAGAATAGTTTGTAAATTATTGGGACAAATGAAATTAAATGAAACAATGTGTGCACAGTTTAATTAAAATGACACAATGGCCTGTAAATGGCAGGAGTCGTTTAAAACAATGTGGATACAAATAAAATATTGACATTTTTATATTTATCATTTATATATAAAATTATATTTATATAAAATATTTATAGATTTATACTACCTACGTTTTTTATCCTATTAACACCTTTACCATCACGGGAAGAACCTGATATAACAACATATGCAACAGGACAGATGCTGATGACTTCCAGTGTCAGTAGACATGAATACATGTAATTTATGGGCCTTTTTGAATATTCACTGTGCTTGGTTGGGTGCAGGGAAGCGTGGCCGCAGAAACAGCGTCGGCTCTTTGGACAGTACCATTGAAGTAAGTTTTATACAGGGTCCCAAACAATTTTTTATTATTATTATTATTCCACCAGTTTCTCCATTCAAATTGAATGCTGTGTCATGCCCCTGCATGCCTCATCAGTGTGCCCTCACTAAATATGTGTCCATCCTGCTATGAAGTCATCTTTCTCTCAGTGTTGCCACTCACAGATGTCCTTGTTGTATATACAAAGAAACTTGAGCTCCACGGCATGCCCACCGTCCTGAAGCCATTTTCAAACCCTCTTCATAATGTGATTAGTGCTGAGGCTGTTAAGGTTATTGCATTGTAAGTTGTTTTTCTAGATATTGATTTTAAAAAGAAGTTGTATATACAATAACATGCTATTCCTCAAAGGTTTGGAGTCACCATATTGATGGATATATTCTAAACTAGACCACAGAAGCCTTTATAGATTCTTAATTCATAATAAGTCAAATTCCTTTTCACTTATTATGAAATCAGATCCTTTAATTTATTCAACAGATTTGTATGAATTATTATTTAACACACAATAATTCCAAACTTTTGAAAAGCAGTTGTAAGCATGCGTACATACTTTGTCCTTGTTCCTTTCAACTTCTACTACAATTTCAAAAATGTGACTGCATTTAAGTGACCATTTTTTCCTGGTCTGCCTTTGTGTGTTGTTCAGGGCTCCATCATTAACAGCCCACGGCCTCATCAGCGTCTGCCCATGGGGGGCGCTCTCCCCGGCTGCTATGGGCTGGAGGATTACCGGCCTCACCGCCCCATCCTGAGCCCCGGAGTAGGGGTGGGGGGTGGGCCGGGGCAGTTTCACAACACTTCTGGGAACGTGGGAGTTGGGATGGGGGTCGGGGGTGGGGGTGGGATGGTGGTCGGGGGTGGGGGTGGGATGGGAGTCGGGGGTGGGGGTGGGATGGGAGTCGGGTCGGTCCCGCTCCCCGCAGGCGGAGGTGGGGGGACGGGGAGCGGTTCTGGAGGGAGCAGCTCCGGCTCATTCCTAGGCTCGCTGTTCGGCAGCAAGAGAGCCAAGCAGCCTCCCGCTCCCCTCGTCCCCCCAGGGCCACCCTACCCTGCCCCGGTGCCCCCACCCACTACTGGGGGTCCACCTCCACCCTCCCCCTCCGCTCTCAGCCAGTCAGACGGAGGGCCGTCCAAGATCCAAGCACTGCACGCCCAGTACTGCCACAACAGCGTTGGGCACAGCATCAGCCAGCCTCCACCTCCGTACCACCACCACCGCTACCAAGTGCAGCCTTTACCACCCGCTCACCAGCCCCCAGTGCACCATCAGCACACCATCCATCGTGGCTCCCTGCCCCGCCGCGGCCCCTCCGGACCCTCACACGTCCAGCTCTCCCAGCAGCTGTCCCAAGGCCGCCATTCCAGCATGGGCTGTACCCCTCCGCCTCTGTCCCCTCACTCTCCTCACTCCCCCGTGACGCCTTCTTTCAGCTTCTACCACCCCCACCCCAACCTCGCTCGCGTGCCCGGCCCCACCGGCAAACTCCCGCTCACTCTCTCACACTCACAGCCACACCCTCACGGCCACTCCCACGTTCACTCTCATATCCACAGCCATCCTATGCACGCCCATCCGCTGTTGCACCACCACCACCACCACCACCAGCAAGTCCAGCCCCAGCACTTCATTTTCGCCCCACCCCCACAGGCCCCCTCAGCCATCACGGCCCGACACGTGTCTCAGGCCGCGACCGGGATGCTCTACGGCCCCCCGCTCTACCCGCCCCTATCGTCCATCCCGCCACCGCCGCCGCACTCGCCTTTACCCCCGCCTACCTCCCCCCTCACCCCTCTTACACCGCTCTCACCTCTGCTGCCACCCCCACCACACCCGGCCCCTGCACCCCCGCAAGTGAGCGTCCCAGGGACGGTAGGAGGAGGGGGAGGAGGCGCAGGGGGCGGGGCCAACACCAGCACGATCGGCAGCTCCAAATCCAAGCCCATCAACCGCATCAGCACGGTGGTGTGAGGGCCAGGGGGCCTCGAAGGAGCTGCAGGCGCCAAATCCCACGCAAGCGGAAGCACACTGTGCTCCGACTCTGCTACTTCCACATCCGCTTCCCTCATATGTAGAGCAGCTGGCCATCAATCAGAGTGGTCAGTCTACACCCAGGATGCTCAACGCATACAACATTGTTGATCCATACCAGTACTCAAAAGTTTTGAAATCAAATTCATCAACACGAATCAAATAGATTGGTGTTGCAAGCCGAGCCGATACGGCCCTTTTCTGAGAGGCTGACTGAAGCTGGGTGTGTTAATATGAGCTAGCTGCAAGCAGTGTGTTGCCAAAGGTGGAGATATGTGAAAGGTTGGTACAAAACAATGTGAGACACAGACTCGCAAATTTAGCTCACCCAGCACTACCAGTGCAGTGCAAGCCTGTGCTGTGGAGCTGCTCCCTGCTCTTTAGCTGGGCTGAGGACAGGAGAGCAGAACTTGTAGGTGGAGCAGGGGTTTTGAAAAAGCTTGAACTTCACCTGAGGACTGAGATTTCAGTGAAATCCTATTCACTTCATTTTTGTAGATCTTTATTTATTTTATTTTTTTTTTGGTTCTCAAATGACAATCATTCCAGGTCTAGGCAATTCTGACACATTCCTCCACATTCAAAAAGGCTCTCAACCTTGGACTACAGCTTTAAAGAAGCCAGTCATGCACTTTGAATCTTACTGCATACTTCTACTCATTTGAAAGCATTTTTTTATGATAAGACTTTTTTTGTGGAAAGAAACTATAGGAGAGAGCCATTTAGGAGGCATCAGTATTTCAGTATTTGGGTCTAACGTGGCATTTAAAACGGGGACATATTTAGGAATTGAACAGCATACACACAAAATGCAGTTGTATCCAATAGTTTCAAATCTGCAATAAGCCAGCCATAGATGATTTTCAATTGTCAGAAGTGTAGAATTCTCAGATTGTTTTTATTGGAGATGCAGTGGATTCATATCAACAGTTTAAAGACAGATGTTTTGCTCTGCCTTTTGGACTGAGTTTGAGCTTTATGAGGATGTAAAAAACAGAATATTTTTCTCATTCTAAACAAAATGATGAATTAATTGTTTTATGGTTTGATTAACACTTAAAAATTGTCTTGTAAATTTGATTTAATAGAGAAATGTATCATTTATAATTTTGGCACTCTTTCAAGCAGTACCTGCTCTAACAAGTTCATCTGAACAGTTAATTACATGTATTTGTCAATTAATAACATAGCCTTAGTGCCCAGTGTCAGGTTTAAGGATCAGTGAAGGCGCAGTGGCACTGGGTGAAGTGCAGCGCCTTTGTATTTTAGCTTAATAACACAATTAATATAGGGACATACTTCAGAGAATTATAGGGGAGTTTAAAAATGTTAAAATCTTGCAGAGTTTATTGTATTGGCACTGACTTTTTTCATGTAAAATTTCAGAATACAGTTGGATAAAATGTATGAAAACATGAACAGCTACTGACATCTCTACTGACATCTCTTTAACATTGATTGTACAGTTCGAGTCATGGTATGGTTTAAATGTCTTTTATTTTCATTATTACTATTATGATGTCAAATACTACTGATATTATCCTTAATATTTTTGGTGTAAACGTTACTACTAATACGAGTGGATATCGTTTCTGTGCTGGTTTGTTTTCTAAGAGGTTTTTTTTTTTCCAGACTAACATGGTGTGATTTCATGGGCAAATTACAAATGGACAAATTTTGAGGACTTTTACCTGGGCTACCTACTTCAGGAACTTGTTTTGCAGTAAGCTTGAAAAAAAAACAAACAAAAAAAAACACACACACACAAACAATGATGTATTTCACACCAAACTCATTGCCAGAAGCCATACACTCTTACTTGAGCAAGTCACACTTTTTAAGAATGTGAAATTATTCCATCAAGCTGCATATGTGCCCTCCTGTTTCTGTATGAACGCATGCTAATATGGCCGGTACGTCCGTGCACTCATGCTCAGAAATTTCGCACTTGAAAGCTGTCAGTGGAATCTTTTTTGTATGATGCTTTTACTTTTCTGCTTAAGTTTTATAGGTTTTTGCACAAAAAGAGTCAGCGCAGTGCCTCGATACAAGATTATGTCCCACCCCTTTAATTTTCCACACATATGCTTGTTCAAATACAGTACTGTGCCGAAGTACCTTTCATTTATTCATCTGCAGTCGACGTAGCCATTCGGTGAACCAGAAATATTCCAAAACTGGAGCACAAAAAAACGTATTCAAAAATATAGGGAAAATGGCAGCCATAACGACCATGCAAATCATGACAGACTAGAACAATCTCAGCTGGACAATAATTCAACAGTAATGTATATTACTGTATAAAATGTTTCAATAACAATGATATGATTTCAATATTTATATTATTTACAGCATCTGTCACTGACTGACGTTCAGTACAGGGTGCTGTCATCAGTTCACTGCCCTCAATCTTAAAATAAGTTTAAAAATATTAATATTAATATTGACAAAGCCAAGAAATTTTTGTTTGTGATGGTGTTGTCAAATTGCTTTCAGTTTTTGGTAGTTTTTTGGTGGCTTTTTTATTGTTCATATCGATATTAAAATGTATTGACCAAAATTAAGAAATATATTGTGATATAAATTTTGGCTATCGTCCAGGTCTACAGTCATCTTTCTTTAAAGAAAGATTTTAAAGAAAGATTTGTTGTATTTACATTAGCTATAGGGTCAACATCATTGAATTATATAAGGTTTACTTTGACCACGAAAAGCTGAAATCCTTTCAACTTCTGCAATAACCTTGCAGTTGTTGAAAAATATTCTTGCACATTACTTTCCAATACAAATAGTGTGCAAGTCAAATATAAAACATGTGATCATTTATTTAGTTTTTGAATGTGGTTTTCCTCACATTGAAGAAGGACCTGCTGGTCATTAATGGTAGTTTTGACTGAAATGAAGTAAATGAAATTTTGAAAGATTTTTGTATAGTACTGTACACTCCTCACAGACCCACCCAAACTCCTCATCACCACTCCCAGACCAACCTCAACTCCTCGTCACCACTTCCACCTGCATCCAGACACTGTTACCTTCTTTTAAAATGTATTTGAATAATACTAGGACCAACAAAGAGCAAGTACACCTTCAGATAAATGAGATATTTTCATATTTAAAATATTACAACATGTAGTATTCGCTGTGGGATTTGCCTAATGCAGGATGCAGTACAGTTAGTTACTTTTATAGGACTGTTAAGATAAATAAGCAAAGGCTGAGGAAAGTTCAAAAAGGTGCATACAAAAAAGGGAAATTAATGATTTTCTTTTTTTTTTTGACATCATCATGTGATCTAAATTTCGAGCACAAAACAAAATGCTCCTCCTGTCTCTCTTTGTCCTCTAATGAGCTTGATTGCTTTCTCAGACTCTAAAAGCTTCATTCTTGTGCTTGCATTAAGTGTTATGAGGCTTGAAAGATACAGAGCTCACAAAAAAAATTGCCTGGACAGAGGACTAACAACACTTATCAACGTAGAATTAGCAGTTCTGGAAAGTGTGCATCCTTACTTCTGATTGGCTATGCTGATGTCTTGCGCCACTGTGCCATGTGTTGCATGTTCTACTGCACTTAACTGAATGACGCTGTATAAATCTGAATGTACATATTAGCTGATTATAAATACTCTGGAATGGGCTGTGTTATACGTGTCTATAACTGGCTGGGCACTGGGGTGGGGTGGGGGAACCAGCTATTGTTTACAATTTAGGGCCTTGGGAAACAAAATGTACCTGTAAAGTTGTATCAGTATGTGTGTGTGTCAGAGCAGTAACTATATTTAAAGAGATGAAATTGTATGAAGTTTTATTTGTATATATGTATGTGGTTTCAATGAAAACCTCCTTCTGAGAAATTATATGTGATTATTTATTGCTCTTATTCTATAAAAATATGTTCTTGCTGTTGGAAAGGCTCTTGTTTTCCTACTGTGACTAAATGCCAAATGTGTCTTCTTTTACCTTAAAGGAGCAATCCATTATTTTCTCCAGTATGTTTTCTTCTCGCTATGAAACATGCATTACACTGACACCTACTGGTCTGTTAAACTAGATTGCCTTCGTGTTGGGGACCCAGTCTAGGGTGCATAAACTTGTCCGTTTACAGACAATGGCAATTTTGGTTCTACATCGGATATGAGCTGCCAGATGTGCAATGCTGAGGAAAAGCAGAGTGACGCATTGGTTTATACTAAGCATACAAAATGGTTTTATTTCCCTAAAATGTCTCAGGTTGAAACCGTTTCAGCAGTACATTGAAATTACCATGTAAGATCTAATGCAGGTTATGCCTTGTTTAAATAGGACCACTGATATCAATCAACAATTTAACCATAGAAATTACTTTATGACTAACACACCGACAAATAAATAGCAATGAAAAACAGCAAAACTCTGATCACATACATCGTATACTGAGCAATGGATATACAACCATATAAACCATAGAATATTTCTGTTCATGTGTGATAGCTCTTGCTGTTTAAATCATGCAGAAAAAGTGTCCACAAGATGGAGAAGTCGTCTTGGAAGTATACAGCAGTGGAGCAAGAGCGGTTTAAAGGAATGAGAGAGTAGCTGTTACTTTTTCCATAGACTCACATTCATTTACAAATTAGGCTTTTTCATTCATTACAGTTTGTCGAGGAATTGTCTGTTTTATAATTCTGTCACCTTTAGCATCTGATCCTGAAGAATATTCAAAAGGCAAACACTGCACCTGTTGTCGTTGCAAAGAGCATTACATTATGCACACACCTTATTTAATGTTCATTAATACATATTTCTAATAGAATAATGCATTGTGGAGCAGCTGCACATGAGCCTAAAGCCACTGTGACCAATGCTAACTGTCCGCTGGATGGTTTAAAGGCCCAGGCGTTCGGCTGTGGAGCAGGTGAACTGCTTTCAGTTGTGATCGAGCACCATCAAATAACACTGAGATGAGTTGGGGTAGTGTATGTGATACATTCAAAAACAGTACCTGGCCTCACAAATTCATTTGGGGTTAATACCATCAAATCGTCACAGCAATGTTTCAATATTGTTTGCCATGAGGTCACTATGCAAAATGCCAAGTGTCATTTAGATGGATATAATTCATTGCAGAGTAGATAGAGTTCGAGAGGCTTTTGTGACCAAGAGACAACGCCCAGTGTCTGTAGCTGACATCACTAATGTTCTTGTGGCTGAATGCAGTCACAGGCTTACAGCAATTTTCAAGCATTTTCGTGTAAAGCCTTCCCAGAATAGCAGAAGCTTTTACTACAGCAAAGAGGCATTGACTCCCTTATTTATTCCTTTCATATCAGAAGAAATGTTGGATCAACAGTCTGCAACTGTTTGGCCATACAGTGTATCACTCAGTGATCACAGACAAGCACCGTCAATACCCTCCACGTCCTCTTCAAACTCATACTCCAGCTCCATGTAACACGTACTGTATGCAGTCGATGACAACAGTGTATGGGCATCCTTGGTAAGGTTTTTTCTTCATTACTTCACATAGTCCATAATGTACAGATCCTATTTTCTCAAACTGTGTTGCACAGTAGACACATATGAAGCAGGTAAAAGCCCATCGTGGAGAAGCACCTTGCACATTTAGCACCATGTTATCTCATCAGTCTCACTATGTCTTAAATGTGCACTCACTGTCCATAGACTTCCTTCTGTGCCGTTGTGGGAAAATTGTGCTAAACATTAAACAGTGTCTTGATTGTATTAGCGTTGTGTTTTCAAATGATTATAACATGAATATGTGGTTATATCGAGGTCAACACGTAAAGCGTGGAGCACATTGACTTCATAGATGTTGCTGGACTTTGTATGTTGACCCTTTTTTACAGTTCTCTTCATGTGTGTCAGAGATACTTGTCAAAGCAGAGTTTCCTTTATTTCTAGAGTTCGCTTTGGATAATGTGGGAAAAATGTAGATGGTGTCTTCTGGTTTTTTTTTTTTGTTGTTGTACTTGTGCATTCTGTTTGCGTACTCCTTTTTGTGCTGCAGTAATTGTATATTGTGCTTCAGGTTCCATCAAAATCTCGGTAAAGAAAGCTGTAAACGTATTTATGATGTGCTATGTAGAGTTTGAGCGTTTTTTAAGTGATGAAAAAACCCTTCATCACTGTTTACTCATTCTCTCAGTGTTACTCTCTCATTTGTCCTCTCTCATTTTTCTGTGCTTCTGTCTCTTACACTGTAGTGACGGAGAGAAGAGGGTTGTATACCCTGGTCCCATCTGGAGAGCGGGATCCATGGGCTAGTAACTCTTGGATGGTGATCCAGTTGTCCAAGATGCGCCGGTTGCGCTTCCTTGAGCTTTTCTTCTGACTCAGCTCCAGAATGTTGCCTGGGGCTTGTCCTATCTCCTGTTGGCCTTCCTTCCCTGAGTCCTGGCCCCGTTCGCGGAGATAATCAAGTCGGCACTGCATCATAAACTCGCGGCGTCTGCGTTGCTCACGGGCCTTTAGCAGCTGCTGTTTACGCTCCTCTTTGCTCCAGTACCGGCCCATTTTCATTTCGCTCACTGCGTCATCGTCTGTGGTCATGCCACTGCGTTCCTCTCGGATCTTCATAGCTCTGGCCTTCAGCAAGCGGTCGCGGACTGGTCGCTTCGCCACGTAGCGGGTACCGTCACTGCGGATCTTCACCTTCCACTCCATGCGTGGCGAGGCAGGAGGAAGCGGCAAAGGCAAGTCAAGGGGGTGTTTCACCGGGCTGGGGTGAAGTACAGGTCCGAGGCTGCTGCTCCCTAAGCTCATGGGGCTTGCGCGGCCACTGCTGGCCACAGGTGCCTCACTTTCTCCTTCTGCCATTCTGTCCATATGACTCTCTGAGAAGGAAGAGCCCAGTTGCATGCAGCTGTGATAGCGCTCAGGCTGGGGTCGGTTAGAATGATGCCGTCGAGTGAAGTAAGGACTTGACTCTGCGCTGCGGCCTCCGGTCCTTTCATGGATGCTGTTGGTTCTTGAGCTCCTGCACTGTGCTCCGCCTTCTGCCAGAGGATGAGCTGTACCTTCCCGAGACAAAGAGCGAAACTTAGGGTTCATGTTAGGGTTCATCTGGAATTTCTTGTAGCTATTGGGTGAGTAGGAGGAGCTGAGACAGGCGCGTCCCCTCTCAGTCCAGCTGGGTCGGTCTCTGTGCCTTACTTGCAGAGGAGAACAAGACTCTTCCATCTGGGTGACAGGAGAGAGATGGTCGCTCACCAGGGGTGTGCTCCTGCAGCTCTCTCCCCCCGTGTTGTAAGCACTGCTGGTGTCCTTGTCAGATCGCTCTCTCTCTGGGAGTTCTTTGATATCCGAGAGCTCATGGAGTGGAGACACCTGCAGGTCCGAGGACCCCCTCCCCGAAGCCTCCTCCTCCAGAAGCCATGCTTTCAAGCAGCGCTCTCTCAGTTGCTGCATTTTCTGTGCCCGCAGAATGTTGCGGCACTTGAACTCGAGGTGTCGCAGCTCCTCCTCCAAAAGAGCCATCTCATGAGGAGTCAGGCTCTCGTTGCAGTTCTCATCCAGACCTGCCTCTTGCTCTCCATCCTTCTCCACCTCCGCCTCTTCGTTCTTCTTCTCTGTTTCCTCAGTCTTTTGGCCCAGTGTGCCATTCTTCATGTTTCGTTCATAACGACATTTGATCTCCAGCAGCTCCCGGTACCTCTCACACTCCTCCTCGGTCAAGCCAGGCATCATCATGGAGCTCACATGGTCATGTAGGTATCCTGCCCCTGCAGTCCCACAGTCCAGAGAATCCGTGCTGAGGTGGATCTCTCTGATGTGTAACAGAGGAGATGGTATATCTCCCCCATTTCCACCGCTCCTGCCAGGCCTGAATTTGCGGAGGCTGTGCGGGGTGTTGGTGGTGTTAGTGTTGGAGGCACTGGTCTGTTCATCACCCAGGAGTAAATCATGCTCTGATGATTCTTCATTCTTGGTGCTTTCGTCCGTGCGGCCTACGCCACTGTCCAGCTCCTGACTGTTACTTAAGGTGGCCAGGCTAAGCCTGGGGGTCTCCCGCTGTAGTGTGCTCTCATGGGTTCTTTGCTGTTGAAGACGGTACAAACTGGGCAAGTGAGAGGTGTTCAGACTGTCCACACTCATGCCTACAGGCAACTCACAATCCAGGTCCTCAGGATCTATATGAGTATCCGTCTTGTAGTCCCATAGTTTTCAAAAGGAGAGAGAGAGAGAGAGTGAGAGAGAGAGAGAGAGCTGATTATAAGGCAGTTTCCAGGCAACAGATCAGAAACCATCAGTATTTGAGAGAGTGCATGCTCTAACACATTTTAACACTAGATGGCAATGTAAATATACAGTGCTGCATGTGCGGAGTCATGTCCTCTGAAGGTAAAAAAAAATGACATGAATAGTGTTGTATATTACATTTCTTGCAAAGTAGAATCACGAGGATTTTACTATCAATCCAACATTATCTCTTCCAATCTTAACATCATCTAGCTGTCATGCGTTCATCACTTTGCATGCCAGCGCTCGAACATGGATTTGGTTGAATTATATCTATTGAGAGACAGCTAAGCTGGGGATCGATTGCAGTACCTTCCCGAGTTTTTCTGAATTGAAAGCAGCATTGATTATCTTCATTATCTGGCTGTGACATGTCTTAGCAACTCCAACCACCCACTCACTCACCCACCCCACCGTGTCCCCTTTCCCACTCCTCTTGATTTAGTAAGTCTTTAATCCCAGTGTCCTTCTCCTCCCTCTCTTCCACTTTCTTTCTATCGGTCTCCCTTCCCTCTCTCTCTCTCTGCCCTGTTCCCTCTCCAGAAATGGCAACTCCCTTCATTATGCCCCCCTCCTGTCCCATCATTAGGCGCTTGTTCTTTTGTCTTGGCAAAGATGATAAAAAAACTGGAGATACAGGCTTGCTCTTCTGATTTTCGTAATGTAGCACCTCACTTCAAATAAGTTCCCTGTATTATTCATTAGGGTATAGCTGTGTTTCTGTTTTATGGGTGTTTCACTGAGGACTCATTGAGCTGCTAGCGTATGTGATTTTGACTTTAACACCCGTTTTTCTACCATGGCCTTGGGGTGGTCCTAAGACGATGGTAACTGACAACATTTTTTCTTTGTAAATGGCTTGCTTTAACAGTGAACAGCATGTTAGTTTTATGTGTATGATAAATCCTCTAGAATGAGTATATCCTGAAGGATTTAGTGTTAGAAACCGAGCCCTTTATACTAGCTTTAGTTCCCAGTGCTACCATATTTTAAAGAAATGTTCTGATGTTAAACCTTACGAATGCTCGTTTGTGCCCTTGAAACTGCAGGAAAAGGCTGACTGAGGATAAATCCTCAGTCCTTTTTCTCCCTCATTGTGTCCTACCATTGCATCTTTTTGTATCTGCTCTCCATCAATCTCTCCTCCCCTCCCTGCTGGTGCTCCTCTCATGCCTTTTTAATGGTACTCTCTCTAGTGTTTTCTAAACCTGCTTTTTCCCCCCTCTCTCTCGCTGATTTTCTTCCTCCTCTCCTTGTGGAATTGCGTTAATGGAACTGCCGCAAATCCTGGACGGGCATCACTAAGAGTGATCACATGATTCAGCCATGACTGATGTGAACCGTCCATTTCCCTTCCATCAGCAAAATAAGCCATTAATTTCAGGATCTGTTGTCACTAGGGATGGACTAGATGCATTAGCTATGCATGTGTCTTTGAAAGAGCGTTTGTATGTGTGTAAATTTTGAGTGTCAATGTTTACGTATGTGTGCTAATCTAATCAACATCAAAATCTAAGCTTTGTACTTGTATTCACCTCTATCTCTGGTCTGGCCAGTAGAAGGGAGAAGTTGATGCTGTCTTCTCGGGTAAGAATAGCCACTGCCTCCTCCCTGTTCTGGACATCCACTCCATTTATCTGGGAAACATGGGAAGGACAGTGGACTTGGAAAGTTTTTCCATAAAAAACCTTGATGAAGAGCTTTGTTCCTAAGATAACATCTAGTCTAACTAACTGATCATGAGATCTACTGAGAGATACTGAAAAGGCTATGGATTTACAGCCGTTCTTGTGCAAACTGAATACACTTAACTGAAGCATATTTGTGATTTAATATAGTAAAAAAAACATATTATAAACTATATAATGATCATTTTGTAAAAGTTTAATTTATTTACTTATTTTCACAGTCTTTTTATTAAAGGTTTCCAGCCTTGGACAGGTTTTAGTTCTTAAATAGTTGATATAGAGCTTTACTACTTACTTTGTAGGTTCTTCACACTCAAGCACTTAATTAATAGAAAGTTCATAAAAATGAACCTTATTTGTTGTTTTTATTTGATTTTATTATCAAATGCTCCCATTTGACACCTTTTTATGGCAGTATTTAAAGAGCCTGTACCTGCAGTATTCTGTCTCCCTTTCGGATGCGTCCATCTTTGGCTGCTATACTGTTGGGATTGACCTGGGATTACAAAATAAATTGACGTGTCAGTCAAATAATTACATGCCTGCAATTTACATTTTGATGCAAAATGCTTACAGAAGACTTTGACTAACCTCCCCTACATATATCCCCTGGTCGTCCTCTTCATCGGTGCGGTAACACACGGTCAGTCCCAGCTTGTCCTGCTGACTGGACTTGTAGAGCTCCACTTCCTAACACAGAGAGACAGGGAGCTCACACGGGGCACAGATCAAACACACTGCCGCAGGGGGACTTCTGAAAAAGCAATTAAATCTCACGTGCTGATAGAACACGGGGCGTTACGGTGTGGTGCAGTGTTGGAAGCTTTAGTGAGAGTTATAATTTACGGTTATTTGTTTGGCTGATACTTGTATACAAGTGAGGAAAGAGCAAACTAAGTGTGCAGCTCTGATACAGAGTCCAAGAGTATACAGCCATGTCCAGCATCTTTTCTGAAATTGAGTAGAGATAACCACAGTAACATCCACAACCTTTCAACAGAGGCTGCACACTCGACATGGAAGACTGCAGTAAAGAATTTAGGTACTGTAAGGTACCGATACTTAATGATTAATTCTTTAACTGATCCCAGGCATGTTGGACAGAGCTGAGTCACTCCAGCTCCTCATCCAAACACTAGGGGCTACATACTCCTCTAGCCAATACTTGGAATCGGGAAATGTACTTTTGGATGTTCCTGAATGTCCAATTATGTCCCGTTCTCTTGGTAATTGATTTTTGTTACACCAACAGTGTGTTTATATGTGTGCAGTTAGCAATAGAGGCACTTTAAGGTGGCTGTTTTTTACTATTTAGAAGGAGGTTATGGACATTTTGACATATATAGTGTAGCTGATGCTTGTGTGCTGGAAATTGTAATCATGGGCTGGGATCCAAACCTCATATTCCAGCTCATCCTGTCGATCCACCTCATGGTTTGCAACGTCAAGGTAGTCATTAAGATCATCACAGTCATGATCCAGAGTGCAGCTGTGAAGAGATAGCTTGGACTTTTAGAGGTGAATATCAGAATATGGTTTGATATAATGTTCTGTTTTCTACTCTGATTGTAAATTAACATTATAGAAAAACAAATCTCTCTCTCTCTCTCTCTCGCTCTCCAAAGGTATGTTCTTATGTGCAGCGGGTAATCTAGGAGGGAACTTCATTTTATTTGGTGTCCTGTAACCTGCATAAGTGTATGATCACACACCTCTTATTTCTCAAATATACTTATATACACCACAAACAGATGGAAAGTGAAATTTGCCTCTAGAGGAGTCAGTTGATTTGAAAGGCAAAGGAGGAATGAACACAAAAAGGAATTAATTTCTGGTAAGGTCAGTTTTGATTTGTGCCAGATTTGTGAAGGTGAACTTTAACTCTGCAGATACATGAACTTTGGAAATGTGAGCCAGTAGAAAACCTGACAGCAAGCTGTGATGCCTAATTTCTGATAAGTGACAGGAACAGCTCCTGAGTCCACATAATGTCATTTGTTGCTCACACTGTCCAAAAAATGGATAAGTAGCAGAATTAGGCATTCACAGAACAACATTTTCCCTCCAGAATTATTACACATCTGCTGTGCCTATATTCTCCTGGGTGTGGCTCCACACTAGTGGACAAATAATAAAACAACATTTACATAAATGAAAACGATAATGACGGCCATATTAAATCCCACTTTGTTGTACTTTTTTCTGTAGATACCAGTATGCTATACAGCAATAATTCCCAAACATGACCTGGAACACAATTATTTTAATGGCTATTAATCTTTTTGAATGGTTTTTTTGAACTTTGGATATATACTTAATTCCACAAAAAAAAGTATTCTACTTAGAGGATGTCTATAATTGTGATCTCCACAAGGTGGAAGGTGTAAATTTGAAAACAGTTGTTTCAATAAGACTGGTGTTTAAATTTTCTTTAAGTGTTTATTCACTGTTTGAACTGCCATAGAACCTCATTTATAACTTGAGTTGTTTAGTTTTGTAACAATTTTGGCAATACAGTTTCCCAAATTTGGAGGTTTTTCCACCTTAAGTAATCACCTTAATTACACACCTATGGAGCAGGAATAGAGCCATATCTCGGTTCATGCTTTTGAATGTTTGGAGTTCTCTACATTGTCTAAAAGAACGACAGATGCCTTTTTGGTGCCATGAGCAGAGAGAGAGAGAACCTAGCATACTGGTCCGAGCTAGCTTGTTTTTTTACTCGTTTACTGACACAGTGGCTTCGTAACCATTAGACTGGTTTGAGCATCCAAACAAACAGGAGAACTAGCAAATGACGAGGAATCTTGTGAATTTTATAAAAAAAAAGTGTTTTTCATATCAGTTGTGAACGTGGGCTTTAAATGGTTTTGTTATTCCACGCAGCAGAGTCAGCAGACATTCAGAGCATGTTTGTTGCAGTTTGAGACGAGTGTGTTCTATTGTAGGCGGGTAATTTGCACTGACTTGGTCCTGTCTATTGTTAGCTGCATTAGTGTTTTAGTTAATGTCTAAGCTTATCGACTTCATTTAGAGGAAAACTCTGAGAATGAGCTTAGTTTCTGAACAGTTCCTATAACATCAATATCAATCTACAGTTTCTCTGCAGTGTTGGCAAGTAAAGAAGCATTTATTGGTATTGAGCTGAGATACTCACAGTTCATTCAGTAGGTATGGCTCTACCAAAGGAGGCAGTGGAGGAGATGGAGGATGTTTTGGAGAGCTCCCGCCAGCGCCAGACCCTCGGCCCACACCCAGAAAGTTCTGGAAGCTGATGTCTGTTTGTGTGGAGTTGTCGACACAGTCGGTGATGGCCATGATCCTAGCGGTGCCTGTGCTAGTGCCTGCTCTCCTCCTGTGCCCCTTACGTACCACCTGCAGCAGCAAAGGATCGTGAGGATGCCCGTCCTTATCTTGGGATAGAGGAGATGTTCTTCTGCCTTTAAGCTATGGAAGGGAAAAAGCAAAAGGAAGAAAAAGGTATGAGTTGTTGGAGTTGTAGGAGAGTTATATTGAGATACAGATGCTAAGGACTGAGTAGACAAGACATGCTCTGGTTTCAGTATATGGCTAAATTAGGCTTTAAAACATGCATAAAACAGGTGTACAACAACTCATAACTGGAACATGGTAATAAGTTCATGACTTTTTTTTAATTTTAGATATTGCCTATTCCACCAATTGTATAACCGGCACATGCTTCCTCTGCCAAGGAGCTAGCCATCGCTAGCTGTCAATAATGCAATGCCACTGGATGTCTCAACACACCTGTGAGGAGAACACTAACTGCTGTCATGTCAGCTAACAGATGTCAACATTGTTTAATATGATGCTGAGTGATGGGGAGAGGTAGGGCTGTCCTAGCCACCCAAAGAGCGCAAAGTAAATTGTGTTCTGTTGGACTCCGTCTCAGATGAGTGAGGCATTGATGGGGATCAAGCAGTCAATTTCTGTAATAATTTTGGTGCATTTTTATTGATCCATTAGTCATGAAGTCTTCACACCATGTAAATGGCTATGGCTGTGTTTGAAAATTGCAAAAAAAACCAATACAAATAATAATTATATTTAAATAAATGTAACGATGAGAAAATGGAGTTATGAGTTTTCACAGCAAGAACAGATTAGAATAACTGAAAGCCTGTCTATTTAAAAGCATAGTAAGGAAATTATTTTATACTTCAACCTTTATTTCTGCATCAATTGGACGCATTGTGTTGCCTTTCTGTTTAAAAAAAATAGAGAGATAGCAGTGTTAATGTTTCAGATATAAATAAATCTGTGAAGCATTTGTACAACAAGGTGCAGTATTATTATACGGGGTCTTGATTGCTTGAACAGAAATTGCTGCTGAACGGATCATGATTAAAGCCTGAACTGAGCATAATGCTGTAATGCAGCTGCAGTGTCTTCAGCATTGTTCCAAACATCCTCGGGCTCTCCCAACTCTCATAATGATTTAATTTTTGGGCTTTAATTTTCCACTACATTGACCTTCTGCCAAGTCATTAGATTTCTGCAGAAGAGCACGAATAGAATACACATCAGTTGATAGAGCCCCACCCCCACCTTACAGCCCACCAGCCCCCCATCTCCATGGCCCTGTGGGGCTCTGATGAAGATAGCTCAGATGAACAGGCGATTTATACTGCAGGAATGCAGTACTCAATCAATAACAGCTTAATCCTGTGTACGCCCGCCATGACCTCGGCCTCATTCCTATGGACCCGCTCAGCCTCAATATAACTGACCCCTAGAGACCAGGGCTCATCTGAGTCCCACATCGAGTTTGACTCTGTGCCTTTCACTGTCCAAACGAGGTGGTAATCCATTTATTTCCACTGTATATATGGAGGATCATCGATCCGGTGGGTGGGTTTGATTAGAAATAGCTGGTTTGTACACAGGTGCTCTGTTGAAGCAGAAAAATACACTGAAGGACATAGGGATTGACACAGTATAGATTTCTAATGAACCAGCCCTGTTTCCAGACATTTTGTTAATTGTACAGACAAGAATCTGTGTTTATACGCACTTTCTGCCTTTTAAGAGATCAAGAATATTAAAATATTAGATTGTTGTTTTTATTGACTTTTTTCCACAATGTTCCAACTTTTCCGGAAGGTTTGTACTCTGCATGTCCAAAAATAGCATCACTTCTTTGGAAAGTAAAGGTATTAATAGGGAGTCTTTCCCCTTTCCTGCACTGATAACTACACTTCTGGCAAGATTTTACACTAGGTCTTAGAACCAGTGGAACATGGATCTTGCTGTCTGGCTTTGATGGCATTCAGGCACTGGTAATACATAATTAGCTCTGAATCACCACTCCAGCCCCAGCTCCAGCTTATCCCAGAGGTGGGATGGTTCTCACTCTTCACAGCTCAGTGCTTAGTGGGTTTATACCACTCTAGCTAACACTTGGCATTGAGCATGATGGATTTATGCTTGTATGCAGCTGGTTGAGAGAATCGCACTCTGTTGGTAAATGCTTTTCTTTGGTGTTCATTCAAGCTGTTCACAGTTATACATTGGTGCAAGTAATGGGTGCACCTGAAAATGTCTGAACAATTTTAAATGCATAGTATTCAGGAAGGAAGGGCTCCATAGGCAGCGCTGGTAGCAAATGCTTATTTTACCATAAGGAAAAAGTCTATTAAAATATATCTGGAGAGTGATTCAGGACATTGATTTTGGAACGTTACGCTGCATTTACATTACAGCAAAGTGGGGCGATTAATATCGCTCATTAGTTTCTGTGGAGACTGCAGCAGTTCTGTGTCTGGGAATGTGGGAGCAGTTGGATGTATACAGAGAAATATATAACATTTGTGCTTTTCTATGCTCAAAAATGAGCTTCCACCAGGCAATACTTATGTGTCATGCTACATTTCAAATAACCAATAAATTTAGTGTTAATAGAATGTTATATTAATTCACATTTAAAAAAATAATATTACACTTGTTCTTACTTATTAATCCAACATTTCTTCTGAAATGAAAGGTATTAATATGTATTTTGCTATTTGCTGCAGTAGCAGCTTCTTCGGTTGTGTGGAGACTTCTCTGCACTAGATTACTGAACATCGCATTGAGGATTTGCATGCATTCATCTTCAGAAACATTAGTGAGGTCAGTTACTTATGTTGATTGATTAGTTCTAGACCACAAACACCACTCCAACTCATCCTAGTTGTCATTAGTGGTCACAGGACATTGTTTTGCTGGATATTTTTGGTTGGTGGAGTATTCTCAGTCCGACAGTAACACTAAGTTGTTTAAAATCTCCATGAGCACTGCTGTGTCTGATCCACTCCATAGTAGTGCCGCATGCACCAATTCACCACCATCATATCAATGTTATGTGTGTGTTATGTGTGTGTGTGTATATAATATATATATAATATTTTTTTGGGTAGAGCTGATAAAATAGACAATGTTTAAAAATTGAGGTCATTTTAAAGTTTTGGTCGATCCGTGTATGTTAATAAATAGTCGCAGCATTTCTTCTGAATTAAGGGTATCAGTAGGGAGTCTTTCCCTCTTTGTTGTATTAATTACATCTACTCTTCTGTCTTGGCTTCCAATATTTCTGTGAAGATTTGATTTAATTTGCTTTGAATCACAAACACCACTCCAGCTCATCCAAGTGGAATTGGATTGCGCTTCATTACTCCAGAGAACACATTAATAAATAGAAAGGTTCTCAAGAAAATGAAAGTGTTTGTTCTGTTTCATATGGCTTTGACTCATTCATATGAAGTCGGCTTTATACGTTATTATATACATGACCGGGGTAGAGCTGTGATTCCTACATGCATTTACTGTGTTGGTACTCATTTTAAATTCTTAGCATTAAAGGGCCAAAGTGTTCTGTGACACAAGGCAGCTTATCAACACAGAACCAGGAGACATCAAGAATGTCTCTTTATCTCCTAATACACCTCAGTTAACCTTCAGCCTTTGTATTTGCCCCGGTGGAATAATTGCATTTCTAATGAAGCAGCCTCTGTCGCGTATAAACATTGTCATTCAGGTGGGCTCTCTGAAGCCCACCCACTATCCACACTGGAGAATAATATAATTCATTTCTTCTATTGTCATATACACAGTATACTCTTCTGTGACACTGTTTAATGAGATCCTAATTTTATATTGAATAAATATATAAGCGGAAATAGAAACTTAAAATAATGAGTGTGATGTGTAGAAGTGGGCTATACCAACTGTGCACTAAAGACACCAATGAATGTAATGAGAAATGTAAATATTCATTAAAATATAAATGTTGTGGGTTGAACATGAACAGTGAGTCTTTCACAATGTTTGTAAGCGCTTTATACCCAAATAACTGTTATGCCTATATGTGCAGGAATCTTGATTGCTATGTGGAAGTACACAAATTGTTAAAAAATATAGGGTTTCTTGGACTATTTCATTAGTATTTATAGTCCCCTGAAAATTCAGGTAAAGAGATGGTTTACATTTTTGCCTTATCCCTATGCAAAATATATAGGTATATATAAATATATAGGTATGAGAGAGAGAGCTCCTTGGACATATCATGGGAAAAAAAAATTCAGTCCATTAGCAAATTAATTTGGGCATCTGGAGTTCCTACCAGCCCAGGCATGTCTTTTTTCGTTTTTTTTTTTTTTATCTGTGATCTGCTTCAATTCTAAAAACATGGGATTAAACTAGTATTTTTTCATCTTATATAGTTAACAAGTGTCCCGCCTCTTCACCTGAGTCTCTGTCACTCCCTCGTCCTGTCAGGTCTGTTTTCCCCGCCATGTGCTCTCTCAGCACATGGCTCTGTTTGTTGTTGTCCATGTCTCCGCCTATGTCCCGCCTTTCCTCCTCCACCTCGTTATCTGTCTCAGGTGCGTCTCGACTGTGTTAAGTATTTAAGTCCCCTTGTATCACTTCCTCTTGTCGGTCATTTGTACTGTTTCGGTCCCTGTTATCAAGTCTGCCTGTCTCTGCAGTTTCTCCGTCATTGTTTTCCACGTCGTCGTTTCATTTCCTCTGTCGTTGTTTCGTTTTGTAGTCTGCTTATCTCTTTAGTCTGTCTGTCCCGTTTGCCCTGTTTAGCTCCCCGTGTCCAATTTAGCCTGCTTGGCTCTGTTTCTGTTAAAGTATCTTTGTTTTGTTATATTTAGTTAATAAAGTACTGTGTTTTAGCGAGTGCGTCCGCCTCCATCAGTCCGCCCCGTGATCCTGACAGTCTATCACTGGACCCGTTCTTTACAATGATTAGGTTAACAGAACAAAACAAAATCCAAGCAAATATAGTGAAAATAAAAACTGAGAAATAACATAAGAATGCAAAAGTGACTAAAAACCAGCATTTATGCTCTTCACTCCTCACTCCTAGATGCCTCACATATTATGTCTCCTTTTATATCTCTGTAATTCGTTGTATATGAGATCAAATGTAAAGACAAATGAGACATTCGCTGTAGATCCTTCAACTCATTAAAGGAACCCAGGAATTGCACCGGTGGCTCCTCTTGTGGTTTAGTTGAGATCTCAGGGCTCAGATGTGCTAAGATAATAACATGTTTTCTCTCAAACAGACACAAACTCAACTATTTCTCATCAAACACTAAGACCCTTCTCAGTTTTCATGATGTTAATAAGTCATTTTTATCTGGGCCACAAGTGTGTAATGTTTCCTTCTTCATCTGATGCCTTTTCTTTTAAGAAATGTTAGGAGCATTGTTGTTAATTCTCCTGAGGAATAGCGAGCAACTATTCAGTGACATAAATTTCCTCTGGGATTCTCACAACAGAAAGGTTCTGTGCCAATTAAAGGCTTTCCAGTAGCATCTGCACACCTTTATTTGTGAGACACAGCGCTAATGCCTTAATGGCTTTGTCAATGCAGACACTAGTTGCTATGTTATCACATAGACAGATGGTTGTTTAGAGAAAATTGTTGGACAGCTTTTACACTGGCTTTCTAGTGATCAAAGCTAATGCTGCTCCATTTTATTCTCCCTATTTTTATTATCACTCTCATTCCAGTCTTCTTGACCCAATTAAATGTGGCACTGGAAATGTCAAGCATGTCTTTTTATAAAGGTTGGGCACACTTTGGTTAAGTAGGTCATTTTTCTCTTTTGTAACTCAATTCTCTTTGTTGTTGTTGTTGTTGTTGTTCTTGGTGTGACTCATCTTTCCATTTTTCCATTTGTCTTTTTCACTTTCTTTGCTGGGGAGGACAGGAACCCAATTCTACTCTTGCCTGGTGGCTTCAATCATCTCTCTGTATCTTGTCTTTACCTCTCTCTATCGCTCTCTCTGTCTCGGCCTAGCCTGGACTGAACCTTAACCTCCATTAATGCCGTGGTTTCTTGGAACGAGTCTGAACTGGAGAGCCGTGAACCTGCTGAAGGCTGTGGTTCTGGACTTGAAGCTTGGCTGCAAGGGGCCAGTCGGAGGTTGCGGTGGAAACAGAGGAGGGAAGACAAGGAAAGGTTACTGGTGACCGAAATGTCAGTGCCAATCCGTTTCTCTATTATTTTGTGGTTCACGGGGGTGAGGTAGGGGCAGACTGTTTTATCTTCGGCTTCTTTCATGTCGAGGAACATTCGAGGAAGGCCTCCTGCGGAGTCAAGTGTAAATATTTCTCCGCATGGGTGGAACGTCCTCATTTCCATCAGTATTCTGGAAATGTGTGTGTGTGTGTGTGTGCAGTGCATGGATCCTCTCTACTGTGCCTCTCTCTCTCTGAGCTCTACGGTGAGAAAGCGTATAAGTCTTGTTTAATTACCTCTGTTGCCGTGGCAACCATATCCCATAGAGACGCGTTTGACAGGATTTGTTGTTGGGGAGGGGAAAAGAGAGAGTGAGCGTGAGAGAAAGAGAACAGAGGAGAAAAAGAGACACAGGGAAACCCAGCAGACATGGAAAGGGTGGGCCCTAGGACGGATTAGCAGAGTAGCAGTGTGTTTAGAGGTGCATTTTGGAGCCAGCTCAGTGTTCTGCATCATTCGGAGGGATTTGAGCTCAGATGAGCTCGTTTAAACCTCATCACAAGCCTTCTGAGCTTAGCACCAATTAGCTTAGCTTATCAGTGTGAAGAAATGGCTCAGCGAAATGAACGAGATCGGAGCTCAGATGTGGCCACTGCGACTTGTCAGCTTTCTCTGTGAGGTCATGTTATGCCATGGATTTCTAATGCTGAGGTCCATGCTACTGACAGAGAAGCCTGATTCCCAGTAGACTCACATGTCTTTTTGTGGAGTTCTTCATTACTGTGTAGCAGGCCATGGCAAGCAAAGCAGTGGTTCTACAAAGTGTACAGAGAGAGAGAGACAGGAAGAAGATGCGGAGAGGGCTGAGTGATGTAGTGGAGTGTGTGTCTGTGTGTGTGTGTGTGTGTGGGTGATTGATGGATACCAGGAAAGGAAATGAAAAAGTGCAAAGGCAGAAATGTCTCTGTCTCCTTGTTCACAGAGGAACTGTCATGGTGTCTGCATCCATTCTAAATGGAGAAGTGTGCAGTTGTATGTTGACGGATTCTGCTGTCTACCACTTGAATACAATGAAACTGATTGATTACAGCATTTATCGCATGAAAAAGGACTTTGGGTTTGTCGCTCTGGGCTTCGCATTTGCACTTCATGCTTGATCAAGTGGAAGGAACATGCATACGGAATTGATGCGACTATCCTAGTGCTCGTTGGGAGTGGAACGGAAATGTGACTGGACACACAACGGAATACGGAAGAAAGGAGCCCACATGATAAAGACACACACTGGCTCTCGGCTATAGCAGCTTCAGAACATTCATCATTCCCCACCACGCCTCAGAGAGCGTAGAGCCATATATATCATACACATGAAGTAGTTCCACATGCAGTAGTTAACTCTGTTCCTCTTGCTTCTCAGAGATGCCTCCAAGTGCTTTTTGACGCTCGGTTGGCATGAGTTAAGGGGTCTCCAAGCTCTTTCCCCTCATCGGTGTGCAGCATTTTAAGTGGGCTCCCATGCTGAGGGCTTGTGTTTCAGGGTCTAAGAACTAGTTAGGGAGCTGAAATCGCCCAAGCCACCTCAAGCAGTGAGAGGGAAGCTGGAGAAGTAAAAAAAAAACCCTTGAAATTGCGCTGAGATTGGCGAGATCAAGAGGCAGATCCCTCTCAAATTAGATACAGCTCGATCTCTTCTACCGTGACATCAGAGCAAAGCCGCCCTCCGAACAAAACTCTGCCGACTCGAGCCTTGCTGAAATATTTGTTTAAGTGACGTGAGAAAGCCTGCTTCCAGTAAGCTTTTCAAAATGCACATTTTAGACGAGAGAGGATGTGCAGAGTTTGAGCCTCTTCAAGGAAAGAGACTTTATGTGGGTAAGAGGAAAAGAAAAAGGCCTTTGCTTAAAATAAAAGAAAGAAAGAAGAAAGCCTGGATTCAAGCATGTTCATTATTTACTGAAGCCTGCTGTATTTATTGTACATTGTCCCTCTCAGTTCTTAATTTTTGGATCAGATTTACTAAAAGTGGCACTAATTACAGATAGTTTCCTCTGGTAAAAGTTGCCAGTTTAATGGATTATCTGCTAAAAAAAATCCATGCAAATGATCACACCCACACACAACTTCATAATTACCACCGCAGTAGGACCCTGTTTCTGCCTGAAGGGGACAAATGAGTCTGGTTGTAATTGTGACTTATCGGGTCGACTAAATCACGAGCAACACCCTTTCCAAAGACACTTTTTACAACATAAACTCGTAATATTAGAAAATATCAGGGTTTATTTCTTTTTGCTAAAATAAATTATGTTTGGGGTTTTTATGCCCTACACCAAATTATGAATGATGTAATTGGTGGATGTCAATAAATAAGTGTTTGAAACTCTTTTTGTCCTATCTCTGAGCACCAGCAGTGACAGTATTGTCCGAATGGCTTTCACAGGAGATAAACAATGCATAGAACGAAATCTTGTGTCAAATTTGACGAGGCTTGGGCTTATTAGTAGTAAGTGTTTGGTTAAAATAGTAACCCACCAGTTGTACAAGTTGATGTGTCTCAGAGACAGAAAACAAAATAAAAATGTTGTCTTTAGAATGATGTCATGGGTCATGTTGAATAGGAGCAAATTCATGAACCTACAAAAGGCCAGTTTTGATTTCAGGTCGACCTAAAGGCATGTGAAGCACAATTGCCAGATGTGTTCAATTTGATGTGGACTTACAGGAAGTATTATTGTTGTTATTGTATATGATAGACATATAAGCTTGAAGAAAAAAACATGGATAATAAATAATAATCATAATCATACTCACTAGTTGTATGCTGAACATGAACAGTTTTCATAGGCCTAAGTAATGATGAATCACACATAATTTGCATGATGTTCAAAAAATGAATTTTTATAATTTGAGCTATTTCCACAGTTTGTGGGTGTGAGCCACACCCACTTATTGCAACATTTTTATTTTTAATCATGAATTAGGGTGTGGCTCCAGACTGAGCTCTGCTCTTTGTAGATTTCTGTAGATAGTTTTCGGGGGAAAAGAAAAAAATGAGAGCGTACAATTCACTGACAGAAGATGCCACGGAGTGTCCGAATAGTTTTAAATCTCAAATATTCAAATGTAGGGTTTATTTTTTTTCCCTCTCAATCTGTATGGGACTTTGAAGCTGCTTTGTCAGCAACTAAAACCAATGGCTTCTCCTGTTTTGGCACAAAAGCCGAGGCTTTATCCACCCAGAAATATCAGCTTTAGCCCTCTGCTAAGTCTACCCACAGTGAGCTCTGCCATGGCAGTAAATCAGAAGTGATGGCATCCCCGTGTGAATTGCAGACAACTTGTTATCTCACTCTATCCCTCTGCCATCCCCTGCTGTCTATTAATATCACTTTTTTATATAAACTCAAATAAATGTTTTGAATTATGTCTTGTGTAATATAATGTGGCCCCATTTATTGCCTGGATATATGCTTAAAATTGTGATACCATTTATAGCCTAGCTATCATATCATCCTTGAGAAGATATAAAGAGTACAATGGGTATTCAGGGACGTCATGGGACATATGGCGATCAAAAATGAATGATAGTAATATTACCACAAAGACAGGTTTTTCTTTTTTTTGGTGTGGGGGGGCACCAGACACAGATCCTGGAGGGGAACTGAATATAAGTGAATGTTGTTTGCTTCCAATATCAGTGCAGATGTTAGTCAGAAACTCAGGGGAAAAAATACAACTGTTCAAAGGAACTATGGCCATGGACTGGCTCATATGTGAACTCCCATATTAGACACTATGTCATGTCTAGGCAGAACTCCTGGAATTTTTATTTTCAACCAACGTATCACCTGCCTAACTGACCTCATTAACATTCCTCTTAACATATTCCTTTCCATTTAACATTCCACTAAATTGTGGAGCTTGCAGTGAGTGTTTTTAATCATGTCACAGCTGGAAGAGTATCATATCTCATATCCCAAAACAGTAAAGCCAAATAACCCAAGTAGATTTAGTTAGAGAATCTGTTTATCATATGCTACATTTGTTAAGTATGTGTTGAATTGAACTGATTCCATACACTCAATATAAAAAAAACTGATCATTTTTTGTTTGATGATAGGTGAGGAAATGGAAACAGCAATGGCAACATTGTAAAATTATTTCATATTAATTTCCCTGCACATTATTAAGTAAGAAACATTTTAAAGAAAGATTTCAGTGAAGAGAAACATGTGAAAATTCCTTCAATCTCTGGGAATGCCATCAGTCAGCTAAGACATGACTTGTGTCTCAAGTTTTTACTAGAACAAAAAAATAAAGCTTATGGCAATAATAAGCCATTGTACTCGAGGCATGTATAATTGTCACACACTCACCTCAAACTGTCTGCCGTTTTTATGAGCCTCAGTCTGACATACATAGTTTCTGATTATGTATTATATATTTGGCAAAATCTGGCTGAAGACAATAAAACAATGAAGAGGTATAGAGAACCATGTTTGCTCTCACCTGGAACATGATCCGGTACTGTTCCTCCGGCCGGTTCACCACACACATGTTGCAGCCCATCTTGGCTCTGGCTCGAGATATGCCTCTCCGCTATGTGATGTTCTGATATAAAGTGGCCACCGAGGCCAGTTACAGCTCTGTCCGGTTAGAGAGGTCCCTCCCTACAGTCAAAGGTTTTGACTTTCTCCATGAAAGGACTTAAAAAAAATTCTGTCCTCTGAACGTTCCTCCTCTACAGAGAGAAAAGCTGATTTTTTCAAAGCCTAAAGTTCAAAGAGGCCTTCAGAAATTCCAGAAGCGCAAAGTGTAGTGTGTGCTCCAAACTGTTGGGCTGTTATTATTTATTTGCATTTTTGCATCTTTTTTTAATCAAGAGTTATTGCTTATCTCTCCATCAGGACAGCGGTGGAAGTGAGTGAATGGCAGATGGGAAAGAACTGGTTTTGAAATGAAGTTTTTTTCTTTGAGTGATATTTTCTTCCAAATGAGACTGTGCTTATATATTTTGTGTGCCTGCATTTAATGCCCCTGGTGTATTGACTCGCCCGCGGGGCTTCATATTCAAACACTTTAATTAAAAGAGAGGCGCATCCAGACAGGCTTTAATATATTCTATGTTTACCACCCAGTTTTGTGGATTCCCCAGTGAGATGACTGCCTGTGCTCTCAGTGTCATTGTGCTATTCTTAGAAAGTGTTTTCCCCTCCCATGTATGTTGTGTGCTGTGTTTCTTTAGCAAATGTATGCTCCATGTCATTATATAGCAGCCTGTCACAGGTTGATTCTGTGCAAACTCTCAGAGGAAAAGCTGTAGACCTGTTGAGTACAGGCCCATTGCTCTAGAAGAGTCTTTTCCAAACAAAGCTAGCAGGCGTGTTAGCTGCTTTTGGGTGTATGTTGATTTAAGAATAGTCATGTTAGCTTCATCACATTGTCGTTATTATGATGGGAAGGATAGACTAGAAACTTGCACTAAACATACGTAATATTGCTTAGTCTTGATGTGTTGGCAAAGGATATAAAAACATACCGTGTTTATTCAGGATATCCATGCTAATCACATATGACCCTCCCTGTCCTTTCTTATCTTCACATTACAACATGTACTAAATCAAACTAGCCCAGTTACTTTTTTTTTCTACTTAAACATCGTATTATGCTCAGCATTTAGATATAATAATGACAATATTACCGTTAGTCGTCTTTTAAGTAAGATATGCTTCACTAATCAAATCACAGTCTCCCTTCCCCTGTTTAAAAAAAAAAGGGGGGGGGGGGGGTATGATCCACTTCTCCTTTCTTCACCTCAAATCTTTCATATGAGGCAACCTGTCATTCAGCAATCACATCAGATCCGCTCTCCACCCTCCTAACTGCAGGGTGTGTGCAGCGACGGCTGTTTGAGTGACTGCACCTGTCAGAGCCCGTCTAAAATGGACCCCTGCTGTTTCTCCGTCTCTCTCTGTCTCTTTCTGTCTCACTCTCCCAACCTGCTTCTCTCTGCTTCCACCTGTATGGAGGTGAATTCAACTCCGAAATGGCTGTATTTTTAATACGTTTATGCAAAATGTAAACAAAATTGCATCATTGCACCCCAAAATAGAGCTTATTTAGTACCGGCAGGAGTTCTGTGAATTTCCATAGACACCTTAAAAAACACTTAAAGAACTATTTGAATGCAGAAATGGTTCTTAGCCTGGTCAAATGGAAAAGCTGTTGTAAACAGCTCTCTGAAGAACCCTTAAGAAAGATGGTTCTGATTAGCACATGATAACCGTTCAGAGATATGTATAACCTTTTTTGATAGAATAAAATATGGAATTCCTAGATAAATGACAAAGCCATATATTGCTGAATGCTTGATGTTATTGTCTTCAGTTCAATTTTTTGTGCTGATATATTGCACCATGAGTCTCTATAATTCTGAGTAAAAGATGTGCAGTTCTGATTTGTGTACTATGTTTTTGTTTCTTAGAGGAAATTTTAAATGGAGACCTATCTATCTGTTTCTACCCTAAGATGCTACCACATATTGCTACAATAACTACATCTCCCCTCTCCCAACACGCTTTCAGTAAGCAACACAGTTCAACACGTAGCCGCCTCAGGAAAACGCACGATACGATGCAGTGGTAAGGAATGGATGAATGATGTTGATGAAGATGATGAGCTTTCCTAAAGCCACGGGCTCTTCAGAACCTTCTTACAATTCACTAGTGAATGAATGATGGTGAGATGCAGATGTCCATGTTCCAGCAGGTGTGGACAAACCCAGGTCCAGGCATCAAGGGCATCGAGGGGGAGCCGGCTGCTTTGAGGGAGAGGAAATCCTGATGACGTGCCGTCTGTCTGTCTTTTTTCTTTCTACTTATTCTTCTCTCCTCCTTGCTTCTCTTTTCCCTAGCGCAGGTCCAGGATGTAATCCAGCTTAGTGAAGCCTTTCAGATGAATGGAGCACAACATTGCGCTTTTCCAAAGAGAGAGAGAGAGCGCGAGAGAGAGAGAGAGAGAGAGAGAGAGAGAGAGAGAGGATCAGTGTGTTGTTCTTCCAGTCCAGCGTGGAGATGCTCCAGCAGTAATCCAGGAGAGGATCCCCTCAGGCTGGAGCCATGCCGGCGAGGTGTGTGTGTGTGTGCGTGTGTGCGTGCTGGGAGGGAGGCAGCGACAGAAACTGTATAGATCAGCACTGCTGCAAGCGCCGGAGAACATTACAGCTCTCTAGCAGCTCTCTCACCCTCTCTCTCTCACTCTGTCTCTGGCTTGCTCTATCTTTGCTCACTGCAGCTGGGCCAATACCAGCAATCTGCTCTCTCTCTCTCTCTCTCTCTCTCTCTCTCTCTCTCTCTCTGTGTGTGTGTGTGTGCGTATTCTCTCTCTGTCCCACCTTCTCTGGCTGCCTCACTCGCCTCCTCCTACATCTTCTTGCCATCCCCCTCAGTAGTTACTACTTCTACTCTCTCTCTCTCTCTCTCTCTCTCACCATAGCTCTGCACTCTGTAAGTCTTTGTTGCTAGCTGTGTGCCAGAGCATGATGTCAGCTCCTGTGGAATAGAAATATATTGCAGCACTCACATGCTTCATCACAACCTATGCCCCAATGGCTCAAGCGTAGGTAAAGTAATGAAGTAACATCTGTAACATCATAAATCCAAGAATATGCAGCTGCACACTATATGCCTATTATACTGACTGGTCTTATTAAATGTAACCTGTTATTATAAAATACTTTTAATGTGTTTTAATGTTTAATATTCTGTGTAATATCCATTACTTGGCTTCATATTTGGTACCAACACTGCAGAGATGTGCACATGTATTTTATACGCAATCATGAAATAGCAGAGACTTCTAAAAGTCTCTAAAGTTGGTTGATAAGGAAAGAAAGAGTCATTTATTTATCCATCCATCCATCCATTATCTGTAACCGCTTATCCAATTTAGGGCCACAGTGGGTCCAGAGCCTATGTGGAATCATTGGGCGCAAGGCGGGTATACACCCTGGAGGGGATGCCAGTCCTTCACAGGGCAACACACACACTCACACATTCACTCACACCTACGGACACTCATGAGTCACCAATCCACCTACCAATGTGTGTTTTTGGACTGTGGGAGGAACCGGAGCACCCGGAGGAAACCCACGCGGACACAGAGAGAACACACCAACTCCTCACAGACAGTCACCCGGAGCGGGAATCGAACCCACAACCTCCAGATCCCTGGAGCTCTGTGATTACACCCTATGGTTTAAAAACAAAATGTTTTGCCCTGAGTCTTGAATCTGAGACCTGAACCACATCAACAATTTTAAGTCCCTAATTGAAATAAAGCAACCCATCATAACACATAACACCAGTGTTGAATAAATTGCTGGATTTACTTAAATGAACACATAGCAACAATAATATGAAATAATTAGATCTCCAGCTCTGATTTTAAAAGGGGACATATTATACCCCTTTTCCAAAAGTTAATAAATCTCTCTGGGGTCTTAATATAATATATGTGTCATGCTTGTCATTCTAAATTAAGGTGCACATGCACATACATCATCATATGTTCCTTTAATTTGAACAACATTCATTCTCTGTATAATCTTTGTAGGATGCACTTTTTATTGTCAGCATAGTAAATGGGCCCCTTGAGCAACATTCTCGAGTGGCATCCTAGATAAACAGTATTTTATGCAGTGAAAGTAGAGGGGAAGAATTAAATAAGGAGAAAAATTAAAGTAGGGAGGAAATGAGGTGGGCGGCACGGTGGCGCAGCAGGTGGTGTCGCTGTCACACAGCACCAGGGACCTGGAGGTTGTGGGTTTGAGTCCCACTCAGGGTGACTGTCTGTGAGGAGTGTGGTGTGTTCTCCCTGTGTCTGCGTGGGTTTCCTCCGGGTGACTGTCTGTGAGGAGTTTGGTGTGTTCTCCCCGTGTCCGTGTGGGTTTCCTCCGGGTGCTCCTGTTTCCTCCCACAGTCCAAAAACACACATTGGTAGGTGAATTGGCGACTCAAAAGTGTCCGTAGGTGTGAATGTGTGTGTGTTGCCCTGTGAAGGACTGGCGCCCCCTCCAGGGTGTGTTCCTGCCTTGCGCCCAATGATTCCAGGTAGGCTCTGGACCCACTGCGACCCTGAACTGGATAAGCGGTTACAGATAATGAATGAATGAAGGAAATGAGGTCTTCTCTGATCAAATTGAGAGAATGTGAAATCTGTAAGCACCTCGTCACTGTCCAAAGAAAAACACGTATCTCCAAAATAGTAATTTTAGTATAAAAGGAAAAAAACGCCTTCTTTATTTTCAGTGGATGTCTATATAAAAAGTATATCTACTGGTCCATTCATCATGACATTTTCACAAAATGAGAAGGACAGCCACTGTGTTTAGATGATGTAGCAAACTAAAAATCAACAAAAATAGACTGGCTGCATGACTCATTTGCATACTGATTCCTTCTGTAGTATTGCCAATGCAAATATTCTAATAATTAACATTTGATGTATTGTGCAGCCCACATGTTTATATTGGACTATAATATTGTAATTGCAGTTGGAGTTACTGGTTCCTTAACCTTGGCACTAGTTAAAGACAGAAATACCCAGCCAGACATTTCCGCTTTAGCCTCAGCCCGTGACCTGTGTGTCCAGAGCAGCTCCTCCATGGCAATAATTCAGAAGCGATGGCATCCCCTTGTGAATTGCAGATAACTTGTTATCTCCCTCCATCCCTCCGCCACCCCTCTGCACCGCGGCACTCTGGGTAGTCCAGTAAAAATCGTTTATACGGAGCCAGCCATGGCCCTGCAGCGGCTTAACACTGAGAACACAGATTAGCACGCTAACACTACACAACACCATTCTACTGTGCCCTCTCTCTTTCTCTCTCTCTCTCTCCCACACACACACACACACACACACACACACACACATACATACACACACACACTCCCCTTTATCTCATCTCAGCTCCAAACCATTCCCATGCTTTGATATGAAATATCACAGGATATTGATTTCTCTGATAACCCTTCACTCTCCAGATGTAGAGCCTTAGTTCATTTATGGAGTAATTTACCCGTGGCTGGGTTTATATTACTGTTGGTGTTGAGCACCAGTTCTGCTTTTGTTTTCATTGTGATGCTAGGGCTGGTGTTTGACATTTGTGGTTGTGGGACACAAATGAAATGAGTTTTCCACCTCGGTCGGATTCTCCCTGGCGACAGAAAAATAAATAAGTAAATGCAATAAACACTCTTGGGCCCCAGCCGTTTCTCATTCATATCCTTCATTTATTTTTAATAACTCATTTGATAGATTACGATCTACATTAACCTGAACTGCAATGAGTGGGAGCCAGACTACTTGTGTCACTCTCATAAGAGACCTGTAAACCTTACAGGAGAAGGAAAGCTGTGATCTTACCATTTGCTCTTTCTCTTCAATGTGAGGGGTAGCCAGGATTTTTAGGATGTGTAATTTGTCATAATAACACCTATACCTCTCTATCATTCTCAGCTGATCTAAAAACAAAGCTCATAGTCTAAGTGGTGGAAGTGCATGACATGGCAAAACAAACACAATGATTGAATTCACGCCTGAATGAAGGCTGACTTTGATTTTCTTATCAAAAGCAGCTCTGTGGCATTGTGGGAAAGATCCCATCTCCTTCAGCAGGCAAAAGCAGGTTCAGACAATATCTTACCAAACTGATTCACGTCAGGAAGCCATTAATAATGAAGGGTATGTTGTGTTTATTCATGTACATTAATTTCAGTTAACAGTCTGAGATTTCATTTCCATATTTTAGATATGACACTTTCATCATTCTCAATGTGACCCAGCTTTTTCCATTATTTAAAATCATCTCCAGTTTTGTTTGTCAGTCCACACACATCTAACAGGCCTTTTATCGTAGCTTCAGACTAATTGTGAATTCGGAGCAGTAGAGCAGCAGCTCGGTAGAATCATTTCAGGAATCTGTATGCTTTTTAATACTTTTATAAATTTTATACTTTTTTTTTTTTTGAAATATCACTCATAAACTTGACTCCCAACATTTGAAAAACTCTATTCTTTTCACCAAAACTCAGTACAGTCCACTACTAATGCTTTAATATCTCACAGAAAGGAAAAACAATCAAAGAAACAAGTACCATACAAATTCAGTCGCAATGAGCCAGTATTTATATCATAACAATACCGCCATGAATAAAACATAATTTGCTCCCAAGAGGACAGTACACACACACACACACACACACACATACATACTCATACACTGCCATGTGTAGAAAGATGACATGGCAGCTGTAGTTGACCAGCGAAGGCTGATCTGTCCTCTTTCTCTCTCTCTCTCTCTCTCTCTCTCGCTTTCCCTCTCCCCCACAGAGCAGTGTTAGTATTCATGAAGTCTGATACTCCACTGCATATTCCACAGTAAACCCATAATAACACTCCTCTGCCAGGGTTTACACTCATCACCAACAATCATTTACACACAGGAATATGGTTCAGCATTTCTCCATCCAACAGAGGCTCAGGGAGGAATGTTGGACTGACTGTATACTGTGAGAATGGACTCTTTTCCTCATCTAATTTCTCTTAGCAGAACATATCACTGCATCAACGTCATCTGTCCCTGTCATCAGAAGATAACCAGTTTAATCCCTGCTGATCCCACAGCCATCCGCCACTGGGAACCCAGTATAGCACACCTTTTCCCATTGGGCTTTATCCCCCGTAGACACAGAAGCAACCTTGACCCTATACACTGAAGACACTGAAGTCCAAGTCGAGCACTGAGCCACTGAGAGAGAGAGAGAGAGAGAGAGAGAGAGAGAGAGAGAGAATCATAAACTCTTTTGCCAAACTGTTCCTGCCTTCAGTGTTCTCCTTCCCATGGTGGCATGGTCATTGATACTGGGGGAAATTGGACATAAATACAATATTGTTTTTAAAAATAACACATGCCAAAATGTTCATATCCCTACTCTTAATTTTGTTATAGCTCTTACTTAATAAGTTAGCTCATACTCCTAAGTTAACATCATGCTTCTGCCATGCAGAAATTTGTGAATATGAATAGAAACAAACAAAAATAAATAGGGTACCGTGCATCTGCTGGATGTAAGCAAAGGATAGAGACAGACACTAGCAGTTTGGACTTTATTGCAAAAAGGGCAAAACAGAAATGAGAAAACTGAGCCAAGACCAAGCCCAAGAAATACTCCGGAGCCCAGAAGGACTAATTCCAGAGGCAAAAATAATTCTGTACATGTGAAGACAAAATAGAAGAAAACATTTAGTTAAAGAAAAACAATGTGGCTATTCTTTGCATCAATAGACCCTGACCTAAGCATTAAAGGGACATATGATGATGTATGTGCATGTGCACCTTAATTTAGAATGACAAATCCCTACACTGAAATAAAACAACCTAGTCAGTCTAGTCTGAAAACAAATGTCTGATTTGGTTTTCACCTATAGTCCATTAAAATGCATAACTGATATTAAATTGACCTCTCTTTATTTTCTTCAAAATGGTTATTGTCCATAATGTCTCATAAATGTACAATTGCATTTAAAACATTCTGCTTAGCAGATCTTAAGTAAAAAAGCAACAAAATCATGCAAAAATTCATCACCCCCCCCTCCACACACACACACACCCCTGCCCCTGGAACAACAGAAAACCCCAGGGAGCTTATGTGCGGTTAAGACTCATAGGTGGAACTTGGTGGTTTTGGTTTGATAATGGGTGGTATTTTAAGTTACCAACAGGTAAATTGTGGCCGTGTCCAGAAACTCTAGAAGTTAATGCTTTTTCCTATTGATTCTCTCATTTTCCTCTATGACATGGAAACTCTTTTATATACTTATCGTCCTTCTGACTGTCTAAATACTGAGAAGATAAGAGAAGTTGCTTTAAACACCTGCCAGAGTGGGTCTGACCAGAGGAAACATGAGTGTATGAGAATCAGGAGGTTTTCACTGGTTTTAGGGTGACATCACTGCATGAACACACAGAGAGGAGCAGCACTGAACTGTAAATACCAATGTAAACTTTCATTTTAAATATAATTAATAACAGGAGCAGAAAATCAGTGGCATGAGCTCAGTGAAGGACAGGTGAAATTAAACCAAGCAGGAAATAAAGCATGCCACTGATTTTTATTACTCCCAGTTCAGCACCAAACCTGTGGTGCAACAAGTATAAGGCAGTTAGACATATCCTTGTCTAAAGCAGATGTCTGCATTTATAATTTATGTCAGTAAATGGACTGAATTGCATTAAATGTCAGAGCCACTCTAGCAATTGGTGTGTGTGGGGGGGGGACATTCATGGGAAATCTGTGCTTAGTTCATCTGTAGTTGTCATCATATTTGATGATGTTAAAAATGTTCAGCTGTACCATTTCTTTGTCACCGTTTGTTCGCTCCACTCTTTTCCTATCCTCAGTGCTTCTCTTGACACTCCTCTAGGGTCGAAAAGGAACCGTAGGAGAGAGGAGGACTACAAGAACAATAGAGAGCGTTTCAGGACGCCCTCAGAACCTTCTTTGAGATTCTCCCTTTTGTTCAGCAAATATAGACTGACAGGTATGAGAAGAAGGAGGGGGAAGGAGGGAGTGAGGAGTGACAGAGATAGTGAGGAGAGAAGAAGAAAAATCTAAGAGAGGCTGAGGAGAGAAAAAAAAAGTTGTAGGGAGTGAGGAGTGGGATTCAAGACAGAAGAAGAATGGTAGGTGGAATGAAGAGAGAGAGGTAGAGGGAGAGAGAAAAGTAAAGAGAAGGAAGGTATAGAGAGAAGAGAAGGAGAGTGCAGAGAGAGAATTTCATGTGTGACAGGAGAATGAGCAGAGAGGGAGAAAATATAGATGGAGTGAGAATAGTAAAGAGAGACTGTATGAGAGGGGAGTGATGGGGAGAAGAAAGGGAGAGAACCGTTGGAGAGAAAGAAAGGTGGAGTTAAGGTACAACATAAAACAAGGAAGAGACAGAAGAGCTGGTAAAATATATGGAGAGCAGCAAAAGCGAGAAAGTGTGTGAGAGACAGTAAGGGATAGAGGGATAAGAAATGAAATGAGAAGAGAGGAGACAGAAAGGAAGAGTGATTAAAAATTAGATTAAAAGGGGAAGGCAAGAAAGAGAAACTGAGAAGAGAGGAGATATGGGGAGGGTATGAAGTGTGTGTGTGTGTGTGTGTGTGCCTGTCGGAAAGGGCTGTGATTGAGCAGGTGAAGATGGGTGGTCAACATGAAAAGACTCAGAGCTGAGTGTGAAAAGCCAGAAACTGAAAAATGCATTGCGTATTTTCCTTTCCCGCCTCCATTTGCTTCCAATGAATTCTAATTTCATTTGGCTCCGGCTGCAGAACAATGGGATGAATTGGAGATGGAGCAGGGTGGGCTAAGTGTGGAAGACAGATGAGAGCAGAGCATTCTGTCATAATAGCAGCTTCCCTCATCTTTCCACATGCTTTCCTTTGAGCGCTTTGTGCACCTTGAATAACATATAATTGGCGGAATATGTGGCTACATTAACATGCATTAGGGCACATAGACTTACAGTGGAACTGTGGAGAGAGAAATGGCTACATGAATTTTAACAACGGCCTCATTACTTATTTACTGCTCTGTGAAAGAGAGAGCGAGACAGAAAGAGAGAGAGAGGTGCAGAGGGGAAGAGAGCATCTGTTACACATGTCCTCTCAGTCTCAGCATCCTGAGGGCTTTGTTTTTTTGTTTACTGTCTATTCACGCGACCTCAGGATGACCTTGAGTGCCTCATACGAACTTCCTTTTGAGCTACACACAGGCCCTCCTGCATGAGAGAAGAAGCTGCAGTTCGTATTCAGAGCTACACTGAAAAGGGTGATATCATTGCAAGGGAAAAGATTCTCAATAAATTATGAGGTTTAAACAGTTTGTAAAATCAACCATTACAGCACCGTGCAAAAGACAGAACCAGCCATTTATTTATTTTATTTCCAGTCACAACAGCCATGACATGTTGTTCAAGCTAAGTACAGGGCGTCCCGAAGGTAAGGAGACAGAAAAGAAAGGAAACACCCATATAAAATATGGTGATCCAATTTTAGAATCAAACTGTGGGTAAAGGGGGGAAACATGGCATAACAGGTTTTCCTCTTCCCTTACATATTGTGTCTAAAATTGGATCACCATTTTTTTAGATGGCTGACTCCTTACATTTGGGACACCCTTCATAAGAAAACAGAATAAAAAATAATGTTATGAAATGGTAAAACAAGATAAACTACCTACACCGGTGCAAAACCTCGTTTTCCACCAAAACCATCATCGTCATATAAACAGTACCTGATTTTTCATTATTAAAAGGCAGAAGAAAATCAAATTTTACCCTTTACTTAGATCTAAAAACAAAATCAGAGGAATATAAGTCTTATTGCCTGATAATTTGTGCAAAATATGACAAAAAATATACATTTATAATGTAACATATTTCCATTTATATTTAATGTTCACTGTTTTAATCCAATACACTTTTTACAAAACTTCATGTTTGCTATCTCTCTGCTCTGTTTGCACACTGAAAAAATGTCGGCGTTTGACCGTAGCCCTGGCTCATTAAGTGGGAAACAAACTGTGTTTCTGCCTGAACTAACTCAGGTGTTCTCTTTGTCCATTGACTGCTCAGCCATGGCTGAAAAACGGCATCTGGAGACGATTGGATGATGAGTAGACATCCAAATATTGAAAAGTGTGAAAAGAGACGAGAACATTGCTCTACTCCTGCTCCATAGGTGGATAACACTGACTTATTTTTGTTGTTACAGTTATTTTTCTTAAGAAGGAACTGCAAACTGCATGAAAGTAAACACATACGGAAAGTGCTACAAAACTAAACAGATTGAGTTACAAATTTACAAAGCAATGCAGAAAGACAATTTTATTTGAAACAAGGACTGGTGCCTTGTCCTTGGTGTGTTCTTGATTTGTAATCAGAGATTCCGGGTTAGACAGGACCTACTTTGACCCTGATCAGAATGAAGCTGTTACAGAAGACGAATGAATTATAAGCACTTTATGAGTAAATCTTGACTGAAATAGCTTAATAGGCTTAAAACAGTTCCATAATAATAGCTGTGAGGTGTATTGTCTGCATTTCATTTGGAAGGATGCATTTATTTGGAAAAGGATTGCTTTGAAAAGCATTCCTTAAAACCACTTAGCACATCCATATTATCATGGAGGTGCCTGGAAGGCATTAGATGTACAAGCATACATGTACATACACTATATTTATGCAATGGTTCTTACCACTGAAGCACCTCAGAAAGTGCCATTATTCAAAACAGTGTCATTTCTCAAGGCTAAAAGCTTTGATTCCAGACGTCAAGTCTGACGTCTTGTTGGGATTTAAAGCAGAACAAGAGATGAAGGAGGGAGAGAGAGAGGTGGGAGATGGTGGAGTGTCAGAAGGAGAGAGAGAGAGAGAGGGTCACCAGAGCAGCTCACGTCTTCACCGGGGACCCTTAATAAACGCCATAGAGAGGCTTCAGACACCATGGGATTTGACAAGCAATTACGGAGGCGAAAAGCAACAGTGCCTGCAAGCCCTCCTTGCGGAGTGCTCTCAGTCGGAGATGGTGGTTGGCTGAGAGAGAGATGGCAGTTACCAAGAGGATAAGAGTGGGGGGTGATGGCAGGGTCGTCTTGTGTTAGATCTACAGATGAAAAGAGATTGCACTCAGCCAAACGAGTGTACGGTTATGGATTAAGTCCCCAAGGCTTGTGAGATGACAGAATTCTAGGCCTCTCCTTTCAATTAACCAAAAAATGGAGGTGTACCACAAACCTCCTCTTAGTGAACAACTGACCAATTGTCTCACGTTCCTCTTCACAGCCCAAAGACAAAGTCAGCTGCTTTTGGGATTCTGGGCTTGTTTAAAAAAAAATAAGCAATCAGAAAATCTAACTTACACAGTTTTCCATTTTGTCCCAGTGTAGTCACACAGCCAAGCCATGTTTGGTATCTAGAGGTTGCCTGTTTTCTTTTGCACAGGATCTGTGATGCTAACCAGTAGCTGTAGCTCATTTGTAGCTGTAGGAAAAGTGAAATTGTTAAAGTTGACATTCACAATTGTAATCCTAAAACACTTTTTATAAAATAGTAGATGTTTCCTCACCATTTGCTAACTCTCTAGTCTGCTTGTATGCTTTTTTAAGACAACGGAGTGAATGGCAAATGCTGAAAAGCACCTACCGAGATGAGAATATTGCTCTATACCTGTTCCATAGGTGAATAATATTAACTTAGTTTTGCTGTTTCAGATCACTTAAGGTGGAAATGCCTCCGAACTCAGGAGACGGCTAACTGAATTACTGAAAGTGCTACAAAACTACACAACTTGAGTTTCTGTGGTAATTCAAATAATGAATTACAAAATTTACACACAATATAACCTTCAGCCACATACAAACAACAGTCTTTTTTTCCCTCAAACACAACACTCCACATTAAAAGAGACAGAGCTTCTGAATGTAAACAACCAGAGGGAACTGCGTTTCCCTACAATCTCCATTTATACAGTTCCTGAAACTGTGTGATATATTGGTAACTAAACTGCCTTGTACTCAATGTTATACATTATCAAAAGCCATATAAGTCCATGCAATGTTAAGTGGTGAGTATAAGATTTATTTATTCGTTAACTTCATTAATCTTTTATAAAAGCACTTATGTTCCTTGTTTACATTTGTGATTGCTTACCAGCACTGTGTAATCAAGTGTGATGATTCAAATGTGCGGTTTAAAACCTGGTGTAAATATATTTCTATAACTACTTACACATTTGAACACCAACAGGTTAGCCATGTAGCTCCAGTGCAAAATAAATTAATCTTTACAAACCAAACTAGTATAGTGCCAGGAGATTTTTTTCACTGTATTAATCCTCTTACTTGCCTACATGTCATAGAATTGGATTTGTCCATATAAATTATGGTGAATGCTAACATATTTCTTTATAAATTTAGAGCAATATTTGGTTTCATATTTTAAACCCTCGAGGAGCCATTCTGAAAGCATTACTTTATTTGAGATGTTGAGACCAGTAGCCTAAGAAAATTCATTAGCTAATGTAAATTCATTGCCTTGCCAGCAATGAGAATATTTGCCCCATGGAGAACTTTACAGAGCAATTCCAATGATGACAACTTTTTTCTTTTCTTTTTTTTTTTCCAGTCTGAAGGCAGAGGGGCGTGAAGGAGAAAATAGCATGTGGACAAATCTCAAGCAGTCAGCCTCTACCTATAAGGGGCAAGGATTTATCGGGGCAACTAGCAGTAAATTTAATGAGCCGAACAAATAGGGAATGCAGACGTGAAAAGGATTGGATCTCGCATTCAATTCGCATGTGATATGGGCTTGGCCAATTTATGAGAGAGAGGAATAGGAAAGGAAAACGAATTCAATACAGACTGACTGATCGAACCAATTGTGAGGACTGATAAGTGCGAGTTTGCAATATGTGCAATATCCGAATATGCTGCTGATGAATCAAAATATTAAACAGCCAATTGTCTGCCAGCAGATAAACCTTGCATTTTCATGTGTGAAAATGTCACTTGGAATAAATCTGAAATGACTGAAAAAAGGAAGAATAGTATACACACCCAGAACATATTACTACCTCAGTACCAGAGGCATAACTCAACACCTGGACATGAGGCCTCAGACTTGATTTATGGCCCAAGAAGAGGTCAGTAGGGATAGAAAAGGATCTTTGGGAGGTCAGAGACTTGTACAACAGAGATAGCAGTGTTTACTCCCTGTTATCCTGCAGCATACGGAGGACTGAACTGCACATATTGACAATTCTTTAGCCTGCCAATTAAACCTAGTCCAGTTGGCAGATTGTGTACAATAGAAACAGAATAGCTCAGACATCCCCACTACAGCATTTGGGGGAAGGGGGAGAATCCAGGAGAAAATCAAAGAGGAAAAGGGTGAGTGTCCATGGAGGAGAAGGCACAAGGGATGGGGGAGGAGAAGGTAGTGCATGGGGGAGGGAGAGAAGTGCTGAAATGAATGTGTAATTGTGGCTCTCTGGCTCGAGGGACAGGTTGCAGTGTATTTCACGTCTGCATGGAGGAAAGCAGAGAGTGTGGAATGCGATTGGTTCTGTTGTGCAAATCGTAGAAATCATCCACAGGGCCTGCAGCCATTTTACACATAATACAAACCATAAACTACTTTACCACCTCAAACCCACCCATACAAAATTGGTATACGTGTCAGTATGTCACTGGTATATTACAAACTCTCCACTCCTCATATATTAGATATCAATGTGCCTGCACATTGTTGTTTGTTTGTACTTTGTTCATGCAAAACCTAGGGCAAGATACAATACACATTGTGTGTGTATTATCTGGCATCACATTCTTTATTATTTACTTTTTCAATCTTAATGTTTTTGTTCAGTGTTTTCTCATTTTAAGCTTGTTATACAGAATTCCAAAACATATTACTCCCTAAGTGTTTGAGACATAACTCAAACCTCAGTCCCGAGGCTTTTGACATGATTTATGACCCAGGAATAATTCAGTCTGGGTGGAGGATGATATTTTTTTTTTATCTGCTGTCACAAAAACACCTTGCCTCTCCAAAATGGCAACTTTAGAAAACACTGCATTTAATTGAATCTTAATTAGCGCAAAGTAATAGGAAGCTTGCTTTTTCAAATTCCCTTTAAAAAAAAGATTTCAACTCCTCAAGCAGATGTCCCACAAAAAAAGCAGCGTAAAGCTTTTCAAACAAACAAACAAATAAACAAATAAATAATACCCTAAATTACAGGAGTAATATTTAATGGGCAAATTAGCAATGAGCACATTTTTGTCCATATAGTGCATCAATAAGGATGGGCTTCTCTGTTAACATTCAAGATACTTGCTCTTCTCTTGTGTCTTCACAGCTCCTGCAGGCAAGGGTTACATCTGAAATCAGAGAAGACCTTTGCACCTGGAAGGAAATGATCAATGTTTTTATTTTCCTCCTTCTGATTGTATTGAACCAGCTGGCTGGTAGACATCGCACCTCACTTGTCTTCTCAGAACAGATAACACCAATGTTTTTTCAACTACAGCCCAGAGGCCCCAGACCTTGTCCTTTCTCCAAGGGCATGTAGCCGCCTGCATGGACTATCCACAATTACTGGACAGTTCAACAGATCTTCAGCATAAATTTGTATGCAGTAAACATGGCTCACCTCAACACGCTACTTTCAATTGCAATTAATATTTCACACAATCTGTCGATGAGTGGTGGCCATTAGTGCTGAGCCAAGCCTTTCAGCCATATTTCACAGGGCTCCACAGAGGAGTGGAAAGGACCTGGAGTTCCAGGCCTAATTCATCACATCCCGTAGCCTGTTTCATGTGGGTCACAGTGGGGGAGGGAGCAGGTTTAGCGCTGCTGGGACCGTGCCTCAATTCAAAGCCCCAGGTGTATAAACAGCAAGAGCTGAGAGTAATGATTTAGGCCAGACAATAACTCAGCCCAGGCTTTCCAGCCCCTACTACAGCAAAGCAACAGTGACACCGTGCTAGCAGCTAACGCCAATGCAACCTCTCAGTCCAGCTGCTCCTGATGAGAATTTCATTCTTGTAACACATCAATGACAATGATCCACAATTACTTTGACTTTAATCTAGTTCCATTCATTTACACTTAAATGTAAGAAGTTTTTTAAACTTTCCCTGTACAGATACTTTGTTACTTTTTAATTACAAGTTTAAGCACTTTAAGCACTTGTACATACCTGGCTCTTAAGGATTGGTGAATGTATAGTTTTCCCTGCCCCAGAAATGTAGACCCACTGTGTAGTCCAGTGAACAGCAGAAATATTTAGTGCAATACCTCCTGGAAAGGTTTTTATAAACCTACTCGTTATTTGAATTGATCTTTTGTGATACTCCCCTAAAACAGAGGGCATGTCTAATGACTAATCACAAAGAGAGAATTAGCAAGCTACAAGGAGTAAGGTGGGTGGCACGGTGGTGCAGCAGGTAGTGTCACAGTCACAGAGCTCCAGGGGCCTGGAAGTTGTGGGTTCGTTTCCCACTCCGGGTGACTGTCTGTGAGGAGTTGATGTGTTCTCCCCGTGTCCGCGTGGGTTTCCTCCGGGTGCTCCGGTTTCCTCCCACAATCCAAAAAAAAAACACACGTTGGTAGGTGGATTGGCGACTCAAAAGTGTTCGTAGGTGTGAGTGTGTGAGTGAATGTGTGTGTGTGTGTCTGTGTTGCCCTGTGAAGGATTGGCGCCCACTCCAGGGTGTATTCCCGCCTTGCGCCCAATGATTCCAAGTAGGCTCTGGACCCACCGCGACCCTGAACTGGATAAGCGGTTACAGATAATGAATGAATGAATGAATGAAGGAGTAAGGTGCCCAAGGCACCATATTCAGACACTACCCACCTATATTATGTTCCTTTCACATGTAGGAAAAACTACAGATAGACGTAAATAAGCTAATGAGCTAAACCATCTGTCCTATAGACCTATCTTATCTAAATATATAGAGAGACATTTACATGAGAAATACCATCAAACCTACAGTTGTCATAATTGGGCCCTCCTTCTGTCTCTCGTCTCTCCTCCTCCTTTCTGTTGGTGTAATCAGACTCATTTATAAAGCTATCTGACAACAACTAAAATATGAAGAACTAACTGAGTTAACTGACCTTATTATAGTTCTGTGACCTTACTACCATTCGATAATTAGATATTACTACCATTAGATGAAATACAGCAAATAAGCTGAACTTAAGCCTACATTAGCGCCTGTGCAAGTCTTTTAATAGTTTTTGACACTGAAATGAGAGGTCCTACATATACATGTGTAGCAGCTTTTCTGAATAACAAGCACCCCTCTTTGAATTATGCTTTTGATTACATTACTGCCATTGCCATCCTCATTGCTAATTTGTACTAATTGATTTACAAGGTAGAGCTTGGATACCGTTGAGCATTATTATTTCACAACCCACATGCTTAAATCATCACAGACGTGCATCAGAATGTGTCTAATTATTAATTTTTAATCAAATGGTCTGTGTAGATTTTTAGCTTAAAACAATTTTTTTGAAATAAATTGGCTTTTAATCTTTTTTTTTTTGTTCTTTTGTATAGATACTTTTGGCTTCAGAAACATTATTGCACACATGTGTTTTACATTTCTAAACAGTTGAATTTCTTTTGAGGTAAGTGTGAGATAATGTATTCATGCAGTTTGCATAATGCTAATTAATGGAGTTTAAGCTTGGCACTTATCTGTTCGCTATATTAGTAATCAATCAAAAAATATGGGCTTGCGTAAATGGATTTTGTAATATTCTGATCTAGAAACATGCTCTGTTTCTTTAAGCAATTACCATTGCAACACATCCATCACATTTAGCAGCCACCGTTTTCCATCATTACAGCAGATGTTAAGTGTCATAAGGGAATTTTTAATGCTATTAGTCTTGCATTAGTGTATTCTAGTGTTTTATATACAGGAAGGTAACAGTCATATTTGCATTTTAACTTCATATTTTTTGTGTTAGTTCCTGAAGTTAATGAAACTTCCAGCAACACAGCAGCCTGCACCGAGTGACTATATATAGACAGATCTTGCAGTGTCATATGAACAATTACCATGGAAACAAGTGTCACAGTATCCCACTTTCGTATGCCACTTTCCACTGCTTCACATTATTCCTCTGGGAGAAGTGCAATGCTTTCCACAGCTAGGAGCCAGCTTTCAGTACCAGAATACCACAATGCAACATGTACTTTCACACTATATACTCAAAATGAAATGTCTAAATTCAGTGTCCACTCACTGGTCACTTACCTTACAGCTCCACTATGCAGGACTTTCAATCTAATCGGTTGATGACCAGTTTCTGATAACAGGAGTGCTATTGACCAGACAGGCCTATTACCTGAGAGGTAGGCCAGTCTCAATGCTTAACTGAGGCATGTAGTGCACCAGGAACAGTGGTTTTGGGCTAGCAGCCAAAAATGTCACTGCTCAGAAAGTGATTGTTGAAGGTCTAGTTGATGGCGTGCACAATATTGCTTCAGCAAATGGGAAGTAGATCTATTTAGGGAAGCTGGACTTTGAATGTATTTTTCTACTATAGTGGATATTCGGAGAAGGCATCCTGAAATAATCCTACACGGGAACTGCAAATCAACTTTCTGAGATATTTGATTTTCCAGTTTGCCCACCATTGTAAAATTATAAAAACGCAGACGCAAATGTCAGCCGAAGCCCTGTGGTCCTTGGTCCTCCTCCATAGTTTAATGACCTCAGCAGCATGCAGACTTATGGTGCTTTTCTACAGGATGGTATCTCTAAAGGCATTTTCCATTACCATAGATCCCCTCTTGAAATGTAGCTTGTGACGTTCGCAAAACACAGTGTCTAAGGAATAGTGGGCTTTAACCACAACAATTGCAGCTGCAGTGCACAGCTGAGCCATGCATTAGTACCGACAGATGAGTATCGTTCCTTGTTGCACCATCCATTGCTAGATTTATTCATTGACCACAAATAACATTTGTACCTTTTCAAATGACAACAGCATAATGTTATGGGCTGCCATTCGGCATCAGATGAAAAACAAATGAAATCACTACTGTAGATTATTAATTTTACAAGTGGCTAGTTTGTGCTGGATGTTTGCAAACCCCACTGAAGTCTGCATTTATTCATATAGAGTGACGGTTAATATTCTCTAGCTAGTCAGTGCTTTGCAAGTTATACACATATGCTTTAAGTGTACATTGGATTCTTGGTTAAAATGTAAGATATTTTATCAAATTCCTTCCACAACACACACCACAGTAGTCTATTGACAATAGTATGGAGTTATATTTTCCTGTTGAAAACAAAATTTATACTTCCAAGTCATTTTTTAAAAATTGTTACAATAAATGGCTCACAATGTTGCAGTGCTGACACCTACCCAGACGTGTCCTTGAGGATCAACTGAAAAATAAACTGTAAAACAGCGGCCTCTACAGGCGGCAGGATGACCTGCACTTTACGCACCGCCTGAATCAAGGTTGGTTGAACTTCGGCATGCTACATTTCATCTGTTACTTTTCTGTTCGGTCTCTCAGTGAAGATGTTTACAGCTGTGCTCTGGGCATGGAGGGGACGAGCTGTGCGAGCTGGATGACTGAACCGAGTCCTGAATTTTAGTCATACTTCGTTTCCGGGGAGGACGTTCTAGCACTGTAGCGTGGTAAGAAGAAAAAGGAGAAGATTTCTTTACTCTCGGTTCTAAAATCAGTTAAACTCATTTTCTGGCCTGGGGAACATTAAAGAATACCATAAAAGCTGTATATCGTTCCGGCCAGGTGAAAGTATCGCTGTGAGTAGAAAGAAAAATGCAGGTAAAGTTAGTAACTAGCAAAGACATTCCTGTAATTCCTGGAGTTGCTGCAACCAAAACAAAACTAGCCCGGGATTTCACCAGGAGCTGAGTATTTCAGCCCCAACTTTTACACGAGAAAGCCTAAATTCTAAATATGTATGGTCGTTTTGATTGTGGAACACGAGTATATCACATTTCTACCCTTGAATCTCAAACAAACCGAGTGAAATGCCAAGGTTTTTTTAAACAGCACTTAATGGTGACTAAATAAAGTAGCAATTGATAATAAAGTTCCATTCTTATATCAGTCTATATCATAACTGAGAATAATAGGCTCATACCTGTTGTGGGCACTTTCCACAGATGCAGTTACATTGTAAACCACTAAAGGCTAATGTGTTCCACTCCTTGTTTCTAGGTCTTTTGCTGAGCTAACACAGTTGAGTACATAAGATTAAAAACAAATAAGAAATGAGTGTACTAGTTCACCGAAAATGTGTAAATAGGATATTTTCTCATTACTGCATAGCCAGTCGTATATGCACAGGTTTGATATAATAACCAGTGTTGTGGCATGCTTTACACCACTCAAGCTCACACTTGGTACTGCTCAAAATGGTCTTTGGTTTCTGCTCAGCCATGGGAACCCATTTCAGACAGTTTAGAACTTAGTACTGAGTGACGGAATAGGTGTTTTTATGCACTGTACTCCACTTGGCAGCCCTTCACATAGTTTGCAATGTCTACCAATTCATTAGATAGATGCATCCACTTTACAGTAATAGTGCTGACAGTTGATCAGGGCAAAGAACAGTTCCACACTTTTCCTTACTGATGCATCTCTAGAAATTTTGAAGAGTGTCAAATTCGTGCCTAATTTTATTAAATCTCTATTATTAATCTCATAATTATTTATTGGACCCCTATGCTTAATGTGTTTTTTTTTCAGGTTGCCATGGACTACTTCAGGCACCAGGAGTTTTTACTCTTTCTGGCAGAGGGCTGCATTTTGCCCACAGCTCAGCAGGGTCTGGAGCAGGTGTGGCAGCTACTGCTTGTCTGCCTGTTGTGCCGTATCATCTGCAGACTAAGTGAGATTTTTTGTAATTGGTTCTTAATACTCACTAAAGATTTTTTTTTTAGTTTTACCTTTACATAAAGAAGAAACCTTCTAATCTAAGATCTAATTTTAAAATACTGTTTGAAATACAAAACTGATATTCAATTTATTTCAGCTATGCATACATTTACTACATATATGAAAATGTAATAACAACAGCCTAATGGATTCTAATCAATGATTTGTGTTCCTTGTGTTCAGTTAGATAAGGTGAGCTAATTGTATCTCTTTTAACGGACAGGTATCCCAGCTCATGTGAAGCACCTGAGTTCATTAGTAGGAGGCCTGTATGTGCTATATGTGTTTTTTGAGCTCTACATGGTGTGGGTGATCATACTCAGCCTTCTGTGCTTTCTCATCCTCTTCCTGTGCCGGAAGTCTAGCAGCCGTGGAGTTTTTCTTTCTCTGGCTATCCTCATCTACATGCTCATGGGGTGAGTGTGTGACAGACAATACATCTAAGTGACAGAGCTTTATTTAGAAAGCTGTTCAAAAATGACAAATCTTTTGTGAATTCATGATGATTTCTCATCGTCCTGTGGTTCTCATAAGTTTTGTTGAATGACAGGCACTCTTTTGTCCTTCATAGAGAGCTGCATATAATAGATGCAGAGACTTGGCATAAGATGAGGGGTAAGTCATTATTGCATTGTTAAACATTATTAAATACATTATCTGGTTAAAATGATGAGAACTTTTCTCCGGTGGGCAGAGACTATAGAGTTCTGCAGTAAAGCCTCCACTCTACTGAAAAGGCATCTCGGTAGATTTTGGAACATAGCTGTAGGGTTTCCCTGCCTTTACGCTGCAGGAGAATTAGTAAGGTCATCTCATGTGTTGAGGTTGTGGTCAGGGCTCTAAGACAGCCAGTCAGATTATTCCAAACTAAACTCTGTAATATATTTCTTAGTGGTCATAGCAAAGAGAATTGTCTTGCTGAAACAGTAAAGGTGTTTTCAATTTGTTGTCACAAAACTGAAGGCACACAGTCCTGTATATACCCATTGTTAGCTATAGGATTAAGTTTTCCTGGATTCAAGTGTGCCAACCCCCAAAAGCTTCCCCAGGCCATTATTTAACATATCAAGATAAAGTGTGATCCATCATTCTTGGGAAAATATTTTACTTTAGATTCCAAAGTTGGTAAGCTTTACACAACTGAAGTGATAGTGAATACCACAACTGGGGATCCTAAGCTTGTGCTTGCTGGAGTAATATGTGTTATTAAATGTGATTTACCACTTTACAATATTAGCACTTACTGTTGACTAGGGCAACTCTAGCAGGAGAAGTGTAAAGAACTGATGTTTTGGTCATTAATGTAACATTATTACATTAAAAGTGACAGATCACTATAATATGGATCTAGTGCTCGTGTTTGTCTGGCCGTATGCACCCTTTGATTCTACTGTTGGCTATTGTCATGCTGAAACTGCTAAATCTAATTATTAGAAGAGAAAATGCCTTTTGTCATTTGTTGTAATTAAATGGATGTACTCTGGGCTCTGAGGGGAATGTGGTGTAAACAAAAACACACAAAGATTATGTACACAGTAAAACACATACTTGCTTCATACCACACATTTTAGTCTCCTGAGGTGTGCAATGCGACATCCATGGAAAAAAACAAAACATGACAAATGTGACAGCATAATAGACACAAATTTCATTAAAGCGCATGCTCATGAATACAGAGAAACATACGAATGAATAGACCGTCATCTGTAATGCTTTTTTAGATTTCAGCTCTCTGTTGTATGTCTAGGCTCACAGATGGTGGTGGCAATGAAGGCCATCTCTCTGGCCTTTGACCTCGACCGAGGGACTGTGTCCTCCTTCCCTACCATGCTAGAGTTTCAGGGCTACATCTGCTTTGTTGGAACAGTCATATTTGGCCCATGGATCAGTTTCACTAGCTACAAAGATGCTTTGGATGGTCGCAAAATGGTAAGAGGTGGTGTTCAATTGTTTAAAACTAAGAATAATATCATATGAACTGTGGGTAAAATGCAAACGGCAAGAGGCTGAGACACTGTGAATAAATGTTTCTTTGCAGAATGGTGCTTGGTTTTGGAAGATTGCTTTCAGCTTTGTGAGGAGCCAGGTTTGCCTTGTCATTTCCACCTGCATCGCTCCATATCTTTTTCCTTACTTCATTCCCATCTATGGAGATGGGTTACTATACAGGTCAGTTCACATGTGTGAAAGTATATAATAAGTTAAAAATAAAATTGCATAATGATTATGTGTAATCAAAAACTGTATTTTTGTCTTTGCTCTTTGTCTTCAGATGGCTTCATGCTTATGAGAATGCTGTGTCCTTCCACTTCAGTAACTACTTTGTTAGCTATCTCAGTGAGACAACCATTGTTATGGCAGGTGCTGGATTTTCTGAGCATAAAGACAATCTTAAATGGTGAGTGAAAATGATTTCACCCCACTCTCCTTTTTTCCCTCTCTCCCACACCCTAACTCCCCCACAAATAAAATGCCCCTCTTTGGAATACAGCTAATTACCTCAGTAATTAGCTGCAATTAATACATTCCATTAAGCAGGATGCTCTCTGAATTGTAAACAAGATGCTCGAACAAAAGATGTTTCTTTTGTTATCCTTCAGTAGATGTACAAATCAAAGTAATTTTTGCAATGTTTTGATTTGGCTGATTTAAGTAAATCACACTTCATTTCAAGGGCAGTATGAGCTGCCATTACATTTTAGCATATTGCAGCAGACTTATAATTTACTTACAAGATATTGTTCTTTGTTGTAATTTAGATTTTTTGTAGCTATAAAACTTGATTTTTACCAGTGGAATTAGGACTGGGCAATTGACATTGACATTCAGAGCTTCTAATCGACATATTCTTCATTCATTCATTCATTATCTGTAACCACTTATCCAGTTCAGGGTCGCGGTGGGTCCAGAGCCTACCTGGAATCATTGGGCGCAAGGCGGGAATACACCCTGGAGGGGGCACCAGTCCTTCACAGGGCAACACACACTCACACATTCACTCATAGACTCACACCTACGGACACTTTGGAGTCACCAATCCACCTACCAACGTGTGTTTTTGGACTGCGGGAGGAAACCGGAGCACCCGGAGGAAACCCATGCGGACACGGGGAGAACACACCAACTCCTCACACACAGTCACCCGGAGCGGGAATCGAACCCACAACCTCCAGGTTCCTGGAGCTGTGTGACTGCGACACTACCTGCTGCGCCACCGTGCCGCCCATCGACATATTCTTGCCTATATCAATTATATCTATTCTGTTATGTCCCCAATGTGTGTTCATGTACTGTTCCTTTAAAAACCATGCTACCAAGCTGTTGTCACGTGATTGTGCCCCTATCTGCCACATGGAAACAACCTCACCGTCGAGACTGACCAAGCGACTCAACAATTCGTACCAAAGAAAAACACAGCGTCTGTGGTTTGGACGTGCTGCTTTTTAATTTAATTTAGATGACGCTGAACAAAGAAGTCAAATGTAAATGCTGCGAATAAGTTTCAGCAACCAAAGCACAATCACACAACAAATATATACAGCACTCAAAAACAAGAGAGAAACAAACTCCCAGCAACATTAGAAAAAATATCCCAGCGTTAATACTTGAGCATGTTTACAGTACAAGCCTTGCCACTAAACTGTGAGGGTAAAACATACAAAAACAAAATAATCTTTCATTAATCATAACTATGGTAAAGGGTACAATTAATTGTGATATCGCCCAGCACTAAGTGGAATAATCTGGCCAATGTGTCTGTGTGTAGGGATATAACAGTTGCAAGGCCACTCGGTGTTGAATTACCAAGATCAATGGTAGAAGTGGTCACCTCCTGGAACCTGCCCATGTCTCGCTGGCTGAACAAATGTAAGTATCTTGAATCAATGTGATTCCAAAATGAGAACGCATTTTACTACATGATTATAGAGTATAACATTGTATCAGATAAGGGCCTCTGATCTTGCTGACATTTTTTCACTTAGTTGGAATGCAGTTATTTTATTGCTTAATATTTTTTTTTTACTGCTGGTGCAGGAATAACTCCCCTGTGTGTCACAGCACAGGGGGTGCATGGGTTTTGATATTGGTGCAGTAAACGACATTATTTTAATTGCAAAATAGAGAACATATTTTTTATGAGTTTGTGCAAAATAAATATGTAAATATATAATAAATATATGTCAATGGCCTTAGACAAATAGTACTGGAGACAAATATTAGCTAAATGTTTTGGGACCACACAGGATAAATCTGAGTGCATAAAGTGACTGTATGAGTGTGAGCAGTATAAGTTTGTGCACTTATATTGCACATCTGGGCAAACGTATTTATTTAGCAAGAGAACAGTGAAATTCCAGGTGGGCTCACATTTTAAATTAGAATAACACCATAAAAGACAAGGCAACAGTGTCTTTATGGCAAGTTCAGCATATTCTGTCTTCTCTTTAACCCAGAAAGACTTGAGATATAAGTAGATACAGTAGATTGATCTATTAATTTTCACCTAAACTTTTGTTGGGTAATACATTGGAGATTTGAAACAAAACACTATTAACATTTAATTTCTGCTCATAAATTTGAAATAATGTCTCAGTGTATGTTATTAAAAGTCTGCAAAATCATAATACATTGTCTCTTTAAAAAAAAAAAACAAGAAACTTTCATGTGTGTGCTCTTGATGTTCCTGTGCACAGACGTCTTCAAAAGTGCTCTGAAGCTTGGTAAATTTCCTGCCATCTTGGTGACATACACAGCCAGTGCTCTACTGCATGTGAGTATGATGTCAAAGATTAGTAAATATGAAAGAGATTTAGTTGGAAAATATTTTATCATTTCAAAATATTCTATATCTTAATATTAAAAACATAAAGGTGAAATGTTAAAAAGAGCTATGATGAAATGTTGATACTTTAGCTGTTGTTACTAATCCGGGACCTGGTGCCAATTTCTGTCAATATCTGACAATCCCTGTTTGTCTGGCAAGATCTGACCAAATGGATGAAAGTTTCAACCATTGTAATTAACGTCGGTCATTCCAAGTTTTACAGTGACCCAAAAAAAAAAGATCCTGATGGTCCATGTAAGTGTAAGGCAGTTCAGCACTGAGTATGCAAAGTTCTGTACAAGAATGCAGGTTTTCGCCAAATGAGAGAAATCAGAAAGAAAGCCGACTATGCAATAGCCATTGCTAAAGTGCATGTTGTATTGGACAGAGAACTGGTCCACAATTCCCAGACCATACAGGTGCAGTTTGTGGTACTGTGATTACGCACTGTAGGCCATGTGTTGCTCTGCATACATACCTAGCCCACTTTTCGTTTTTTATTTTCTTCTCAGAACTTCCACACAGACGGTAAAATTTGAGTGATAGATAATACGGTGTTGCAGTGACAATGATGTTGTGGTGCTGCTGGAGTTTTTAAAATCCCCCAGGGTCACTGCTGGAGTACAGTTCACCAACCAAAAAATCTCCATGATAGTGCTCTCTTAGCAACATCTTGTGACCCCTGATTACTAGAGGATGACTAACACAACTGTGTAATAACAGATGAACTGCTGTCTCTGACTTTACAAGGTGGACCAAAGAGATATATGTCTAGAGTCATTTTCACACAAAAATCTAGAGAAAGGCGTTTCCCATATGCAGCATACAGTGGGAGATTTTCGGTATGAGCCGCGTTTGTTGCATTGGGAAATGCTCAATGTGCTTTATGTATTGGTTGGGAATTGTGCAGGAGAAGCAGTGATTCTCCAAAACATTAGCAGGTACTTTCACACATGTGCTGATTCTGACTTTACCTGGAGTCTGTATAAGGACAAGAGGAGGAAACAGTCAGTGTAAAGTCCAGGGCAAATGTTAGTGTTTGTGTTCACATCTCCAGGTAAAGTGTGTAACATTTCTGGGTTACCGTACATGTGAAAGGAGCTTACTAAAGTGGAGAGTTAATGGGCAACATGCTTAAAAACTCCAACAGCACTGCTGTGTGAGATACATTCATATCCATGCAACAAATACTGACACCACCACCATATCAACCATATCAAAGTAACAGTCTCACATTGCCAGACTTTTAACATGGCCAAAATCCAGCTTCTACAGCAGGAAAAGAAATTTGACTCGCACGCAAAAGGATCACAATCACAAGTCTGGTCTTTTGGCATGACATGTGGAGGCAGTGTTTCACATCAGACCAGTAGCAGGGCCAGTAAAAAAAGATACACAGAAGTGCCTATACGTGGCGGTACAGAGAGCCATTCAGAATGTAGCTGGCAGAATCCTGACTGTGAGGCCAGTTTAATGCATTAAATGTTGCAGACTTTCTGTTTAGTTGTGGGTGGGGCGTCTGTGGTTGAAACTATTGTAGCACTGTAGCACAAAAAATCATCCACCGCCCAAACCATTCCAGCTCTGTGGTAATCCTGACCTGTGAAGAACAGTGTAAAAGTGGGCTAACTAAAGTATACAGAGCAGCAGAAGGACTGTATTGTGTAATTGTAGAGCTACAATATATGTTGTTGATTAAATTACACCCTTGAAGAGACATAATATGTATTATGTCATGTGTAGTTGAACCAGGGATACTTTAAATATGCTGGCAACAAATAGTTAAAGCTATTGCAAGCTCTCTGTAGCTAGATGTTTCAAGGCTGCTTATTCACAGGAGGGAGTATCTGGGTGATTGTTAATCAAAAAGAGGGGATGGGAGTCGTGACTTCTGTTGTCTGACAGCTTTCTGACGGACACCACAGCTGTGCATTTACAGACCTCTAGTGGTGACAATAAGGCTTTACAAGTGCCAGTGGTTTAAAACATACTGTATTTCTACAAAAATGCTTGACCTGGGAAAAATCTTCATAAATCCATTCTAATGCCCTGCAGGGTCTCAGTTTCCACCTTGGTGCTGTACTGTTGTCTCTAGGCTTCATCACCTATGTAGAGCATGGTAAGACACCCAGACCCCTATTACTTATTCAGATTTAATGTAAATCAGGGTAGTCCAAACCAGGACTCAGCAATAGAATAATAAATCTTTTTAATAGTGTTTTCTATCCTTGATTTTCCACCCCAATATGATGTTCCTTGGCATCTAATTAATATTGTTTGTTACTGTTGTATGTTTTATCTAATACAACCCCAATTCCAATGAAGTTGAGATGTGGTGTAAAGCATAAATAAAAACAGAATACGATGATTTGCAAATCCTTGTCAACCTATATTCAATTGAATACACTACAAAAACAAGATATTTAATGTTCAAACAAACAAACTTTATAGTTTTTTTGTAAATATTCACTCATTTTGATTTTGAGGTCTACAACACGTTCCAAAAGAGTTGGGACAGGGGCAACTGAAGACTGGGAAAGTTGAGGAATGGGCTCAGGGACACCATTGTCAGTGAACACAGTTTGTCGCTCCATCTACAAGTACAAGTTAAAACTCTACCATGCAAAGCGAAAGTCATATATCAACAACACTCAGAAACGCCACTGGTATCTCTGGGCCCGAGCTCATCTGAGATGGACCGACGCAAAGTGAAAAAGTGTCCAGGCTTCGTAGTAAAAGAGTGCGGGTACTAGATTGGCCTGCCTGCAGTTCAGACCTGTCTCCCATTGAAAATAGGTGGCCCATGAAGCGCAAAATATGACAACGGAGACCCCAGGCTGTTGAGCAACTGAAGTTGTATATCAAGCAAGAATGGGAAGAAATCCATCTACACAGCTTCAACAATTAGTGTCCTCAGTTCCCAAATGCTTACTGAGTGTTTTTAAAAGGAAAGGTAATGTAACACAGTAGTAAACATGCCCTTGTCCCACCTCGTTTGGAAAGTGTTGCAGGCCTCAAATTCAAAATGAGTGAATATTTGTAAAAAATCAATGAAGTTTATCTGTTTGAACATTAAATATCTTGTCTTTGAAGTGTATTAAATTGAATATAGGTTGAAAAGGATTTGCAAATCATCATATTGTTTTTGTTTATGTTTTACACAACGTCCCAACTTCATTGGAATTGGGGTTGTATAATAACATAAATATAGGATTTACATACAACTGTAAGAAACAACATTTTTTAGGGAAAAAAAGGTATTCAAAACTATTAGGCCAAGGATTTTCTTTTATATTAATGCAGAGGTGTCACACAAACACATGCACGCTGTGGAAATGTGCTGTGTATAAATCAGTAAACTGCTCTAAGCTATGAAGAAACAGCCTGTAATGTTTTGCCTAAATGCAGTGTTACACATTGTTGATGGAGTCAATTGCAAATGCCCTGTTTAAAAATGTATAGACTTTCTTGCTGGTTGAATGATTTATTGCTTTGGAGAAACACAAAGGACACTCAGAGATATTGTTTATATATAGGCTGTGAATACAGAATGACTATATTGCTCCAGCACAAAAACACCATGTACATTCCATACAAATGAACTCTCCTAAGGCGTGATGTTCATCAGGAATGTTTATAAATGTATTTATAAATACAGCATAATTCTGGTGTTATATGGCTTCTATGTTTTAACTGTTAAATACATGCATTGGGATTTTGTGACAGATTCTTTCTCTCTTTTACTCAAAAGAAAAAAAAAACCTTCTTTCAATATTTTGTACACGACTACTGCTAATATGTGTATTTGCCTGCGTTTGTGCCCCTCTCCAGTTCTAAGGAGGAGACTGGCTACCATCTTCAATGCTTGCATCTTGTCTAAGTGTTGTCCAAGTGACTGTCAACATCAGAACAAAAAGGTCAGTCAGTGTTTTGATAGCTTTAAAGGCCTTTAACCCACCAAGCACAAATTATTCATGTGATTTATTTAGATGACATGTATTTGGGCACAAATTACAGTATTATTCGATTTTTTTAAACCTTTTTTTAAAATCACTAAACCAGTCATCAATGCCTCTGACTTTGTTATGGAGAATGACAGAACTGCAGTGTACCAGCAGCTAGAATATTTTCACTTACTATCAAAAGGATAGGTTTGCCCTTTGCTTTGTCACTGCTAATCTAAAATACATATGAGAAGGTAGGCCATACAGGACTGAAGTTGGGTAATAAGTGGACACAGATGATCAATGATTGAAATGCTTAATTTAACAGTATGTGTCTGTCTGAGTGTGTTGTGATATTTCACCAGGTTGTGTGGGTGTATTTGGCCAACCTTTTCTTCAGCGCTTTGTCGATATTTCACCTGACATATTTGGGCTCTCTCTTTGATTTGGATGCAGATGATGAGAAGGTTTCATTTTTACTACTTTTCATTAGCTTTGCCATTTAGGATTGAGATTAGACAGCACGAAATTACACTGGATACTATACAGTACTTGGTTCAACAGTTCTCAGTCCTGGTCCTGATGTACCACTGTCCTATATTTTTTGGTGTCCCCTGCCCCCAGCATACCTGATTGTGACAATGTATTTATTTGTGGATGTACTGGATGGAGCAGGTAAAGCACCACACCATGCAGGGCAGAAGTGATTCAGGACCAGGACTAAGAAACACTTCACTGAACAGTCCAGCACTTGCCTAATCAGTCTTGTAATTCAGATAGAGAGGACATCTGTAAGCTCAAGCTCATTGATGATTCATTGATTATCCTATTAAATCTGAAAAATTAACCCTGTATTTATTTATTTATTTTTTTTTATCTATATTCCAGGTTTACATGGCTAGTCACACAATCCAGAAATGGTCAGAACTAAACTGGGCCAGCCACTGGGTGATGTTAGGCTGCTGGGTCTTCTACTGGCTCATTTAAAATCACATTGAGGACCATTCTCACTTCGTGGACAGAAATCCCACCAGCTTCTAAGCAGTCTAGCAGACTCTATCAGCAATCCTGAGTTGCAGAGATGCCCTGAGCTGTGTCTTCCCTGCTTTCATTTACGATTGTACAGCAAATAAATGTTACAATATTTACTACCCCGTGTACGGTATGCTGTAGACCTGAGACTTCTAATTTGAAATAAATGAAAATGCCTTAGTAGTTTTTACTACAGCCTTTTACACATTACCATAAATAGCTTACAACTGTGTAAAGATATTTATTGTTTTCTAATAAAATGTGGTACATAGTTCACCTGTTCATTAATAGTGCATTTGTTTCTACAATTTGCACTCCTTCTCATAGTCATACAATTATATTTTAGACACAATGATAAGGGGCTGCATATAAGAGAACTGAGTAGCTCAATGCCATAATAAAATATAGTCATGTCTGTGAAGTAATGCTTCAGGTAGTGCCTTTCCAAACCAATTAACAACTAAATATTTTGAGTAGCTGTACCATAAAAAAAATACTTACTGAGTAATATATATACTACTCCTGGGAAACATGATGGAATCATCACACATTATTCACTCATCTTTGTCAATTCATATCAAATAAAGATTAGATATTACACAAGCAATTTCTGTGTAAAAGCTGAAAATTGTAGCTTTATGAAATATACTTCAGACACTCCATGTTGATAGGAAAAAAATTAGGAATGACATTGCATTTCTTAATAACAAGTTGTAGTTAAATAGGAGTGCTACCAAGTGGACTTTAACAAGCAGTTGACATATTGGCTTTGTCTAAAATTTGTTGCAAGTGTAAACAAAATGGGAAGTCATAAAAAGGAAAAGATAGAAGAAATCAATGTTGAGGTCAGTGCATCAGAATAAAAGAAGCAGTATGCCTTGAAAAGGCAAAACCAAACAAATAAACAAAATGTCTCGCTAACCTCTTTGCATGCAGGGCAGCCCATCACCTGAAACTCAAACCCAGCATGAATGAGGTGCTGTATATCCCTGGAACTACAAGTCTTCATCATGATCCTGCAATTTACTTTGAGAACTTGCTGGTCACTCTGCAAAAGCAATATTTTTCAATGTTCCTAACCATGTAACTCCTCTGCTGCATTCTCTAATTTGGCTTACTGTAGCTGTCCTTATTCAAAGCCCTGCTGGCCTACAAAGTCAAAAACTGACTAGCCCCTCTGTACTAGATAGAAGCCCAAAAGCCCATTGAGTTTCAACTCGGCTTGACCCACCATCCTTCAAGATTTATGGAAAACAAACATCCAGACTTTTTTGTGTCCTGGCATCTAAGTGATGGAACTAAATTTGCAAGGGTGTCCAAACGGCAGAGTCACATGCAGTCTTCAAACAGTGACTGAAGATGCATCCCTTTCAAAGAAACATTATTCTTTGCACTTAATAAAAGCTTACAGTTCTACTCCATGTATTTATCTGACATTCACTGTAGTTTGAGAGTATGGTAGCTACACTTGAGGTTTCTTCTGAAAGCTAGCCTATACAAAATAGTTAATTATATAATTTTCCAATAAAATTAGCAATGCTCTTTTGTAAGGAATTTGCTACCTTACTGTAACTCTAAATGCAACAGATGAGCTAATGTCACTGACATGTCAAGGTTAATTTGTAAACTTGGTCTCTAATATTGAGTATTTAAAAACCAGCAGCAGTGCTGTATTTGATACAATCGTACCAGTCCACCAATGTAAGAATTTTACAAACAATGTAAGACTTTTTTGCCAGGCAATTTATAATTGGGTCCCCTCCATGGTGTGTTCCTGCCTTGCGCCCAGTGATTCCGGGTAGGCTCCGGACCCACCGCGACCCTGAACGAATTAATGAATAAATAGATGGTAACGCCATGAGAGGAGAAAATGCAGGACAAATTAGATAGAATATGGGCTTAGCAGAAAAAAAGTACAAAGCTGTTTTACTTGAGTAAATATAAGCAGTAATTATCTGCCAAACCTACAAGGCTGTGGTATAAATCGTAGTCCAAACTACATTTGGTTGTTGACGAGCTTGAGCGCGAGTAGGAAATATCGCGATATCTGCCCCTTCTTCTCACTACGTAATGTGCCGTGCTGCTTATGGCGGCGCTGGTGACAGTGCTGAAAGCTGTTGGGGTGAGTTTCTGATTTTTATATTTGTTAAACAAAGTTTTAAGACCGTAATCGGGTAGCAGACATTGTTAAACTTTATCTGTGTTAAAAAGAGGTGTTGTGGACTCATATTTCCAGCTCTTGCAGTGTTTGAATGTGAGAGTGGAGGCCTGGGTGGAGGCCGCCGTCTTCTCCGTTTGTTTCGGCCGTTAGTTCGCACATTAGCGGAGCGGCGGAGTTTGCGCTAATAAATCACAGCGACTCTAGATACGCAGTTTAGAATGTTTATGTCAGAATTCAAAAATATGAAGGATTTGTATTTACGGTTGACGTTCTCCAGAACGCAGTTTTGTGGCTAATTACGACGGAGTAATAAACAGGCTGGTGTTGTGCTGTTACAACGTGGCTCGGCGCTGGTTTTATCGGCCGTTAGCTGCTGTTAGCTCTGCCCACTGCAGTGTGCTCCGATAGTTTGCCTTTTCTTTGTTGTCGGACATCTTAAGCTTCGGTGACACAGAATATGTATTTACTCTTAGTACTTACTCTTACTCTTATCCGTCGCAGTTATTTTGTGACTTTTATCAAAATATAACCCTAATGACATGAAGTTGAAATTGGCTTATTAATCGCACAGCGTCTTATTCGAATTATTCGTTCCACCTTAAGTCGTGGAGCAGATGGCTGCACTATTTAAGGTGGAGTGGAAAGTCCAGCAAGAATCTAACGAATTATAAACCCCGATTGGCTAATTTGAAGACAAACACACACATACACACGTACGTGCTCCTGAAAAAGACTTTCAAAACTCGCCCTAAACATTTGCAAAGCTATAACTATTTTTACTGTACAGAAACATAAATTCTGGGATCTACCCAAAGCCAACAATGGAGCAACACAAATTTAATATCTGCACGTAATTCTGCACTGTGCAGCAGAGGCTACGATTTCTTTGTTTGGTTTCCAGTCAAAGCGACTATCAGGTTATTAGCTAAGATATTTTTTTTTTTTTACCGTGTCATTCTTTTGCCTTTATTGCAGCTTCTGTTCACAAGAGAATGGACGTATTTTTTATTTAAAACTCGGATTAAATCTAAATGATCACGATTAAAAAAAGCCGAGACACATTCAGTTATGTAGAGATATGGACTGTGGCCGTTCCATTGTTCTACGAAAACCAGCAGCTTCTTCTGTTTGAAAAAGTGCTATTTGTTTGTTTAATGTTTTTAAGTTTATTCCCTGTTTCATGACAACGTCTTGGCAACATGATATACTTATAGACCCAAAATATTGAGTCATATCTCCAGGAAAATGGCTGACATGTACTTAATGTTTTTTCATTGGAAATAAAGTAAATTAATTTGAAACTTGCAGCAATGAGCCTAGAAATGGTTAATGTGAGTTTTTATTAGCTGGACTGTGACGGGCCCAGACGGGGACTGTTTTTATATACACTTGGCAAGCTCTTATCCTTTAGATTCTTACTTTAAACATGAATCCCACATTTACAGACCCAATGACCTTGATTTGTTTCATTTCTGCATGAGTTTAGTCAATTTCTGTGCTTTCAAGTTTTTAATTAAATGAATGTTTTTGTTTATTGATCTTAAACCTTCTTTGTAGTTTGCCATTGTGAAAAATAAAAGGTGTTTATTATTATTTAATATAGTGGATGCTGTTTTAGCCATTCTTGTGGAGGACTGAGGATGTGCTATGTAAAACATGTGCTGTCCGTTGAAGAGTCATAATAGGAACAGTATGTTGAATATTGGAACGCACTGCAGCTATGGCTTGTTTGTTTTTTCCCCCCACAAATCTCAGACACTGCAAATGTACAGCGTGTGCTTTTCAACAATAGATGACACAGCGTTCCAAGACTGCCCACCAATGACACTGTTATCCACAGCTGAAAGGCAGCTTTATACAGTAGAAGTATTTGAATCTTTAAAATTAAAACACATGGTGTCTATTTGTAGAGTGAATTCTTGACGTGTCATAATGTTTGATACCCGAATCTGTGGATTGCTCTCTTTAATTTGTAATTGATTTACCATTTGCTTTGATCATAAATTTGATAGTCAGACAAACACTAAAATAATTGCAATTAATAAAATAAGTTGTAGCCACTCAATCTCATTCTACCGCATTATATTTTGTTTCAAGGCCAACATGAGTTTTTCAGTTTGTGCTGATTTATCCGTGAGTGTCATGCAAGCACTGTCCAGTCTGCTGAAGGCATTTGTCTGTGATGTTGCTGTATCACATAACATGGTATTGCATTAAATTTGACTCAATTGTTTAAAATACAACTTGAAAGGTTTTACACTCATGAGTAGGATTAAAACAGAATAAACAAACAAGAAATTATGGGGTATGGCTGCTTTAAAAAATTTGTATGCTAATGTTTCATTAATGATGTCCAAGCTCTTCCCTCGCTAGAGCTTGACCCAATTGAGAGTCTTGTTTTGACCACTGAGGGAGTTGCATGCTTTTACATTGCAACACACCGACTATATTAAGTGTCATCTTCCTGCCTGTAAAAGGTGGCATTTCATCTAATAAGTGTCATCAAACTGACCTGCTTTAACACCTGATGAGACTTGACCTGAACAGGTTTCTGACACTGTTCCTGTCGATGTGTGTGTAATGTTAAGAGGATTGTTAGTGCAGTTGTTGCTCATTTGAATTAAGCAAGCTCAGAGTTGAGATGTGTTCCATAAATACACATCTAACTGGAGGTATGCGCAGAGACTTGTTGATCCACAGAACTGGCTGTGTTCAGTCAGCTGTCCTTGATGCATGTGTACAGGGCAGCTGAGGAAACTGTATTTTTAGGCCTGTGGGCACAGAACTTGTAGTTGTAAGCACACAAAAGAGACATTGCTTATGAGAGTTGACCTGTTTTCACATATGAACCCTGGACAGTATCCAAAGAATCAGTTCTGGACTTTGCCCAGAGATGCACTTTCACATATGTAACACATACACTCCTGTCTTATTCAGGAGTATTCTCACCTACTGGAAATTCTTCGTTTTGTTTTTGGCACGTGACAGAGCAGTCAGGTTAATTATTGTGCCAGCCTGGCAGGACATTGTTTACAGTTTGAAAAGATGACTAGATTTATATGGAAAGCAATGCCTCTTTGTATATACTTTATGATCCTGAATAAGGATTTCAGTGTTCAAAACGTCATCTTGTATTTGATATGGAATTTATTTTATTTTTTTAAATAACTTTTAATATTCCAAGATTCAAATGTCATAAAGCCATGTTGCAGCTAGGGTTGGACAATAATTAAAGGTCAAAATATGCATATATACATTGCAATATTAAATGTTTCAATAACAATATGATTTAAAAACACATTTCAATATACACTTGCAACATCTGTCACTAACTGACGTTCGTTACAGGGCACTGTTCAACGCACTCAGTTTAAAATTTTGTAATAAAATATTAATATTTATAAAGCCAATAAGTTTTGTTTGACAATAATGTTTGTTCTTGGTGGGTTTTCATTAGATTCTGTTCATATCAATATTGGGATTAAATCATATAGACCAAGTTTAAGAACTATATTGTGATATAAATTTTGACATTATTGTCCAGCCCTAGTTGCAGCCTTTCATGCACAGAATATATTCATGTGAAAAATGGGTTCATTGTTTATTTCCAGTTGTGCAAAGTATTTTACATGCTGTGTATTTGCCTATCAACAAACTGTAGCAGTCTCAAAACATGTGTTATCTGTTCAGAGAGCTAGTGGGATGTACAAATATTTTTACCTTAAATTAATAGACCACTGGCTTTACCTTAAACCAGAATATTGAGGTAATAAAAACACTTTTTCAATAAATCAGACAATTATTTAATTCTTGTTTTGTTTTTTGTTTTTTCTCTGAACAGTATGAAGTGAAAAAGAACTGAATTTGTACCATCTGAAACTCCTGCTTCAAGTTCAGATCACTCAGAAGAAACTAAATCAAGGAAAAACGAAGAACATCCCCCGAAAAAATCCAGTGGTGCAACAACTTTGAAGAAAAGACCAGACGGAACTTCACTCTATTTTTAAAAAATAAAAAAAAGAGTAAAGCATTAAGACCAAATTAAGCAACCAAAGATCTTCAAAACAAAACGACTAGACCGAAGCAACCGTCCGCCTACTTTATTAGCAAAGACGATACTTGATCTGAGACAAGAAGTTTGTGCCTACTCAACAGCTTTGACAAAGCACACGTCCCAACGCTGCTCCAAGCCCTACTCATCCTCCCCGCACCTCTACCTCCTCTGGGGTGCGGAGAGGGCTGCTGTCTGCTAGTTTAACCTTTTCTCAGTTACCTCCTGTATTTTTCTTTTTGTTATCTTCCACATTTCATCTTGTTCAAAGCAGTGTTTCCAAACCTGCCTTTTTCTTTCTTTTGTCCCCCCCCCTGTTTTTTCTATTCTTTTTTTTTTTTTTTTACTAGAACATCTGCCAAGAATCTCAAGTAAAAGTGTGTGTGTGCTTAAGAACAAAGAATCTAAAACATTTATTCAGTGTTTGACTGTCTAAGTGAAAACAGCATTTCACAACATCTAAGAAAGGTAGGTAATTTTTGCAAATTTATTTATATATATTTTTTGAGACTGTGTCTGAGATTTATTTTTTATTTCTTTCACCATTGACCCAGTGTATTAAAATGTTTTTATAGAGCAATAGGGCTGTCCCGAATACTATTTTAAGGCTTTGAGATTTGACGGTTGTCTTTCAGGAAATCTGCGTTGGGTGCCCTCTTTAAAATTCCATTATCCAGGCTGTGCTGCAACTCAGTGCCTCTTTGCTCACTAACTCTGTGCCACTAAGAGCACAGTGTGAGCACAGGTTACCCAGAGCTTCTCGGCAGTGGTTTAATTTCAGGTGCGAAGCTGACAAAATGAACTGTGGTGTTGCCACACTGAAGAGCCTGAATAAGGGTGGAGTGGAGCTTTTTTTTTTCCATTGATTGCCTACATGTAGCCAAAGAATTTCTAAATCTCAAAATTAATAATGGAATACCTGCCTAACGAATGACTATCTGAAAATTCAGGGCCAGCTCTATAAAGCAGGACATTTACCATTAGAGATTTGAAAAAAAGAACTTGTTCAGTGCACATTCATGATGAGTGGAATGCAGTTGAACTAATCAAAGCACTCAGAAAATTAAGTGATTTAAAGAATCTTTAGCTCAATTTATACTTCTGTATCGATACCTGATGTGCGCCTCTCCAGAAATGTAACTATGTGTAATGTCGATGCAGACAATGAAGACTGATTAGTCAGTAATTAGCTGGACATTGTTTAAGTTGAACCAAAGAAACGTGAACGCCTCCACACTACAGAGACAGCAGACAGCAGCAAATTAATGGTGAGAGATTTCCTCAGACATGGTTTGGATGTCAGGGATGAAATAATGTTGAACAAAGGAAAAACAAGTACGTCAATTGAAGAGGGGAAAAAAACTTGGGGCCATGCAGGAAATGTACACAATCTTTGTATTTGTTTCTTTCCAGGCACATCATAAACTGCTCTGTCCCAAACAGCGACCAACTCCCTAAGTAGTGCACTTTAAAGATTTATAAAATTAATTCTATTAAACCACTAAATAGTTTAGAGGAAGATGTTTGAGATTCATTCCTAGTGGTGTGGCAGTGTAATTGCAGAGCAACAGACACAACAACGCATCAGTATTCACAGTGGCATATGGTGCATCGAGTCAATGCAGAAGTATAAATCGGCTTTTATCTGTTATGTTAGTACTTAACTGTTTGTTGATCAGTTCAAGGAAATTTGGCTGCCTTACTATGCCCAGTCTGGGAGCCAGGCAATCTTCTATGTAATCAGAAAAGAAAAACAAACAATCTTGTTTGTATTTATTGATTTGTATTTATCGTTCTGAAAATGTAAGTAATACTAGTGATCTCACATACAGGGATGCAGGGGATTTAATTACATGAAGTCCAGGCCAGATGAGTCAACAAATGCTAGGACAGTTGAGTGTTTCTAGCCCTGTTTTAATAGTGCAGCTAAAACCTGTCATTTTGTGGTCAAACATTTCATAAAATATTAATATTGGACCTTTATTTATTGCAAAGTATATTTACATTTCATACCACAATTTATTGAATAAACTTTTTAGGGATTATTTAAAGGATGTTATCCTTTTTGAATTTTGAATCCAGTTCTTTTGTCAAATTTCTTACCCAAACTTGCCTGGTGCCTTACACACTTGACTTGCCTCAAGCATTATTGTCCCAATACAAACCTAAAGTCCATGGCCCCAGTTTTACCCTGAATGTGCAGCTTTGCTCACTGGCTGTTCTTGTGCTCTTAATTTTTTATTTTTATTTTTACCCCCCCCTCCCTTATGTTCTTTAAGTTTCACTCCAACACCCTCTTTCTCTCCCTCTCTTCAGCTTTGCAGAAATCCAGAGGTGTCAGCTTGACTAAACAAAATAAGGGGGAGGGGTTTTTTCCATTACAAAAACACATTGAAAAATAACCTGAAAGTAAAAAAAAAACTATACAAAATAGTGTACCTGGAAACCAGGCAAGCCCAAGTGTGGTAAATTTGGCCAGGGTTGTATGGGAAAATAATGGGCAGTCCCTGGAAAGGCTTTGTAGAGTTTACCTTGCCTGCGTCGCCTCCTGCGTTTGTTAGCGCTGACCTGAGCAGCACTTCTACTGTTGGGCTCAGCCTGTCTCCGTACGGCCGATCCGTAAGTGCCACCCGTCTGCCTCTCATCCTACCGTCCTGCCTCTCTCTCCCCCTCCCTTCTTTCTTCCCCAATCCTAACATGTCCTTCCATCAAACACCCCACTTTCGTCCCTCTCAGCATTGTCTGGTTTAACCTTTCCATAACCCCACCCTTTCACCGGGCTCAGAGACTAGCTTCGGCTCAGACGGTCAGAGAGGTGGCAGGCAAGGCCAGGGACACCGTCAGTAGGGGTTATAGGTTTTTGCAAAGATGATGATGATTGATGTTTTTGGGGGCCTTTTTGATAGCTGTCAGTAAAAATCTAGAGCTGGTAAACAATTTTGTTATTAAAAGCTGCCTGTTAATCTTTAACAACATTAGATTATTTAGCCTAATATGCAATAACTACTTAAGATGTGGTAGCTTTCATTCATCTGTGAGTTGTGCAGACATTTTAAGAATTGCAATACAGTTTCATTTTACTGTCTGAGCCAACTATTCTTTTTAATAAAATCTAAAGAGTTTTGCTGAAGAAAAGGCATTAATCATTTGTTCCTAATGTTTTCATTGGTCTCATTTAAATGTCTTGCCGTGGAAAGCAAACTTGATGACCCTTTATGACTGGTGAAATTTTTTCAGGCAGATTTCTGATGACTTTGAATTTTTTGTATTTTGGGTATTTTTTGTTAAATACATTTTCTCAGGCCATATTGCATTTCAGGGTTTGCTGCTGAGTGACCCAGTTGTCGAGGCTGGTCAGTCTGTGCCCTTTTCATGTAACCAACCATTGTCATTGCTGTATTTTGTAGTAGTGCATTATCTGGCCTCCTCTCAATATTTTTGTACTTTTTATTGATTTATTATTTGTAAAAGGTTTTTTTTTTTTTTTTTTTTTTTTTAGACTCGGCATGCTGTAAAGAATAGTGTCAGAATCTAGCTGTTTTGATACAAGTCATTATGACACTTGCCGTTGTTTTGACCCTTCTGTTGTTCTATTCAGATTTAAATTTTCTTTTTCCAAAAGCAGCACATCTCATAACCATACATGTGAAATAGCTGTGTGTATTTTTGGGTAATAAAATAATTAGGTGGGTGAGCAGTGCTTGTTTAAAAATATGTAATGCACATTTGAGTGAGGAAAAGCAAATTATTTCACCCATTATGCAAAATGAAAGACCTTGGGTGCTTTAGGTTTTTCTTGTGTTTGGCATGGGTTTAACTGGTTCTAGTTTTCAGTGCTAAGCCAATAATTTGTCTCCTCAATTTATGCAAAGTGTCGGTTCTCTGGTGTGTGTAGTGTTTAAGATTTTGTTTGCAAAATATTGCGAGGGGATATGTTTTGTTATTAAATCGGAAGTGACTTTATACATTTTTATATATATATATATATATATTTCCTCTTTTTAAATTTATTTATTATTATTATTGACCTGTTTTTCAACACTCCCAGTTCCCTTCAGCCCTTGGCACACACTTGAAGATGGAGAAATCATATGTTGATGCCCCTGCCCCCTCTGATGCCCCCACCCCTGCCCCCTCCACATTCAGCCAGCCAATACCCCGTTCTGCCTCAGTCTCTTGCCACACCTCTCGTGCGTCAGCCGGGAAACGGCATAAGCGGACCCCTTTGTATCAGAGATCTGTAAGTGGGCATGTTGAAGTTTTGCCCCACCAGCCCAACTGGTCTGAAACACCGTTGTTGCCAACTGCATGGTGTGATAATTAACCCTAAGATGTTTGAGGAATCTTGAAAGTTTGCAAAGTTGAATTAGGCTGTTGATGACTAATTTTTGCAAAAGTCTTTTTTCATGAGTTGGTCTTTTGGGGTAACAGAGTGGTGCCTCGTAGGTGATGCATGTATTCACTGAGCGATTGTCATGTGCGTGTTTACTTCTCCCCACTGATGCATGGGTTTCAGTGAAGCAACCAGAAAGTGCCGGCATTGTTTGTACTGGTGTGTTTTTTATTGATGAAGAGTACCCTGAATTGGCAGAAGCCTTACTTACATAACCTATTTGACATGATATGAATGTCATCCTTTTGTTGAACACCAGGGCATGATGATTGCACTGGAAAACTGTAGAACAGTCACTACTTTCTAGACTGTCTCCATCTGTGTTTTCTACTAAATGACAAGAAGAATTTGATTGCATTTTGACCACTTGGACGTTTGAACTAACTTGAACCTATTTCACATGCCAAACACATGTTGATGGAACAGATACCATCTTGTTTCTCTACTGTTTTTCAAAAATGTGGTTTTGAGAAATTTGTGTCCTTTCATGCCTGTATTATGAGTTTACCATATTTATTTCCATATAGATGAGTTTTGACCCAAGCCTCCTGCACAGCAATGGCTTTGCTAATGGCACAGGAGTGGGCCTGCGAGAGACCGGTGTGGTGGAGAAGCTGCTAACCTCCTATGGCTTCATCCAGTGCTCAGAGAGGCAAGCTCGTCTCTTTTTCCACTGCTCACAGTACAATGGCAACCTACAGGAGCTCAAGATTGGAGGTGAGAAGACTAAGTTTACAAAGATAATTTGTTATTATATGGGGACAAATTTATGTATATCTGTGGGCCTGTGTAAATATAGTATGTCTGTTTTAAGTAAATTATTTAACCAATTAAGATTATTAGGAAATTCAGCATAGTTTTAAGCAGGAGGGTGTGTCTTAAGGAGTTCTGCTGACCATTACCCAGAACGTTTCTAGGCTATCATGCATGTGTGAAAGGTTGAGGATTCTTGGAATGGTTGCCAGATAAATTATTGTACTTCTGATAGTTTTTCAATAGTTAATTTTATTTCCAATATTATATAGCCTAAATCTGTCCCTTTTTTTTAAAATGTTTAAATGCCAACCTGCTTATATTTTTGGTCTTATAAATGCTTTTTTTGTTTGTGTTGTAGTCAAACTTTCCTTTCATTTTAGAATATATAAAATTATTTTATATAATAACTAGTATACTGGTCAACTGTTTCACTTTATGCTGTGGGTTTTCAGGCTGTAAAAGTGAAAACTTAACAGTATCAATTAGTAAAATCAGTTGTATCTGTTCATTGGCGTGAAATGACTATTTTAAAACTAGGCATAATCACACTATTAGTGAGAACTTGCAAAGTGTGTTTCTGCAGCCTTTGGTGTGATTAGACAGCTATATGAATTATACACTCAGATTGAAGCATTTACCCCTCTCTACAGATGATGTGGAGTTTGAGGTGTCGTCAGACAGGCGCACTGGCAAACCAATAGCTGTGAAGCTGGTAAAGATCAAGGCCGAGGTGCTGCCCGAAGAGCGAATCTCTGGGCAGGTGGGGCCTGACTTGCACGCCTCTCCCTTTACTATGCTGCATGGTTATATACATCCACATCCAGTTAAGGAACACATTTACTCTTGGTTGTGTTTTTGTCCTCGTCTCATCAGTGTCCATTTATTTGTTTATTTTTTGGGGGCAAGGGTGTTCAGGCTCATTTTAAACTCACTTGTATTGTGACTTTTAAAATTTAAATTTATGATTGAATATTATCATTAAGTTTTTTTTATCCTGATTTACCTAATTGACAAGGGGTGTGTGGGTCCCCCCCCTCCCGTGGGTTCACAATGGGCTTGAATGTCTGTGTGTTGTGTCAGTTTTTAAATGTGGTTATAGTTTATGGGGCTGCTTGCATTTAATATTTTACAGAGCAAAATGCTGGTGTACTCCTGACTATCTCATTTAATTGTTTGTATGAATGGCAGGTGTATATATCAGCAAATTATTCAGCAATCTACTGAGTGCTAGTGCTTTTTGATTAGAGCAGCTGCATTCTCTAACTGATTTGTGTGAATGGTGCTGCTATGCAGGTTGTGTCCGCCATCCCCAACCACCTGGATGGAAAGTCTGCACCTGGTCAAGTTCCCACTGGCAGTGTGTGCTACGAGCGGAATGGGGTACAATAAGCAGTTTTGTTCTGTTCAGATTAATTTAAACGTTGAAAGGCTCACAAATTGTTCATTATGCTATGTTGTTTTTACAAAGTTTTTTCCCCCCTCTCTCTTTATGCTGTTCATTTTTTTTAAATTTATTTTTTGCCGGACCGCCTGCAGGAATGATTGACTGACCCCTAATATTGAAACATGCATGAGCGAGTAGGAACTGTTAATTCAGCTATTTCACAGAGTGAACTTAAGAGAACAGACACTACACAGTCTGTTGTTAGTTTAGCTATATTTCACATTCCAGTTTGTGAACGAAATTTGGAACCATTTGGTGGTGACCAGAAGTCATCTTTTCCCTGGACATGGAACACTTATTATTTTTTAGGTCCCAAAAACAGTACAAGTGTTCAAGGGTTCAGACAATTGAGAGCTGAATTAGGACACACTCGTGCCACTTCAGCGCTGTAGGTCCACCATTTACTGCGGCGAGCAGCTCAGTGTTTTACTGGAGAACAGAAATGTGTTGAACGTTGTTGAGGTAATAGTTATCATAGTCTTTTCTTCATGTTTGTAAAATGTTTCTGTGACCCAGCCTTTTGTTTTTTTACTTTATATTTAAGAAACAAAGTCATCTTGTCTCTCCAAATAATGATGCGAAAACATGGACACATCTCAGTTACTTACTTTCTGATGAGTAAATTACATCTGCATAGCTTTTTGTTTATCTTTACACGAAAACTGACAGTCTCCAGATTATTAAAGCCACAACACAAGAGCAAGATGTTACTCAAAATAAACACATCTGTGGATTAGTGATAGCACTGTTTTAGCAGTCTTAGACCCTTATAGAAATGTAGCGATGCCCTGTTTCTTTATCAAGTATAGATTACTTGGTTGATAAAATGTTAAGGTACTTGGTTTTAGAAATGTTCATGTTATCGTGTTGCTTTCTGGTTAACGAGTCATCTCAACACAGTTTTGTAGTGTGGTATGAGCAGAAAATAACTTTTCATGATCATACACACACTGTCAGCAACTGAACATTTTTTTAAAATTTATTATTTGTAAGCAAAGACATTTATATGAAGCACCAAAGGTTCTCCAAACCTTCCAATGGCAAGGGTATGTATTTTGGGCTTTTCTGTTTTAGAAATGCCAGAAACGCCTCTGTGAAAATGGCTAATGGTGGTCCGGCTAAACTAGGCTTGCCTAGTTTCTTTGCTCTTGTTTTTTTAAGAAAGGAAGATTATTGCCCCAAAAATATCCAATGTTTTTATTATATTGATAGAAATGAGTTTTTATAATTTAACTTTTTATTAAAAAATTTTAAATTAAATTTTAACTCTTATAGGAGGTGTTTTATCTGACATATACCCCTGATGATGTGGAGGGTAACATGCATTTGGACACAGGAGATAAAGTCAGTTTCTACATGGAGACAAACAAGCAGTGAGTTGTTTTCCATTCCTTTGTGTTGCCAGGAGGATACATTTTAGTGTGGCTGTATATGAAAGCATGTGTTATGTCTGTTTTTCAGCACTGGAGCAGTCAGTGCCCGTAACATTGTTTTGGTCAAGAAGAAGCAGATGAGGTGCCAGGGAGTAGTTTGTGCCACAAAGGTAAATATTCTTAGAATATGATTCTATTCTTAGAAATTAGAATATCATGGAAAGTTGATTAATATTCATAATTCAATTCAAAAGGTTAAACCATTATAGAGACAGGGCCCACAATTTAAACAATTTCAAGTATTTATTTGTTTATTTTCACATAATTTGGGCTTCCAGCATAAAACCCATGAAAACAGGATTTCAAAAAATTAGAATACTTGGGAGAAATCAGCCCAAACTACTTCTCAGTTTTTGCAGAAAAAAAATGAAATTGGGATCACCTCAAGTCAATCAAAATATGGTACTTTCAAAATGATATGTCAATCTTCAGTACTTGGTTGGGAATCCCTTTTGCTTTAATCACTGCCTCGATGCGACATGGCATTGAGGCAACCAGCCTGTGGCATTGCCTGGGAGTTATGGAAGCCCAGATTTTCTTGATGCTTGCTGTCAGCTCTTTGTTGTTGGGTCTAGTGGCCCTCATTTTCCTCTTGAGAATACCCCATAGATTCTAGGTCCTGTGAGTTGGCTGTCTAGTCAAGCACTGTGATGGCATGGGCATTAAACCAGGCTTTGGTGCTTCTGGCGGCATGGGCAGGGGCCAGGTCCTGCTGGAAGATGAAATCTACATCTCCATACAGATCCTCAGCAGGAGGAATCATGAAGTCCTCTAAAACATTCTGGTAGACTGTTGCGCAGACCTTGGATTTAAGAAAGCAGAGTTTACCAACACCTGCCCCAGACATTGCACCCCAAATCATGAATGACTGTGGATATTTCACACTGGCCCTCAAGCAGATTGGGTTCTGTTCCTCCCCCGTCTTCCTCCAAACCCTTGGACCTTGATTCCTGAATGAAAGGCACACTTTACTTTTATCGGAAAAAAGGACCTTGGACCACTGGCCAACGGTCCATCCCTTCTTGTCCTTGGCCCAGTTGAGACTCTTCAGAAGTGGCTTGACCCGAGGAACTCGACGGTTGTAGCCCATCTCCCGGATGCGTCTGAATGTGGTGGTTTTTGAAGCTGTGACTCTTGCCTCATTCCAATCTTTCTGGATCTCTGCAAGATTCTTGAATCTTCTCTTTTTGATAATCCGCTGAAGCCCACGGTCATCTCTTTTTCTGGTGCATCTTCTCCTGCCACATTTTGTCCTTCCACAAGACTTTCCATTGATATGCTTGGACACAGCACTCTGTGAACAGCCAGGCTTCTTAGCTATGAACTTTTTGGCTTGATGGTCTTCTGGCCTGTTATGTCTGCAGTCTTCCCCATATTGAACCAAACTGAAGCAATTTAATGACACTTGGGGAAACCTGTGCAGGTGCTTTGAGTTTAGTAGAGGATTAGTGTGTCACACTCAGTTTAAATCATTCATGCCCTGCAAAATTTGGGCTGATTTCTCCACAGTATTTGAATTTTTTTAAATCCTGTTTTTGTGGGTTTTATGAGCTGGAAACCCAAATTATGTGAACATAAACAAATAAATACTTGAAATTGTTTACATTGTGGGCCCTGGATCTATATTCGATGAAAGTTTAACTTTTTGAATGGAATTATGGAAATGAATCAACTTTTCCATGATGGGTCTATGTGTATATGTATATATAAAATGTGTGTGTATGTATGTGTGTGCTTTCTATCACATTGTCTAATAGTATTACATTTAAGAGTCAGGATTTGGGCTGAAATTCTAAAATGTATGCGGTTCCTGCTTTAAAAACCTGTGGTGTTCCCTTGTAGGAGGCATTCGGATTCATTGAGAGAGCAGATGTCGTCAAAGAGATATTCTTCCACTACAGCGAGTTCAAGGGTGACCTGGAGGCATTGCAAGCTGGAGATGATGTAGAGTTCACCATTAAAGAAAGAAATGTATGCTTTTTGACCTATCTTTACAAATTTATTATTGGTCAGTTCAGTTCTTTTAATGTCTATTGAGAGAATATTGTTCTTGCAATATTTTGTGATTTGATACAGTTTGAGTTCTCATTTGCATCCGTCTGTTCAGTTGCCATACATTGAAGATTTGTATTAAATGTTTAAAAAAAAAATCTTCACATTTCTTCATTATAGGGGAAAGAAGTGGCTACAGATGTGCGTCTGCTCCCTCAGGGGACGGTTATATTTGAGGATATCAGTATTGAACAGTTTGAGGGCACAGTCATCAAGGTTATCCCCAAGGTTCCCACCAAGAATCAGGTGTGTTTCCATTCCAAGCTCTTCATTTTTTCCCCCAAATGTTGAAAACGTGGGTGACACTAGCCCACATATACCAAGTACCAATTCTGGTGCCTTGTACGTTTTTTGTCTTTTTTTTTTTTTTTTTTTTTTTTTTTTTGAAGGTGGCTTTCATCTCTTTCAGAACGATCCACTGCCTGGCCGAATCTGTGCCAGGATCAACTTTGCTGAAAAAGAACTTCTCTTTGGGGAGAAAGACACAAAGTCTAAAGTAACTCTTCTGGAAGGAGATCATGTCCAGTTCAACATTTCCACTGACCGCAGAGACAAGCTTGAGCGAGCTACAAACATTGATATCCTGCCTGATACCTTTCATTTTACAAAGGAGGCCCGTGAAATGGTGAGAATTTGTTCCAGCCAGATTATTTCCTACAATTCACAATTTCTAAACGGAGATGGACAGAGACCCATAATCTGATGATGCTATGATTTGATAGCCATTGTAACTATCTAAAACTACTACAGACTAAATGCCTATTAAATATTGCCAGTAGGGACTTAGTTAGTTATATTTAACTTACAGTTATATTTGACTTACAAATGACAGAGGCTAAATGCAGTCGTTAGTGTCTAACTCTTCCTTTCATCTCTTTTATGACTGAAAAATTTGAACTACATTTACCTCAGCCAACTACAAAACAGGAGATTTCTAAAACATCTTTAACCAAACCATTCAGCTAAATGGGCTAACTTTGATCTGTTTATCAATGTATATTCACTGCATCGTGTACTAACTTTAATTTCGTGACAAAAAGAAATACCCTAAATACGCTTTCATGTGGTATATTACTAATGCCTCCCTACAAAATATCCACGTTAGTCTTCAGATGAGTTATTTGATCAAGATACAACCCCACTCCTGCATCACTTAAGGTTCACCTCTATATGCTAAGGCAAATCGTGCTCAGTAGTGTGTATGCATGTCAAGATTGGCATTATGACAAAAAATAAGTGCCAAGTTTGATAACTCAGTTCCGATCCTGAATTTGTGTAACATTAAGTGCACTAAGGCGTAATACAGATTGTTGGGTATTTTATAAGCCGCAGATGTTCTCATCCACTCTTGTTTCAAACTCATCATCATCTTTTGACCCATCATTCTCTCTAGGGTGTGATAGCTGCAATGCGTGATGGGTTTGGCTTCATTAAGTGTGTTGACCGGGATGCCAGAATGTTCTTCCACTTTAGTGAGGTTTTGGAAGAGAGCCCACTGCACATCTCTGATGAAGTGGAGTTCACTGTCGTTCCTGTGAGTCTCTGAGCAGAAATGGCAGCACATTTTAATATTACACATTTGTCCCCTAAATGCTTTGATCACAATCAATTACACAGCTATAATAAATTCATCTTGAAAAACTTGGTGAGAAACATCCATCTCTAATCACAGAATGAGGCACATTGTGTCCCACTGAAGACATATTTGTGTATTTTGTACACTTTTTAAATGCTGCTTTTAGAATCTCTCTTAAAACATTGCTTAAAACATTATCTGGTGTGACCCTTTTTTGTGTAATAGAATTAGGTTCACTCTACCTTTTAGGACTGAAATTTTATGCTATGGTTTTGCAAAAATACACAAACTCAAGCTTTTCCACACCATTGTATTGAATGTTAAGTATTCAATACAAGCATTGGACTCTGACATGTTAGTTCTCATTCATTAGGACATGCTGTCAGCCCAGAGGAACCACGCTGTGAGGATTAAGAAGCTGCCTAAAGGAACAGTGTCCTTCCACACCCAGTCTGAGCAGCGTTTTGTTGGCGTTGTGGACAAGGAGGCCAATGGTGCTTTTAATGCCAAGACCAATGCCAGCCCTAGCAAGGGCAAAGAAAAGGTATATATAATATACATTTTTTTTTTTAATGTTTTGCATAAGTAAAGCTTGTTTGTTTGTTTGTTTGTTTGCTGCTGGTTGACAGACTGGGTTTTTGTGTGCCCCCCCCCCCCCCACCCCCACCCCCGTTTACCCTTCTGTTTGGAGATTTGTCGTCTTGTCCTTTTTTTGCCCCGCTGCCTCTTTGCTTTTGTTTTGTAGGGCGTTTATTTCAGTGTGAGACACAATGACTTGGGGATCTTGTATAACAGGTCCTTTTTCTTTGTTGGTTATTTTTTTTCTTTGTCATCCCTTCTCTCTAATTATTTTTCCCCATTTTCCTCCCACTCCTTTCTCAATCATGCTTGTCTTCATTAGAAAAAAGAAAAGGTAGGATTCTGTTTTCTGCATGCTACCCCTCCGACATCATGCAGACATTTTTCACTGAACAAATGATAGTGATGCTGTTTAGAACTGCAGCATGAATACAGAAAAATACATGATCTTGTAATCGACTCGTTTCAACACCTCCCCCAAAAAGGAAAAGATCTATTTCCAGTGTGTCAAAGTCGTAATTATTTAATTCTCCTTGTTTCTTTCTATCTCTCAAGGGTAAAGTTGAAAAGGTCAGTTGTCTGAGTTAAATCTCAGTGATGGGCATGATTTCAAAATAAGTCATTTTTGTAGCAGCCGTGTCCACTAAAACTTACTGAACTAATAAAGGCACAGGATGAGCTGCTAACCTCCCACTGACTCCTGGCTTTTGGTTTACTGCAACATGCACAGTAATAATGACTGGAAATTGATTATATTAAAAAGACTTGATTTTCATTTGTTGTATTGCACTTGTCTGATTTTACTCATAACATTTAAACCATAGCATACAGCATTCAAACAATGTTCACACTGAAGCCTAGTTAGGATAGGTAGACGTTTTTTAAAGTTTGGAAAAAAGACATTAATTTACCCTCTAATACAGTCTGAAATTTCATCAGCCTTTACAATCCTGTGTTTACAACAAACGACACTGTGCTGATTTGTTTCACAGACTTGGATTAATGAAATCCTGAGAAGTTTTTGTCTGTTTGTTTATTTCCCTCCCTGGGTTTGATATAACCTGTGTCTAAAGAACCAACCATTGTTTTTCTGTGTTCTAATTGGCTGCATTGCTATGTTTGTGCAGGATGCAGAGGAAGGAATGATTGTATATGAAGATTGTGGAGAGAAGATGACTGTGCCATTTCATATCAAAGACCTGGATGGGAATGTGTTCCCTCAATTAGGAGACAAGGTACTTAATTCATCCTCAACATTCGGCTTTATTTTTCAGGCCCCAAAACATCAATCCTGTTGGGGGATCCTGTTTTTGTTGTTTTTTTTTGTGTGTTTTTTTTTAATAATAAAGAAGTAAATGTTCATTCAAGTTGCTTATATCTTATTAGCGATACAGAACACTGCTTTAACAAAAAATCTGTAAGTATAGCAATATAAATATCTGAATTTATAGGCACTTATCTAGTAGTTGGAGTTGGTATTGGAACTCAGTATCAGCAGATAATTGAACATGAAATATCGGTATTGCAAGGGAAAAAGTGGTATCGGTGCATCTCTACTTTTATCCATAGTGTGTGTGTGTGTATACATTCTGGGATGTCACTGTATAAAATCTTACATTATTGTACACAAGACTAATAGAACATCCTGCTACTGAACTGAATAAAGGTCTGTACTGTTCTTCAGGTGGAGTTTTCCATCAGTGAAGTAAAGAGGACTGGCCAGCAGAGTGCAGTCTCCATTAAGATCCTCAACCGCATCACCAACAGCAAAAGGCTTTTGGGCTTTATTGCTACACTGAAAGACAACTTTGGCTTCATTGAGACAGCCAACCATGACCAGGAAATTTTCTTCCATTACAGGTGATTATAGTCCCAGCCAGAATTAAGGTTTCATTGTGTTTTGGATATTTCTAATGCATCCATTTTTTTATGCTGTTTAGTGAGGTGTGTGGTAGTGTGGACAACCTGGAGCTAGGGGACACGGTGGAGTACACTCAGGCTAAAGGCAAAGGGAACAAAATCAGTGCTGAGAAGGTCACAAAAGTCCCACCTGGTAGGGTGTTTTTTTTTTTTAATAAATATATATTTAAAATACTGTTTGTCTCTGTGCCACAACAGACGTTTTATCTGGAATTCTTGTATTAGTTGTGTGCTAAAGATGCATGTGTTTGTTCCAGTTAATGGCGCTGGAGAAGATATTAGCAGTAATGTGTTTATGGGAAAGGTGATTCGTCCCCTGCGTAGTGTGGACCCCTCTCAGACTGAATATCAGGGTCTTATTGAGGTCACAGAAGAAGGTGAGCAGCTGAAACTCCCATTGGTTTTAGTATAGATTCACTTTTATATAGTAAATAAACAGTCCTTTCAGTTTCCATCCAGTGAGCTATGAATAAAGCCAACTTGTTTAGGCCACCCTGAGCTAGTTCTTACTAAAATACTGTTGTTCTGGTGTAACTATGACTTTCTATATGTCCTGCCCTGGTAGGTCCGAGTAAAGGTCAGAATTATCCGTTTGGCATTGTGGGAATGGGCAACAAAGGGGACTGCCTGCAGAAAGGGGAGTTGGTGAAGTTTCAGCTCTGCACCGTACCTCAAACAGGACAGCGGATGGCCTGCAATGTCTTCCCACAGCGCCGGGCCCTGGTGGAATGTGTTAAAGACCAGGTACTGAAATATGGTGATCATTTTGTTAAAACATTTAGTTTTAAGTTTAATGTGATCATGCTGACTCCTTAAATGACATTTTCAGACCTTCATTAAAGTTTACTACCTGCAATGTCTATGTAACTATGACTTTTTAAATTTCCTAGTTTGGTTTCATCACATATGAGGTGGGAGAGAGCAAGAAACTGTTCTTTCACATGAAGGAGGTGCAGGATGGCCTGGAGCTTCAGGCTGGAGATGAAGTGGAGTTCGCAGTCATCCTGAACCAGCGTACTGGGAAGTGCAGTGCCTGCAATGTTCGCAGAGTCAGGTCTGGCGATGTTCTTTACTGATGAACGTTGATGTCTCAAAATGGCATATGATTAGTCAAATATTCTTGAACTTTTTTATGTTTAATGAGTACAAGGAAGAAAGGCTTTAATATAATACTAATCGCTAAAAAATAAGAAGCTTTTTACCTACACCTCCTAAACGTTTATTGATATTTTTATGCATAATAAAAAAGCTGTATGGACTTTTGCTCAGTTGTTTTGTATTTTATGGTGATAGTCCAAGTAAATGCATAAACAAATATTTGAAAACTCATGAAGGGTTTTGTGTCCTACTTAGTGAGTGTAATAAAGTGGTAACACCTCGCCCTGATCGACTGGTGAATAGACTGAAGAGCATCACCCTAGACGATGCAAGTGCCCCACGTTTGGTGATTATTAGACAACCCCGGGGTCCTGATAACTCAAAGGTAGGTAGCAGTGTCCTATTTGGATGCGTTTTTCTCTACATTTTTTAAGGCATTTTTGTGTGAATATATATATTCATATGCCTGACCTGAATTATTTTTTCCCCTCATTTTACCAAGGGCTTCAATGTGGAAAGGAAGCTTTGCAAGGTCAGCGTGATTGAGTGATTTATTATTATTATTTTTTTTTTTTTTTTTTTTTTTTTTTTGGCTGCTCCTCCCTCCTTTCTACAATGACAACAGCACCTCAGAGAAAAAGCAATCAAGACTAAAGGACAGGGAAGGGATCTGCACTGTTAAACACCAATAAAACAGATGGAAACACACACACACACACACACACACACACACACAAATAAGCATGCACATACCCTCTCCCTGTCCCAGAATCCCTTTCACATGAATCCTTTCATCTCACTTGACCTTTCATGTTAGTGTGGTGTTTGCGAGCTTATCAATGAGAATTCCCCGTTTGTGTGAGTGTATGTGTGTTTTCTGTGAGTTATGTATCAAGTATTTTTTTTAAATAAACATTTGAGGGAATGGAACATGTTTGTTTTGGAGGAAGAAGGGGTTTGCTGTTCTGTAACATCTGTGAAAATCAGGTGTAGAGACAGTATGATGGTTAATCTGTTCCCATCTCTGCTCAAAGTGAAAATGTCTGGAATTCTGCGCCTGTTTGTTTTTTTTTTGTTTTTTTTTTGTGGCAGTGTGAGTGATTTGGAAAGTTGTAATTTCTTCACATTCTCTAATTTTGTCCCTTTTACTGGAAAGCATACACACTTTGAGCATCTCTGTTTTAGATCTTTCCTCTTAAGGGTAAGAGATGTTAGGTGAATTTCAGACTTTTCCTTCTCTTCAGATGTTCTGTTTTTAAGAACAACTATTGCAACCTCTTTTTGAAGCAAAGCATTGCATTTTTTTTTAATACTAAATAGCTGTCCTTTGATTTCACAAACTCCTTCCATGTTTATCAGGTGCAGAATTCCTTATGGCATCTTGTATCCCTTTTATACTGTGTTCTTTCTTTTTTTTTTCTTTACACCATTTTTTTTTTGCTTTTTTTTTTTAAATTCATTCTATTTAAACTCACTGTCTGCTAATGAGGAATAAAAGTAAGTTTAAGGTGCCTAAAGTCTATAAAGTAAACAAATAAACAAAAAAATTAAATAAACAAAAACAAACAAAAAAAAGATTATAGACATATATTTGATCCCCAGCTGGCGGTCGCCAAAATGTAAGAACAAACTTAGGGCTGGCATTTTGTTTTTCTTTTTTTCTTTTTTTTTTTTCTTCTTTCCCTCTCTCTATCTCCTCCAAGTAGAATTAATACTGGTCTGCATCCCAAGTACCCACGGATGAAACATGCTGTATGTAATGTGTGCTTTTTACTTAGTGGGAGGTAAAAAGGAAAAAAAAAAAAAAGAAAAAAAAAAGCAACGTTGTGTATAATGTGAAAAGTAAAAGGGGAAAATGACACAATGTTCCGTTTGAAATCAAAAAGAACAGGATTTCAATTAATGTGGATAGATACTATTTGCTGTGCTTCTAACTGAAAATCAAAATATTACTGTTCTGAATTTTCTCTGGAGATTAGTGGCTTACTGTTGAACCACAGGTTCTCCTCTATACTTTTGTTAATGGTCTTGAATGAAACAATTGAAATAAACGTTTTATGAAAATCATTCCCTGTGAAATAGCTTTATGAATGGTCTTTAATTCACAGACAAACACTAGTAGTACCAATGCAAGAAATATAGGTTTTGGTGCTGCACTCAGCAGTCTGAAGTTAAGTATGCTCTGTGTTTATTTTAAACCCTTGTGCTTCCAAGGTGTATAGTTATTTCAGAGCGATGTACAACTTTAGACATAGACTTGGAGTTGTTTTTCTGAGCCTCAGTCCATCGAGTCCACCATGCCCTTAGCTCTGAAGGTCCATTTAGTTGTGACTCTGTTATATCATTTGCAGACTCTAAGACATAAGGGAGTTTTGGTTCCATTTTGGTGACTTCAGTCTTTTCCTTACAGTCTTCCCTTAGGTCATCAGCTGTTGACTTACCCTCAGTTGCTGAATATGGGCATTCCAAAGCACCTAGTTCAAACCGTTTGTTTTTCCCAATGGAGGCCTCAGGTGGCTTTGGCCTTTCTTGGCACTGGGAAATGCTTAGGTTTATGAAGTCCATTTGCTGCAGTTTGTGTTTAAATTCTTCTAATTTGTTTTTGCATTCTGCAACATTCTCCTTCAGCTCCAAGAACTGCCTCTGTAAGTCTTTCTCATAGCCTTCTTCAGCCTTCAGCTCATTGAGCCAGAATTTGACCTGTTCTTCGTCTTCCGAAAGCTCTGAAATGGAATGTTTCATGAGTTGTGTTTCAAGATGGCCATTCTGCTGATTGGTCAACTCTATTTTCAACCTGAGTTCTCTTAGGTTCTTCTGTTGCTGGATGATCTCCTTCCTCAGTTCTGTCACTTCATCCCTCCCTGATTTAAATGGTAAATCTTGAGGTAGAGGTAACCCTGCTTGTTCTGGACCATCAACCCCTTGATCCTCTTTTGGACTATGGTGCTCATCGTCTTTTGTTCCCCACACGGTATCCTCATTCTTTATTCGCTGTTTTCCAAGACACCCAATTGTCTGGTTTTCTGTTCTGGTTTTTTCCTTGTCTTTTCCCTGTGGTTCCCCAGAGGCTGGAAGAATTTCCCTCAGTTTGTCCACTGCTTTATCCTCATGCCCATCTCCTTTATCATCCTCCTTGTTTTTCCCCTTATCTCGTCCTAATTGCTGTCTTCCTCCCCTTCCCAGATTCTCCAGCCAACCCCATGCTTCCTCTATTAGTGTTAGTGACTTCCTCTTGGGTCTCTTCACGTCTTCTGGGGGCAGCTCAGAGTGGAGTCGAACACGGGACAATGGAGGCAGGCTCTGTCGGTGCAGGCCAGTTACACCACTGCCCCGCCGCACCCTCCCCCCTCCTTCAGCTCGTCTTAGCTGAGCCCGGGGCTTGCTTGTCCAGTCCCCTAGAGAAGGCCCTAAATGCTGCAGTGTGAGCTGGACCTCCCTAGCTTGTTGACCGTACTTCTCCAGGGACTCCAACAGCCGCTCATCAGGAGTCACGTTACGCTCGTAGTCTTTGAACCTTTCCCTCAGAGTGTAGCGTCCAGTGCGTCCTAAGGGGGAACACACAGACCACTTTTGAGATAGTGGCATTTTTTCAAGCTTCTGCCAAACGTTTATTCTGCTCTGGCTCTTCTTTTATTGAAGATTTGTCTTCCTAGGCTTATGCAAATGTTTAAACACCTTTTTGAAATTATATTTATATATACATTCCAGGTAGTATCACAGATTGTGCTCTATTGTAACATCAGTACAAGGTTGTTATACAACTAAATAACAATCTGTCCTGTGTAATTGCCTTCTAAAAAAAAAAATATATATATATATATATATATATATATATATAAAAATATATAATTTTTTTTTTTATTTTTTTTTTTTTTATAAATTGGCTGCGGTTTACTTACCCAAAGCTTGGGCTAAAGCGACGACTACTTCCTGACATGTTGTCTTTTCGGTGACACCACAAACGATTCGCGGTACTCCTTCAACAGACACTTTAATCTCCATTCCTGGAGAAAAGAAAATTTATATATATATAAATAAAAAGCTGATGTAACAAAAAAAAATCTACAAATCCCATTTATAGAAATGTTGGGACATTTTGTAAAATACAGTTAAAACAAGAATCTAATTCTCTTAAAGGTTTATTTAACTGACAAAAGCACAAATAAAAGAATTCCATTATACACACGGAACAAGTTTTATAATTATTTATTTATTTTTTTAAATATAATTATTGAAAATTGGATGCCTGCATCACACCTAAAACTAAAAGCTGAATCTTAGACCTCTGACTGCAGTGTACTTTCCTACTTTTGTCTTTTGGGCCATCTGAGATGTGTTAGGGCCCAGAGAACTGCTTAGCATTTCCACATAGAATTGATGTGTGGCTTATTCCTTGTGTAAGAGTTTCAGGTGACGTTTCTTTATGTAGCTGTCAACTGCAAAATGTGACAAGGGCTTTCCAGTTTCTCATGCTATTCCATCGGAGGGCTCAAAGGCTTCAAAAGTGTTCCATTACAGAGTCAACTTTCTCCATTTTTACACTATGGTGTACATTAGGGGTAAAATATATCAAACTTGGTAGAACAAATTCAAATGTAATTTTTGAACTCTGACAATATTCTCAAAATTTAGCACAAAGTGGTGAGCCATAACACATTTTTGGTGGCAAAGCGTGAGACTTTGATGGAAGCTTCTTTTATTACAAATCATGACATCCTCTGCTGTTTCCAATTCTCCTGCTTATTATGGAATGTTTTAAGAATTGTATGTATTTTTGAATATTCTGTAAACTTTAGAAAATTCTCTCTTTTACCTACTTTTTGGAGTGTGTTGCAGGCATTCAATTGTAAGTTTGGCTATATTTACCAAAAAGGTTTTCTTAAGAGAATGAACAAATCACACATTCTAATTTTAAAGCTTTTTTTATTTTACAAAATGTCCAAACTTTTTTTTGTAAATAGGGTATTCATCCCTATTAAGTACATTAAAAATAACACTTTTAACATAAACAAGGCTGTGCTACATAAGTATATCCTATAAGTGTGTATGTACATATATAATCTTTCACACAAAAGTTTATTCCATGTATAATAAGTATAGTTTGTAACAAAGTTTACCACAGAAATAGTAAAAACACGTACTACCTTGTTGTCTGAAGAGGAGTATTTCTTGGCCTTCGATTAGAATCCTTTCTTTAAGTTTGGGTCAGCCGCAGTGAGGATAATGTGCGTGTGGACATGCAAAACTAAGACTCCTCTGGTCACCCACCACTGCACAGTGTGTACAAACCCTTCCTTCCAGTAAACCCTCAGATCAAGACTGATTAAAAACAAGTTGGGCAGAACAGCTCTATTTTGGTACATGTACTTTTTTGGGAGGGGAGAAATTATTCTAAAACATTCATATGCAGATACCTTTGCCTTATCTGATTAATTTGATCAACTTTTCCAAATTCTAGAAATTCTGCCCTGTGCCTTTTAATTTGCTTGTATGTTTTATAAATATAACCCACTCATTTCCACTCTGCCTATCTCTGTTCCCATTTTTAATCTAAAAGTACTGATGCTTGTTTCTGTGGAACCTCAAGTTATAATTTAGTAGTAGATGTAGTAGTGTAATTATACACATTTATATATAATATCTGCATTTGAATTAGGCTAGCATTTATCTCACTTAACCTGATCTCCTCTGTCATCCTTCTAGTATTGTATAAATGAGAGTTCTTATCCTGTTCCACAGGGGTCACCTATTCATCATCAGACCTCACAAAGGCCCCAAGGAACTCAAAACTCATTTGCTTAACATTTTCACTTTTGGGCATTTATCAACAAAATATTGACAAAGCTGCTGTCTGCGCCATTAATCCATTTCAAATAAATGGCTTAATTTACAGAAGACTTCATGTGATGCTACGTCAATATTCAATATAGACTAATCATTATAAACCTTTAAAGCAATATGTCTGCATAGCTGCAATTTTGAATTTCACTCCAGCAGTTTCAAGATAATGAACTAACACTTGTTTTAGTTTTTCTTATTGATCAAAATTTTAACTGTTGCATGTCTTAATGTTCTTGTCTTGTGATAAATTTATGTTGGGATACTATTCTTAAGCTTTAGACTACATCAAATTTCAGTTTGGACACTGCACAGGTAAAGTTAGATAAACATTTATCTAAATTTAGAATTAGATTTACAGAGATAGGACCATACAAAGGGCCTTTATTTTGAAATTAAACATCAGAATGATGGGATATTAAGTGAGTGATATTATCAGGTGTTGTACTATCATGAATTGAAATTGTTCTGTGCAAACTAATGGTTTCCTATTCATTCATTCATTCATTCATTATCTGTAAGCGTTTATCCAGTTCAGGGTCGCGGTGGGTCCAGAGCCTACCTGGAATCATTGGGCGCAAGGCAGGAACACACCCTGGAGGGGGCGCCAGTCCTTCACAGGGCAACACACACTCACACCTACGGACACTTTTGAGTCGCCAGTCGACCTACCAACGTGTGTTTTTGAAATGAAACATCAGAATGATGTGATATTACGTGAGTGACATGATCAGGTGTTGTACTATCATTATGAAGTGAAAATGGTGTGTGCAAACTGGAGGATTCCTCTTAATAATATTTACAATAAAAATGACAGAAATATAACAATTTAAAGATATTTATTTTAAAGTTGCACGTCCTGCTATCTTCCTTACATCCACTAAACAGCAAATATTTATATGGTTTATGTGTTATTTATATATAAATTAATTTATTACATTCATTTCCTGTCAGTGACTTTTGGATTTTCTTTTGAAATCCGTTCCCTTACACGCTCTTACCGTAATGTTCAGAATACGCAGTTCTACCAAAACAAAGAGGATGCTAGTTTGAGCAAAATTTTCCAAGTGAAGGCTGGCTTGACTCCTGTTACAAACTGGCTAAAAAAAACGGACTCCTTTACACAGCCCAGCAAAACTACAGTAATCCACCTGTCCGTTAAACTAGAGAGCGCACTTCACGTCTCGCGAGAGTTCGTCTCCCGCTTCCTGCGCTGCCGCTTGTGTTAATGGCAGAGTGAAAAGCAAAAAAAGAGTCATGAAGATTGTCACATGGAATATAAACGGAATAAGAGCTTTTAAAGACGGCATTAAGAAAGCGCTTGACTCGCTCGACGCTGATATCATCTGTGTCCAGGAAACTAAAGTCACGCGTAAGTATAAATAATCTCTGGAGCCGTTAAGACACACTAAGGTCAACGCGTGCTGTGAGATAACTAAGTTACTAGAGCCATTATTTCTCTGTTAGGAGATCTGCTGGATGAGAGGACTGCAGTAGTAGACGGTTATAACGCCTACTTCAGTTTCAGTAGAGGACGCAGTGGATATTCAGGTTAGTAAAGGGCTGATATATGCTATATGCTTGTTTACGTATACAGCAGCGTTTCAACCCATAGCCGTACTGTACAGCCTGTGATTCGAACAGATTTTGTTTTGCAGGTAGATTAATAAGAGGACATTAAAAAGTCCGTACATTGGAAAGGCCAAGTTTATTATAATATAATACAAAAAACAAAATGAGGGCTCACTTTCCAGGCATCCAAACACAGAGACTAAGCTGCAATGACATGCAGTCGGGTTTCCTTTTTTCTTTATGTCATTAAAACATGAATATACACTCCTAGTCAATGTGGAGCTGCTTTGGCTTAGGAGTATGTTTGATCTAATAACATTATTGGCAGCCATTAAGAAACAGAGATCTGTTGTGATTAATTATTTAGTCTTATTAAATCAGAAAAAAATGTAAACATTTCCAATAAATAGAGGTGTGAAGGGGTCTTTGTTCACATCTAGTAATTTGCATATCTGTGTCATATTTGTATGTAACAGAATATAGGGTTTAATTTTTTTGTGCAGTGTCCATTTGACATGTTTTTTCTTCTTCTTACTTTGCACCGATAAACTTGACAGGAGTTGCAACCTTCTGTAAAAACACTGCTACACCATTTGCTGCTGAAGAGGGACTCACGGGTCTCCTTACCAACCATGAAGAGGCTGTTGGTTTCTATGGTGACCAGAGTGAATTCTCCAGTGAGGAGTTGCAGTCGCTTGACAGTGAAGGAAGGGCTGTCATCACACAACACAAGTTTATGTAAGGTTTCAGGGTAAACCACAAGTCTGTGTTCAAACACCTTAAGGATTAATTTTCTCTTTGCCACTGGTTAATACAGTTGTGAGGTCTTAATGAAACATCTGTGGCATGCTGTGGTCAAAATACTACAAGGATCAAACAACATAGCTCCATTATTATGCTGTCTAAATAGCTGTGTTCAGAATAGCCTGTATCAGTGCATGAAAATGAGCCACAGCTCACTTTAATGTGAATAGATTGCAGAAGGGAGTGAGCAAGAAGAAGCTCTGTTTTTTAGCCTTTTTGGATTGCCTCTGCCTTTTGCCCAATGATTCCAGGTATGGGTGTTTTTTATTACTCACTGATTTCACTGCAAAAAATGAGTAGAAAGCTTTTGAAAATATTTAACAGTAAATACGTTAATATAACCATGCTGCCTTAAGTGAAAACTCTGTCATCAGTGAACATCATTTGATGTTGTTTTTTAAGTGGTTATGCATGTTTTAAAGTTCACATTTGTATAAATTTATGTTACTGTAGTTAAAAAATATATTAGCTAAAGCTTAAACAACTGTAAATTCCACTGTGTTATTTCTGCTTTACCTGAAACCAAACACTGTATATGGAATAAAAATAATAGTCCATTCATTATTATATGGGCATCTAGTATAGGAGGTGCAGTTGGGTGTAGTTTGGGACACAGTCAGTGCATTAGTGTCAGTCGTTGAAGGTAAAGAGAATTAGTAAGCATTGCATATCCTCGCTGTCCAAAATACAATCTCCATTTTTGTTGGTCAGTTTTTAATTTACCACATCATTTTAATACATCGGCTGTTCTTCACACTGTAAAACATTCACGATGAATGGAATTACTTGGAATAAAATCTTTTTATGTAGACTTTCATTAAAAGTTATGAAGGCTTTTTCTTTCTCCTATAAAGTTCCTATTTTGGAGATTTTCATTGGATGGCAACTGTGTGTCAGCAATGTATTGTACTTGAAGCAGTTTTTGACAGCCAAACACATTTTAATGCACAAATACTGTTTATTTGCTAAATTTGATTACTGATTGATGAATTAATCTTATGGGCGGCACGGTGACGCAGCAGCTAGAGTCGCAGTCACACAGCTCCAGGGGCCTGGAGGTTGTGGGTTCGATTCCCGCACCGGGTGACTGTCTGTGAGGAGTTGGTGTGTTCTCCCCGTGGGTGGGTCCTCCCACAGTCCAAAAACACACATTGGTAGGTGGATTGCCAACTAAAAAGTGTCCGCAGGTGTGAGTGTGTGAGCGAATGTGATTATGTGTGTCTGTGTTGCCCTGTGAAGGACTGGCGCCCCCTCCAGGGTGTATTCCTGCCTTGTGCCCAATGATTCCAGTTCAGGGTCACAGTGTGTCCAGAGCCTACCTAGTGGTTACAGATAATGAATGAATTAATCTTATACTAATATGCCTGTACAAACATTACGATGCACATAGTATTACTACGTTCACACAGCAGATAAAAGTGGCCCAAACCTGATCTGTTTCTTCATATGTGACACAGGCCTGTGAGGCTGTGTAAATCTGATTTGGTATTTGAATATGGCATTGAAATCAGATCTGTGGCAATGTGAGCATGTCTGAACCGCCCGATCGGAATTGATGTGACTTTTATGTCACTCCGTGGCCGTTGAGAATGATTTCTGGGCTTTGATCAAAGCATTTTTGTTCTGTAAAAAATATTGGGAAATGAAAACATGTTCAGACTGATCTTTTAAGACTGATATTAGATGTTTGTCACATTATATAGACAGTATGAACAGCTGAACACAAAAATCTAATTTGATCATGAAATCAGATTTGGGCCACTTTTACCTGCTGTGTGAATGTAACATTAGTCTTAAATGAAGTAAAATTACCTAGTGGTTTTGACTGATTGTCATTGAAAATTAGCTGTCTTTAGTAAATCTGAAATGTGTTAGTCTTGAATGTTTCCTGCAGGGGAGCAGAAGGGTTGGAGAAACTGACGGTCATAAATGTGTACTGCCCTCGTGCCGATCCAGAAAAACCAGAGCGGAAGCTCTTTAAATTGCAGTTTTACAGGCTTCTCCAAAGCAGAGCTGAAGCCATTGAGGGTCCTGGAAGGTGAGCTGAAACAACTTTATTAAACATTATTTTCATCCTCGCTGGTTTAGACTTTCTAGAATTTCATTATTTAAATTTGCACCGTCTGTGTGTGTCTGTATCTAGGCATGTGATAATTTTGGGGGATATCAACACATCTCATCGACCCATAGACCATTGTGACCCAGATGATGTGGTAAGTGTCAAGAGGTCGCCACACTTTTCAGCTGTAGATTTTATTTATTTCAGATAGGGGAACACAATACTGGTTTTCAGTTTTGATTCCAAACTGATAGGTCATTGTTGCCTTTAACCATAATTTTTTAGGGAACACATACCACTATGAGTAATAAAATATTATTAAACAAGATATTTGGTTCATTTTTTACTTCACAGGATAACTTTGAGGAAAACCCAGGAAGAATATGGCTGGACAGCTTTCTGTTTGGGTCAGCAGAAAATGGAAATTGTGAGAAGGCAGAAAGTTCTGAGACCTCACAGAATTGTGTGTCCGGTGGGAAGTTTGTCGATACATTCCGACATTTCCATCCAACTCGTGCCAATGCTTTTACATGCTGGTCTACTCTTACAGGTGCCAGGCAGACCAATTATGGTACACGAATAGACTACATCTTTGCCAGTCATTCGCTGGCAGAGAAAAGCTTACTTGGTGCAGATATCATGCCCGAGGTGGAGGGATCTGATCACTGCCCTGTGTGGGCACAGCTAAACTTTACCCTCATACCAAGTCACAGGTGTCCATCGCTCTGCACACGTTACATGCCTGAGTTTGCTGGCAGGCAGCAGAAACTGTCACGCTTTCTTGTAAAAGTTTCAGAACCACAAAACATTTCCAGAGATTCTCCAGATACGCTACCAGGTTCTCAAGAGGCTGGGGAGATTCGGGAGAATGTCAGTCCTGCAGCACCACGGATGAGTACTGGGAAAAAAAGACCTTCAGATGGACCTCCAGAATCCTCTAGTTTTAAAGGAAAAAGAAGCAACCGGGTTAAAACAACAAATAAACCTCAGGGCAGCCTCTTGGCCTTCTTTAAACCTAAACCAACCCCTGAAGAAAATCCAGTCAGTAACTTGAAGCCAAGCCCAAATCTGATTAATTGCACTGAGAGCAGCTTGAAGAGTGAAAGCTCAAAGCCTGTGATCCACAAACTTAAACCTAATTATGACATAGACAATTGTGTGACACATGATCTGAGTAAAGAGTGCCTCACAGAGGTGGAAGGGCAAACAGAGGATATTAGAACTAATATTGAACAACCAGGTGTTGAGGATGACATTCAGATCAAAGCCAAAAACTGTCCAGAGACAAAAGACTCTAAGAAAGAAACAACTCCTAACTTTTGGAAAGCAGTTTTGCATGGACCACCCCAGCCGCCACCATGTAAGGTACACAATGAGCCCTGTGTGCTGAGGACCGTGAAAAAAGCCGGACCTAATTTAGGTCGGCAGTTTTTTGTATGTGCTCGTCCTCAAGGACATGCATCTAATCCAGATGCTAGGTGCAACTTCTTTGCCTGGGTAGATAAAGCAAAATAGAAACACAGTATCCAGTGTTGCCAGTAGTATGTTGAATTTGTATTTCAGTGGTTTATTTTTTCCTGTAAAAATAAAGGATTACCTCAATTTATATGATTTAGCCTCTTGTAATTCAAAAATACTATTAATGCGAGTGATAGCCATCATTTAGACATGAGGTGTTAAAAATATTTATTGTGAGAGTTATTAGGGATGCACAAATGTGATTGGGAGGCAGTATTAATATTTTTTGTACATATCTGTTGTGGTGAAACGAAAACATTTATAAGTAAATTAATACATATGTATTTATTTAAAGATATGTATTAGAATTAAATGTTCCTGGATTAACATTAGGCAAGGCAAGTTTATTTATAGAGCATCTTTCATACAGAAGCAATTCAACGTGCTTTACAGAAAAAAACAGTTAAATTAAAAGCCAGAATAAAATAATAAAAGTCCAATAAAACTATTAAATAAAAAGAGTAAAATTATTATCAATTTAAAATTATACAATAAATGAAAAATAAAATGCTGTTACAGAAATAAAAGTGAAGAATATTTTAAACTCTATAAGCCTGCTCAAACAGGAATGTTTTTAAGTTTTGATTTAAAAGTGTCTAAAGTCAGGGCTCTTCTAATATTCTCAGTCAGCTGGTTCCATTTATGAGCGGGCGTAGTAGGTAAACGCTGCCTCTCCATGTTTAGTTTTGACCTGAAGCAGGACTAACTGACTAGTTCCTAAAGATCTGGGAGCTCTGCTCGGCTCATATCTCTGTAGCAGATCTGATAAATACGCTGGTCCTACCCCATTTAGACATTTATAGACCAGTAACAACACATTAAAGTCTATTCTGTAACAGACTGGTATCCAGTGTAATGATTTGAGGATTGGGGTGATGTGATCTCTTCTTTTGCTCCTAGTGAGAACTCTGGCAGCTGCATTTTGAATCAGCTGAAGCTGTTAAATGGTCTTTTTTGGAAGTCCAGCTAAGAGACCATTACAGTAATCAGTCCTGCTAGAAATAAAGGCACGGACAAGTTTCTCCAGGTCTGGTTTAGTCAGAAAATCTCTAATCTTACTGATGTTCTTAAGATGGTAAAATGCTGATCTAGTAACCGCTTTATTATGACTACTAAAACTGAGATCTGAGTCCATTAATACACCAGTTCTTTACATTTGAGGGCTCTTGAGTCCAGATACGTAGCCAATCTTTGTCTCTCATTGCTGTTCCCAAATAGCATAATCTCAGTTTTATCTTTATTCAGCTGCAGAAAGTTGTGTCCCATTCAGTTAGTGATGTGTTCAAGGGACTTGCTTAATGTGTCAACTGGACCAGAGTCGTTTGGGGACAATGTAAATCTGAGTATCATCTGCATAGCTGTGATAGGGCAGCCCATAGTCTTGTAGAATCTGCCCAAGAGGAAGCGTATATAAATTAAACAAAAGTGGACCAAGAATAGAGACCTGGGGGACACCACAGCTCACAGGCATGTTCTCTAAAATATTATTTTCTATTTCTACAAAGTAGTTCCTGCCTTCCAGGTAAGAAACAAACCACTTCAGGACTGTTCTGAAAGTCCAACCCAGTTTGCGAGTCTATCTGTAAGAATCTTATGGTCAATGGTGTCAAAGGCAGCACTAAGGCCAAGAAGTAATAGAAGCGATACCTTTCCAGCCTCTGTATTTAAGCAAATATTAATTACCTTGATTAGAGTAGTCTCGGTGCTGTGATTAGACTGGAATTTGTCTAGGCTACTGTTTACAGAGAAAGTTTTAAAAATAAAGTACAATTTACAAACTGCAGATGTTTTAGCACAGAGGAAAGGCAGGTGAGTTTTGCTCTCTGTAATACAGAAATGTTTTCAAGTAATAATTTTGTATTTCAGTAAAATCTGCATGGGTGGCACTGCAGGAAAACAGGTAGAGTTGCTGTCACACAGCTCCAGGGTTCTGGGGCACTGGGTTCATAGCCCTCCAAGGTGTATTCCTGCCATGCGCCCAGTGATTCAGGGTAGGCTTCAAACCCAACATGACTCTGAACAAAGGGTGGTCAGTGGAACTGAGAATGGACAGTGTAGAAACAAGGAGGAACTCAATGTTATGGCTGATTGGTGTATCTTACTAATTTCTGTTCATTTTATGGTATTTTTATTATATTATTACAATTAATAACAATTTACAGTAACATATTATATATATATATATATAAAATTTGTTTTGGAAGTATTTTCTAACAAATTGAAACTGGGTATCAGTTCTGGATGGTGAATGAGAATCATAGTATCAACACTTCACAGCATATAAGAAGAACATTTTCATACAAAAGCGCAGGATAATTTAAAATAACTGCTGTTTTCCCCAGGTTTTAGGAATTAAACGTGTTTTCTTTCCTTTGTTTCTGCATATAACGTCTTTGACATTAACTGGCTTTTGTTGTTACAAACTGCAGTAACGTTAGTCCTTCCGCCCGCCTCCAATGAATGTTCCTTTAAAACAGCACTCACTGTGGAGAAATCTTTCAAATCGCGTGCACAAAGACGTGTATGCCTTTTCAGCTGTTTTACGAAATTAGTTGTTCAAGTGGAATGTCTACAAGTATTCATTATGGAGAAGTAAGTGTTTTAGTAATCGCTTCAAAGTAATCAGCTGAATGTTTGTGTATGGAGTAAAATGGCGCTTCATTTGACAGGCCTGGCTAGCAAGCTACGGTTAACTGTATCTAACGTTAGGGGGAAAACAGCGGTTACTTTGGGTCAAAATGTGAAACAAATTAGTTCTTAAAAAATACCTTACCCAATTAACCACTAACTTTAGTTATTATGTTGGTAGCCAGGCTGAAATGTGTTGATAAAACTGCTGTTTTTGTTCGAATATTCTGTTCCACCTTAAACGGAAACGCAAACAGCTGTACAACTTAAGGTGGAACGGACAATTAGAACAAGTAGCTAACTTCGCCTTCATAACATTTTATTTAGTGGTTTCTAGACCAGTTCTCCCAATAGTAACTGTTACGGTGTAACGCAATAAAAATCTTATTTTTACGTTCACCTTATTGATATCTGACACTAGGTTATTTAACGTTAGTTTACTGCTTATTCTAACGTAGATAAAAATAAGGTCAGTTAGCTAGCTGCCAGCTTAGGGAAGGCGCCTTTCTGATATTTAAGCAGCTTAGCAAATTATATTGAATTACAGTATACAATATAGTAAATACTGTAAACTAGTATTAAGAAAATCTAAATTTTACCCAAAACGTCTGCAGAAACAGAATTTCTTTACTCTAATAATAATAATTTTATAATAAAGGGCCCATACCATACATTGTTGATGCATTGTATCAATTCCCTGTGGTCCACTTTCTACCGTTTTTGCCAATTTATGAATGTATAAAGAGAAGGAATCTGTTTCATACATCTCTATGTCACTTAGCTTTTAGCAGGCTGTTGTGCCTTTAACATTGACATGTCGTTGCTGTCCAATCAAAAATATGTATTTCCATTTTAGTCAACTTTTAGTTTACTATATCATTTGAACAGAGGAGCTGTCCTTTACCCTGAAACAATGACATGATAAATGGAACAATACAAATCCAAAACTGATTGTAATAAGATATTTTTATATTGACTTAAATAGAAATTTTATAAGGTTTTTTCCTTCTCTTGTAATTTTGCTATTTTGGAGATTAGTTTTTTGGAGTGGAGAGCGACAATATGCAAATGCTTTCTCTTCTTATTGCCTGCATGTATTGTTTGTGAACACACTCTCTATGCACATTGTTTTCCATCATCACACACAATAGTAGGGTCATATTTTATAGGCTAGGAATAGCAGTTTATGCTTCAAAAAACTCCTGGATCGAACTTGCTAATGTTTTAGTTGGGCTGTTTTTTCCAATAATGTTCAGACATCAACATCCTTGCTTTTTGTTTATAATGTTTGTCTTTCTTCTGTACACAGCGGAACAGGAGTTTACTACCAGGCAATGCCAGCAGTGGGACCTGATGGGAAAAATATAATGAAATTAATTCCAGTTCAGAAAGTCAATGGGAAGTTTGTTCAGACTCATGCACTTACTCCAAGGAATGACTACCAATCTCGAGTCTATTCTCAGCCTGCCCAAATACCCCCTCTGTATTTACAGCAAAACAAATTTCCGACACTTCAACCAACAGCAGGTGGACGTTTTATCTTAAAAACGGCACCAGAAAGCAGTATTTCAGTGAACTCTGTTAAAAGTCAACCCCAAGGAAGTAATGTCTTATTAGAAAACTCATCCAATCAAATATGTGCCCCAGTACTCACTCCAGTGCAGACACAAAGTTCATTGCAATTACCCATTCAGAACAACAGCAAAACAGTAACTTTGGTGAACGCTCCACAGCAGCATGTGAAAACTACAAAATCATTACTTGTTCAAAGTGGCCATTACCTTCAGATCCCTCCCAATGCTACAGTTAAGACTGTCCCTGCATCTGCACTCCCACAGTCTATCAAAAGCCAGATATATACTTCTTCAAATGCCCCATCTAACCCTGCAAACAGTTCAACAGTTGTGTATGTGTCTCCAGTCAACTCTTTGAAACTAGGTCCCAGTCAGCAGTTAACAGGCCTTTCAAAAGCAAATGAACTTCCTCAGAATCTCAGTCACAGTCAGTCCATAAATGCAGTGAAAAATGTGAATGCTTCTTCAGCATCTAGTCCCAAGGCTGATCAGGGAGTAACCACTCCAATAAAGTGGGTGGTCCAAGAAGGAACAGGAAATACTGCACCATGCCTCATACCAGTGAATTCACCCAGTATGACCACAGACATTTTAAAAGCAGTCAAGCAATTTGAAACAGTGAGACAAACGAACCAAGTCTCAACAGAAGCCACATCTATTCCTGCCACTCAAGGAAAGATTAATCCTGGCAAAGATAATGCCATTGTGATGTGCAATGGTAAAGTCTATTTTGTGGCTAAAAAAAATTCAGAGATTACCAAGGATGTGATTTCTGGAGTAGGAAGCAAAGTGCACCAGCCCTCTACTGCTGGGGCAGAGACATGTACTTCAAATACAGTTGTAAAGCAGAACCCCAAAAATGCTCCAGCCAGTAAAAAGCAAAATGAAATTATTGATCTGTGTGATGATGATGAAGAGAGCACTACTTGTGTTGCCACAAGTCCATTAACTGTACTTGGTGGAACTGCGGTTGAAAGTGATGAAGACTCTAATGTAATATTTGTGTCATACATTCCACCGAAATCGGAGACTGAGACCAGCAAGAAAGTAGCAGAGACAGCTGCACCAAAGAGCTGTGGGAGAGATACGGGCAGCCTTGAATGTCATGAAGGAAACATGGAGGAGAGCTGTGAAAGGACGAATACAAACAATCCTGTCATTTCCTCTAATGTCAGTGGACGTAACGATAACATAGCGGTTTGTGAAAGTGAGAACAGAGGTACTGTGTCACAGCTGTCTGAGGAAGTTCATATCCAAGGAACAGAAGTCACAGAAAGGGTACAGTATACCTCACATTTTTCTTAATCTAAAATGGGGAAAACAACGCTTGTTTCATGTATTTTTCCCTGCATTTGTTTTTAAGGCGGTCAGTGAGCACTAACTTTCAGTAAAGTTTGAATGACAAACACCTGTTTTCACCTTTGTGGTTAGTTGTTTTTACCTGGTGCATATCATGTCCAGTACTTTTATAATGATCGGTAAAGATCAACATATTTGTAGGTGTTAAAAAACTGGAGGGGAAATTCTTTGTTTACAGTACATGCGTGCCTCAATTCTGTAATTTTGTATATATTTTGTAAGATCAGCATTAATTATGATGTTGTATTAGGCTGTCAATTAAGACTTAACGTTACATCTGTGTAAGTGACTTTTCTTGTTCTTTCACAGTCAGTGGAGAAACCATCCTTGGAGAAGAGTGATTCAGAACTTAGAACAATGTTTGGGATTACTTCTGATCTAAGAGTATGCTTGCAAAGGCTTAATGATACTAAAGAGATGGATACACAAGCAGAGAAAAGGTCCATTAACAAACGCACTTTAGAGGGCATCCGCAAACTCATTCAGGGGTCACACATAGAGTTAAAAATCAAACAACTGATCCAGGCACAGGTGAGCTTAATTTTCATGCTGTTTAAATTTCCTCTTCACAGCTTTGTAGAATAATTAAGGTAAACCTGCAGATGGACTTTTAACTGTAGAGTTTATTATAGCTTTTTTCATAACATTTTCCCACTTCTCTAAATGCCTCATGCTGTTTAATTTTTATGATGTTTGATAAATTACACAATGGACAATGATTTATATTCAAAGTTACACACACTAGTACAATACTAATTGTACTCTTTGTGAAGACTAACATGAAACTGATTAATGTACTTTAAGTTTAGATGATGTATTACATATCCAAAATGTGAAGTCTATGATTACAATGAGTGAATTCTGCAACTTAAATGCCTTGGAGTTTTAAAGCTCTATCTGATATGATAAAGTTGAGATGATGGTGATCTAGAACTAGCCTTATCAGTCAACATCAGCACCTGATTAATTTTGTATATAGTATATTATGATGTGATTATAAAAGCATATAGTTAAAGATAATTATTTCCAACTTCTATTTACAACTAACCTGACTTAAAATCTGCTTCTTTGGTGTTTAGATACAAAATTTTAAGTTGTCCAGATCAGATGACAACTGACACAATGTTTCGAAATGAGCATATATAAAAATTTATAAGTGATGAAAGTACTAGCAGAAATACAATATGTAGAGGAAATAAAGCTTTGTTACTGGTCTCTGTCCTAAGGCCTTTGGTGTAAATCAGGAGTACACAACTCCAGTCCTGAAGGGCTGGTGTCCAGTAAAATTTGGTGATCCCCTGCTAAAATACACCCTAGCGATTAACAGAACAGTTGAAGCAGGTGAGTGAGCAGGAAATCACCCTCCAGGACAGGAGTTGTACATCCCTGGTATAAAGCAATGCATTGCTAAAATTGCTTAGATACAGAGCATGTTGCTTATTTAGTCTCTCTCTGTCTTCAGGTGCGTGATCCAATAGAAGATAATGGCCTAAAAGACAAAAAGAGAAAACGGCTGGAACAGGAGGTGCAGAAGACATGTTTGGAAACTCATTCTAAAGCTACAGTAAATTGTGAGGATGAGATGCAAAGTGCATCAATGGCTGCCTGTATTGATAGTCATCTACGGTGTTGTCCAGAACTAGAGGAAGAAACTCCACACAACAGTACTTCTGCTAAAGTGGCAAAACAGTCCATTGAGCCACCCTGTTCCTCCTCTCTTTCACAAACCAGTCCTATACAAACTCAAACAACAAAGAGTCCTCCAATGTGTGCTTCTGTGTCACGGAAGACCCCAGCACGACAAAGCAAAGGTACTGGGAGACTTTGCACGGCATGTCCATGTGGAACTAAAGTTGGCGCAATTGCATCACACTCATCTTCTAAACATCAAAACAATACCAGTTCTGCTGAGACTGTTTGCCCTAAGTCAGCTGATGATATAAAAGAGACAAATAGAGATTGTAATACAGTAATATCTAATACAATACTGGAAAATTCAGTTTCAAGCCTAAATACAAGTAAATATATATCTGAAAAATCTGGGAACAAATGTCTGGTACACGTCAGCCAATCACATTTGGAACCTGGCTCATCGGAAAAGGACATTTGTTTGGTAAGGGAGCAAGATGGTGTCTGTCAATCAGACTCGAGTTCAGAAGAAAAAACATGCAGCCCCTGTTCAAGGGACAATAAACAAGGGAACACTTGTGAAGAAGTTGTAGTTGGCCATGTAGACGTAACCATCAATGAATCAGACGAGCCAAAAGAAGAAGAGGGGAAGGCATCTTCTGTAGGTGAAATATTTGGGGTGAGTGAAAACTTACTCAGTGACCTTTGCTCCTCTGTAATGCTGGACCCTGAGGAAATAAAGCGACGAGAGAGAATTAGACGCCTCAAAGACCTCCTAAAGGAGAAGGAAGCAGCTCTGGAGAAGCTGAGACAGAGCATGTGACAGAAACCTCCAAACTTATGAATTTATTGTCAGAGGGGCAGCCTTTGTGTTGTGGGATGGAAAACCAGGGAAACAAATAAGCAGTTACCCTGTAATAAAAAATAACATATAACATCTTGTGACTCTTAACTACAGAAAAAAAATATTTTTGTAAGTTGTGTATATTTACAAGTTTTGTTTTTGTTTTGTTTTTTTTATTTCCGGGGCTAATTACTTTACAAACGGTATTTCATGTTTGTCATTTGTTGTTGTTGTAGTGTCATTCAGTATATTTAAGAAATGTTAGGTTCTTTACTCAGTTGTGATCTTTGAAGCAATTGTTGACTGAGACAATATAAAATATTTGTTAAAAAAAAAAAAACAGGTTATTGTCCTCTGTTTCATTTTTCTAAATTGTTTTGAGAAATGCTGCTTTTTTTGTTTGTTGGTTTGTTTCTGTGATTTAATCATTAGTTTTGCAGAAGTCTGTGCAAAGAAAAATTGAGATTTGTTTCTAAAAGCATTTTATATGCTGAAATTGTAAAAAAAACTGTGAATACTGTAATTCTGAACTGTGGAGTTAAACTCTTTTTCAAGTTTTTTTTTTTTTTTTTTTTCTGGGAGGGATTGAAATCATGGCTCATTAACCTGTTGGAGCTATGTTGAGCAAGATCCCTCCCCAAACACGGTAATGTTATGCGTACCTTGCAGCCATTTGATTTTGTTGGGATTTCTCTCATGCTGTGCACCTTGCTTAAGCAGAGTAGGAATGGCGCTTCAATGCCAAACTTGAGGTTTCATGACTTATTACGTGTACTTCATTTATAACCAGTCTCTATTTTTAGAGCCATGGGTGAAAGCCTACAAAAGCACAAACACATACAGGTATTTCACTGCTGACTGGGTACTGGAGCCTGAACAATTGCTCTGAAAACAAAATGTTTTTTTTTTCTTTTCAGTGAATTACACTGCATTGGCTCCCTTTTTACTTTCTTTTCACCCTCTTTTCTTTTGTTTCCTACATTAAATTATATGGTAATTACATTCTGTGAACTGAGGTGCCTGATTGTAACTGCTGGATTGTTAGACTAGGGTGAAGGACTCAAACAGAAAGTCAACTTCAGCTCTCATTTTTGTGGTGTTTAGCAGCATCATTATAATTCCGTTACAGACCGAAAAGAATGTGTTTCATTTTTTGGCAGGTCAGTGTCCTCTGGCTCTGTCTCAGGCTTTGAATTGGATTCTGAATCTGGCAGCTCAAATGTATAACTGTATAAGTCCAGTAAAGCCCAATAAAGGTTTGTAGTGATTTTGACACGTGAGAAACTCCCTGCAATTGCGAGTGGTTTTATCCCTTTCACAATTTTGAAACTGAATGTTAATAATACACTAGAAGCCTTTAAGACTCAAAAAACTGAAGAGAGAGAGAAAAAAAAGAACTAAAGTGTGACTCGAAAACAATGACCCAAGAATCAAAAGGAGGTCTTAGAATGTCACTATAGGCACTATAGAGCCAAGACAAAAAAACTTAAACATGGTTGGTTTTATTGGAATGGCAGTAAGAGAAAAAGACTGAACCAAGAATCTGACCACCTTACGCTAAACAGTTAAGATGATGAGAGAACCCCAAAACTGTTCATCACTCATGATGCCAAAATTGGACATTTTCAGTGGAATCTCTTGAAAAGTTGTTTTGTGTAAGGACAGGGTACTTCCAGATTATTTTAATAACCCAGCCAAATTTAAATAACATTTTGTGAAGTGAAAAATGTAAAATACATATTTATTACTGCTTTACGCAGACTTTAATAAATGAGAAATGTACCACTATGAATAATCACCCATATGTTTCAGTTTAGACGACTGCATGTTGAAATAGTAAAAATAAAAAAAACATTTCCATTGGCTCATACTCGGATTCTCAGATGATAACACCCAGCTCTTTTTTTATTTTGTAAACTTTAATTACTCAGATTGCAACAGTTGTTTATGGAGTAATATTGGGTACATACTTTACAATTCCTGTTACTTTTAAAGAACACAATTTGACTCCATAGAGTTGTAATATGTTATTGGTGTTAAGTGAAGGTATTTCATTGTTTGTTGTATTTCTGAGGTTTGTCTAAAGGTGCTTTCACACATGCCTTGTTTAATCTGGACCTTTGGACTTTTCAGTTTGGTTCAAGCCAAAATAGCATGTGTGAAAGGTTCCTTGCACCACGGCCCAGACCAAAGGACCAAAATGTGGTCAGACTAAACGAGTTGGTCTCTACAAAAGACAGATGGATGCAGCCTTGGGATTTACTCGCTGCCTTACTTCTATTAAAAAGTTAAAAAAAAAACATAACTTTTAACTGTACATTCATTGCCATGACCTAATTTAACTGTACATTCATTACCATGACCTAATTTAACTGTACATTCATTACCATGCTGCCTTAATTAAAACAGTGTCATCAGTGAACATATAAAACATGAGGAGTTGGACACATGAGGAACAAAAAATATATCACCTCTCCAGTCTCACATCTTGGTTTTCTAGTTACATAAACATAATAAAAGCTGAAAATGTAAACAAATATAATATGTACTGTGTTACTTCTGCTCTATCCCAAACCACACACTATCACATTACATAAAGTATAAAAAAAATCTGTATTAAAAGTGCACTTAGTATTAATGTAAAGTACAGTTGGAATTTGTTGGGACACTGTTAATTAGCCAGTGCTACCTAGCTACCCACATATTTACTTAACTATTTGGGTGACAAAGTGGTGCAACTAATAGTGTCGCTGTTACACTCCAGGGTCCTGGGGTTGTGGGTTTGATCCCCATTCTGGGTGACCGCAAGGAGTTTGGTGTGTTCTCTCTGTGTCCGTGTGGGTTTCCTCCGGGTGCTCCAGTTTCCACCCAAGGTCCAAAAACACATATTGGTAGGTGGATTGGCTATTCAAGTGTCCATGTTTGTGAATATGTGTCGCCATATGAAAAACTAATGTCCCCTCCAGGGTGAGTTCCTGTCTTGTGCCCACTGATTCCTGCTGGGCTTCTGGCCCACTGCTACTGTTCTTGAAGAATGGGGGTTATAGCAGGGAGTTTGAGGGCCATAGGAACAGTGCCAGAAGTGAGAGAAAAATTAATGATGTGAAAACTGATAGCTTTTCAACAGGAGGTTTGTGAAAAATGTCACCGTGAGCAGGATTCGACTGAACAGGGGAGAACTGTTGATAGATTTTACAGATCTTTTCATTAATAGAACCTAAGGGAGGCCTCACACTGATCAGGGTTACAGGGAGGAGTTGAAGTTGGGGGCTGAAAAAGTTTGTAAATAGTAGAAGATAGAGTGTTTTGGCCCTGTTTCCAGGACCATGTATGACAGAAGCAATATAGTTTTAATGGGCAGTATTTATGGCTGCTCTATAATTAAAAAAGTAGTCTGAATAGTCTAAATAGTAAAATTGCTCAAGGCGCCGGCCCTTGGTTTTCATGCAGTGCAGGAGTAAACCATGGAGAAGTATGACCTGAAGGAACCCGTCTAGACTTAAGAGGGGCAGCCGGTTCAAACAAATGTGAAATTATACTATTACAGACAGAAAGTATGGTATCAGGGAAGGAAAGGTCTGAAACAGTTGAAAGGGAGGAACACAGCAGGCGTTCGGCGAAGATAAGTGGATCAATAACTTTAACATTGCGATAAGAAACGAAAGGTTTCGCGGAAGCTGACCAAGAGGCCGGAATGTTGTTTGGAATATCATTCATAGTATATTCTTGTTTTTCAAAAGAAGCAGAATTAATTAATCATTGACTTTGAGGATGGCATTTTTACTTGTTTACATTTAATCTTGACAATTATTTGTAGACATGTTGTAAAGTATGATTTTACTTCACTGAGCTTCATGCTCAGATTAAATATAGATGTCATTCTGTTTTATGGGAAGACGCAGGAGGTAGATAGCAACTGTCTGTGACACAAAATAACTAATAAAGATACGGTTCTCAGATATTTCTCTGGAGAAAGTTCTAATAACTTTAGCGTCGGTATAGCCGGCAGGGGTCGCTCTTTCTTACTCAATATTCCCCACTTCTGTTCACGTTTTTATTTATTTATTTATTTATTTATTTATTTAAAGGCATTATTTCAGGTAATATAGCTAGTTTAAAAACGTGCCACAGAGCTTTTCTAATTGCTCAAATTTGGAAAGATGGGTGGACTAACATGTCAGATAAAGAAAAAACAACAGCTGTAAAGGTTTGTAAATCTTTGTAAAGGTTTATATCCTATACATATTTATTTTACCATTTTTTATGTTGTTTTACTGCTTTGCTGAATTTGCATTACTGAGTGTATTTTAGAGGTTTGTATTCCATTGTTAACTTAACTGAGTTTAAATTCCATTAAATTAACCAGTCATAATTTTATACTATAGCTTTCTGGACTGAATGAGTTAATTTTATTCTCATTGGGTTTCTTTCCATGCCCTTTATTAAAATTAAGCAATTCAAACAGCTTCTGCAAAGGAATGGAAGCCCCCCATTTAGTGGATGTCTCAAAGCGCGAACAGCTGGGGGTAGGAACTATGAAAAGACAGAAAACCTCAGCAGTGTCCTCACACACCAAACAAAACAAAACATAATAACTTACAGAAATACACACTACAAAACTAAACCACACAACAAAAAGTAAAAACTAAATATTTTGCTTTGGGGCACAGCCGCTTGACCAGGGCCAACAGTGCCGCCACATACTAAATTTGTATAGATTCTCAGGTATTTGTTTCCAACAGACATGAGATGAAATCATAGCTTGCTATCTCCAGGTCAGTCTGTCTCTGCGCCAAAGATCTGCTGATGCTCAACGCATGACTGACCTCTAGCTTTAAACCTGTCGACCAGCTGTCAAATCTAGGGCTGAACTTTTGAAAATGTGTGCATTTGTTCACCATTTAATATCGTTCTTTAACATGTTTCATTTCAGTTGTTCAAGAAAAGGGGTGAGGGGCGGCACGGTGGCGCAGCAGGTAGTGTTGCAGTCACACAGCTCCAGGGGCCTGGAGGTTGTGGGTTCGATTCCCGCTCCGGGTGACTGTCTGTGAGGAGTTGGTGTGTTCTCCCCGTGTCTGTGTGGGTTTCCTCCGGGGGCTCCGGTTTCCTCCCACAGTCCAAAAACACAGTCGGTAGGTGGATTGGCAACTCAAAAGTGTCTGTAGGTGTGTGTGTGTGTCTGTGAAGGACTGGCGCCCCCTCCAGGGTGTATTCCTGCCTTGCGCCCAATGATTCCAGGTAGGCTCTGGACCCACTGCGACCCTGAATTGGATAAGCGGTTACAGATAATGAATGAATGAATGAAGAAAAGGGGTGATCTGTGCAAATAGTGTGTTGCTAGTTAAACCATGATAACCCAGACAGTGAGTATATATCAGTCCACTGGGATAAAAAGGCTGACACACCACTGACTGTAGACCACTGCTGGTCCACCATGGGACCACTCAGATTACTGTCCTGTACAGGATATAACTCATTTATAATCTCCTCAAACACATTTTAAATTCACAGAGACTTTAATTCTGGAAAACAAAATAATACAAATATTACCAACAACTATGAGAGATATAATAATGAGTTTAAGCCTGATATAAAATGATTATGCTAAAAATGTTGACATTGTGCTGGATTAAAATGATTTACTATTCCTATTTATAAAGGCAGGGTGACCAGACGTCCTCTTTTATCCGGACATGTCCTCTTTTTAGACTTAAAAAAAATGTCCGGGCGGAATTTCACAAGCGTCCGGGATTTTGTTTTTCTAGAGCTCACATAGAACTTCGAGAAGCGTTTCGAGTCCCGCCCTCCCCTACTCCGATTGGTTCGCTTGAGTGAAGGGGGAGTGGTGAAGTAGCCTAAAATCTTCGGATTGGACGGTCTGACTGTAGAGCTACCGTTATTGGTCGATAACCTTCTCTGTTAACATTTAATTGGTCAATCTGCACGTCAGTAGTCGTCCACCCCCCCCCCCCCCCCCCCCCCCAGATGCGTCCTCTTTTTCACCATCTCAGATCTGGTCACCCTAATAAAGGATAACAAAAGAACCTAATGGAGAAAAAATATAAATTGGACTGTGAATGGAAAAGTACTAAAATGTGGCATTTTGTCTAAAATTCTGTTTAATCACCAGCGGTCCGCCCAGAAGACGCTGTGCAAAACACTGGACCTCCAAATTTGCCCTCAATGGGACAACAGTGGTCCGCCGTCTCCTTGCTATTGGGGAAGACGTGTTTTCAGCAACATTTTCAGACTCAAATTATAAACTATTGTCTGTTCTTACATGACAGAAGCCACTGCTGAGTAGCCAAAGTATCACATTTAATGTTTTGATGTAAGCGTGGAGAAAATAATAAAGAAGAATATTCTAGAATTCCGTTAAGGACTACAGTCTAAACCAAGACCAGTCACATACCAGCTTCTGGACCTCTCTCAGTAACTGAACAGATCCGAATGCTCTGTGTGCATGAAGAATTCGAATATTCGAATTGTTCGGGTCAGCGAATAGAGAGTAGACGAAAAACGTGTGCTCAGAAAAACCCGCATATGCTGAAGGGTCAGAGGCTTTAAGGATTTATGCTGACTTCGTGGATTTCATATATCCTGTCCCTCTCTGTCCACTCTCTGTGTATACGACTCTCTCTCTCTCTCTCTCTCTCTCTCTCTCTCTCTCTCTCTCTCTCAGCGTCTTCAGTTTGTTGCTTACTTCTCTCAGTGCGTGTCCACAGTCTCTCTCTCTCTCTCTCCTCAAGAAGCGTGTGTCCACTCTGAGTGTTTGGAGAGTTCAGTTGCGGAAGTTTCCGCCCAGAAATCCACTGATAGAGTGAGTAGAGAGAAAGATGCTGGCTGCGATGATCTCTGCTGGTCGCTGGGGATCGTCTGCAGTTAAAGCGGCGTGAGAGCTCTCGGACTGAGCCGCTATGGCCACTCTCCCGGCCTCAGAACGGAGGGCCTTCGCTCTCAAACTCAACAGGTAAAACCTCTCGTTTCTGCTGTTATTTGACCACGTCTAAGCTCCATACACATGAATTCAGAGAGTCTGGACTTTGAGACGTGAACTTGAGGTGGTGTTTATGGGAAGGGAGGGAGGGGAAGAGATAGATTCCGGAGCACGCAGCTACACGTTCTCAAGCTTAGAGGTGAATTCCACCGATTTTGCTAAATTTCTGCATCATCCAACGCTTACGATGTCCCCAAAGTTTTTAAGAGTGGCTTGACGTAAATTCCCCGTAGCAGAAAATTACCGAGGCAGAGTTGTTTACAGTGGCAATGATAGGAACCAGACGTCCCCAGAGAGTGAAAGCTAACTTATGGAGTTCTTACACGAAATATAATATTCCCAGATGGCAGAGACGTTGTTTTGCTATAGTTTCAACATGTCCCTGGCGGAGAGATGAATGCAAAGTGATAGGCAAAATAGTACACAAAGCCTTTACCAGATTTACCACCACACTATCATTATCACCATTACATAGTAGTTGGTAATAGGATGTTTCTTATAGTTAACATAATGTTAGCCATTCACCCCTTTGTTTCTAAGCTCCACTTACCACTTGGTAGCCCACCTGCAGCTTTCGTACTTTGTTAGCCCCTCCCCCCTGTATCGTGTAGTCACTAATGTAGGACTGGAGGATTTCTAACACAAACCGCAGCAATAGATTGGCTACTGTCTCTGACTTTACATCAGCAGTGTGGACTAAGGTGTGTTTACAACTCCAGCAGCACTGCAGTGTCTGATCCACTCATACCAGTGCAGCACACAGTAACACACCTCTACAGTGTCAGTGTCACTACAGCCCTGAGAGTGATCCACCACCCTTGACTTGAACAGTGTTTACCATTGGAGTGCAGGGTGACATGGGGCAAAGAACGAATGTAGAGCAAATGATGGAGTACTGTTTGTAATTGTAGAACAACATAGTGCTCCCATATGGCAAGTGGAGCGACTGAAATTGACAAGGATTTTGGAAATGAGTTGGTAATTTTAATTGTATGTGAATGTTGTCTGTGTTGTACACATCAAGAGACTTGGTTCATAACACTCCAACGAATCCCTGCTTCATAAACTTCACAACAATGATTTCCAAAAAAAAAAAAAAACCCATCAGTTTAAACCAAAAAAAAAGTTTAACGTTTATTGACACATATTCTGTTTAAAAGAGTGAATAATTATAAGTTAATTGTAAGTTTCCTGGTTTCACTTATGCCTGTGTATTTTAAATGAAAAAGAACAAAAGCATAAAAGTTAAAAAAAAAAAAAGAAACATGACTAAAGAGAGAAAGAAGAAAAAAAACAGTGATTTAATTCCCTTACATCCCATTCTAAATAGTAAGATCCGGTCTGTTGTATCATTTCCACTGTTGGTGTGAACCCTCTTTCCTGATCTTACACTAAGGCAGCTCAGGAATAGCCCCTATTTTGTCATCCACTTATAGATGGACTAAAGTGGAAGTTAGTATTGTTTCTTCTCTCACTCATAGCAGGTGGTGAGGAAGTGCATGAAGCCACTGTGCCGGACGGAGGTTCAGTAATACAGCACAAAACACCCATAAGAAAACCCTCTTCTATTATATCTTGTATCACATTGAAATACAGTAGTTCATTCATAAAAACGGCTGTCATATGCTTGTGACATTGCAGTGTGAAAATACTACAGAATAGAGGTTTGTCCTCTCTACTGACCAGATATTTTTTTTTTAAGATTATACAATCACGGCTTTATTCTTATAATCACAGATGTGTTGGAACTGGTTACATTTGCTCAACTTATATAATATTTTCAAGTGAATTTCTTCACTTCCACCACTATACTTCAGTGAGGAAAATAATCAAGTTATTTCTCAGTTATATTGTAGTGATTTATGTTTAGTTATTTATCATTTTTGTGTTTAATTTTCTTCTGTCTTTTGGAGGCAAGCTCTGGACTCCTTTGCTATTTCGAGCAATTCTGATTGGAGGATTATGATTTGAGTTTAGGCCAGAATGATCTCAGAAATAGAATAATTTATCTGTCTTACCGATTTCAGAGTATTGACAAGCGCTGTAATTTCATCAGGACCCAAGTTACTCAGTACTCTCTCTCTCTCTCAGTTTCACCGTAATATAAATATAATGTGGGCGGCACAGTGGCGCAGCAGGGGGTTCGATTCCCGCTCCGGGTGACTGTCTGTGAGGAGTTGGTGTGTTCTCCTCGTGTCTGCGTGGGTTTCCTCCGGGTGCTCTGGTTTCCTCCCACAGTCCAAAAACACACGTCGGTAGGTGGATTGGCGACTCAAAAGTGACCGTAGGTGTGAGTGTGTGTGTGAGTGAATGTGTGAGTGTGTGTGTTGCCCTCTGAAGGACTGCCACCCCCTCCAGGGTGTATTCCCGCCTTGCGCCCAATGACTCCAGGTAGGCTCTGGACATAAGCGGTTACAGATAATGGATTGGATGGATGGATGGATAAATATAATGTTGCTGCCCAAAGAAAAACATGTATCTTCCTTTTTGTTGATTTTTAGTTTACCACATCGTTTGCACACAGCAGCTGTTCTTCACATTGTGTGAAAATTTCATTGTGTATCAAAAACATTTCTTTTAGATGCATTTTTTTTATTGGACAGCAACAATAAAGTAACTTTACTATTACACGAGTCATGATTTTACTAAAAATATGTTACTTGGTCATGGATGAAGCTGATTTTCACCCTGTTCTAACAGAATAATCAATGTCAAGGATTTGGCAATAAAGTTATTTAGTCAAAATAACTACGTCATGTAGGTGTTAAAGAATACATCTACAATACCACTATAGGGCAATATTTAATGAAACTGCTACATTATTGTTTCGCTAGCCTTGGCTTAGATATTAAGTGCAGCATTAATGGATTCTATAGCTGCCCCCTACAGACATTGATTAAACATTTTTAAACCCATCTCTACTCATAATGACATATTCAGGTGTTATTTCACAGAAAAATCCCCTAATGTGTTAAAGGTGGCTTATATGCAACTACACTTTGCCTACATTTAGTATGTGTAAATCTATAAATATTCGGCCAGTCCTGTCTCTATCTCCACTTACTACTCCACCGCTCTCATGCAGCTTTAAAGCCCCAGCACACCAGCTGGGTGCTCAGGTTTATGATGTCCAGGGCCTTGCTTATCTGAATCCTCCTGTAAGAGACTGTTTTAGGAATACTGCAGCTTCAAAGTGGAAAAACCCAGCTATTACACTGATTGCTTATTTCACTCATGATATGGCTTCTACCATATAAAACACCACAAACAGACATGTCAACTCAGTAACAAGAGGTTTTTAAAATATGGTTTAGGACTTATATTGGTCCAAGTAACCTGTAGAACAATCGTTTATTCCAACTCTAAAATGACTATGATGCATTAATATTAGAAATGTTGTGGCACTTTAAATACACATTTCCATACCTATATACTTTCATTATTGCTGAAAACATTGAGCACATCACTGATAACGCCAACAGAGATAATATACATGAAGATTTCTTTTCACCATTATGAACATAATGTCCAACATTCAAAAGCAAAGCTGCATAGAGTTATTTTTGCTCATTTGATACTCACTGTTTCATTTCCTCTTTGGCATGACTAAAAAGGAAATGACAGTTACTCAGTAGTGCTTAAGAAAGAGGACAGAAATGTAAGTTATATTGGAGGGAAGGATTGTACCAACACGGTGAGGCCCACATGCTTTTCACCCTCATGCTGGTCTCATGATGCATGATGAGGACTCCAATAGCAATATGACTTTAAATGCTTGGTGACATGTGTCCTTCAAGTGGAAGGCACATTACAGTAGTTGGTGCTTTGTCGTACCACTCATGATTTTGCTCACATAGGATCCAAACCCAGACTGTTTTGATTATTACTATTATTATTATTATTATTATTATTACATATACAACCAAACACTTAATTTCTCACTAATGCCCTCCATAGGGTGCACTTAGTTTCACTTCACAGCTCATGAAATAATGCTATACAATTAAGTGTCTATAGACAAGACAGCCTAAATCTATAACAAAATTAAATGTAATGTTTGTGATTTTAATATATGTTTCAAAATATTCAAAAGATGTTTCCTCACCACTAGTCGTCTAGTTAGTTTGCATGCTGAAAAATGCTCGGGTGTATGTACACAGCACTAGTTCAGTAAATGGGGGAAAAAAAGAAAGGCTCTGTCCAAGTTGGCTCAGTTATTCTCTCTGTGCGTCTCTGGCTGAGCCACGAGAAATGGCATCTGGAGGTGTTTGGACAGTAGGGAGACCTCTGAACATTGAAAAGCATGACAATAGATGAGGTCTGTGCTGTATTTCTGCTCCAAATGTCAGTAACACTGAATTATTTTTGCTGTTACAGATTACTTTTGGTGGAACTGACCCCATTATATCATATATATTGGAGAGACCGCTAACTGCATGAAAATGTTACTAAACTAAATAACTTCATTTCCAAATGAGTTTCTATGGTAATTAATGTAGTGAACAAATCTTGCAGACAAGTCCAATTTAAGCCATTTAAACATTCTGTTCCACCTTAAAAGAGGCGAAGCTTCTAAATCAGTGGTCACCAACCTTTTTACGTACAAGATGCCAGGCTTAGGCTACTTAAAAAAAATAAATCTGTGTACTTCCAGCCGCGATTGCTCTAAGACTGCAAGGGAAGCTCAGCTTCCCCTAAAATGTAAAAAAATAAGTGATCAAATATATACTGTTGTGTGTACATGTCATTGAATAAATATGCACTACAACGCGATTAACATTTGTTCAGAATCAGCTTCTTATCACAGGTAAAGATGCAGCTTTCCTCTCAATCATTCCCGCAGCTTCACAGTGCTTTAAACAGAGTTCAATAGGGAAGCAGCGAAACGAGACGAGTCGTTGGATAAATGTTGGGCTTTGTCCCGCCCATCAGACGCTCAGCGTCTCTGGTGGTCTATGGGGCAGTGGGCTGGCCCGGACGCTCAGCTTCTGCATGATGATTGGATGATCTGTCTGAGGCTGAATCCCTTTTTGATTGACAGCGAAATGAGCGAATCAGCAATCCTTTGGTGTAAAGATCCATGGGAGCACAGGCGGACACACTTCACATGGGCCAAGGCTGTTTAAGCAGCCTAGCTCTGCTGGCCATTGACAGGACACTAGTCAAGTCCCTGGAAAAGACGCCTTGTTGGTACGACAGGGTCACAGATCATTTTCTTAAAAAGGAACGGAGGGTAGAATTTACGTATAAATAAACCAACACATTTTATGATGTAGGCCGAAATTGAGCTTCCCCTCCTTGAAAGACCAGCATCCGCCACTGTGTACGTCATATCACCTCCAATAACATACAATTAAACTGCTTACATTAATGTACAGCTGAGTGTTGGCTGTAGTGGTACTTAGTGCCTGAGGCTGTCTGTATCAGCTAAACAGGTATTCTGACATGTTGTTAACTATCCTACAGCATACATCTGCCGCCCTGTCGGCTCAGAGAGTACAGAGCCGCAGCCCTATTGGTCAGGGACATGAATTCACATGTATTCGCAGACACAAAAACTGTGTGACCATGGCTTTATATGTCCCTGCTTAAGTAGCTCTCAAACCACTGTGGATACAGAATGACGCAGCTATAGTAACTTAAATGAAATAACTGAAACAGCCATGATTTATCACAATCACCTTGGAGAGTGACCTGTCGATCTCCATCCAACTTGTTGGTGACCACTCTTCTAAATGAACACAAACATGGGGAATCGCCTCCTTTCCAGAATGTTTCCTTTAAAAGAATTGTTTAAAAGGGTGAGCACGGTGTCTTAATCGGTCAATGCAAAAGTTACCACAACTAGAATACATTTTATTTTTCAATATCTTGCCTTCTAATCAACCAGTAATATATGCTTTATACAGTGTCATGGTTCTCTCAAACAACTGTGTCTTTGTTGTATCACAATTTACTCTGTGATTCCTAGACTTGTTCCAAAGTGGTCAGTCAATGGAATAATTCTATGGAGTCTTCCTTAAGGTATAGCTTCATTTGACAAAGCAATCTGGCTGCCTCATCTCACCAGAGACCTCTTCTTGCTGCAGTTGCACCTGCTTACATTTGCACAAGTGCTTTGGAAACAGAGCACTTCAGCATTGAGTGTGATTGCTGGACAATCTGCAGGTAGCTTTCAGCCGCTCAGGCACCAGCAGTTTCTTTTATTTCCATCGTCTGTGGTCATTGTGCTTTCATTTGCTTAAATGATGTCATCACACCAATACACCCTTGCTCTGCAGTGTACAGCGTGGTTTGTTCTTCCTTTGCTTGTGGCTTAACCACACGGGATGCTGGGTCTTTTTTCTGGTGTGTTTATTTTTTTCCATTGTTATAAGCTGCTGTTGTAGGATAATTAAGGCCACGGTGATTGAAACTGTGGAGTCGGTGCCGAACTGTGGAGACTTTGTCCAGTTTGTATATAGTACTTGCGGTGGCATGGATGGCCATAGTGAAAGCGGAATGTACTAATAGACACACAGCAGTTTTGCATATTGGAATTCCTCCTGTCAGCAGGAAGTCTGTTTTATAGGGAAATACATGCTCGTGTCATGCCACTAGTCCATTTTTCTCAGTCACGTTACGCTGACATTGACCTTGCAAGGAAGTTATGAGGGTCCAGTTTCTCAATAGATATGTGCTGCTTCACTAAATCAGATACAGTTTTGGAGAAAAAAACTGGAACATTTTATAGCCACAGGTCACTTTCTTTCTTTCTTTCTTTCTTTCTTTCTAATTTATATACCTTCCTTTTTTCCTTCCACCATCTACATAGCTCCCATGAATACAGTCACTTCTTCTTTTCAGAATGCCTCTACACAATATCATAGACTTTCCAGACTATGTAATATTGGGCTAGAGATGCCAACATTGGCTAGTGTTTTGGAGAGAGGGAGTGCCATCCTACCCATCCAGACACAGTGACTCTCTTGGATTCCAGGTCAGAGTTGGATGCCTCACATTTCTGAAGGGTCTTATCACTGTGTAGCATTCTTAACTCAATAATGGCATCACTAAATCTCTTGTGGCAGATGACTATCAAATACACACAGCAATGATCCAACAGCTGTAAAGCTTTTCTAGAAGAGTGGGAGCTTTTACCGCAGCTATGAGGAAATATTTATTATTAATACTCTTAATTTCAGAAGAAACTATGAATCAGCTGCCCACAAACATTTTGGAAAACCTCTACATCAAATTCTCTACATCACATTAAAATCACAGAAAATGTGGGTTCTGTGATAAGGGCCCTTTAGGATTCAGTTGAAAAATAGGAAGCTACACCAGGGTTGTTTACGAAAACAGAACCAAATTTAACACTGGAGTTGACACTTTCCTCATTCATATAGGGATCTCGATGTGTTCCTGTCATTTGGCATGATGTGGTTAATCACTTATTAAAACAGTGTTCTGCCTTGGGCTGGTTCCAACAGGGTGAACTTGTTGAAATCTGTGCATATTTATATTTAGTTAATGCTTCAGTGGAATAGTTTTGAAGTTTGCTCAACAAATCTCTGTCCAAACTATTTAACACATAGCCTTTTAGCAGTTTATTGTTATAGTCTGAGAATAGCAGGGTTGCGCAATATGGACAAAATTGTATTACTGGGAAACATTTTGCAGGTGACCATTTAGCTTTCAAGGCAGTAAAGTCAGAGTTTTATATTTTCTTCCAAAAGCAACAGTCCAGGTTTGTTTCAAGTGTAGAACAGATGCAACACAACCAAGTGTAAGCTTTGAACATGCCCGGTTTTGTTATGTTGGCTAACAGACGCCTGTTGAACTTGAGGTCATCCAGTGTTAGAGCCATTGGTTAAGCAGCTCTGCCATACAGTTAGTTCCATTTTAGGTATAACTTATTAATTACTGAATAATACATCATAAGAGATACAATAGATAAAAGCAACTGAAAGCAATAAACGAGAGTGTTACCCTGCAGCAGCTGACCACGAGACTGAAATGCTTTTGTCTTTTAAAGTAAAGGAGTGCAAAACAGATATGTTCTCTCCTTGGTTGAGGTGTCTGCTGCATCACTTGTTTGCCTCCAGATTGAAGTGAGGGGACTATTAAAAGTGTTATTGTTATGTTGAGAGAGACCTCACTAGCATTATGCATAGGCATCAACATGGTGATTCGGCTGCTCTGTAATTACTTTCTGCTTCAGAGGGCTGCTTATGTCGACAGGCTACCATAACGTGGCTGAAAGTTTTGTGAGTGTTTTATTGGGTGGAGAGCATGCTTGATGACTTTTCCACGTGAAAGGGCCACTGTCAGTGAGTGTGTTGTCTAAGAATAACACAAAGTCTATTCATTTTAACTTTTGTGTTTTTGACCGGTAGGTTTCTTTATGTAGCTTCTAAAGTTGTTGTCCTGTTATTTCTGACATATGTAATTTAGGTGTAATATTTACTGAAATACATCTCAAAGTGATTTTTATGGGCCAGGCAAAATTTGTAAAAGTGTAGTATAGATGGTAAAATATTTTGTTGCGTATCTAATATACATGTGTTTTTATTATGAGAAGCGTACAAAACCAACACAAGTGAAACTGAAACATAGGCCTCTCTCTGATTATTACCTATGAGATTTATCTTCTAAAAAATCGTACTGACTTAGTCTTCAGCATTAATCAAGAAACCCATAACGCATTTGTTAGTGGTTAAGTTATAAAAAAAAAATCCTTGGTTTATTCCAATTCAAATCCCCTGAGAGGAAAGATAAAAAATCTCCAAGCAATAAAACTATGAACTGTTGGTATTGGTGGCTTGTGTACTGCACAAACAGCTGCTACCTTGCAAAATGTGCTATGCACCAATCTTGGAAAATGGCTGATGTTTTGTAGTTGGCTGTAATTGAAGTAGGGATGTAGGGCTGCTGAGGGGGCAGTAGTACAGCTCAGTTTTAGGACAGATAAACTTTTAACTGCAAAACTGAAGTTTTGTTGTATTAGAGTAAATGTATATGCAGATTTGTTGGCTAGCCCATCTTTTGAACTGTTGCATTGTGAGAAAATATGTTTTAAATTACAGAATCTTGGGAGGCACAGTGGCGTAGCAGCTCAAAAATGTCTATAAGTGGGTGTATGTCTGTGTTTCGTCCTGCAAAGGACTGGTGCCCCCTCCAGGGTGTGTTCCCGACTTGCTCCCAGTGATTCCAGGTAGGCTCTGTGCCCACCGCAACCCTGAATAGGATAAGCGGTTACAGAGAGTGAATGAATGAATGAATGAACGAATGAATGTATAGAGTAATTTTACAGTAAATCCATTACAATAAAATCACAGTACGTATCAGTGAACTGACTGAGATTCACTTCAGTCCAGAAACACTGACCCACAAGCCCACTCTAGATACATTAGCTATAGCTACACATACAACAACCAGCTGAAGCACTGATTCCATGTCTTACATGAACAACATCAGACACACATTCATTTACATTATGGTTAAAGCTAAAGAATATATATGTTTATTATTAGCTTATTATTATACATTTTCTTGCATTTTCTGTGTTGCATTTTCCTTCTGTAGGGATTGCATGGAATTCTGGGCAGCTGCTTTTTACAGGAACATACTGTAAAAAAAAAAAGTTAAGAATAAATGTTAACTTCCCAATTATAACATACTGTAATTCAAGAACACAGTGTAGAATGGTAAAAGTGTATATTAATTTACCATTGCAGGAACGTTAGTGTGTATCTCCTGCTCTGTGTGCTTTCAAGTATTGAATATTAGCACAACACTTTACTATAGATGTGTTTTTACCACATCTGTTTCATCTCAATATGCCAGCCAATGACACTGATCTTTGTTCATCTTATTTGAATAAAGCTGGTCCAGAAAGCAGCAGAGCAAAACAATCAGGGTGTACACGTGAGGTTTGATATATCAGTACTATGTGTATATTTTCACCAGTTCCCAAATTTTATTATATTAAGACACATTTTTAAAAATAAAATATCCAACAATTAAGATGAGAAGCAGTTGTTGTACACTTTTAAGGTCAAACATTGGATGCATTAGCTTTATATTTTAAACTAATTATGTTTAAATATAAGCATAATTAAATATTTTGGTTAAAACCATAGCTGTTTCTGTTTATATGCCACACACTGGGCACATGATGGTCTACTGTCATGATATGACCTCTGCAACATAAAAAGATCAAAACAGTTTTACAGTCGTATGTCTGACAGAAATTAAAGTGGGTGTGCATCTTTGTGAGTGTGTGTGTGTGTTTGTTTGTTTGTTTGTTTGTGTGTGTGTGTGTGTGTGTGTGTGTGTGTTTGTGTGTGTGTGTGTGTGTGCCTGTTAGACATCAAAGACATTGTATAATGTGCATGGTGGATTGGTCCAAGATTCCTCCCAAAAATGTGTTCTGCAGCTTTATTAAACATTAAAGGAAGAGGCTTAGTTCTGCAATCTTGGCAGGGGAAGTTGCACTAAGCTGCACCAAATATGTATTACTTCTGTAAAACAGTGGATTACATATAATTGCATTGGTTTAAGGACAGATGCTTTTTACTTTTGTGTACACTTTTGCTCATGACTCTCATGCTACTCTGTAATAATGTATATATTATATTAGGGAGATTTTCTAATATAAAACCCAAATAAAAACTCTTGGAGAGTAAGTGTACTCATTAAAATGGGAATCATTGGTTAATAAAGTCACAGTATTTTATTTTGTCCTTCATACACATTTTCATGGCTAAGACTCTAAATTCTGTAAAGCTAATTTGTGACGACATCAACTGTAAAAAAAACATGCTCTGTACATTAAACTTAACTGAGCTTAAGATTTCCTGAAATTCCCTCAATCTTTTGATGATATTGTGCAATGCAGAGAGTGAAATACCCAAAATGTCTTGCAACCAGTCATTGCACTTAAATTAGTGGATAAATTGCATTTTTTTACAAAGTGGCCAGTAAATGCCTTTCTAATTTTTATAAAAATAATAATTTTTAAATACAGCTGCAAACGTACACATTTCATATTGATTTTCATTGTACGCACCTTTTTGGGAATTTGTCTCATATTTTTCATATTATTTCTGATAATTTTTTTTTCTTGCATGATATTTTCTACAAAAAAATGTAGAGGGTGTGTGTGATCATATGGAGTAGGGAGTGTGTGTAGAATAATCACACATGTTGACATAAGTTGACCTTTGATCTTTGAATACTGTAACTGACTGTTATGGAATGTGTTGAGGGAGCTGTAATAGACTCTCAGTGAAGCAGAAGAGAAACTCAATAGTCTCCCAATATTTGCTTTAGTTCACTGCTCTAAGACTTTGCCCTCAGCTGCAGGGAATTTGGACGCTCATGACTCGACCTTTTGAGACAAATATTAAAGAATGTGTGTATGTGTGTTTGTTAGAGAAAGTTTTCTTTTCCAGTCATCTGCTTGGAGACATCTACACGTAAAAGATTTTTTCCCACATTTTAGAATTAAACTGTAGACATCTAAAATCTGAAATAATAACTTTTCAGGAAAAACATTCTTAACCTAGAATTGAAATTAATGCGAAAAGCTAGTCCTCTCACAAAGCAATATCTGTCATGTCATTCCTTTGACATGGAGGGTATTAATAGGAAGGTTTCTCTTTATCCTCACCCCTTGCTGCAGGAACTGCACTTAATGTACCCTGAAGACGTTACACTAGGTGTTGGACTGTTGGTTTAGATCACAAACACCACTGACCCCAAAGAACATGAATTGAGATATTATCATTCCATAACCAAATGCTGGGAGACATCATACCCTGCAATTCCTAGCTTAGGATTTGTCGTGATGACCTTAGACTCATTTGTACTCGCTATGAAACGTCTCATGGAAGGTTTCAGGATAACAATGGTTTAGACAGGTGATTCTTTTAAATATATAATCAGTCAGGCTTAATATGACCAGAAACATGATTTAACATGTTCAAAACTGTGATTTAAATCTAGAGAAAAACACAGTGAATCCGTTGTTTCCAGACATTTGATACTTGCTGTACATTAAGTGTATTTGAATTAATTAGAAGTCTTATTTTATTAGAGAGATTATGTACTTCAGTCTTTGCCAGTGAAACTGTAATGAGAAATATTATCTCAGGACCTCACTGAAGTTTGCAAAGCCCAAACATCATTTACTGCTAAGAGCTGCCTAAAGAGAGCCATTAGTTTCTGTGATGCACAGTTGTAGCGCTTGACTAGCACAACATAAAAGTGATTAAAGGCTCAGTATTCCCAACAGTAGACAATGAAATAAATGAAAATCATTTTTTTTTCACTGACCCATTTTGGGTGGGTGGGGGTGTGTGTGTTGGGGTTTGGGGTTTGGGGTTTGGGGGGTGGGCTTTATATTACTGGCTGCACAATGGCTCAGTGTTGTGCAGTTGAACTAAAGGCTGTTGGGGAAGAGCGACTAATTTTGCAACTCTCTGTGCACGAGCCAAGAGGAAAACAGGCAGCATTGTGAAGGTCTGTTGGCAGCGATGCTGTGTGAATATGAATGAAGTGGATTAGGTGTGAAGAAAAGAGCTAATATAATCAATTCGCTGTGTAGCCACATTTACTTTGGGCTGATGAATGTAAAGAGTAAAGTCTGTTTTGTGTTACTGACCAGTATGTGTACTATATTACATTGCTGTGGCTCAAAACATGGTGTTTATGTGCCTTGCTACAATTAGAACTGTTTACAAGATTTTATTAAATGTCAGATCATTAGAACGTGGGTCATTGTTTAGTTTATTAATGTGGCTAGAAAGCACAGGTGTTCAGAAACACACACACACACACACACACACATACACACACACACACACATCAGCCATCATTAATGATGTGCAAATGCTTCCTCACATTGCCCAAATGATTTCAAGCTTTGTTTAGCTGAAGACAGGTTTGTAGTGTAGTGATGCCAATTGCTACAATTAGTCTGAAAATATCTTCATTGTGTTGTGTTCATACTTGCATCTGCCAAGATAAAAACACACACAATGGTTTTCTTTGATCCACTTGAATTGTTGTCCATTTCTCAGGGTTTTATACCCCTCTAGCCAGCACTTGAAATTGGGAATGGTGATAATTGCTTCATAGTGACCCATTCAGTTTCATGTCATTAGATCAGGAACAGACAAACTTTGCAGCCAACCATGTTAATGCTGTCAATGTGTAGTTTGTATAAGACAGAACTATTTTGTAACTTTGAGTATTTGCATGAACTTTCAGGATGCAGGCTTTAATAACATGTGTGTTTGTAGACCACATACCAGCATGTGGCAAACCACACCTTTACATTTATTTACTTCCTTGGTATTCACTGACTGTTTACTTTATTAGGTCCATTTTATCATGTTCTACAAATACATACACATGTGCGTTGTAGTGCTCAGAGCATAGGACTGTCACAACTGCAGGTTGTGATGAAAAATATATTTGTAAATTGCATTAGATTTAGCCATGAACTTAAAGGGAAAACACTGTTCTCTCTGGTTTGTTTACATTCAGAAGCTCCACGTTTTTGGAATGGTATGTTTGATGGGAAAAAACAATAGTTGTTTGTAAGTGGCTGAAGATTTTATTCACTGTTTGAATTACTACAGAAACTCATTTGTAACTCGAGGTGTTTAGTTTTGTAGCACTTTCATTAATGCATTTAGCCTTCTCCAGAATCCAATGTCCCTGATGACAGAAAATGAACGAATGAAGTCGGACTCCCATCTTGTTACAAAAGTAAAGTAAGCTTCTTATTCAAATTTTCAAATTCACCTTAAATGATGCAGCAGTAACATGGAGTACTGCAGATATTTTCAGAAGAATTTCTGTACATTTTGAAATAATAAGATTAAAATAATGCTAGAATACACTGACCAAGGCAAACAAGATCAATAATATATTTGTTTGTTCGGCTAGAACTGAACCGTCCAAAATATGCTCACATGCATATTAGGTGTAGCCTGCTCTGAGTTGTCGTCACCCAACAGTTTTTTTTCTCAAGATATAGTTATCATCTCGCCTGTTTAGCTAGGTCTTCCTCATAGCTCCAGAGCAGTAGTGGTTTGTCAGTATCTTAAACACTTTACCAGGGAAAGGAAGCGGACAAAAAACCACACACACACACCCAGAAACACCTGCTATATCTACAGACACTCTCCCTGAAGAACTGAACCTTTTCCATCTCTCTCTCTCTCTCTCTCTCTCTCTCTCTTTCTCTCTCTCTCAGACACTCGTCTGCTGAGATCCGGAGGCACTTCAGTGGTCTCAGTCATGGTCCCCCCAACACCGGCGTTCACCAGCGCCACAGCTCCAACATTTCTGGATCCTTCTGCTTCAGTATAGTGAGTTCATCTTCACCTCTTCTCTTTGCCTCTGAGACACTGTGCTTTTCTTTGTTTTGTTTGCAGTTTTATTTATTTATTTATTGATCTGTCTGTCATACACTGAGCAGTGGAAAACTGAGTGTGTGTATGGTACTGTAATTCTAGAAGTTTAACAGCACGTATTGGAACATTGCTTTAAGGATTTGACGGCTTTCAGTCATTAGTGTGGTCAGACACTGATGTTTAGTGATTAGGTCTGGACGACAAGCGTCATTCCAGCTCATCCCAAATATATTGGATGGTGCTCCATTACTCCAGAGTCTGCAGTTCCATTGCTCCAAAGCCCAATGTTGAGGGAGACCTTATACCCCTCTAGTCAATACATACATTGTGCATTTTGAAGGCTCAGTTGCTACAGTGTGCCCCATTGTATTGGCCATTGCTTTTTGAAGGATTGTACAAGCTGTGTGTTTGCAAATATACATTGATGTCAACTCTCTAAACTTCTCCACAAACTTGTATACCCACCAACTGATGGGCATCACTGGGGATTGAAGTCCCCATCACTGGAAAATAGGACAAAAGCTTTGATAGTTGGACCATAGAGATTTTAAGTGAAATGTTTTAAATATTTATACATTTATAATACTCCCTACATCTTTTCTTGTATTACATAATGTTTTCATAAGTGTTCATACATGTATTAATGTTAATTTAGTAGTGCTTTTGCAACCATACAAGGAGTATTCTGTTATTTCAGATTTTGGATCTAGTCTTTTTTTTTCCTTTAGTATTCAATCCAGCATTATCTGATGATATCAGCAAATAGCAGCATCCACTATCACATCCATGCCATCTCTAGTGTTTACTTATGGGTGCTTGTGTGTATGACAGACACTAGGAAATGTGGGATAGATGCAATGAAAATGTGTGTGTGTGTGTGTGCGTGTGTGTGCGTGCCCGTGTGTGCATCTATCTGTGTATTTGTAAGAGACATAGAACACAGATGTGGAAAGACTGTGTGTGTGTGTGTGTGTGTGTATGAGAGAGAGAGTGTGTGTGGTTAATCTCTAACCTGCTTCTGATCCCCTCTGATGGAAATAGGTCAGAGCACAGCCTACCAGAGCAGTCCAACTGCCAGTTACCTTTAAAACACACACACACATCTTTCATATGGGTGGATTTGGGATGCTGGGCTGCTGGAAGCTTTTGAACAGCATAATCCTCATGTGTAATATTCTGCTACCACACACCAGGCCTCAGTGTATGGTGGAACAAGTGTGTCATAATCATACAATAGTGTTATTATAAATTTAAACACCCCACATTGTACATCTACAGTGATTTGTTTCACATATTACATTATGTTGTTATGTACTGGTTATAATGAGCTTAAATGATTATGGCTGTGTAAAACTGGGAATGGAATAAAGATATGGCCAATATATTGTATTAGTACTGATGCATCATTGCAGAATACAAGACGCATCCCCATATTTCACTTATCTGTCATTTGCAAACTAATTGAATGGGGCCAAATGCTAAATAGTAAATAGTAGTTCAGTAATATAGTTAGCAAGTAAATTAAAAACAAAGCAAAACTGTTACTATAGGAAAGATTTGCAATAGTAATGCAAAATCTGTTATAAGAATCTTATTATCAAATTAAACTACAGTCAGATGGGCTTTAGTTATTGTTTCCTGGAAAAATTATTTCTCGTTTCTTTACATCTGTTTTAGTTTCTAAATCCCACACAAAACTTTACTCACTGGAGAGTAGTTACAAATAGAAATCCTACAGTCATTTCAGTACTTACTTGAAAAGGAACTAGCAACTCACATAATTTACAAGACCTGTCTCTGCCCCTGCCTTTTACACTGAACAAAAACTATCAACTGATATGGTTAAAAACCTTGAAACGAACCAGGAGAATACAGCTGCCTACAATCATGAATACTATAAATAAAAGGCAAAATTAAGATAGTTCTATGTATGAAAGTAAATTCTGTTCTGTTTAGGTGAGGGTCCATCATATTTGTGTGGTTATTTACTTCAGAGTTTATATGTTTATAAAACTTTCCCTCATTTGCACAGTACTATCAAGGCTTTGGGAAAGGTATAAATAAGGACAGGTATGGATTATCTGTATTGCACAAAAGTAAGTTATCTTCTCACAATACATATCAGTAATGCACGTAACATCTTTCTAGTTAAGTCCATAAATTTAATATGTAAGGAATGTAAAGGGTAATACACTGCAAGGTTTTCATTAGAGCAGTGGTTCTCAAACTTTTTAGACCAAGTACCTCCCATTATCAAACCAAAACCTCCAGGTAGCACCTGTGATTTTTAATCACAGAAACATGTGCGCCTCTGGTTCTTCCTCTGTTCCAGGGCCATAAGGGAAAACCTTGCTTGAATTTTTGCATGATTTGTTGATTTTATTTACTTGAAATTTGCATGCTTAACACAAAATAAAATAAATTAATAAACTAACTAAAATAATTACTAAAAATTGTAGAGAGAATACAAATAGCTATAGGCCAAAACTGAATGCTTCAAACATCATACATTCATGAGAACATATAAAATGTATTGGCAATAAGAGTTTTGAAAGAAAAAAAAAAACTAAATGTGAAGAGGTCAATTTAATATCAGTTATGTGCTTTAATATGCTACAGGTGAAAACAGTGCCCCGGGGGCTTGGGGTAGGTGCTCACAGAGACTCTCTGTGCTTATAGCAGGTGAAGAAGGGGTGGCGCTGTATTAAACCTTGTTTTAGGGCTGTAATGATGGCCCTGGGAGCATTTCTCGGGCTTGGTCTCGGCTTGTTTGTCTCGTTTTTGCTTTGCCCTTTTTATAATAAAAACCAAATTGCTCACTTCTGCCTTCTTATTGTCGTACATCCAGTAATGCACCGAAACTGGGCTTTCTTTACACGGATTACTCAAAAAAAAAACAAAAAAAAAACTGGAGGATCGCGTTCCCTCCCTGGAAAAAAAGCTGAGGAACGCTGTCCCCACACGTCGTTCCCTTACAGACGTAATAAACTTTGGTGTATGCGTAGCACGTATTTTTCTACAACACAAATTATGAAAACTGTGAAAAATTACATTATTTACACATACAAACTTTAGATTGTTCAGTTATGAATAAATTCCTTAATTAATTAGTAAAATTTTCAAGGTCATTCGGCATACCACCTCTTGCTGCTTCACGTAGCACTAGTGGTATGAGATCCACAATTTGAGAACCACTGCATTAGAGCAAAAATTAATCAGTGTTGCAGCATTTTGAACTGCCTTACAATAGTGGTTACTGCCACTGATTGTTTTCATTCACATATGTGCGAAAATAAATTACTTAAGGAGAAACAGGACTAAAATCACTTCTCAGACAATTGGTACGAATGAATAGATATAATATAATATAACAAATAAGTAAGTAAATTTTGCTTTTACTTTCACTGATATTATTTAACCGCTCATCATAATGCCCAATGCAGGAAGTTTTGGCCCCTGCAGTCTTGCACCACAGGGCAGTAGGGTTGTAGTTTTCTGCATTGACTAATGGCACTCTGTGGACACTGTCTGCCACCCTCTGGATTAGTTGCCTCTTCATTTTCACTAGATTTTGACAGAGGAAGTGGTGATGGCGTCACATCCCCCTGTCAGAAGTTTAACCACATGCCGTGTCAATTTGCGGCTCAAACTTAAAGGCAGAGTTGTGCAGAAACAAGCAGGCAGACTTTCTGTTTCCGGGCAACGCCATTTTGTCATTTGCCCTTTTACTGGCCGTAAAAATATTGGGTGAGTATATTTGTATATTTGCAGTTTCTATTTGCAGATGCACCTGCTCGATTTAAACTAATATGTTGTTATCTCTTGCTTTAGGTGGGAGCAAAGCTCTTTCTTATCAGTGAAAGGGAGAAATACAGGGCCATCATGGTAGCTGTTCTAGAGAACCGGAAACTGGGTTGTTGCGAGACATTTATGCCGGGTGGGGGGGTTTCAGTAGGTTGAATGAGGTGGGCTATATCACAGTATGTTGATGCTAGGCTTGGTGAGATTGCATTTTCTGTGTTAAGGAATGTTGTAAGGATTAGTTTCCTTTGAGAATGGCATGGAGTCTCTGGGTGCTGTGTTCATCACTCGCTTTGAGAGTGTTCTCATCCAGGCTTATGTATTTTAGACTGAGGCTGTTGCATGCTGTTCTCAGCTCACATGATGCTTAAAGACTGTTACTGTACCGTGACCAACTCTAGAGCAGTAATACTGTGGTGATTGCGCACCAGATAGATTGCCAAATACAGACTTCTTATTTTCAATATGGTTGTGCTTTGGAATTTATAACTTTCTGTCCCAACAGACAGAATCTAGAATCATGGTCTCAGAGTGTACTGTGTGTCCTGCTATTTCTAAGTTTTCAAGTTGAATAAAGAAAACACTCTGGGGCACATGAGACTTGTGGAATCTCCCAGGTTGAAGGATTATTTGTTGATGCCGTTTTAGATCTGTACCATATTTTTCGAGGTTTGCAGATGTGCAGATAGTGTTGTCATACCTTCAACATTGGTGTAATCTTGCCTGCAGGCAAAATTTTGCTGCCTAAGTTTTGAGAAACTGTTGAAGCGGAACATTGTGCAATAGATAGGGCCTACACAGACCTCGAGCATGAACAGCATTATACAACTTACCAGTTTAATCTTTGACATTCACATCATATCTTTCAAGATCATACTCAAGGCAATAGTTCATCCAAAGAGTCTAATTTATACATATTTCCAGACTATTTTCCTTTAGCCCTGTGTAGTTAATCAGCAAGTACATGCTTTGTGTCTGAAGTTAGCCTTATGTTTGGCACTGAGCTTGGTAATGTGGTGCCTGACCCCGTGTAACATATTGTTATCTATAAAAATGTAACTACAGACTAAACATAAAACATTAAAGTGTTATGTTCCGGAGCAGATGCACACAAGGTCAACAATATCAATGCCAAGTGTGGGCATGAGAGGTATACAAGGCCCCAGAAGTGAGTGCTGGAACAGTGGAACTTCATTCTTTGGAGCGATTGTCCCCTGGTATTTTTGTGATGAGGTGGTGTGGCATTTGTGGTGGTGTGGCCAAAACTATTAATCAAACATCAATATCTTACCTCAAAATATGTTGGATCATGTCAGAGCAGGTTTCTACAAAACATTTGCCATATTGTTCAGGACTGTCCTGTTAGGGGTCAGGACTCTTATTCCCTTAGCATGGTGTCCTGCCCTTGCAGTGAATTGAAACCCAGCCAGCTATGTGTAGGTCAGCAGTGTTACTCACTACAATATTATTCTCATCAAAGAAAGTTCTGTATAATCTCAAACTTCATTCATTCATTCATTATCTGTAAGCGCTTATCCAGTTCAGGGTTGTGGTGGGTCCAGAGCCTACCTGGAATCATTGGGCGCAAGGCGGGAATACACCCTGGAGGGGCCGCCAGTCCTTCACAGGGCATAATCTCAAACTTGTTTCAGGAAAACATTTTTTAAAAATGTATTAAGAAACCATATAAAATGAGATTTCTGAAGAGAGATGAACAATTTAACTAAAGTGGTATAACATTTTTTTTAACTGTTTACTGGTATATTTTTGGGGCGTTCCTATTCACCTGACATGCTTAGCATTTTTACCCGCTACATCATGCCAAACAACCATCCACAAAAAAATAAATGCCAGACAGAATCATAAAATTAAGGCAGCGTAGCAGTTAAACAAATTAAAATACCACTTAATTTAATAATGTAGCCCTACCCTTTTTCATAATAATTGTAAATATATTGTAAATATAACACATCAATAACCAATGAACAACTGATATTTTTACCAGGTATAAAGGGGATAGTGTCTCATGCAACATAAAGTCTATTGAGATTACTAAGCAGCTCAACACATTTTGAGACAAGTGTGTGGTGATTCAGAAATGCATTTTACACTGTGGTAATTGGTGAAAAATAAGCTTCCATTACTTCTCAGCAATGTTCAGTATTGGGAGCTCCAGCGCCAAACTACAGAATCCAACTTGAGACATCAAACATGTCACGGCAAGTTCAATTGCTCATGGAAAACTGAATGAAATGTTTTTTTCATTTCAGCTGTTGTATTTTGGCAGTAAGTCAAGTTATGCTTTCAAAGTGAAACATTATATGTTCAAAATAAATTCCAGTTGAATTCAGCTACTTTAAGGTGCACATACTATGGGCAGAGGTTCAGTGGTGTGCACACACCACTTGTTTGATCTCTCTAGATAAGCATGGCTTTAAATGGGATGCTTTGGAGCAGCTGTACGTGAATGTAGTGACCATGCTCGGTGCTGAGTAACTGCTTGAAAAATGTAAAGCCTTCCTACATAGGGCTGTGGAGGAGTTCACAAAAGTATGTGTTTCCCCAAAAAAAATTTTCTGTTTTGTAAGACCCTTAAGGGTCCCAGTAAGCTTGGGGCTTGTTTTTGTACATGTGTATGCATGAATTAGAGCTGCAGACATTGATTCAAAGGCACTCATCAACACGTCTGGAGCTGTTTTTGCACAGTCATGACTCAACATGTCCACCCATTGTTGACCTGAGTTAATAGCTGGATATTACTGAAGGCAGTGCATACTTTCATCTGTGCTGTTTAAGTAGTTGCTGTCAGAAACAAAAAAATCATGCACTGTGCCTCATCCCTCCCAGTCTTTTTCCAGAAGTCATTTCATTTTCTTGTCTTTTTTTATGTGTGCTTATAAGGCATATCCTTAATGATTACAGAATGAAATTAGAGACATTTCCGAACAAATGCAAAACAAATATTTGAGTATTATGTTTATTGAAGTGTGGGGAGTTCACAGACTAGTCTCCTTCCCCAGTGTCTAGGCTTTTGGGCTCAGTCTGTAACTGTTACACTATGATGAATCTGTGCTTTGATTCTTTCAAGATTTTAACCAGCTTGGTCTGTTTGTTGACTTTTATGGTTTATATTGTATCCAGAGGTGGCACGTTCAGGTCCAGAAATAAAATACTGTAGGAATGAGCTGCCCTGACACATCTGAGGCAGATTTAAGATGAGGATTTTTACCTTTACTTTTTGCCTTTTTAACTTTACTTTTTGCCTTTTTACCTATGAGAGGATTTTTACCTTTACTTTTTGCTTTGGCCCTCTCTGATTGCATCGCTATGAATACTGAGCATGAATATGTTGAATTAGTGCTATATCTAGCTTAATGTAAACCATGCGCATAGGCTATTGGGCCTAATTCATGAAACTTTCATGAAAATATGAGAAACTTTGAATCATTTATGAGTAAGCTGGTCCTTCCAGAAAACTTTTAGATCAGATTCACAAGTGCTACATTACCCTGGATTTATTAGTACAACAATTGTATAACCACTTTCACATATGAACTCTGGAGAAAGTCGAGAGAAACTCCAGAGTAACGAGTAGTAAAAGAATGTATTGAATTTCTGAGTGAATTTTCATTTTATTATACATTTTATTATTTGGTTAATTATTATTTATAGTATTATAGTATTATGAAATAATACTTTCATTGTCTTTCAAATGTTACGCACATTTTATGCGTTTTCAAGAGAAGGGGAAATTTTTGTTTATTATGAACATTTTAATGAATCTAGATATTTACTAAAAAGTGTTTTATGAACAGTTGATGTGCAACTTTGTTGTGCAGACAATGAAGGAGGCCCATTGTCTTGTTGATTGACCAGCAGTTTATTTTTATATTGAAATATGTGTGATAATAGAAAGAAGAAAATAGAAATGGTAATAGGAACAATAGGTGTGTGTGTGTGTGTGTGTTTTAATTCGCTTAATTCACTTGGCTAACCAGCTTCTGAATATGATGCCTGAAGCACATTCAAAACAAGTTGGAACAGGGGTAAAATATGAGCAAAAGTTACAGAAAATGCACCATTCTGTAACATTCCACAATAAACAAATAAATTGTTGACATGTGAGAGCATTGTGTTTGAAATGGAGTGCAAAGCCAGAAATTGTCATTGAACCTGCATGCCCTGAGATGTCAGAGGTCATTGCATAGGAAACCATTATGCTACAGTGTATAATGTAGCCACATGGGCTGGGGAGTACTATGGAAAACCGTTGTCATTTAACGTGTTCCGCCGCTGCATCAAGAAATGCAAACTGAAACTCTGTTACAAAAGTAGCAAGCTGTATATGAATTCTATGAAGAAATGCTGCCAAGTTCCCTGGGCCTGAGCTAAGCTCAGATGGTCTGAAAGACAGTGGAAACATGTGCTGTGGTCAGATGAGTCCACGTTTCAGTTTGTTTTCTGGAAAACTGATGTTAAGATCTGTGTGGCAAACGGCGGGGCCATCCAGAGTGTTATTGGTGAAAGACGTAAAAGCCAACATTTTTCATGGAATGGGGGTGCATCAGTGACCACAACATTATGGATGGTTGGGGACTCTTATTTAGTAATGTATGCATAAAATTGGTCAAACTGTACTCGTGATATGCTAAATCAGTAAATGAGCATTAACATGTATATATACAACAGACTTGTTGGAGAAATGGCTTGGGGAAGAAGCCAAAGGCAAATAGTGATTAGTGCTTGTCATTAGGGCTTGAAGAGTTGATCTCCACTGAGACAGAAACAGTGGAAAACAGAGAGAAACACAGTGACCTTGGCCTTTGTCCATTCTAAATGTATTGACTAGTGCAAATAGACTGATATTGTATATAACAGTAAAGTATGGTAATTATCAAAATAAATTTTAAATAAATAAATTTTTCTTTGTTTTAGCCTCAGACATATGACGCAGTGGAGCCAGTGGATGTGGAGGAGTTTCTGATGACGCAGCTGCGCAGTGGAGATGCTGAGCTCATGCAGGAGCTGGGAGAGTTCCCGGACGATGACCTGGATGTGGACCTGTTGGACAGGGAGTGTCGGACCATCCGCCACTCCATCCCTGAGGAGGGGTGTGTTCGCATTTTTACCTTCTGCACTGGGTTTTATGTTCCCCGTTCAGGGTGTATTCCTGCCTTGTGCCCAATGACTTCAGATAAAATTTGGACTCACTGCATCCCTGATCTGGTGCTTTTTGTGTGTTAGTGTGGTACATCAGAACATGCGTGAATCCTGATGCACATCACATAAAACCCCTTAAGACCCCCTAAAAATGCAAACAGACTTTCTGTCCAAATATATGCGTTTATGTTATGAAACAGCCATTATGCTGAAAACAAGTGTCCTTGATGCCTCAAATTTTATGACTATGTTATGACACTCTATGTAGCGTAAATGGAGAGGATCTTGATCATTTGCCTCATGGGAATTTCACTCTATAGACTAAAATAGTAATTAAATAATTACTCTCATAAAAGTGGTTGCTTTTGAATGGTTTGTGTGGTCCACTTCAGAAAGACCTCTGGACAAGACAAAGTAATCTATCAAATATACGTCAGTCAGTAGGGACATTTTCGCTGTGTAATTCATTTATATTGTTGGTTTGTATTCAAATGATAGTTTGAACCCTCAGCAAAGTTTTAATTAAAATGAAAAATATATTATTTTCTACTTTGCTCTGGACTAAGATAGACTCCATAAGTGGCTCCAGGGTTGTTGTCAATATAGTAATAACCAGTATACAGCCCACATGCAACTAAATCTGTAAAAATGTCTGCTGTTCATCCCTTCTAAGACAATGTCCGTTTACTGTCATAGTAGCATCTGACTTCCATTCCAATTCAACACTAATAAATTATATTGTATGAACAAAGAGTTTATATAATCTGTAGCCACTTTATTTTGTTTTAGAGAATATTAAGCATACACCAACTTTCAGACAAGCACATTCCTGTAAATGTATGTGTTCAGAATGTAACAATAATCTGGTCTGTGTTTACGATTGAATTATCCAAATGTACTTGCTGTGTAAGGCAGTATTATCTTATTTGTCAATTTAGAGTTTAAAAAATTTTTTAAGCACATAAATGGGTGTATGATTGAGTAATACATTCAAGACAATGTAAACTCATTTATAGAATTTTTCTTAAGCTATAATAACATGACTGGAATTCTGGGCCAGTATAAAATGTTAATAATATAAAAAATGTATATAAAAGCAAGTGTATAAAGCATAAAATAAGTGTGTGTGTGTGCGTGTGTGCGTGTGCATACATATTTGTTTTCAGGGTGGACCTGGATCCCCATGTTAGAGATTGTGTCCGATGTTACACCCAGCCTTGGCTGGTGGTCAGCAGAAGGTAAGCACAGACTTCAGAATTATGTCAGAAGTTCTTCTGAAATCATGGCTTACCATTGAAACTGTTGTGTTTGACTCTTGTTCAGATGCCAAGGGGACGGCTGGAGTGCGTACGCAGAGAGGTCAGGTTTTCACAAGCAGCTACAGAGACAGGTGTTTGAATCAGACATCCAGCCTGAGAATCAGGAGGAACTGGTAAATACAGCCATGTCTGCTGTTGCATCAGCACTCAACAAATACTCATTAACAAATGCCACAATGTCTGGTCCAAACAATATTAAATAGGGAGACATGTGAAAACCTAAGACTTTACAAAACAGTTTAAGCATTATAAATATGAGAAATAGCGACAAACATTAAGTATTTCATTTGCTGGTTAGCATATTGTTTAAAAAAGAATTGTCTGCATTGTTCTCAGTTTTTATGTATGTTGCATACAGTAGACTTCATGCTTTAATAATGCATTTTTATGTACATATTTTAAGTATGTTTATCTGTAGAGGAGAATATCTCGCAAGTGAATAACCTATCGTCACTCTCCAATCAAAAATGTGCATCTTTAAAAATAGTTACTTTACAGGAGAAGGAAAACATTAATTTTGGAGCAGTTCTTTTGGTTTATTCATTATGAAACCTTTACACAATGTGAAGGACAGCTGTGTTCAAATGATGTTGTAAACTAAAGATCAACAAAAATGGAGATACAGGTTTTCTTTGGATAGTGACGGAATATTGCTTGTAACAAATTACAAAAAAAACTGAGTAAAGAAAAATCATGCATCTCTTCGCATATATAAAGTTTTTACAATTTTGTGTGATTGAGAACTGAACTAAAAAGAGAGAGAATCTTTGATTAATCTTTGAACATATACCATTACAGCAGTATATATTATCAATTATTGGAATGCGAAACTCCGTCCTATCTGTGAGGCCTGACTGTGTTACAAGGCCAGGTATAACCAGACATGTACACTTAGAGCTGGACAATAATTCATTATCAGTATATATTGTAATGTAAAATATTTCAATAACAATGATTCTTAAACACATTTTCAATATTCCAATATGCATTATTTGCAGCTTCTGTCACTGACTGATGGTCATTACTGTGTGCTGCCCTGTTCACTGCCCTCGTTTTTAAAGTTAGTTTAAAAATATGAATATTGACAAAGCTGAGAGGTTTATGTTGATGTTGATGTCATGTTTCTTGTTTGTTCTGGGCAGTTTTTCTGTGGCTTTTGTGTTGTTCATATCAATATCAGAATTATATCATATTGACTGAAATTTAATAATTAATATTGCAATATTCTGACCGTATCGCCCAGCTCTATTTACACTTACTGATATTTAATTTTATTCAAACTAAATATAGAAGAGACCATTATAACTTTAGTTCAGGCAAGAAAAGTAGAAATAGTGAACCAAGGAAGAGACTGGAAGAAGATTGGAAGAAGAAGAGGAAAAATTTCCCCCCAAAAGCCTGGCTCTGTCCCACCTGTCTCACTAGCCAAGGGCCAGCACAATGAAGCATGAATATTCATTCAGTCTCCCAGTCCTCCTGCTCCCATCTCAGCCTGCCAAGTCTTAATTACCCAAACCAAAGACGCTTGTTTCAAAGCATGTATTTTTCATGAACTTGGAGTCAGAGTCCACAGGAAAATCAGGCCCACTCATTGCCTTAAAAGACCTTGAGGAACCCCACATTCATTCTGGGGTTAATTAGCAATCCAGTGGGATAGCAGAAGACCCCATAGCTGGCTCAGGTCTAGGATCTTTTAACCAAGATTTGGAGGATTGGGTTAGTTTGTCCTAAACTAGACGTCCTACAGCTTATGAACCTTCATGCTATTCAATACGCAGGCCTCCGTCTCCATATGGTTCTCATGATCAGAGATTAACAGAAATCTCCCGTAATGTTTTAAAAATGCATCACCAGAAATTCTTATGGGCTTTTCCTGGAAGGAGGCATTTGTTGGACCCACTAGCGTAGCCATTCTTGATCACAGTGTAACTGAAAACCTGCCTTAAAAGTTCCTGAACCCTAAAGAAATTCATGCATTTGCCAATGCCATAATATGAATGACTAAGCATCATCATTGTTGTGGCTCCTTAGGTAAAATCTCCATCTCTGGCAGTTTTATGTGATGATGACAGCACACAGAGCACCATCACTGCCTCAGACTTTGACCTGCGGGGGCTGCAACCAGACCCTCGGCTGGACAGCTTCCTTCGCTTCAGCAACCCTGAGGACTTTGACCGCTTCAATCTGAATGCTAGACAAGGCAACCGCCAATCTGAACTCTTTGCTCTTTACCCACCTCCTGATGAAGTGAGTTCTGTCCCAGTACTCTCTATATCACCATAAGCCCTTTTAAAGGCTTCACAGTCTTTTAAACAGCACAGGCTTGTTTTTGTTTGTAATGGTACAATTAGTGTAAATTAACCTCAATGCAACTTAAAATATATATTTTCGATATAGTGTCGTTTCTAATTTTTTGTTTTTTAATTTTACATCTCAGTTGTATAATTGAGTGTTCATAGACAGGATGTTGACATTTAAAGACATTTATAGAGCAAGATTGCCCAGTTTCACATAAAAACTGTTCTTAATCTCTGTATGATTCTTGAATTGTTTTGCTATATGTCCATGCAGTCTTTCATAAAATGATGAAACCCCTCCCCATCTTTACTTTGAAAGACTCAGCCTGTCTGAGATGCTCTTTTTGAACACAATACTGACACTGAACTGTTGCCAATTAACCATTTGAAATGTTTTCTTTGCACTATTTTCAATTAAGTATAGAGTTTAAATGATCTGGACCATTATTGCATTGTTTTTATGTGCATTTTACACAGGGTCCCAACTTTTTGGAAATGGGATTTGTATAAGAAAGAGTTCATTTCTTTTACCAGAATTATTTAGTTGTTAATATATATTATTTCATTCACTGTGAAAAGATGTAAACACTTTTAATGCATTACTTTTTTCTGTGCTTTTTTAGTGTAGAATGACAGTTTATTTTTCTTTCAATCGGCAGGAGGACATAGTGGAAATCCGTCCCATTCCCGAAAGTCCTAAGGAGCACATGGGCCACAGGATACTAGTGCGATGCCAAAGCTTCAAGTAATCCCCTTCTTCTCCATAATTTGAGTTTCAGATTCCAAGCATTTAAACTGGGCTGAGGTACTGGGCCAGTAAACTTCAAATCATGGCCTTTTTTTTTTTTTTTTACCTCAAGTAAAGGACACAAACATTACTTACTTCATGGATCTCTCATCTGCCACATCCATTGCTTAAATTTAACCTTTTATTTAAATCTTATAATACATCAGAGATATTTTTATTCTGATTTTAGTATTGCAGTTTCTAACTCTGCAGAAATTTAGGAAACAACATATTTGTAGAATTTGGAATATTATGCATGCATTCTGTTTTTTTACTTCTATGTTCCATCTGTCTCTCTGTCATGCATACCAAAAAACTCTAAATCTTTTGCAAAAGTTAATGTTCACAATGTTCCTACAGTGGTGATGGATTACTAAGATTAATTTTAATATAAGACTGTGCTTTTATCCTATGCAGGTTTGAGATTGAAATTGAGCCCATGTTTCTCTCCATGGCTTTGTATGACCTGAAGGAAAAGAAGAAGGTCAGTACCCATTATGTGCCAGAGGGACAAAAAGCTTTCTGTTTGTAAAGCCTCATAAAAAAAAAACTATTGATCCGTAGCACTATCAGAAGATCACTGGCTTTTGTGGAATAGTAGATGTGTTGCTCTCTGTGTGAGTTCTTTAGCTGTGATTAGGACATCGTGACCTCAGCATTTTCTGCAAATCAGTGACCTTCTTCTGACACATCTGTATTAAAGTGTAGGGGGAAGGGGACATAAACTGATTTTGGTTTGCGCGGCCATGCTGCTTATTAAGAGTAAAAATTGTTTTACAAATCTACTCTTTGTGAATGTGAAACTTCAAAAAATCTCAAATTACTACATTTTTGGTATTGCCAGCAATAATTATGACATTATTCTTGGTCTGTACACAAGCATCACAGCTTGATATTGTTTTCAGGGAGCCCTACTTTCTCTCCCCGACATGTGCATCATTGGCAAGATATTGAATTTATAAGTTGCAAAACTCCAGTTGTCTTTCTTCAGATTTATTGTGATCAGTCAGATTTAGCCTTTGGAAATGTCTTTGGGGAGGCACAACAGTGCAATCTCAGGCAGTTCTTACCAGTCACGCTTTGGCTTGGCAAATATGTTTGTCCGCAACTAATAAGTAGACAGCATATGTCATATTAGACAGAAATCTCTTAAAGTGCAGCATTAATCCTCCCAGGCTGAGAGTGAAGAAGGTTAATGCCCGGTTTTGACAGGAATGCTGATGAAGTACTAAATCTGGACCTTTATTAATCGGACTGTGTGCTTGAACATTTGGGAGGAGACAAAGACCTCGTTTTATGATTTATGGAAAACCATTACAAATAGAAATCCTAAGCATAAGCATCTATTAAAATTCCTCTGATGTTTGAATGGCATTTGAATTGCTTGAAGAATGCCTATGATGATTTACACTGGCAAGACTCACATTTCACATCGTGAGGAAGCTGAGCTGAATTTGGATCTGATAAAAACCATGCACTTCTTATTAGAGATCTGCAGTATTTTTAGAAAGCTATATGGGGGAATATGCATACGGATTGTTTTATTCTTTGGATTATTATTATTTTTTTTTTAATGAAGTAATGTCCATTGCATTTTGGCATGGTGAGATTTTAAAGTGAATGCCACAGGACAGTTAGACCATTATTGGCAGTTTCACTGAGGCAATACAGATACAGCTTTTCAAACTACTGCGGATTGCGGTGAAGGTTGTGTTACAAATGGGTCCTGGATATTTAATGAATTAAGCAGGGTGTGTGGTTTTTAGAAGGTTTTAGACATGAGTCACAATTTTAGTGTCTGAAAGTATACATTTTAAGGCATATTTTAAAGCAAAGATACAAGCAAATATACAATTCATAGTCTGTTCTGTCTTGGACTTACAGCTACAGATAGTGTTGTCATCACCAGACATTAAACTCTCAATCTCATGATAACATTAAGAAAATATGCTAAGCTTAAAAACCAAAATTCTCCATATCTGAAAAGGTCCAAGTAAGCTTACCAAAAAATAAATACCTAATATTATATTTGATCTGATCAAGCTTTCCAATATAATTTATAAATATAGGATTGAATACAATATAAGTATTGAATAAATTATATTCTTGTTTATATATTTTGGTTTGTAGTTAACACTGTATATATTATTAATTTAAATAACAGCAAGTATTTCAATGAAAACTGTTAGAACACTAGAGTAAAAGAAAATGATGTTGAAATGATAATGTGAAAATATTCTCTCAGATTTCAGAGAACTTCCACTGTGATCTGAACTCCGATCAAATGAAGAGCTTCCTGCGTTCTCATACTCCTCACATTGACATCTCCACACAGGCCAAGGCAGCCATTTTCTCCATCTCTTACCCCTCTCCAGACATTTACCTGGTCATTAAGGTAAATCCACTGTTTCTGTACCTTCAGTGGCACTGGTAAATGATGCATAAAAGATAGGTTATTTGTTCGTTTGTTTGTTTGGTTAAAATAACATATTCCTCATTCTCTCAAATGTGACCAATCCTCCAAGACTTGTCTGATGTTTGATCACTAGCTTTGCACTGGAGCTACGAGGCTAATGTAGCTAATAGCTGTGAATATTTTGAAAGCTAACAAATAATATAATTTTATTCACCACGTTTAACATTGTGCAAACTGCATGCTCAAATTACTTGCTTTCTTCAGACACTGATGTGAGGTTGTAAGTATCATCATTATGTTGTGGCTACAGCCTACATTTAAATCACAGCCCTGCTGACGTTCAGTAGAACAGCATGACCTTGAGTGTGACACTGCTTTTATATAGTAGCAGTACAGTACAGCTAAATTCCACCTTTTTGAACAATTTCACTATGAACAGGAGAATATGAAAGGAATAAATGGCATGTGCACTTTTTTGTGTCAGACATTATGACAGAATTGTCAAAAAAGTAATTTCCCAAAGAGATTCGCTCTTTGACAAGCTATTCTTTTTTTTTAACTTCGGTCTGTAAAAGAATCTTTGGTCAGATTTCTGCTTCTACTGCAGTTTTTAAAGTGTTATGCAAACATGGCTTGTAATTTATTTGGCTGCCAACACCAATGCAACTGGATTGGGACTGTACTGTTGCCAACACTAACATTTTCCTGCACATTAGCTTGTTATTTGTGTAGGTATAGGTTACTGCAGGTCAGCTGCTTTATACCATGTTCATATATCTGAATAACAATTTAAGAAGCCAAAGCCCAAGGTAGCTGCTGAAGTTGTAGATCGGGGAGGAATATTATACTCCTTTCTTAAAAGTTTACAGGGGTCAAAATACCACAAGGTTCAAACAACACAACTTCTTGAATGACAGGTCTCAGTGCCTATTGAGAATGAGCCTCTATTTACCGTACTTACATGAGTAGAATCGCTGGTCTTTAGTTCTTTTCACTTTGGTCTCTTTCTTCTCTGTTATCATTTTAGCTTGCTCTGTGTGTGCAATGCAGAACAAAATCAGAACAACTAATTTTATCCCATGTTTTCAGACATCAAGTACGTAATGGCGATGATGATGATGATGAGGATAATGGTATGTGTGTATGTGTGTGTTAGATTGAAAAAGTCCTGCAGCAGGGGGAAACTGGAGATTGCGCCGAGCCATACATGACGTTGAAGGAGAGTGACAATACGAAGGTGATGAAACTGTAAACAGGCAGATCAAACTAACCCAGGGCACATATTTTTCGTCTTGAAACTCTTCACACGTATCCTCTGCTCTCCTGTAGAATAAAGAGAAGGTGGAGAAGCTGAGGAACCAGGCTGAGGCCTTCTGTCAAAGACTTGGTCAGTACCGAATGCCATTTGCCTTTGCCATGGTGAACATCGCTAGCATTGTCAGTTCAGCCACACTGGAGCGAGAGACCACTGACTCAGACAGCATCAATGGTGGGTGGACAGAGGTCTTTGTCACTGTATATCACAATTGTTTAAGATTTCTAGCTGCTCTTTACATTATGAATGACGAAGGAAGCTATTCAAATGTTCCAGAAGTGCTTGGGAAATAATCTTTGTACTTGATTTTTTGTCAGATAGTAGCAGTTTGCTTCTATTGATTGGGTGCTTCAGTAAGTAATAGCAGATTATTGACAGGGTGTGATGAGTGGAAAGGCAGAACTTTCTGTATAAATGTTTTATAAGCAGCAGTATACATAGAATTGAAGATATTTCTTAGTTTGTTACCGAAAGATTTAAATGAGTATTTTATAGAATGTTCCATGCAGTGTTCCTAGTGTGTTAAAACTGTTCAATTGTCTAGGCTACCTCCCACTGTGAGTTTTTTACATTCTTTAAAACCCTCTGCAGTCACCTAGAGTGTAAAATATATTAATAATAAGACAGGAGTGAATTCTCTGACTTATAAACCTCAGTAACAGAAAAGCACTTAAACGGTCTGATTACTGTCAAGATTTGCAGATGAGAATGTAACTAAAAACAAGTTGTACCAGTTAACCTACGTGAAATAGTAGGTTACATTTTACCCTGCATTAGTTTGGGCATTGCTCTCGCGTTTAGCTAGTTATGCAGCGTGCTGTGTGAGTGACTCATTTGATTTCTTCATAAGGTACTGCATGTATAAAGTGCCTGTGTGAATATGTTAAATATAGTATGTCTTTGAAGGCCGGAGCAGTTTGGAGAAGAAGGCTTACCTGCCCCGGCGCAACTCTGAGCGGTTCAGTGTCATGGAGGACCAGTTCAACCTGTCAGCCACCAAACCCTCCACCATTACTATCACAACATTCTTCAAACAGGTTAGTTTTGAGATGTTAGTAGAGATGTTTTTGATTAGGGGAAAAAAATCTTAATGAGGTCAGGTGTCAGCTGTTGAATACTGTTTTAGTTATTAATTATGGATCACCCAAACAGCTCACTCCTAGATCCTCTGCATCACAGCCCATTTCATTTATACCCCTCTAGTCCACAGTTTTCATTGAACATGATGACCTTAAGCATGCTGTTTTACTGGGAACAAAGGATCCACATTAAAGTAGCTATTTAGAGTCTTAATTTAAAAAGTTTAATGTAGTAGTTCATTTTAAAAAATCATTATGATGGGCTTTGCATCCACATGTTTTGAACACTTATGATTGCACATAGCACAATGTGTGATTTATTAAGAGCTGAGAAATGTTAGAAGTGTATAATGAGAGTGATATAAGTTGGTCTTACTGCATGTGCTTTCAGGAAGGGGAACGTCTAAGTGATGAAGACTTATTCAAGTTCTTGGCAGACAACAAGAGAACTTCCAACATCCAGCGACGGAGCAAGACTGTATCAGGTGATGCCTTTATCCTTTTTTTATAACATTTATACACACACACATATATGTATATAAATTAACACCTACCTTTTATCAGCTCCACTGACCACACAGGGGCACTTTGTAGTTTACAGGCTGTAGTTGGTTTGTTTCTGTGCATACTTTCTTATCACCATTTCACCTTGCACTTCAATGGTCAAGACATTCACAGGACCACCACAGAGCAGGTATGATCTGGGTGGTAGATCATTCTCAGCGGCTGCAGTGACACTGACATATGTTGTGCTGGTATGAGTGGATCAGACACAGCACTCATGATATCTATCTGTCTGGCTGGCTATCTACTTTTACTATTGACTATCTGCTGTTAAGAAAGACGTGTTTAAAGCCAGACATAAGGCCAAAGACACAAGACTGGAGGATGTCATTCATGCTTTGAATTTTTCTGAATGTGTGTGTTTCTGTGTGTCAGGTTCTCTAAAGCTGGAGATCACCCCTTCTCCTGAGACACTGATGACATGTCTGTCTCCTGAGCTCATTCCCATAAAACCAGCATCAGAGAAAAGCACCAGGCTAATAAAGGAGGTGCTGGAGTTTCCATCCAGTGATGTTTACGTCCCTCACAGTATTTACCGGTCAGTTTACACATATATTTACCTCAAATATGATGTTTTTTAGGGGTGACCCATACATTCACTACACAGACAAACAGAGAATCGGAGAAAAATCTCTGTATCTGGTCATTAACCTTGGCTCTAAGAAAAAAAAAAATAAAGGCCTGCGTTGTGGAAAGAACTGTTGGTTATTTGAGGACTTGTTTATTTGTGAGTGTGAAGCGCCATCTAGTGTTGAAAATTTCAGTTACAGTGCTAACCCACGTTTCCGGTACCGTGAATTTGTTCCCTGCTTTAGATTTTCTCCTTCGTTTTTTAAGGTTATTTACAAATTAAGTCATATTTTAATAGGCCTGTGTATGTTTTGCATATAATGTGGAATTATTACACCATTTGTATTACATTAGTTATTACTGTATTATCCTTAATTAGTAGATGTAAATAAGAAAAAGTATTCTGCTTTTATTTACATATTTGACCCAATTAAGTGCAAAGTCATGTTACAGTTATGGGTTTTTATTACATATTCAGAAATTTTAATAGTTAATAATGTATCACAGCTTCGTGGTAATTCAAGTGCAGTATCCAGTGAGGTTTTACTCATCCATTTTGCTGATGGTTTGTGTAAGGTTTGAATATAAAAACATCAAAGTGTGATGATGTAATGTGGGTCAGGCCGAGCCAGAATTCTGTTGGGCTCAAGTGAGATTTGTGCTCATATTTTAGGAAATATGATATAAAAAATAAAGAATCCTATTATTTTACACTCCATACTGTTATTGATAAGTCAAGGTCAATTATTGCTCCTATTATCCTTTGTGTTTACTAACACAAGGTTTTTCAAATGAATTTCAACAGGCATATAAACATAAAATGAACATGTACACAAACTCCTCCTTGTGCAAGGTTTATGTTATTCTGCAATCCAGACTATCTAGTTAGCCCCGCAGCAGCAGCAACTCTAATTTTAAGGATGAAATCCATTTCTTATTTGTACCCCTACCCCTTGTTCCACATTAAATTTTGCAGTAAACTTATGTGCTTGAATGTAATTGACTCACCATTTAAAGTGGAACTGGAAGTTAACTAGCTAGCTACCAAGACATCAGAGTACTACTAATTATGCTTTATGTTTGTTATGAACAAAAGGGTCATTCAACCCCAACATTCAGCTCAGATAATACGATTGTTGTCATACTTTCAAAGGAGAATATACTGACATTTGTGGGTTTATTCCCAGTAAGGGCTAAGGCCCGTGCCCCTCAGCAAAATGGAGGGTTATGGTGGTTAAGCGGTAGAGGCAAGGGGTGAAATGGGATTCACCATAATCATGAATATTGTTTATAGTGTAGTAAATGTTCAGAGCTGGTGGTGCCTGGCTCATGATAAAAATCAATTGACAAAATGTGGGTCGCTTGGAAAAAAGAACTTTGAAAAGCATTGCACTAACGTGTACTCTGTCACTGTTTGTTTTGCAGAAACCTGTTATATGTGTATCCTCAGAGACTGATCACTGGTAATCGCTTGACATCCGCCAGGAATATTACTGTAAAGATCCAATTTATGAGCGGAGAGGACACCAGCTGTGCACTGCCTGTGAGCGCACACACTCTCACGTTTATTGTTGTGAAAGTTCTGGTTGTACTTTGTTGTATTTCTAAAGTAAAAATATTTGACAAATTACCAATTGAACAAATGGGGAAAAGTAAAACATACATTGGAAGTTTACTCCATCTCATCCAACCTTTTCCATTTTCTTCATTAAGGTCATATTCGGGAAATCAGGTGGTCCCGAGTTTGTATCAGAAATCTACACACCTGTCACATACCACAACAGGTGAGACTACTTTTCTAAACTTCTGTCGACCTTATCATCAGGAGGTTTATCCCAGCCAGGGCTTAAGCCTAGTCCTGGGCTACACAGCATACTGAATTGCGATTTTCCGTTAGTGAGGAAGATGTAGTCCAGGACTAGACTTAATCCCTGCCTGGGAAACAACCACTATAAATTTGATCCTCAGTGATGCCTCAGATATTTGTGTCTGGGGTTCATAGAGAGTTTAATTCCCTTCGCTGTTTTGGCGTTTGTAAGGTATTTCTCACTCTTCCCCATCACTAGGCATAATGTTAGTCATCGCTGGCATCTGTTAGCTAACATAACAGTTTTTGGCAATAAGTGTTCTCCTCCATGAATGGTGAGCTGCAATGAATGGTGCCTTAGTGATAGTTTGAAAAGATGCAGTCACTGGTTTTACATGTCTCTGAGGAAGCATGTGTTTGCCCTCACTTGAGAGCATCATGTGATTGAGCGAGTCCTCGCTAATGGCTGGAATTAGCAGTGAGTAAAATTTGAAAGTTTCTCATTTATACACTCTCCTAGGTTTCAGATGTTTAAACATGTGATGTCCTATCTTTTGTAAGCCGATAGAGTGATGTATAAAATGTGTATTTTTATTAGTATTTGTACTGTACAATAACACTCTGGTAATTGTGGGGTACAGGTCTCCAGATTTCTATGAGGAGGTGAAGATCCAGCTGCCAGCAAAACTCACTGAGAAACATCACCTGCTTTTCTCCTTCTACCACATCAGCTGCCAGCAGAAGCAGAACCAGAGCGGTAGTGTGGAAGCCCTCATTGGATACTCTGTGAGTCAGTCAAAAAATGAACAAATGAGGGTTCAAAAAAAGGTCAAAAAATACCAAAAAGCTGAAGCTGTTACCAATAAATTAAAATAAGTAAACAAGAACACAACATTATATAAACAGTACTTTTGGGCAGAGTACTGTATATGGGGATACTGATATTTATGGTATGATTGCATAGCACACATAGAGGTTTGTGCTGGTTTATCATGCAAGTATATATATACATATCGTTCAGTGACTGTGTAACATAAATCTGATTAATAAGTAATTTCTGCTTGTTGGTAATTGTCTAAAATCTTTTTATCATGTTGTTATTTTGTGATTGTGATGTATTCCTAAGTGTGGGAAAGACACCATATAAATGAAAGTGTTGATAAAAGTATGGTGATATGTTTTGCAGTGGTTACCCATCCAGAACACTGAGAGGCTTCAGATGGGTCAGCATTGCCTGCCCATTGCTCTAGAGCGGCTTCCCATCAACTATTCAATGCATTCTGCTGAGGTACAGTACTCAAATCTACTGCTGGCACCAGATCTGTAGAATGAGCTCTGTTCTCACCTTACATCCCTGTAATGCACAACAAACCCCAGTTCCAAAGCAGTACGTCAAATATCCGTAGAAATTAAACATCATGAACACTTTATGCCCTAGTCATCAAACTGTTTAATTACATCAGTTTGTTATATAAGCTCAAGAAAACATGTTCGTTTAATTTCTGTGTGACAGTTTTCTCTAAAAAAGAAAGACATGGGCTAGGCATGTGCTAGTTTTTAACATGATAAATTTGTGTATATATATATATATATATATATATATATTATTTATTTATTTATTTATTTTTTACACAAGATTATTGGTTTTATTGTTTCTTCAGCACTTACTAAGCTGTTTAGTGCTTCGGTGTGTAGACTGTATACACGTAGGATTTAAAACTTTTTAACACTGTTTACGTAATACACTATTAAACAGGAGCGCTAATATATTTGTGCAGAAATTACCCACTCAGGTGCCCCCAGTGAAGTGGATGGAGAATCATAAGGGTGTGTTCAGTCTGGAGATTCAGGCTGTGTCTTCTGTTCATATACAGGTGGATAAAACATGCATGCATACACACACACACACACACACACACACACACACTCACACAATTATCTGAAACAAGTGAACAGAAATATTTTCACCCACTGAAACCCATTCTGCCCTGTGATGGACTGGCACCTCATCCAGTGAACAACCATGAACAAGATAAACATTTAAAGACAATGAATGATTGAAAATAAAAGCATTCCATTTAAAATTATGAAAGCTACTTTTCCTTCTCTAATAAATTGCTGTTTTGGAGATCTCAAGTTTTAATAAACTAAACGAGTGATAATTTACTGGATAACTCTTAAAACATAAAGTAAATATATAAAAATGCTCTGTGACAGGACACTCATCTGGAGAGGTTCTTCACTCTGTGTCATGCTCTGGAAGGGAAGCCCACCTTCCCAATCCGTGTTCGTGATGAGAAACTTACTGAGAACAAACTGGAGCACGAACTAAAGCTCAGCATCATCTCCCTGTCCTCCTCTGCTTTGGAGCCGCTGGTTCTCTTTCTGCACCTGGTGCTGGACAAGCTGTTTTGCCTCATCATGCAGCCCATGGTCATCGCTGGACAGGCTGGTGAGCTGCAGCATGCTTGTAGTGAAGAATTACAAATTGTGAACATGGCTTATTTATATTTAATATTTTACATGCCCTCCGATGCACCCTGTTAAGTGTACAGTTATTAAGTAACAACTCTAAGGTGGTTTGACTGGAGAAGTGGTGACCAATGTATAGCTTTATTCAGATTTCACTTTACTCCTGTTTTGTATCTGCCTGATTCATTCTGTCTCATCATAGTTATTTTTTTTCCAGCAAATTTGGCCCAAATAGCCTTTGAGTCTGTGGTGTCCGTTGTCAACAGCCTTCACAACAGTCAAGAGCTAGCCAAGGACCACCAGGGCAGGAACTGTCTCCTAGCAACCTACCTCTACTATGTGTTCCGGTTGCCAGATACTCCCCTTGAAGTTCTCAACACAGGTGCGACCATGAACTCACCTTGGATTAGTACTGATGCAACACTCCAGCATCAAGGGGCAATCCTTGTTTATTTGTGTACTCACTCACAGCTGTTTTATGATCAGAAAGCAAATACAAGACTGTGTTTTATATAAAGATGTAGTGCAGCTGAAAATCTCATTTGCACAAAATTTTCATACTTAAGTAGAGGGACATTTGGCACTAGAAATATATTTATTTAAGAAATAAGGCTAGGTTTAATTAAATAGGTTTAATTTAGGCACCTTTAATTAACACTGAGCAGGTGACATGCTCTGCTGAAGCCAAGTCATGTCGAGTTTCTTTATTAACCACATTATGAAGCTATTTATTTATAAAGGGACTAAAATCTAGTTAGAAAATATCTTAGTATGCCCCTACACATTTGTGATTTCATGATGAACCTAAGTCATTCATTTTTTCGTTCATTCATTGTCTGAAACCACTTATCCAATTCAGGGTCCGGAGCCTACCTGGAATACACCCTGGAGGGGGCATCAGTCCTTCACAAGGCGACACACACACTCACGCATTCACTCACACACTCACACCTACGGACACTTTTAAGTCACCAATCCACCTATAAACGTGTGTGGTTTTTTTTCCTCATTCAAGTAGCATAAAAAGCTGGAAACAACTCTTCTCTGTCTGATTGGGATTGTGTTGGCATTTCAGACTAGACACAGATTGACACTTGGCTTAACAATGTTGGATTATTAGAGATAATTTTTAAAGCTTGTAATTTGCAACATTATGATGAATTATGAATGTAAACTTGTATTTAGACCAAGTTGTGAGCCACTGCAGACCCTTATGTGGCCATACAACTGCAGAATAAAAAAAAATACTTGAATAACTCCAACTCTGTTTATAGCTCTGTGGAAATGTGTGGTGTTTTTAGGCACAGGGCCACTGTGTCAGGAGAGTCGGTACAGCACCATGGGTCGAGCAACAGCCACAGCAGTGGGCTCCATGCTCCTCCAGTCCCGCATTCGCTCCAGCAGCAATCCTGATATTCCTGCTCCACAAAGTGCTGAGGACACTGAGGTCAAGAACATTCTGGCTGGGAAGGTACTCAAACACTCATACATTCACAGATACTGAAATGTACACTGAAACACTGATTTTATATAACGTTGCTGTCATAATCTTAATTTATTTCACACTAGCTACTAATTGGTAGAATATTTCATGTAGAAATTGTTCAAATAACTTTATTTTTAATTAATCATATATAGTTTTACTAAAAACCAATCACAATTTCAAAGGCATTTTACATATTAAGCCATTAATCAGACTCATTTGTTCAATGTCGAATACTTAATTAAACCCCACCCTGCCTGGTAAAGGGCAGCGGTGTTATCCACTAACATATTAATATACTAATATCCACTGCCATGACAACCGTCGTTAGCACAGTGTTGTTACAGTGGTTTATATATACCCACTTGATTAACACTTATAATTTCCCATTTACGTATTTCCTTTCACAGGGCTTGAATCATCCTGGGAGCAGAATGTCCACTATCTTTGATGTTACCAACCACTCTCAGAGCTTCTCCACAAGCACTCGGCCTTCAAACAGAAAGGTAATAGATTTTAACTAGCCAGAATTTTTATAGGTCTGACTTTATATTAAATGTCTTTGATAACTATGTAATTACACATTAGCAGTGCATTTAACAGCTGTGTAACTACTGCTGATATATCCATTTATACTATAGTACAAGTTCTGTAAGGTCTCATATAAAGTAACTTCAGGTTTTACTCATTTAATTACAAGTAATTACATTGTAAAATCTCAAGATACATATTTAATATTATTTTATAAGTAAAAACTTTGGTAAATATATGCATTTACAGAAGCTCTATTACTGTAAGCTGTATAACTTATCACAAGATACTTCCATTCCCACAAATTCACTTCCATTGCTCTGCAGCCCAATGGAGAAGGGGGATGTATACCCTTTTAGACAACACGTTGCACTGAGCATTGTGACCTTAAGCGCATGTTTAGCTGCTCCAGAGCATCTCAGTTCATTTTCCAATTTTATATAATACAAAATTAAGATCCACGTAATTTAACATTTGACTCCAAAGTGACTGCACCTTATAGTAGATGAATGCAATGTTTGTAAAAAGCTCTTTTATGTTCACAAAACTTCTGAAGGTAATTTTTTCTTGTTACAATTTGTTACAATGTCACGTTTTACCAAGACTTTCAGAGGAGTGTAAGTCTGTAAATCTGTTGCAGCAATTTCATGAAGAGCTGGCTCTCCAGATGGTGGTCAGCACAGGTGTCTGCAGAGAGAACGTCTATAAATACTGCTGGTTCTTCTTCGAGCTCCTGGTGAGAGCACATTGGGGTTGATTGGGTTGAGGGATTTAATGATTGGATTCATGGATCTGCATGAGGACACTCAACACACCACAATTATGCATGAGACACCAGATTTAGTTGAAGATCTTATTGTTCTTTATGTGCTGAGAGAATTTGCAATGATAATCTTAAACTGTCGTTTTTGGTTTCAGTAGAAATTTTATACATTTTGTTGTTATATACAGTATATAATGATAGTTACATTTTAGCTACATTTTTGTCAGCAAGAGTTAATTAACTGTGTGGGTGTGTGTGTGTGATCCAGGTGAAGAGCATGGCTCAACATGTTGCTCAGATCGACAAACAGATAGTGCCCCGCAAGAACCGTTTTTCTGACCGCTTCAAAGATGACATTACCACTATTGTTAATGTGGTGACAGCGGAGATTGGAACTATACTGGTCAAACAACAGAAGGTTAGAAACTTTATGTTATTATTCCTGTAATTCTAAATTTATAGGAGGAGAGGAAGAGTTTTAATAATGATAAGTATTATTATATGTTAATATTTTAACATATGTTAATGTAACATCTCACAGGAATGTGATTTTCATCATGTCAAGTCAAGTAAAGTGAGGGTTTATTGTCATTTCTGCTTAAGTACACAGTGAAATTAAGCAACATTCCTCCAGGACCATGGTGCAACACAACACAAAGGCAAATTAAACAGTACATTTAGCATGAAAGACATAAAAAACTGTGGTGTTGCCATAACAAACAAACTGCCCATGGATTCATGGATTTGAAACGAAGCAGTGGCAGTGTGTCTATATATATATATATAAAGCAATAGTGTTGATGTTTTTGAAGAATTAAAAATGTGTATATTCTGATGTGTATGACAGGAGCTGGATCAGGCAGAGAAGGTGAACATCAGTCTGGCTTTCTTTGTTTATGATCTGATGTCGCTCATGGACAGAGGCTTTGTGTTCAATCTTGTGAAGAATTACTGTAACCAGGTAAGAGCTGTCAATAGCAGTTTATTGTGACAATGCACTGTAGACATTTAGTAGAAGAATGTGTAGTCTTTAACCTATGTACATTTTAGGGCACCCCCTGTTTAAACTGCATGTTTATTTGATGATAACTACACATCCTCTACACAGTAAATTCACCAGTGTTAAATCAACACTATTAGTGTTAAATTAACACTGTTAGTGTAATAATTCAACATTCTCAGTGTTAAGTTAACACTAATAGTGTTGATTTAACACTGGTGAATTTACTGTGTACAGAAAACACAGTCCGGCATATTTAAATTAAAAACATTGATGTCAATGATAATAATATCTGTTTAATATTTAATAATATCTTTTTAACTGTCCAGCTGTTTAGATATTCAAAATACATTTCTTCCAGTTTTAGCCTTGGTTTTATAGTTGTTTTTTTTTGTGCAAAATGTAATACACATTAATAAAATTGGATTCAAATGTACATATTTAAGATTGTTTTCTGTAAAGTATGTACTAACTTATTTTCAATTACAGAGTCAATGATTCATGACACTTGAGCAGGGCTATTTAAACTTTTGAACCTGTCAGACAAATAAATATTGATTAGCATCGTTCTAACTTTCCCCAGCCTCAAAGTTGTGACTCAAGCTATCCTTAACCTTAGCCCAAAACCTGAACTTTCTGTGTGGTGTTATTTTGCAGATGTCAGCTAAGAGTGTCTCTATGTCCACTCTGATCAGCATGAGGCTGGAGTTCCTGCGAATTCTCTGCAGTCACGAGCACTACCTGAACCTCAGCTTGTACTTCAGTAACCCCGCCTCAAACCCTGCCTCCCCCTGCCCCTCTATCACCTCACAGGTCAGTACACGCTGTCCATGGACAAGATATTCTCACATGGTTTTTACTCCCTACCTAAAATATCAGTTTAACAGCGGGCTTTGAGACTTTTGGGGATTTTTCCTTTGCTGCTTTTATTATGTAGTATACAGTATTTCACACTGTAAACATTTATCACTTTATCTCTCTCATCCTGGTTCTCTTTCTATCTCTTGCTCTGTCTGTCTGTCTCCATCTCTCTGTTTCTCATAGCCTTAGCTGTGTTAGACTCAAGCATAATAAGTCATTAATCATACACAACGAACCTTAATACAATAAGGAATAAAAAAATATAAAAATGCAGCATTGCCAAAATCATTGCTACTGCCTCCAAGTGAAGGGCCATTTGCTTCCTTTCCATTAATGCAGATCTAATTTTGAAAGCAATTCTAAAGCCAAAATGGAGCATGCTCATTCCAACCTCTAGTGGTTAGAAATGTGGAAAATGCAGTCATTATGAAAGAGGCGTCTTGAAACAAGTCTAGGCCGCTCTCTCAGTGTTAAACATTATTACGTTCATTTTTTGCCGAGCTTGGGTGGGGAGGATTAAAGCGAATCAAATTCAGAAAAAGTAGCAGACAAAGTTCTCGGAGCCTCAGTGTCTTGTTGTTTTTGTCCTTGCTCTGTGCTGAGAATGAAGTTAAAAGCTTTATAATATTTTCTGATGTGAGAGAGAGTGCATTAGATTTAATAAGGAGGGTCTTCTCATAATTGCTGCCTTTTTTTCTTCCTTTACAAAGGACATTTACCAAAGTGCTGCTCTCTGCTCATTTACATTAAAACCTTGTGAAAAGTCTTACTCTTTTTTGCCATATTTAGCCAGTACTTTGAAGCTTTAGATGCAATGTTTCAGATTGTGATATTGTTTTATTTATTTATTTATTTGTGTTTGTGTGTGTTTTCAGAACTCAAGCTCATGTAGTTTGCAGGATCAGAAGATCTTGGCCATGTTTGATCTGTCTCAGGAGTTTAAGCAGCAGCACTATCTGACCGGTCTACTGCTGACTGAGCTCAGTGCAGCACTGGACATGGAGTCAGAAGGGTTAGTCCAGCACACTTAACACAGAGGGACTAGACAATACCAAGAATACCTTACAAATGCTCTATAATTCATTCATTCATTGTCTACGTAACCATTCATCCAGTTCAGGGTCACGGTGGGTCCAGAGCCTACCCGGAATGACTGGGCGTAAGGCGGGAAACCACCCTTAAGGGGGCGCCAGTTTTTCCTTCACAGGGCTACACTCTCACATTCACTCACACACTCACACCTATGGACACGTTTGAGTCGCCAGTCGGACCATGGGAGGAAACCGGAGCACCCGGAGGAAACCCACGCAGACACAAAAACTCTTCACAGAGTCACCCAGAGCGGTGCCTGAACCCAAAAACTCGAGGTCCCTGGAGCTATGTGACATCAACACTCCCTGTTGCGCCACCGCGCCATGTGCTCTATTATGAGTCATTAATAATTGAAAGCCCTTATTAAAATTTATTATCAAAATAATTAACATAATAATGCAGATAAGCCACAAAAGAGTAGTGCTGATTTACTCTTTTATTTAATAACATAATTCCCCAAACGTGTTGTTGTATTTGTTATTATTTTATATGTGTATTTATTTATTAATTATGTGTCTAAGACTATTGTTAGTCTAATAAAGCAAATCTGCACTACACTATGAATATGTTCTGAATGAATGTGTACAACATGGTGTTTCTTTTGTGATAGAAAACACAAAAAAGCACAAGAAAGCTTCTGGGTTATATGCTTATTTGCTAACTACTCTGGGGGAAGATTTTTTTTAATGCAAAAAAGACCTAGTTGAGCTCCACTGATTGTATTCGCATTTAATACTGAATTTTTTTTTCTAATTTTGTGTGTGTGTGCAGGGGTAAAGTGCAGCGCAAAGCCATTAATGCCACATACAGTTTGCTGTGTGCTCATGATCTGGATGCTCGGTGCACAAGGTCAGAGGTCAGGACAAAAATTGCTGCCCTCTACCTCCCCCTGGTGGGCATCATTATTGACTCCATCAACTACCTTGACTTCACAGGTGCCCCCCCCCCCCTCTCTGTTTTTCTCTCTCACTCACACACACACACATACACACATAAACACAAACATGTACTTCTTACTGTCATTCACACAGTCTTTGAATTTGTGTATGTGTGCCTCTGCAGTTTCAGAGTCTCGTGGTGGCAAGGGCAAATCCAATGGTCCAGAGGAGGACTTTGAGAATGTCACTCCCATCAACCAGTCTGTTGCTATGGCGATCGCAGGAAACCCCTTCAACACCTTGGCGAGAAATGCACTGGTGTCTATGGCGTCAGTGGTGAGGTTTCACTTCTCTGTGCAAGAAATGACACTTTCTTTTCACTTGTGTCATGTCCAGTGCCTGTCACAAGTTTGGGCACACCTGTTTATGTTCTTGTTTCTCTTCACTTCACTGTATCACAAGAATTTTGGCCTGAGGTATTAGAAAACTACAACAACAACAACAAAACTTAATTTGCAAAATTTGTATTTATTTGTTGAGTTTAACATATCGAGGAGATATTTGACAGGACAGTTGGATAGGCTGTATTTTAAGTGTTATTTTCTTGATGATGCCTTTGCTTAAAACCATATGTAGAATTACTTCATCCCCGATGGCTCCCCATTAAATTGCTCCATTTTGAAGAATTTTAGCTTGTTTTGTTTTTTTATTTGTTTTTGTTTTCATGACTTTTGATCACTGCTTCATAGTTTTGCTCAATTTGCACATGACTCTGTTGCATTTGATGGGTTACTGTTGGTCTGAGGTATGGTTTGAGTATTCAGTAATATCCCTGTGTCTATATCTCACAGTCAGGTAAAGTGGGCAGCACACTGACGGCAGAGACAAGCCGTAATCTGCTGGTGTGTTTCCTGTGGATCATGAAGAACGCAGATCAGAGTCTGATCCAGCGATGGGTGGTGGACATGCCCCCCTCTCAGCTTAGCCGCCTCCTTGAGCTCCTCACCATCTGCGTCTCGTGCTTTGAGTACAGGGTATGAGTCCCAGACATTGACGCAGAGTAATCTAGAATTTAAAGTAATTTGCATAATTTTGTGTGTGGTATATTCATATGTATTTGTATGTGTATGTATGGGGAAAAATATTGTCAATATGGAATCGAAATGAACATTTCGCATTGCTGACAAAGATATTCAACTACACACAGTACACACAGTGCCCAATACAAAGTGTTGTCTGAAGGGGGTATAAACACTGTGAATGACCTGGTGTATGGGGGATATGTCAAATAATTCTGGGATGTTTTTTTAACAAAACTTACTAATAATATCAATTCCTAGATCTTCATGTCTCAATGATACATTTGAACTAAATCATGCATATCAGTGAATAGTGAATGTGTGCATAATGAATGTGATTGTGCTTTCTTGTTTGTGGATGTGCGTGCGTGCATGGATGGGCATCTGTGCGTTTCCCTTTCTCCATATGTGTGTGTAGGGGAAGCAGAGCTCTGATAAGGTGAGCACACAGGCCCTACAGAAGTCTCAGCAGGCTAAAGCTCGTCTGGAAGAGGCACTCTTGGGAGGAATGGGGGCAAGAGGAGAGATGATGAAGAGGGTGGGAGGTAAGCACACTTCCCCCACCGCCTCCAGCATGTCAGACAGAAAAAACTTTATGCTGTCTCACCCTCCACATGGCTTTCAGGCAAAACGCAATGAATAATGTAGAGGTGCAGTGATACTGAATTAGCTATAAAAATAATTGGTTTGCAAGACATCTGCATGTGGGAGTAGTGTATTGTCTACAAGATGTCAGACCCTTTTCCATTTGATGAAGTGTTGACTTCCTTTTATTGAGTTGTTTTCCTGAATGTGCTGTCTCTCTCTCTCTCTCTCTCTCTCTCTCTCTCTCTCTCTCTCCCTCTCTCTCCCTCTCTCTCTCTCTCTCCCTATAGGTAATGACCGTATTGTAGGCCAGAGAGAAAACCTGCGCTGGAGAAAAGACCTCACGCAATGGCGCCAGACCAATGACAGACAGGACAAGTGAGTACAGACAGCATGAGATCATTTTTCATATTCATGAGGAATTGTATCATTCCACCCAGCTCCTGGGCTGCACACCAAACCAAACCAAAGCTATTTATGTAGTAGGGGGTTTTATGCTAACATTCCAATGCAAAGCACTGTGCAGACTGTCATACAGTTAGGGACATAAAAATGCAATATAAACAAATACTTTGAAACTCAAAATGAAGAAAAATATTGTAAAACCATAAGCTGGATTCCATCCCCATCCTTGACCCCGGGTCTAAGAGTGCATAATTGTCTTTACTCTCTTTGCTCAGTGCTAGCCAACACAGGTGGCTGTTAACTGAAGCAGCTGAATTTGCTGTTAGTGTTCCACTCCAAGCGTGAAGAGCTGTCAGGCAATGTAATGTTAGCTGCAGTTTGAAAAGATGCAGTGGTTTCTTGTCTCTCATGTGTTAGTTTGAAATTTGTGAATTAAAACATTGTTTAATCAGTGTCAGTTTGCAGAAGCTGCTTGTGAATATATTTAGATTAAAAGCACTCTATGTTGATTGAATGTTGACTCAGTCGTTATGATCAGATAATGCCAAATATCATCAGGGCCTAATTAAATAAAATGGATAATTACTAAAATCAGAAAGTAATTTGGCTTAAAACTTGAAAAAAAGTGTCATTAGTGCATACTCATAAATGTGATTGCATGATAAAATGTGTGTGAGTAAGCTTCCCTGTCCTAATTCTTGTCCTGTGCCCTAAAGTCTTCCTTGAAGAGTGCACTTTAAAGGCATCGTTAAAGAGTGAGCAAAAGGGGCACAAGTCTCAAGGGGTCAGAGAGTTGAGAGCAATATTGGGACAATTTCCTTGCCTCCTTGCAGTTGTATACATCACTACAGCTTACAGCTTACAGAATCACTACAGATTCTGCGTTTAACATTACAATGAATAACTAGATGCTTTGAAAAGATGTGTAGGAACTTTTTGAGATAATTTATCATAATCCCATATTTATTTCTGGAGGCCTTTCTGTGATGTCTGTGACTTTTGTGAGTTATAAACCTGTATGTGTAATAATTCAGTCATAGTTTTATTAACATTAAGCTGTCTGTATATTTCAAACAATGGAGGATGCACAAACAAAGTCATGCCATTGCCAAACCTGCATGTTTCTTTGGGCTGTGTTTCAGATCCAAAGCAGAGTTGGATCAGGAAGCCATCATTTGTGGGAATCTGGCCTCAGAGGCCAACCTCATAGTGTTGGATCTCTTGGAAATCATTGTGCAGGTAACACAGGAGAAGGGGCTTCATTTGCAACCTGTCTTGGCTATTTATTAATTGGCTATTTATTTTATTAATAATCAGAGCTCACTTTTACTATATTTCCAACATTGTATAGACTCCCCTCATAATTACTGACTTAGATTAATGTGCAACCATTGTAGCTTAAGGTCACCATGCTCAATGCCATGTGTGTCCTAGAGAAATATAAACCCCCACACACTGAATTATGGAGAAGTGGAACTGCATTGTCAGAGTAACTGGGCACTTTTCAGTAGTCCTATTAGCTTTTGTGATCCACAGTTAATGATGCAACATCAGTAACTGAACTCACTAATTTTCCTAGGACTCGGTGCCAAATCATCGGCTATGTTTTGATATTTAGTCTAAAGCTTTCCTTGAAAAAACAACAATTACTGCAACAAAATGGGACAAACTACTGATTTAGACCATTTAAATTAAAGAGGAAATGTTGGATCAGTCAGTTTCTACAAGGTTTATGCTGCTTAGTAATGTTCATAAACAAGAACACAGCTTCATTGATGTGGGGCACTGAACAGTGCCACTTGTACACTCTCAGAAAAAAGGTACAGTAGAGGTACATTATTGGTTATTAAAGGTACGAACAGTGTAAATGTACCATTAATGGTACAACAGTTGGTTTAAATTAGAGTTGTAAAGGTAAATAAAAAGTAAAGGTAAATGTAAATATAAATAAATAAATAAATAATACATTAATAATAAATAAATACATAATAGATCAATGTAAATGTAAGGTACACCACTTTCTCTTCTCCAGAAGGAGTGAGGAATATTTGTAATCTATCATTATAGAACTGTGTGCAATAAAGGAATATAATAATAAGTCCTGGAGATTGAATTTGGTGTATGAATCAAGTAGAATTTGGGAAGGTGGTCAGTGAATTACTGGTTAGTTCCATGCAGTTCTTCACATCTAAAAGTGACAGTTTGTTGGTTTATGTGTGCATTTTACAGGCTGTGACCCAAGCTGACTGTAAGGACAACGCAGTTGGTGGAGTTCTGAGAGTTCTTCTACACTCTTTAACTTGTAACCAGAGCACAACTTACTTATCTCACTGCTTCAGCACCATCAGGGCACTTATTGTGAAGGTACTGAACAAATATCTGTTTGTTCTTTTTGTGAAAACATTGCAGTGGTAAAACCTCTAGAATTTAAATTTGACACATAAAAAGGAAAGAAAAAGATTTTTATACTGCAGTGTGTATACATGCATTCCAATAATACTCGTGTTGTCAGTTTGCGGCAGTTATCTTGTTATTCAAATGGTCATGCAGACAGCATGCTGTGATATCTTAGATCAGATTAAAGCGGCTATTGGGTTTCAAGGAAATTGGATTTTAGCTTTTTAATCATGTGTTTCAGTGCATATTTACCCTTAGTTTGATGTCTTTTGTTTTGTTATATTTGCAAGAGTGCAGAAGGAGAACTGGAAAAAGACACGTTACAAGAGAAAATACTGACACTAAACTCTTATTTCAACATTAATAATGCCAGATATCAGGGTCAAAGAACACCCTAATAAATACCATTTTACTCTATGTTAATAAGAAAACTGCAATAAATGATTTATTGTTATAAGCTGTGTATAAGCATTATAGGTAGAGCATTTCTGAGTGTGGAGTGAATAATACAGACTCCAAGTTTTGTCGTGATCAGACTAGTGAGCTTGTAGAAAGTATAACTGAAAATGGAGTTATCTGATTATTATCTGCATTTAACGTCACGATCAATCATACATTATTTAATGCTGCCAATTGTTATTGGTCTGGGTCCAGTTTCCCAAAAACCTCTTAGTGTGAAGATCATCTTGAAAGGGAGAGAGAGTGTTCAGTGTGAGCCTTCCTCTACCACTTAAGAATCTTATTCGTTCTAAGATGGGTTTTGGGAAACCCAGCCCTGGTTTGTAGTGTTAAATGTGCCATTGTGATGCTCTGTTATGATGTGTTGTAGTTTGGGGACATGCTGTTCGAGGAGGAAGCTGAACAATGCGCTGATCTTTGTCAGAAAGTGCTTCACTATTGCAACAGCTGTGTGGACAGCAACCGAAGCCAAGCCTGCGCTACTCTCTACCTCATCATGAGATACAGCTATAGCTCACCCAGTGTAAGTACCTCAGACAAACAAACTCTCACACACTTTTACATAATGGTGAGTGTTTGCTTGTCTATCAGGTCTTGTATTTATATGCAATGTATATATACCACAACAAAACAGTTTATTGTTAAATGATCAGATCCTGATAGAGCTCAGTGAGTGTAAGACACACACATATTTGCACTACATTTGACCTCATTGTGAGATATGACTATGACTAAATCATACCTCAGGTATTCACACACAAACACACACCCACACATGTAAAGCCTCTGTGAGGAATTTTCAAAACAGCATCACTGCCTGCCAAGCTTTTCTCCTTTAGTTATTAACTGAGGTGGCTCAAAAAGTGAAAGAACGCTGTATTCCCACAAATATACAAATTTAGGAATTATGGTATATAGAACCCTGAACACTTGAAGAAACTTTTGCATGATCAAAGGGTTCTTTGGCATCATGAAAGGGTTCTTCAGATTAATGGAGAATGTGCTTTAGATGGCACAAAAAAGGTTTCTTCTATTGTTCTATTGACGTCAAGCTTGTAACAATAGAAGAACTCTTTTTGGTGCCGTGTAGAACCCTTTTCTTTAAGGTGCTATATAGAAGCATCTATAGCACATTTTCCATTAATCTGAAGAACCCCTTCATGATGCAAAGAACCCTTTATTCATGCAAATGTTTCATCAAACCATTTTCTCTATGGGGGCAGCCATGGCCTGGTGGCTAGGGAACTGGGCTTGTATCCGAAAGGTTGTCTTTTCTATTCCCAGAGCCGGCAGATCATGACATGACTGAAGTGCCCTTCAGTGCATGTGTGAATGTGTGTTTCACTGCACGGATTGGGTAAAATGCGGAGCCAAAAATTCCTCTGTGTGCAATAGAGTGATTCTAATTCAAATTTATTAAAGAACCCATTTTATAACCGTTTTTAAGTGTGTAGTGTCACTAGAAGCAGCACCACAAATGCCTGTCATTATCTTCAATATTCTATTAGATGCAGATGCTCCTTGACTTTTATGGGCTGAGATTTCACCAAAGTTCTTGAAGCATTTGATGATATTATGCACAGTGGAGTGTGATGTACCTAAAATTACTGCAATCTCTCCTTGCATTTAAATTGTTTGATCATTTGCCCTACATTTTTGTAACATGGCAAGTCTTAACCCGTCCTTGCTGTCCCTTTATCCAAGCATGGATTACATCACCTAAGATGTTTTCACAAGATTTCTGTTTTAGTTGTGGAATGTCATGTGTATTCAATCACTTACCAAATCACCGCTTTCTGTTTTTGTTTGTATTTTATTTATTGTTCCTACTTCCTTACCACATGAAATTCCACACAATCAGTGAAAAAGGAAAGAGGCAGACCAGTTGCTTTAGTGAATAAACTTTGTCTGAGTGGAGGAAACATTGACAAACTTATGAATATAAGCATTTGCAATTATAATATCTACAAATATCTGCTCCAGTGCTACTCAGCAACACTGCTGATGTTTTCTTAAAGACTGTTGGTGCAGTACTCTTAACTGGCCTGCTGGCTGCTGTGGCTTCTAATTAGGGCTTCAGAGATGCTGCCACAAAAATATGGCCTCCATTTGCATTGGGTTTCTTTTGCTCTCTAGCGTCACGCCTCATATACCCCACTAATGGCAACATGTTTAGGGTTGGGTCTTTATGTCTGTATGAGTTTGGTCTCTCCTGTGTGTGCTAGTGGATGGACTATTTCCTCTGTTCACTGTTTGTCCCTACACTATCCCTCCAGAAACACTCACATATCCATCCACACATATACACACACAGACATTAGCCCAGCCCACCAGATGGCCATGTTGTTTGCTTTCTCATTCATCTTTAATGGGGAAAGGATGGATTTCTCCCGCTCACTGTTTGCCTGAGTGTTTGCTTTGCTCTGGCAGTCGTCTCCATTGTCATTAGTATAACCTTTGAATGAGTCATGTCATTTTCCTTTCTTGTTTTCCCCTTCTTTTTTTTTTTTTTTTTACGTCCTCCTGGCTTTACGCTCTTTTGCCAGACACTGTGCTAAAACCATAAAATTGGGTTTTGAAGCAAACATAGGATAAATCACTTCTTTGATATCGACGCTGCATTATTCTTCACAGAGCAACTGGCCTCAACATGAGAGACGACGGTGTCTAGAGATGCCTCGCACATACGGTCAATTTAACATAATGGTGCCATCGAAATGATTCATCGGCAATTATGTCCGAGTTAATGGGGGGATCGTTTTGCAGTTTCCTGATACTAAGCAAGACGGATGGTGCATTTGCAGCCCTTGGCGGGGTCTGCCCCAGAATCAGTGAGCTGAGGCTGTGACAGTGATGGCCAAATGCTCTTGGCAATGTGCCCTGCTCCATTCTCAACCCTGTCACCTGCAAAATGACATCAGATAACCCTAGAGGCTAACCCAGATAAGGGAGCCACTGAGATACTGAAACTGAGATAGAGGGTATTCTCTAAATATGTTTAATCAAGCTTCAGAGCATTTGACTTGAGGGCAGCTATTGTCAGTTTGCTGTGAGAAACAGATCATGCTACGATAGAGCTATCAGTACAAGTGTTTTCTGAGGATCATACTGCACAACATACAGCATTATCAAAAATGGATGAGGTAGGGCATTGCTCATAGTAAGATTTATATTTCAGACAAAGGGTACATGGATACTCAAATGCTGGGTTTACCAAGGTGCTTGATTATGAAATTATTAAAATCAGCTTTTATGTAAGACTAACACTGTCATAGAAATGTAAGTACAAATATACAGTGCAATTTAGTTAACAGTAATACTTAACAAACATGATTATTATTTTTTTTATTTTACTATACATTTCTATCAATTAGAAAGTGTCCCTAGTGTCTAGACATTAGTGAGCTGATTAATACATTTGTGCATTATGCTTATTATTCTAGCTTTTGTCTGCCCTTAGCTAATCAAAAACATTGAAAAGTTATTTCACTGTTCTAATTTGTCCTTTCATCCTCTAAAGTGAAATACTGTGAGAACCCATGTACCATTTACCTCTAATGTAATTGGTGGTTCCTGGGTTCATAACCATCATGCTAAATGTATTTTTAGCTACCAAGCATTAGTTTACCAGACTGCCGTCTTTGTGTATAAAGACAATACTGACTTTTATTTTTTTTTATTTGTCCTTTGTGTAGAATTTCTCAAGAGTAAAGATGCAGGTGACCATGTCGTTGGCGTCTCTCGTGGGCAAATCATCAGATGTGCGCGAGGAGAACTTGCGGCGCTCATTCCGGACCATCCTGGCTTACGCAGAAGAAGATGCGCAGATGCAGTCCTCACAGCTTCCTTCTCAGGTAATACCCTAAACCTAAGTCAATATCTAAACAAATACAACCCAATGCTATGTGTTTAACATTTAATGGTATTTATAAGCCACACATCAAATAAAATCCTCACAGTCTAGACTGCTGAGTCAATCAATAGCCCAGCAAGAATGCAGCCAGGGATAGTATTTGATAAAATGCCATATAAAAATGTCGGAATTCACTCTCAGTTAGTTGTTGCTTTGCCACCAAATGCAGAGTGCAGAATCATAGTCAATGTCAATTTTGAGTCATAATCGGAATATATTCAATTCTACATTCTGACTGTGTCTCAGTGTTCTTTGAATGTTCAGTTGGGATTTTCTAAATATACACACATGGCCACACAGATATGATTCCACACATCCAGAGGATTCAACATTAATGTTATTAAAGTTATTAAAAATCATTGTGAATTATTTTTGAAGGTTCTGTTGCATGGTAACCACATCCTGATAAGAGCCAACCAACAACATTAATGGGTAGAAGACTATTATATTATGAAAAATTTTGCTTATAAATGAACATACTGATTAAGCACTGGTACATTTTATCATTCTGCCTTTTGACACCCTTTAAAGAGCTCTTTTCATACATTTTTGTGGCATTTTATTTTTGTTCATATTCACTTTATATCTTTATAGCTTTCATGCACCCAAACGGTCCTAATTCATTTTTATAAGACCCTGTTTCAACTTCTCTTACTGTCTTAGAATTATACATGCTGTTTTTGTTATTGCCCCTTTAGGAAAGCTTAGTGCTTAGTGTTCTGATTGGCTGCCCTGCACTGTGCCTCATTCACACAGTCAAGGCCAAAACACTCCTTACAAATGAAATGAGAATGGGCGGGGCTTAACTGATATAGGTCGAGGAGAAAGGGTTTTTACATAATATGTTTTTACAGCTTAGATTCCATATATAATTTTTATGGAATATTTTATGGGGCAAACAATATGTTTTACAGGCTAAAACTAAATAAAAAATACAAAAAAAAAGGTTTTATTGAAACCTGGGAAATATTTACTCTTTCTACATTTTCCATGGCATGGGACTTTTAAAAGCAATACGCTTGCTTAAGGCTGAGTAGTTTTACAACAGTTTTGGGGTATTAGGCTTTCTGATTTTGCATCAATATACTTGTTCCTTATATTATGCTTTATATTATTCTCAGGTGGATGAACTTTTGAGGAATCTTAACAGCATTCTCTCAGATACAGTGAAAATGAAGGAGTTTCAGGAGGACCCTGAGATGCTCATGGATCTTATGTATAGGTAGCACATACATGCTGACACAAAAAAGCACTGATTCTCACTCACTCACTCCCAGCTGCTACTGTATCCTCCCTATGACTGAGTGTTCATCTCACTCCCTGCCTTTGGGCTCCTAATGCTGTGGTTTCCTCCTCTGCTTCCCATTTGCCTGTGGTTTCTGCTGTTTGTCTACTGTTTTTGAACTTACCATGGAAACCATGTGGCTATGCTTTAGCCCTGTGATCTGGCCCACAGTGTGCAGAGGCTGCATGTAAATCTGCAGGAGCACACGTGCCCTTGATTTCAGGATGTTGAAACTGGTATTTTTGGCCTAATTGCTGTACCACAGTGAGCTGCCCACACAATATTTTGGTTTGCATATACCTGATCCATTTATGACTGGGCTTGACAGTACATGAGATTTTCTTGTTCTAAGGAAGATCACCATAGATGTGACTTTGGTGGTACCCGCGAAGGTACATATTCAGTATCTTTAATTAGGGAGCATAATTGTACAATATTCAGTAATATTTCTAGATTTTTAAATTGTGTTGATTTCACACACCCCATTTAATCTTGAGGACTTACGTTATATTATTTTACACAGTTCTGTAAAGTAAGCTTACAATATTCACGTCTTTTTCAGTAGAAAAGAATGTAATGTACTTTTAGGCAAGGGTGTAGAATTTGCATGGAGGGAAGTGATGTGTCCCCAGCAATATCCAGTGATTATTGAATTGTCCCCACCAATAATTTGATCCCGTCAAAAACCAAAACGCAGTCTGAAAATGTCTCATTAACCTAGAGGTGCAGAATAGTTTCAATCACATTCTCTTCTCAAGTCCTACCTCACCATAACACATATGGCCAGTGTGATTGGCTCTGCCTTTCCCTGCTGTCACGTGAAACTCTGTAGCTACAATTATTTGTTAGCAACACCTGGAAGTAAAACTTTCCAGCCATATGCATGTCTTACTGTGCAAGACTCAGGTGCAACGTGGGTGACACATGGGTGTCAAAAGCGAGTGAGGATGGCAGCAAAAAAGAAGGGTAGATTCATAGGTCCCCACCAATGTCAAGAGCAAATTCACTTTGTAGGCTGTGAATATAAGGCAATCGTATCTAGAAGTTGACACCCATGATTCAAATTATACATGGTTTTTGTTTGTTTGTTTGTTTGTTTGTTTGTTTTTTCTGGTAATGTTTATAAGGTTGTTGTTATCTGCACCATATTTGATGGGTACAAGTCAGATATGTGACCTCAAGTGACTGTGTCTATGTGTGTGTGTCAGAATTGCCAAGGGCTACCAGACCTCACCGGACCTACGACTAACATGGCTCCAGAACATGGCAGAGAAGCACAATAGCAGAAAATGCTACACAGAGTCAGCGATGTGTCTGGTACACGCGGCTGCCCTAGTGGCCGAATACCTCAGCATGCTGGAGGACCACAAGTACCTGCCTGTGGGTAGCGTCACATTCCAGGTAAATGATGAATTTAGCCGATAGGCACAGGTTTGTGTTCCAAAATATGCACCTCCTTTGCTTATTCTTAGGTTCAAATAAGATACTAACAGTGACTCAATCATGGAATCTGCTGCCAGTCAAGCCACTAAAGCTTCAGACTTCAGTCTTCTAATTTTAAATGTATACACCAGGGTTACGAGTGTATCAAACCTAGGGAGGTTAACCTTTGAATGTGGTCTTTAGTTTGCCGTTGTGTGGAATTCCTATTAAATAAATATAGGCAACTGTTATTGCCCCCCCTGGCCAGAGGAGGGAGCTGTAGGGTCAGCACAAAGGTACTGCAGAAGTAGGGAAAACAAATGATTGATTTTTAACCCCTTGTATCCTGAGATTGGGCCTTATAACTACATATCATTTTCATAGTAATTATCAAATGATTCATAGGTTCTGAATTATAAAGCCTTAAAACGAATAACTGAGAAATAAGCCAGAATTTAAATATTTTTTGCTTCAGACCTAACAAAGCAATAAAGTGTTATTAGTAGACTTTGTGTATGAATGATCTTCAAGAATTCACATGGGCCTAGAGCCTAATAAAAAAAATCTCAAAGACACAGAAGTAATCAGTGTGATTTCCCTCTGACAGAACATCTCCTCTAATGTGCTAGAGGAGTCTGCAGTGTCAGATGATATTTTATCTCCAGACGAGGATGGAGTGTGCTCTGGACGCTACTTCACTGAGAATGGCCTGGTGGGCCTTCTGGAGCAGGCAGCAGAACTCTTCAGCAATGTATGTTAAACTGCCCTGAGGATCACTTTCTAAACCTACTGTGTGGAATGACTGGACCTGTCTTTTAAGGTCGTACTCTGGCAAAAAAAAGTATCTAGTTCATGCAATTTAACACTTAACCCATATAAAATGAATAGGAGTAAACACAGTACAGTGAATAAAGAGAGCTCAGCCTGCTCCTTACCCATCACTCCTGGGCTCTTGTTTGGATAGGGATCTGTGACACATTCTCATTTAAAGGAGCAGACACTGAAAGCAGCCACAAGTAGGGCTGTTTGGAGAGGATAAGACTTTGGTCCTTGTGATATAGACTAAGTGATAATGTGTGTGATATGACACACACATTTTATTAAGACCCCATTGAACTGTGTTAAAGGGTGTATAGATTATCCCCTTTATCCTTTCTAACATTTATTCTTCTGTTTATGCCATAAACAAGAAAATGCACTGTACATGCACTCCAAAACATGCCAATATTAGTCTGTTTAGCTCAAGTCAGATGTTTCATTCACATTTTAGTTACATTTCGATAATTTTTTAAAAACATAAATAAATAAAAAAGCAGCAAGACATCACACAAGGTTATTGACTGTGAAAGGCAACTAGCAACACAGGCCAGTCTTTTGGGATTAGCCTTTAGCTTGCCTCAGTTTCTTCTAACGTCATCATTGGCACTGCCATTGCTTTGTGTCAGATGATATTATAGGCCTTGGTCCTCAGCAAAACAGCTGCTATGCTGCTATTTCTACTGTGAAACACATAAAAAAAGGAAACATGTATCAGATGTATTAAAACTTTCCAGTATTTTAGTGTAGTATATGTTTTTGCCCATATTTTTCTTAACTAATAATTGGCCATCTGAATTTGAAGTTTGAAAACTATCCATACGTTGGTCCATTGGTTTTTAGATGTAAAGCACTTCATAGAACTGGTTTGAAAGTTTCTCATTAACATAGTCACTCACAAACATACATAGTAACTTACTAAGAATAAAACCACAAGGGGCATAACTCATGACTCACATCACTTCTCCACAAGGGGGTGATATTTTGTGCTTTGCTTCAATGACACTTTGCGTAGTTGTTGAGTATAACATTATGCTGTACTGTGTGATCAAGTGGATTACATTCTTGAATTGATCCTTAATGTCATATTATGAATGTGTTTTCTGCTTTGGTCTTTGACAGGGTGGGCTATTTGAGGCAGTGAATGAGGTGTATAAGATCATCATTCCCATACTGGAGGCCCACAGAGATTTCCGGAAACTGTCCACCACTCATGACAACTTAAAACGAGCCTTTGACAACATTGTTCAGAAAGTAAGCCAGAGAGCAGATGGTACTGCTATAGACTTCTGCCTTGGGCCAAAATAACATAGTTTCATTAGGCAGTTACTATGAATTGAATTATCCACAGAGTTGAACCAGACCTTTTCTGGCTTATTTCAGGGCCATAAGAGGATGTTTGGAACATATTTCCGTGTGGCCTTTTTTGGCTCAAAGTTTGGGGATCTGGATGAGCGGGAATTCATTTACAAAGAGCCAGGAATCACGCATCTTCCTGAGATCTCACACAGACTGGAGGTAAGTTATGACCGTGTGTACAGTAGGCCTAGTGTAGCACAAAAACCACCATTGATCAGTGAACTCACATTGTTCTTTGGGTCAAAATTACAAAATGTATTACAAATTTGAACTTTTTGCTGAATCCAATATGGACACACATATTCTGTTGTGCATGCAGTTTTTAAAGTTCCATAGAAAAGCACGAAATTAAATGGGACACACTGGAGCAGCAGCAAATGAGCCCAATGACACCATGTCCAGTGCCAGGAACAGCCTGCAGGATTATATGTCCTGCAGCATTGGGCTTGTAGAGAAGTGGAACTGTGTTCTGTGGAGTGATGAATATTCATCAGATACATCTGGGACATGTTGGAATAGCATTTGTGAACCAAAGCAAAATAGCTTGACCACAATAATGTTATAGTGTGTGAAAGCAAACAGATCTTCACAGCATTGTTCTGGGATCTAGTGTAAAGCCTTTTCAGAAAATATCCTCATCTCGGTTCATGCTTTTTAATAATTGGAGCTCTCTTCGCTGTCTAAAAACCTCCAGATGCTGATGTGCTAAAGCCTAGCATATTAGATCAAGCCCCATGTTTTTTTTTTCAAACTCATTTACTGATATTGGGGTTTTGCAAATGCATTAGATTGGTTTAAATCTCGCAAACAGACTGCAGAGCTAGCAAGGGGTGAGAAACCATCCTCTGAATGTTGAATTTAATACTCTTGATTTGGGATGGGCGTTATAGATGGACATATAGTATAGATCTAGTATAGATCTGAATTCTACAAGGCGCAGCAGGTAGTGTCGCAGTCACACAACTCCAGGGGCCTGGAGGTTGTGGGTTCGATTCCCGCTCCGGGTGACTGTCTGTGAGGAGTTGGTGTGTTCTCCCCGTGTCTGCGTGGGTTTCCTCCGGGTGCTCCAGTTTCCTCCCACAGTCCAAAAACACACGTTGCAGGTGGATTGGTGACTCGAAAGTGTCTGTAGGTGTGAGTGTGTGAGAGAATGTGTGTGTGTCTGTGTTGCCCTGTGAAGGACTGGCGTCCCCTCCAGGGTGTATTCCCGCCTTGCGCCCGATGATTCCAGGTAGGCTCTGGACCCCTCGCAACCCTAAATTGGATAAGCGGTTAAAGATAATGGATGAATGGACTTTAACTTTACAGTTTCTAAAAGTTAAGTTTTTATGTTTTCTTTCACGAATACTACAAAAGTGTTGCTTCCACCCTTTTTGGCCTATAGTACAGACTGGCAGAGCTTAGAAATATTTGTTTCTATTTTATTGTGTGTAAACCTACAAATAAATATGTGTCTTGTTTTTGAAGAATTTCTACAGCCAGTGTTTGGGGGATGGAGTTCTGGAGATGATAAAGGATTCCATACCTGTAGACCGAAACAAACTGAATCCCAACAAGGTACTTAACAGCAGACATAATGCTAATTTCAGCACTGGGACAATCAACAACTAATCAGAGTTTCATCAGCTGTGAAGTCTCCTCTTACTGTATAAACAAACAAAGCCCTTATTTAGCTGATACTACTGTTGATTGGTAAATGGTGCTTATGTTCTTCTAAAAGTTTTTTTTTCATGAAGTTTGCTCTTTTGCATGCTACGCATTCACAACTGTGAACTTTATTGTTTTGGGTTTAGGGGTACATTCAGATCACCTATGTGGAACCCTATTTTGATGACTATGAGATGAAAGATCGAATGACCAACTTCGAGAAGAACTTCAACCTGAGACGTTTCATGTACACCACCCCATTCACAAAGAGTGGGCGTCCTCGAGGGGAATTGAATGAACAGTACAAGAGAAAGACCATTCTGACCACCATGCACGCATTCCCTTATGTGAAAACACGAATCAATGTCATTCAGAAGGAAGAGGTAAAGATGAAATAATATTATATTCGCTAGGAAATGGTATATACGGAGCCATACATAACTATCGGGGAAATATAGATAATAGAAGCTTCCTACAAGTGTTTGTTGCATATAAATATGTAAATGTTAAGCTAAAAGTGGTGAAATGTTACAATTTACTCCACAGCAATGTCACAGTTTGGAAAGTGTCAAATCTGAGACCATCTTGGCAATTCCACTTGGCAGTTATTTCCACTCAGAAAAGACCAGGCTCCTGTATCTGTAAATAAGAAGAGACACTTAGAACCAAATCTAATATATTAGATGTTTTTAAGGAACATATTTAAAACCACTATTAAAATCTGACAGATATAAACAATGTATAGCGTCCAAAACAGAAAATATTTTTTCCTGCACTGAGTTAAAATTTCATGATGAATGAACCAAAAAATAGTCCATAAGAATCTTGATCTATAAATTTCCATTGTATGTATATTGCAATAATGTTTTCATTCCTCTCTAAAATGATCCTTATGGGTTTTTCGTTTGTTTACAAGGACAGGATAAAGACAGTTACAAATATACCATTCCTTTAACCTGTAGCATAATTCTTTCCACAGTTTGACCTCACCCCGATCGAGGTGGCTATTGAGGACATGCAGAAGAAGACCCGTGAGCTGGCCATCGCCACACACAAAGAGAAGCCTGACCCTAAAATGCTGCAGATGGTTTTGCAGGGGTCTGTTACAGCAACTGTTAACCAGGTCTGTCCATCTCACCTGCTCATTCACCCCTCACTCACGTACTCACTCACTCACTGCCTCGCATGCCTGAAAACTTTCCGTCTGCTCAGGAAATCTCTCAGTTTTAGTCTGAGGAGAAGCTTGCAGTAATATAAGCACAGCGTATTATAGTGATGTAAGCCACATAAGTCTGTCTGAAAGGTTTTAAAGTGATATTCCCCATTTTTCTGGGTGCCACGAGGGACAGAGCAGCAACAGTTTACAACACTAATCATGAGAAGTTTACTGTTGCAACTGTCTCAGAGATCCTGAGGAGATGGCTGTGGTTAGGTGATAAATGCCAGTTGGAGGGACAACATAGGAAGCATCCAGCAATCCTCCACTGCCTGGCTCCCCGGCCACATCACTCACACAAAGACCTATTCATGATCTTTCCCTTATGTGTTGACTTTACCTTGTGGCCTCCAATGCACGAAGCATTCATTTTCTCCTTCAGCACATTTTCTCTCTCTCTCTCTCTCTCTCTCTCTCTCTCTCTCTCACTTCAGGGACCTCTGGAGGTGGCCCAGGTCTTCTTGAACGAAATCCCAGCAGACCCAAAACTCTACCGTCATCACAACAAGCTGCGGCTCTGTTTCAAAGAGTTCATCCTACGGTGAGTGTGGCATTTGAGATAAGAAAGAGATACAGAAAAGCGACATTTTTGGCAGGTCTTTGATTCCCCACCCCCTCCCCCACTTACCTTGTCCAACCCCAACTGTGTGTCTTTTGGCTTCAAAGGAATTTGCCCCCAAAATTAATGCAAAGCAGTTGGCAACAGGAATTGAAATAAAGACCTATAATTATTTCTCTTCTTAAATATTTCTGAGGAAAAGGGATTACCTACACAGGACTGCAGAGATTTGTTTTTATTTTTAGTTTATTTTCCATTTTCAGAGGAATAGACTAGCCAAGGTTTAATGCCATTCAACTACATTTGATTTGCATTTTGATTAAAATGTTTAAACTAAAGCTCTAAATAAATGGACCTCAGATCATGGCCTATTTTCTCAGGACATATGGAACTTTTGAGGGAATGGTTTAGTTCAGCTCCTGAAAGTGGCTTTTATTTTGGAAAAGTGTATGTCAGAAACTTTGATTGCTGCCAGAGCACAGGCAAATATTTACTGTAATTTCAAAAATGTTTATTTTCTTCCATAATCCATTCAGTCTGGCATGCCTCGTAAAAGCCACTTTATTCAGGGGATGTTATAGTCTTCTTATACAGTGGGTGGGAAAGGGTCTTTGTAGGAACACATCTCAGTGTAGAAGTGGGTGATCTGATGTCATCAACTTGTCATCACAATTACTGTCATTGTCATGTAGGAAAGGTTGCATCTTAAAAAAGTTAACAACATATATATGCTGGTTTATTTTGCTAACTTTTTAAAGTTTTTTTGAGTCTACATTGAATTTGGCTTAAGTCAGCCTAATTTTTTGAACAGATTGAATATCCGTTTGGTAACTCAGTAAATTTTTCAAGATACATTTCTCTGGTGATGCTGTGCAGTGTGTGGAATGTTGAATAAACAAATTATTGTACCTTGTTCCTTAAATGGGTTATATAATCGCCTACTGTCACATCAGTGTGGTGTTCAAGCATTAGTGCCCTCCACAGAGAAGATGATTTTAGAGTAATGTTGGGGGTTTATAACACTTTTCATTTTTGGTTTAGTGTGAAGAAATAAAATATCATGTATCATTATGTTCTGTTTTTGCTATATTGCCTACCATGTTTAACTCAAATCATTAGTGCCCTACACACAGAGCACATCAGCTCTGCGCATCGGAATTTAAAATAAACTTTGATAAGCAGATAACCTGAGAGCTTTGTCAGTTCATTATGGCACACAACAGATCTTACTATGAGGCTGAATACAGTCTGTGGTCATTTATGTGTCATGACTTTTGAAATGTGTGCTATTTATTAATTGAAATGTGTGCCCTTTATGTGCACAGACCCTTATATAAACACACAAGGAAAACCATTAAGATGGAAGTAAATCCAGTATCACTATTTCAGCATACCTTTGTTCTGACATGTTCCAGATTTGGATGTAATATGTGTATATTTCTCATAGTTGGCCCAGTGTGTTAATGTTTTTGTGGCTTTTTTTCCTTGGCCATCCATAGTTTTATGGCTACAGCTTTGAAAATCTTTCCCGCAACATAAATACCAGACAAAACTTAAAAAACCCTTAAATCATGGTACATTTCAGTCATAATAGTATCCTATATTCAGACCAGTTCTTAAAGGCTCAGCTTGTTGTATTTCTCAGACCTCAGTATGTGGTTGATTGTAAATGTGTTTGTGCTGTAGGTGTGGGGAGGCAGTGGAGAAGAATAAGGCCCTGATCACGCCTGACCAGAAGGAGTACCAGCATGAACTAAGGAAGAACTACAACAAACTGAAGGAAAACCTGAGGCCCATGCTGGAGAGGAAGATTCCTGAACTGTACAAACCCATTGTTAAACCTCGCTTTGAGAACAGGTACTGCAGCCCCTCAATATATAGAACAGCATTAAAGGAATAGTTCAAAATCAGGGGTTCACTTTATCTTTGGCTAAATGTAGCGAGTAAGCCAAGACATTTGGACATTGTTCACACTGCAGGAAAAATTTGAGTTGTTTCTTTAACCAGATTTTTAGATAGTGTCCCCAATTTATATCAGATTATATGGCCAGACAGTCATGGCATTTGCTTATATAGCCACAAAGTAACAATGCAGAATGCAGAGGTCTTTATCAATCCAAGTCTGACTGAATTGTGTGTTTGGAAATTTGAATTTGATCAGAAACTACCTGCAGCTGTGGCAAAATCTGCACTATATTAGAGTTTATTTGAGCTGCATATAGGGCGGCACGGTGGCGCAGCAGGTCACGTTGCAGTCATACAGCTCCAGGGTCCTGGGTTTGATTCCTGCTTCGGGTGACTGTCTGTGAGGGGTTGGTGTGTTCTCCCTGTGTCCGTGTGGGTTTCCTCCGGGTGCTCCGGTTTCCTTCCACGGTCCAAAAACACGTTAGTAGGTGGATTGGCGACTTAAAAGTGTCCGTAGTGGGGTGTGTGTGTGTGTGTGTGTGTTGCCCTGTGAAGGACTGGCACCCCCTCCAGGGCGTATTCCCGCCTTGTGCCCAATGATTCCAGGTAGGCTCTGGACTCACCGTGACCCTGAACTGGATCAGCGGTTACAGATAATGAATGATTTGTATATCTGAACATGGCTTCTGTGTCTTAATATTTCTTGCTTAAATTTTAGTGTAAATTAAAGTTTATTTTTAAGGGTGTGCTAAATCTAAAAAAGGGGTGTGATGGCCTCAGGATGCTGGTGTAACACCTGTGCACAGTGTATGTACTTACAGTGGGTCATAATTTTGTGAAAGCTGTGGAATAAAAGCCTTAATTTCAAATGCCTTTATTGCTGTATTATTCACAAACAGTTATGTCCATATATGATTTAATTTAGCCGGAATTCAGTGTGACTGGGCATGTCACAATAGATGGGTATACATACATACTCACATACATACATATATTTCACTTATTGTTCACATAATTCTTTGAAACTGGCATTTTAAAAAATAACATCAATATTCATATCAAGGAGTCATTGTAAAAGCTGCCCTTTAAACCTCTCCTCCTTCTTCCTGTCTTGCTTGGAACAGGGACTCCATCAAACGGCACAGTTTCCGCCGCACACAGGAGGAGAGTTCATGATGTCATGAGAATGAGGTCTCAAGGGGACATCAAGAAGAGAATGCTCGTCATTCAGAGAAGAGGGACACCACTGATATTGGGACGGCCTGAGCAGGGTTCCATGCACAGTATTAAAGATGCTAACTCACACATGCTGTTTATCAGTGACACTGAATATACATCATTTCAGCACTTCCTTGAATTACCAACAGGTTCGGTTCTTCTACTGTTCATTTTTCATTTCACTGCAGATTTTTCTGGGCATGATTTCAATTTGGTAGTTGTTAAATAACTAAGCATCAATCAATTTATGCTGTTTGTTGATAAATATGTAGAAACACCCTACGCAAGGGCGCAAGGCAGGAACACCCCCTAGAGGGGGCAGAGAAAAACATAAAAAATTAAAGAGAATACTCTGAAACAGCTGCACATGTGCAGAAGGTCATCTTGCTCAGTGCTGTGTAAGATAAATGGTACCTCCAGCACTGAGCAGGGAAGCAGTGGAACTATCTTTGTTGTAGGCTGAAGTGGCATTTGTAATTCAAAAGTAATACAGAATCAGTACATGATCTCACTGTTGTTTTTTATGGCTGAATGCAATTAATCCCTTACAGAAATGTTTCATTTTCTCAGTAAAATAAGTAAAAGAATTAAAAAAAAAAAGTCTTCATCCATATAATGTATATACAGATTATCTAATGGAGCTGTGGCTCTGGTCCACAGATATGTTTTCTAGAAAATATGATATGTAATACGTGTCTTTGTTGATTAATTTGTTGATCTGTTGCATCAATGTTTCATAAAGGAATATGAGAGCAATAACTGTTATCTAGCAACTACCAATGAGGGAACATTGAAATATTGCAATAGGTGAGGACTTTGTTTATGAATGCAGACTTTACAATGAAAACGAACCATTTTTAGAGTTTTAACATCAGAGACTGGAAATTATATATAATACACACACACACACACATAAAGAGATCTAGAGACCTATATGAAATATATGTATATATGTTTTGCTTTATTTATAGAGAATTGAAGTTGCTGTATGCCCACTGTTGTGCACCTGTAAAAATGGACTAAATCCATCATAATATGTCAACAGTACAAATGAAATAAAGTTTGAAAGATAAAGCACAGTGAGCAGGCCTACCAGATGTTGCCAAGGACAATTTTTCTGGCTTTTTTTAAAATTACGTTTGTTAGTTTTTGTTGTTTCAAATTGTCAAAATAATTACAGTCCTCTCATAATACCACAGACTGTAACTGACTGTTTGTTGAGTAAGGTTGGGTGTTTTTTTTTTTTTTTAATCACCATCAGCATATCATTCTGTCTGTTACACACCTTGCTGCTCTTAACACTGTGAGAACTGTTTAGTTTCTGGAGTTTCCTTGTGTCTTATTAAAAGCACAAAAGTGGATATATCATTATTTTTTATCAATGCCATGCACATGAATCCAATAAAATTTTAATGGTAAAAGATGTGTTGTTAGTTCCAGCTCAGACAACATCCGTCAGCAATGACTTTTAATGCAGTCTTTAGGAGTTTTTATGTCCCCCTCTGGTCATCAGTTCAACCCACAAAAGTTCATATCTGTTTTTTTTTTATTACATTTTTAGATATATTTTCAAGAACAATTAAATATATTAAAGTGGCTTATGTTAACCCTACAGCTTTACTTTAATTCAGTACATGTGGATTTTTGAATATGCATTTAGTCACCACCTCTATGCATTCACCCTTGCACCACTCCCCTGCAGTTTGAAAGGGATTGGTCATTTAGGTTTATGACATAAGAAAACCTACCTGTCTGAAATTCTCAGCCAAGGAACTGATCCACACAAATTTTAACAAGGTTAAAAATATGATTTTAAGTGGAGTTTTCTTTTATTAATTTATTTTTTCTTACTTTGTTCACATGTATTCAGAGAAACCTGCCATCATTTATTTTTACATAGTTTTCCAGCCTTTCTTTATACTTTAAAATGAAACAGATGGCTACATGGGCTCTTTAACATTGTGGAAAGCCTATTTAAATGCCCTTTAACCTATTTTATATTTTTTTTAATCTATATTTGGTTTCATTCACTATAAGTCATAATGACCTAGTGCACTGTGTAGAAAGGGGCAAATCTGAGATATAGACCGTTGGCGTAGTCACACCGACTGAGGGAGTAAATCCCATGTGTATATATCTCTACTCTCCGGCGCGGTGAAATGACGAGTCTGACTGCGACAGCTGTTGTGTGTTGGAGCTGCTGGAGAGAGTCAGGTTTGTGGAAGCTGCTCCAAACAGTCTTCACTCTCTGACTTTAACTCACACACTTTTACTGCATTTCTCTTTAAAAACGCAGACTCTGAGCTGGAGTGGCGCACAGCATAAACTCCATATTACAGCGCTATTAACCGTTAAAGCCAGGAAAATACATCGACATCGAAAAACATCGACGGAAAGCAAACTATGTTACGTTCTTGTAACGTTAATGGTGCAGATTTGGCGCGAACATTGTGACCACCTCCGCATTTCTGTATACACGACCTTTACGGTGTTTCTCATTGTCTCTTCAAACTTTAGCCTGTTAAAATGTATCGTATGTCCAGCAAAGACCTGAGTGACTGGACCATAACGGAGCGAGTTCCAGTAACACGGGCTTCACATTTATTCTTATTAGGTATCTGACGTTTTGGCTGAGTCTCAATTCACTCCTTACTCCCTACGAAGTGCATTACGTTGGGCTCATAATATTGTCCCCACTAACAGTGAATCATCTAACTAACTCATTAAAAAGCGGGAATCCCAAAAAAAGCCTCCTAGCTATATTGTTTCCTTATGAGTAAGCCATTATGATAAAATATATATTTCAAACAGCCCACATTTGAAGTGTCTTTGCCAAAGCATTTGTAGTTTTTGTAGTTCTCACCTTCAAGACACATCTGGAGAAGTTATTTTGCCAGTCTTTGAACAGTAAAATCTCTTTACAGAGTAATGCCACATATGTACAACAATAATAGGTACATTTATCATGTATACTCATTTAAATTGCTAATTTTAGCTAGTGTCTCTCTAATTATTATGTCAACATTTGTGCATTTCTTTTATTTATTTATTTTTTAATAAACATAAAAAGAAATTTCCTGTATTTTAATATTCAGGCAGATGTATTTAAAATGACTCATCTTCTCAATTTCAGGCTTCTTCGTGACTCAAAAAAATGGACATATTGAGATCGGAATTGTGAAATAAATAAATGATTACCTTGTTAACCATGAAATGAGTCTGGAAGTGGCACACTGTAAATAGTACCCTGAAATTAAATCTTGACAAAATAGATACGTTAAAGGATGGATGCTAAGCGGCATGCTGATCTGGACCATAATAAAGATGACCTGCCTTTGCGAGCAAACACAAATCATATGCTGGTCAGGCACTATGTTTTGGACTTGACTGTTGACATCCAGAAGAAAGTCATTGGTGGCAACATTGTACTTTTTTTAGAGCCTGGTAAAGGAGCTGATGGATTATCTGTTTCTCTGGCTAATCCAGAAGTTCGAAACCCACCTGATTCTGATGGAGAAGAAGCTGGTTTCTTTACTAGTGATACATATACAGCTGTCCCATGTGTAGAATCACAGGAAACAAACCTTGGTCAAATAGGGGAGGTAGGTCAGCCATGGGATGAAGAGAGCAAGGATTTTACTTTGATACTTGACTGCAGTGATCTGCTGGTGTCAAAGGTGGAGGAGGTGGATGTGTCTACTGTGCAAAAGCTAAAGGACCTTCTAGATGGAGCTGAGGCAGATGTGGATAGTCAATATACATCATTTGTTTTAATACAGCGATTGAATGCTGTTCCTTCAGATCGATGGAGGCAACAGCAAGAACTTTATCTCCAATGCAGCAAAGTCTGTAGTGTTCAAACACAGATTCTACTCTTCCACATGGACCAGTGGAGTCTTCAAGTCAGAAAGAAAGGGGTTCGGTCCCCTAGGGATTTCCCACGTGTCATCAGGATCTGGTACGAGACAAAACCAACAGGAGGCTCTGTGAGGTGGACCAAAGACCAGGATGGCAGGTGGGAATAGTGCTTCTCAGAAATGGAATCCACATTCAAACTTAAAACTGGCACAGAATATGCTGCTTTTTTTTTTTAAATAATATGATATTTGTCATCAATGAATCATCTCACTATAATTTTTAGCTTGCCTAAATCAATGTGCCACACCCACTGAAAAGCCCACCAAACAATGCAGTGATAAACAGGCGATATTGTAACATAATATCATGTATCAGGGTATTTTGGTGATAACGATATTGTTTATTTATTATATAAAAAAAAAAAAAATTATATATATATATATATATATATATATATAGGCTTCTTTAACATAATACTATGGTTTATTGTACATCTGATATTTTATAACCAAACCACCTCCACAAGCCACATTTTTGGAGCAAATTCCCCCACCTCACAGTCACTTTCCACCACACATCTCTGTGGCTAAATGACTTAGAGTGTATGCCGCAAAATGGGTAACTGCATGACGTTGTTATGTAAACAAGTCTGAATATCACTTATAACATGATATAGATTTTTCTTATCGTTTTAAAAATTATGACGATATTATTGCGAACGATACAATATGGAACAGCCCTAATAGCCACTATCCCTGTGTCCGAAGTGGCTCCCTGTTCATTATTCTCTATATTATTCACTTCATAGTGTACTACTTTAGAGAACGGAATTGAGGAGGGTAGTAAATGATTTCGGACAGTACCTCATGCAGGTTTTTTTTTTTAACCAAACAACGCAGTAGATTATGGGTAAACTGCAATCTGTTAGTGTACATGGGTTGTACACTAGTCTTTTTGCAGTGCATTTTGGGATTGTTTGAGTTCCCTGTCCTGACATGCTTTATGCCTACAGCTCAGGTAGATTTGTGGATGATGCATGTCTTTTGCACATGTTTAGATGCTGTGTTTACACAATGGGATCACCCATCAACAACAGATCTCTCTTCCCATGCCAAGAGCCACCTGTTGCAATGTCAACCTGGCAAGCGAGTGTGAAAGCCCAGTGTGAATATATGGTTTTGCTGAGTGGTGAGAATCAGGCCAATCCCCTGCCCCAGGAGACAGGTCTGTTGAAAAGCAATGATCTGGCATGTAATTGAACAGAAATATGTTGTGCTACTAGTGCTTCCACTAATGACCACTTCTGTTGGATCAGTTTAACACCAATTTCTCACTCTGTTTACCAGGTTTCTTACAATGGAATTATTATGTTACTATGCCAATGCCTGCCTCAACGTTTACCATAGCAGTAGGAAAGTGGCAGGAAGCCATACCAAGGTCTCAACACGAAGTCGAAGGGAAGAATGCGGAGCCATTTGAGTTAGGCTGGTAAGGTACTTCTCTCTTTAATAACTTCATACTGGCCTTTTTTACTAAACTAAAGTTGTATAAAAAAGAGCTGAATGACTTGCACACTTTTCATCACCTGATTAATGAAACATTGGTATGCTGTAGCAAAGTATCATTTACACGAGACACGCCCTAATTCATGCAGATGTTTAGTGAGTGAAAGGTGGACTCTGAAGCATCAAGTACATTGCTCCTCTTGCTGACAAACTTTATAGCATTTAAATGACAAAAACTGGAATACATGAAATAAACAAAACTTGTAAGATTAATTTTAGATTGTAGATTGATGTGATTTTTCATGATCATTTTGCTACAATATATGTATGCACTATTATTGTAGCATATTAGATGATTTATGTTGTTTGTATTATAAAATTAAAATATATTTTTTTGTGTGGAATCATTTGTATAAAATAAATGCATTTTGTAATTTATCAACAAACTCAATTACACCTGGTATTCATCAGTTTTGAGTGTCAGGATTATATCTGTACAAGGCCAAGCAACATAAAAGCAATTGTAAATAGACCTAACATGCATCAGATACAAATCCGATTGTTCAAACCACTTCAGGAGGTGGTCTAAGATGCAGTGGAAGCCTGTGATGTAACAATCCTATCTCTCCAAGAGGCATTTGACAAAGAAATCTCCTTCTAGTAAACTAAAATTCCCCCATGCAGGTCACTGGTATAAATTTCACTCCTACGAATTTTGAGGCAGCAAATATTGAATTTAAGAGATGCTTAGACTATCAAGTGTAAATTCATGTGGCTCAAATCTTATCAGGATGCAATCTAGGTATAAGTCACATGAAGTGACCAGATGCAAACAGGGCCTTCAAAACATGAAACAGGGAGTAGGTGCAGCATGTATTTTTTAATGTACATGAAAAAGAAAAAGAAAAAAAACGTCAGCTTTTGTACTGATTATCGTACGCACAGACTATCAGTATTTTTTGGTGTTTCCTTTTTTTTAATCTTATGACTATTCTAGATAATATTATATTTAACTACAAATCAAGTATTTTATTAACATTGTTATACTGTTGCACTCAAATTCACACACATATATCAGACATGAGATTGATGGTAGAGATGCATTAAAGGTTAAATTAATGAGCATCACATTGGTCAGTGAAATTTGTGTGTGAAAACCTAAATATTTGTGTCTTTATTGCAGCAGTGACGTGACTTACATAGAAAGTCAACCTGCAGATCAAAGCTGTGAAAACCAAGGCCCACATCTCAAATTGAAGGAGGAAAATGAGCAAAGTTCTTGCATCCACGAGGATTACCCTTGTCGTTTCAGGCAGGGGGCCTCTAGAGCTCAGGTCACAATACCCTACAGAGTGTTTTCCCCATTCTGCCACCTTCAGAGGGTAGAGAACAACATCCTGCCTCTTCTGCCCCACTGTCTGGCTGCTGCTCACTCTATTTTGGGCACCCACCCTTTCTCACGCCTGGATGTGCTCATTGTTCCTCCTGGTTTCACCAGCCTGGGCATGGCCAGGTATGTCCACCTACACAATGCTGCCTACACATGCTAGAGGCCTACGGCAACTCTTAGCACACTTTCACATCTACTTTTTTTGACCAAAGGACCATATATATATTATATATATATATATATATATATATATATAAACTAAAAAAAATAATGGGGTGTGTATATATATATATATATATATATATATATATATATATATATATATATATATGTATACAGGGGTTGGACAATGAAACTGAAACACCTGGTTTTAGACCACAATCATTTATTAGTATGGTGTAGGGCCTCCTTTTGCGGCCAATACAGCGTCAATTCATCTTGGGAATGACATATACAAGTCCTGCACAGTGGTCAGAGGGATTTTAAGCCAGTCTTCTTGCAGGATAGTGGCCAGGTCACTACGTGATGCTGGTGGAGGAAAACGTTTCCTGACTCGCTCCTCCAAAACACCCCAAAGTGGCAGCATGCCTAGTTTTCAACCAACCAAAAAGAGCACATGTCACACCCCTATTAGTTGAACTGCATTGGCTACCCTTAGCTGCTCGCATCAAATTTAAATCACTAATGATGGCCTTCAGAGTATTCACTGGTTCTGCTCCCATCTACCTCAATAGACCCTTAAAACCATATGTTAGCGCCCGCCCTCTCCGTTCCTCAAAGGAGCGCCAAATAACACGGCCAACCCCCCGTACAGGTCAGTCGAGGCTATCCTCATCTCTGGTACCACGCTGGTGGAACGAGCTTCCAAGCACTATCAGAGCAACAGAAACCCTCTCCGCATTCAAGAAATCCTTGAAAACCCAACTCTTCCGAGATTATCTTTTGCACTGAAAGTCTTTCTTTAATGCACTTATTACTTCCTGGCATATTGTACTTAATGTAAGGTACTTTGTATAATTTGTGCTGTAGTTTGAATGTTAGATCCTCCTTTGTAAGTCGCTTTGGATAAAAGTGTCTGCCAAATGCATAAATATAAATGTAAACGCAATAATATTTAGATCTGGTGACTGTGCAGGCCATGGGAGATGTTCAACTTCACTTTCATGTTCATCAAACCAGTCTTTCACCAGTCTTGCTGTGTGTATTTGTGCATTGTCATCCTGTTAAACAGCACCACCTTCAGGATACAATGTTTGAACCATTGTATGCACATGGTCCTCCAGAAGGGTTCGGTAGTCCTTGGCAGTGACGCGTCAAGTATTGGGCCAAGGGAATGCCATATGGCAGTCCAAACCATCACTGATCCACCCCCATGCTTCACTCTGGGCATGCAACAGTCTGGGTGGTATGGTTCTTTGGGGCTTCTCCACACCGTAACTCTCCCGGATGTGGGGAAACAGTAAAGAAACAGGGGAGTTGAGGTGCACATTTGATTCTGCCGTGATTTTGGGCAGCCGTGGTTTTATGTTTTTTGAATATAATCCGGGTAAGCACCCGAACATCCCTTTCAGACAGCTTCCTCTTGCGTCCACAGTTAATCCCGTTGGATGTGTTTCGTCCTTCTTGGTGGTATGCTGACATTACCCTGGATATCGTGGCTCTTGATACATCACAAAGACTTGCTGTCTTGGTCACAGATGCACCAGCAAGACGTGCACTAACAATTTTTCCTCTTTTGAACTCTGGTATCACCCATAATGTTGTGTGCATTGCAATATTTTGAGCAAAACTGTGCTCTTACCCTCTGCTAATTGAACCTTCACACTCTGCTCTTACTGGTGCAATGTGCAATTAATGAAGATTGGCCACCAGGCTGGTCCAATTTAGCCATGAAACCTCCCACACTAAAATGACAGGTGTTTCAATTTCATTGTCCAACCCGTGTGTGTGTGTGTGTGTGTGTGTGTGTGTGTGTGTGTGTGTGTGTGTGTGTGTGTGTGTGTGTGTGTGTGTGTGTATATATATATATATATATATATATTCTCCATTATTTTTAATATTCAAGAAGGGCAATCAGTAGTCTAGATTGTATGTGATTTGGATGTGATTAATCAGCCAGTATCTCAACTATGTAAATGCAAATAAATAAAAAATGTTTAGAAACAAAGTTCTTTAGTTTATCCAATAACTTCCTGGATCAAATAAAAGTACAGGGTAAGTCAAAACTCACAGAAAACGCTTTTATCTGATTACCCCAGGAAGTAACGGGTGAGGGGGCCTATCTTTTAGACTATGTCTGGAACATGGCCGCCAGCTTGAAACAGCCATATTGGATTAAATGCAGGTTTTTTCAATGGGAAGGTGGTAATGTAGTATATCAAAGAAATAAAAGGGTGTCCTGTGATTCACCCTGTATACAAACTAAGCACTTTTTTAAGTTACTTTGTATAACAGCATCTGCTAAATGCTATAAAAGTATATATAAAATGTAAAAAAACACAAATAATTTTTTTTCCTGATAGAAAGCTCTTGGTGTTTTCCTTCTTGGAAAGGAAAGATATTTGTTGATATATTTCTCATTCTTTGTCTGGGTCCATTATCTGTTTGGGACTAAAATGCATGCCCAGCTGGCTTAGCTATGAAAACAAAGAGCAGAGAACAACACACAAATAAACAGGGTTTGATTTCATTCTCTGCTCAGGATACATTTATTCCATTATATTTTCAAATACAAATTAGTTTGTGCTGCTATGTTAATGTTTAAAATGTCAGGTACCTTTAAATTCTCATATTGTCTAGTCTCAGCCATAGATGCTCCGCCCACAAGTTGATGGATAGTCTGATACTTTCAGAACACTAATCTGGCCTCACTGTCAGGATTCTGCCAGTTGCATTCTGATTGGCTCTCTGTACATCCGTGTATGCGAATGTATGTGAATTGTTTCATACTGGCTTTTACTGGTCTGACTCATATGAATCATAAATACTACCTCCTTCTACACGTCATTTCAAAATAGCAGACTTGTGATTTTTTGTGTCAAATTTTGTTTCCTGCAGTAGTACGTGGTTCTTGGCCACGTTAAGTGGGGAAAGGCAACAGAATCTCCCTAGCATCCCCTGGCAGAGTGAGACTACATATTGTCTAACACTATTATGATGTTGGTCACTGTTATACATCATTTTATCACAGTCATGATAAAATAGTGTCATATTGCCCATGTACTATTGGATTAGTTTTGAGAAACACTATAATAGCATTCCCTGTGGTGATATCGAGCAACAGCACATTTCACTATTTTGTAATATTGAGCATGCAACACACTGCTAGATGTATGTGGTTGCTGTGAAATAATATACCCTGCACATGTTCCAAAACCACAATCACAAGCATTATCTCCTGCTAACATTAATCTTTTTTTTTCTTTCCGCTTACATACGTTCCTAATTTTATGTTTCATATTTTCCACTGTAAACTAGAACCTACATTGGCGCTTGCTGTAGAATAAATGCTCCGTCTCCGTGTCTGTCCTCAAAAGAATGTTACTGCCCTCTGCGTCGTGTTGGTTCCTTGGATGGTCAATGGGGCACTATGTAGATTTGTTTACCAGACTTAATCTCAGGTGGTTTGCAAACACTGACCAAGCTTGTTTAGTCTACATAGTGGAGGTTTCTAACGAGGAGAACTTGGTGGGAATTCAGTCACTACTTGGCATCTATGTCCTTCAGTTCCTTTGGGACCTTTGGGTATAAGTGTTGTGGATGGTTTATGTGAAAAACTCTTTTGTACCAACTACTCTGTTTGTGCACTGTGCAGGAACAACTGCAAACTCTTTCCCTTAGTATTTGCAAAGTTTGCTGCCAAGAGTTTGCACTAAGCAAGCTGTTATATAGCAGAATATTTATTATTTATTTATTTAATGTATATATTATTTGTTTGTTTGTTTGTTTGTTTATAGTCTACCAAGGATTATGCTGTCTCAAGATTTGCACATTTTCTGATGCTAAACAGAGACTCTAATTTAAAAGAGAAGCATGCCTTATAATTTGGAATGAATCATCTCCCGAGACATAAGCAAGAAGCAAAAAGGAGGGCTGCTTTGCTGTAGCTCAAGTAAACATACACTTGGGTGGCCGTAGGTGTGTTCCTGTGTTTCCCACCATCTCTCTGTCCAGGAATAAGTGTTCCACAGGATGTGAGGTCATTACATGCTGCCTCGGGCAGGTTCCAGTCATTAAGCCAAAGAAAATGTCACATTGTAATAAGCGGGTCAGGCTTTCTCCTTTTCTTTCAGCTTATAAAATGCATATTTGATGATTTTAAAAATATTAGAATCTCTTTATTTTCTGAGTAAAGGTTTCAGGGAGAGCCTTAGCATCTGACAGAGTAAATGTAATGGAGCTTTAAGGCTATAGTGCAGCCTCTAGCTTAAGTGAGACAAAACAAGAGTTGTTTGTGTTAGAGGAAGAGTGAGAGAGAGGGGAAGGTTTAATAGTGAGAGTTGGGTATGATATTTAATACATGTAATCTATCTTCTAAACTCAACAGTAGTGACGCTGTGTTTACATCGCTAGATCAAACCTCTAATACATAACTAAGTTCTGTAAAAAGAGTGAGGAATGTTTGGCCAAAATTGGTAAAGTGATTCAATAATATTAAAAAAGTTAATGCATTAAAATCCCATGTGTGTTAATGTGCATTAATGTGTTAATTTTGAGAGCAATATTTAAAGCAGCTTTTGCGTTGTGTGGATCACAGCAGTAGACATGCTGTAGTTGCTAACTCCACAGGGAAATAGTACAGTCCTGCAGGTCTTATTTGAACAGCCAGGTTGAACCAAGTCAAAGGAAGGAGAGTGGTCAACAAAAACTGGGTCGGGGCGGGAGAGTGGTGCTTTGAGACGCCATTCCCCCAGGATGTGGGAGAGGATGTGTGGATTATTCCCAGCAACAAAAGCCATTAGCTCCTGGAACAACTTCAGAGACAGGAGCCATTTAATCTGAAAATTGGGAAATATGTGGGCCTGAGTCCTTGGGGCCAAGCCAGCTGCTGCTTTTATATCATGCTCCTTCGTTTACAGTCTGGGTTTGGGACATGGTGAAGACGGGGGCATCTTTTTGTACTCTGATAAGAGGGAAGGAGAGGGCAGGAAGTGAAAGATTAAGAAGTCAAGTAAAGGCAGGCCCGACCCTGATGTATATTTGTGTGCTTTGCTTTTCCTCCAATACCCACATCACTCCTCGCTGGTCTCTCAACACAAAAAAAAAAAAAAGACAAAAACAGCACCCCTGGAGAATGTGTTTTATCATAAAAGATCTCCAGCCGAATCAGTGTTACCCATATGTTGGTAAAGCAGCAACTGAAGTTATAGGAAGCGTGCCTGGGAAGAATGCAGCAGTCATCCAGGTCCGGTTTGTGTATTACCGTTAGGTCACGTAGGGTTGGTCTAGACCACAGTCAGAGTGACATAATCACACACTTGGAAGACCTCCTATCTCCTGATCTCCAGCACGTCATGAGGCTTGAGACGTACAGGAAGGGCATGGTGCTTTCCTCGGCTTTGAAGCTGCTGGATTTGAGTCCCTTAACAGCTTTTTTTTTATGCTGTAGCCAGACATAGTCAGAATATTTCTAGTGCCAGATGTGCAAATATGGGCATCCAACAGAGAAGCCTTCCACAGCGCTGCCGTGTCCCCAATGGCATTTTCACACAGCGTGTCAAGGGAGTGAGGTGCTAAATGAGCATGCCTAGATTTGAGATGCAGAAGGAGCCAAGTCTTTTAAGGAAAAATGAAAAGAGGCAAATTTTAGCTTGTGGTTTAATAAACATGGTCAAACATACTGGAAAAAGATACCACAACTGCCACTTAATGATTTACACACATTTTGACCTAGTTCAGATGAATTTGCTAAGACATAGATAAGAAGAATTCTGAAGTCTTTATGAAGATGACTCGTAGCTCTCCTGAAGTTCTTACTAACACTTCTTATCTCTTTCTTGTACAGAGCTTTTGCCAAACCGCTTAGAACATTTCTTTTAAACATTAGGCAACATAAATAGCACATCACGGCCTATTACCAAGCAATTACTTTGCTTCTGCAACCTGTAGCTGACCTTAAGTTTTTTCTCTAGCCCTTTGTGAACTGAGAATATTCCGTTTTGGCATTCGCAGGAGTTCTCTGACTTTTTGAGTATTGCTGTGCAGTGGAGGAGTTGAAGTATTTGGAGAATTAGTAAGTCATAAAACCCAGCTTTAGGGTCAAACCAACTATCATAGAACTTTCACCTTGCACAAGAATTATGCCCTCCACCTGCCTTGTGGCTGTTAGAACATTAGCAGTGTTTCACTAATCTTCTAGCGCTAGCATAAGGCAGGGTGTGATCATTAATTTCAACAGAGAGTAAAGATGAAAGACAACACCAGCCCTGGGCATCCAAACTGGCCATATTTCATAGTCTCACCTGTTGCTCATAAAAGGGTGGACATCTGACCCTTTGTTTTACTTTAGCTGTAGGCGAGATTGGTAACATTTAAATTTTCCCTTCATGATGTGAAATGCTTTTTTTTATTTACAAAAATAATACAAAATAACTGAAAGATTGAAATTAAAAAATAAAAGATCTCTGATTTTTGCCTCAAGTTACTTAACAGCTCTAAGTGGTTTGTGGGGAGCATGGGATGATTTAACCATACAGTTTGGGCAATGTTAAGTTATTTTATATAGTTTTATATTTCTTGCTAGTAATATACCCCAATGTTTGTAGCTATCCCTTATAAATAGCAGATTTAGCTCATTTAAGGTGCACTTATTCTGGAAGCAGATGTTCAGTTGTGCACATATAGCTTGTATAATCGCCACAGAAAAGCATGCAATGGAATGGAAAACTCTGGAGTAGCTCAAGACCACCATGCTCAATTCCACTCATTGGCTACAGGGGTAAAAGCCCCACAGCATTTTAACTGCTACAGCTCTGTTTAATACCTTTTGAGCAGCATTTATGATCCAGATGTAGTTATTCAACATCGGTTGCTAACGCTCTTGTGACTGAATGCTATGAATGTTCATAGTAGACTGCCAAAGTCTTGTCTAAAGCCTTCTCACAACAATAGAAGCTGCTACGGTGACATAGAGGACCTATTAAAACCCTTAATTTCAGAAGAGATGTTGTGTGCGCAGGTGTCTGCAAACTTTTGGCTTTGTGAACTAACAGGAGCCTGTTTTTCTTTATAATAGATGAACTGCCACATTTATTTTTGGAGTGTAGTTTCACAAATGCTAATTTTTCATGCATTTATCATCATTCACTGAACTGTTGTTCAGGCTGAAATACTAAGCACATGCATGGGGCAAATGCAGTACAGCACAAAGCAAATGAAGGCTCTGGTGTAATGTCTGCCTTTCATATATTGAAGGTACTAATTTTAGTTGCATAACAGCATAAAAATCAGTGTGGTTGTGTAGGCTTCATTTTGGTTGGGAAAATTGGCTTCTCCTCCACTGCTTGTATCTTTCTTAAACTGGTGGAAAGGTCTGATTGGATATGCTGATTTTCCCAAACAAGAGAGATTTTTTTTAACTGATTGAAATTCCACTAATTTTAAGGCAGTGGTCATGGTGTAAACCCATACTTAAGACCCCCTTATTACTGAAATGTTAATGAATATGTTTTAGGCAGCTGTTGTTAAATTGTGAACATCTACCTACTGCTAACATCTGTCTCGAGTGATCCGATTATAAGTGGACAATGAGATGCATTACTATGTTCAACTTTCCATTGGATCTCAAATGTGTCTCCAGTGACCACTGTAATTGCAGTTCATGACTGGGGCTAGAGTAACACCCACATTTACAGCTTCATGTCGGACTGCATTAGTTGTTGGACAAAAATGTCTCAGTTGTGTTCCACTGTTCTTGTTTGGCAGTACAGGCTGTTACAAACATTTAGACTGCATGGTCTTAGTAGAAAATCATGAAATATATTTGGATGACCTAGAGCAGCCTTACATGTGGTTAAATGACTATTGTCAAAGCTGATTGTCAGCTAGACCGCTATACAGCCCAGTTATTCATCAAACAGGGTAAACATCTTGTTCATGTCCTTAATTTATTTCAGAATGTTGCCATGAGCTATTGTCCACAAACCCATTAAGCCACATTGTGAATTACTAAATCACTGGGAATACTAATGCCAGGATCAGTGTAAGACATCTGAACTAAAAATGACAAAAATTCCATCAAAGCACATCTAAGCACTATTTTCTTATGAAGACCCTCAATAAATATTCCAACTTGTAGGGATAAAAAAAAACAAAAATGAAATCTGTTAAATGTTTACCAGAAATTTAGTTTGAGCTGTGTGTGAAATCCTTAGTATTAAGTTACAGCACTTAACTGTGCCTTCTTAAAGCTAACAGCCACACAAAGCTCTTCAACTTTGATGTACTAAATCAGGGCAGTTGTATAATATCTATAATACAATATCATACTGTATTGTGACCTGTCTGCATGTCTTTTTTTTTTTGCCTGAAGGAGCTAGTAATTTTGGGGTGTTCATGTCACCAACCTTTAGGAGCTGTTTGAGCACTCTTAAAATGACCATGTGGGAGAAGGACAGTCAAGTCCCATTGGATTGGTGCGGAGCATAATGTGGGCAACGGATGTGAAGCTATTGGAATGCGGTGGACTAGCCTGGATGAAAACATAGGCTGAGATAATACAATTTAAATAGACTTTGCTTTCTCTTGCTCTCTCTCTCTCTCTCTCTCTCTCTCTCTCTCTCTCTCTCTCTCCCCCTCTCCCTCCCTCTCTGTCTTTTTCTGTGAGGTTACTTTCTTTTTTTCCTCCAATCCTCTGTGATTGCTCAGTAACCTAAGAAGTGTGCAACAGAAACTGAGTCTTTCAGAGCAGAGGGACTTTGGCACAAGAGACAGCTGTTAATCAAATTGTCAAGGATGAGGTGTTTTCCTCTGAAAGTCTTCAGAGAGGGGATTTTTGTCCCCCCTTCTTCCTTTTCCATCCGCCATGCATGCACAAAAACCCCAGCGAATGAAGGAATGCCGAGCACGCATGCACCTGGAGGATAAAAAAAAAGAGGCCCGTTTCAAAAGACAGTTTAGCAGTCACAAAGGCGAGACTTTGTGCTCGCTGTTTCGCTTGCCCTCTCGATTTCTTCCTTACCTCTCCCCTCTCCTGCTTTTCATCCGAAGCCATGCTCAAACCTCTTCCTCCCCTCATATCCAGACGCCTCCTTTTAATGAAGATAGCAGAGTCCAATTTAGAGTGCACATTGTTATTATAAGTACATTCCTGCCTGGCTATCTTGGGGGGCCCCTGCCTTTCTCTCTCTTTATCTGCCTTGTGGGTATCTGTCACTGGAAATCAGACCAGGATTTAGGTGCCTTGTTTTGCCCTTTTGCCATTTCTTCACTGCTGAAGCTGAAACACCGGCTGCAAGCCTGTAACTGTCTTTATGGTATTTGAACAAGCCTGAGGTCCTCTATTATGAACTGGTGGAAGTGGTAAAGGAAAAAGTATGGTCAGTGCAGTAAGGGAGTTTATTTTGGCTGGGGGGCTGATTTAAGGCAGTAGAAACAGTGGCAGATTGCTCAAATTCTAAACTGCCACACACAGGAGCCAAACGGTGAAAAGCCACTGCACCACATCCCCCGAGAATCATCAGCCTCCCCACCAGCAAAATATATGAGGCCATTCAAAGCCTAGGCATATCCACACTCTGTTTACACTTCTTCATCCTACAACACTTGGAGAAGGCCTGCCGTTGCACTAAATCTGATTCCACCGGGCCAAGAGAACCACCCTTCCTCCCCAGACCTCCGCTAAGACACACACAGTTGTTGCTGGAGCAAAAAAGGATCTCTAAAACTGTATTGAAGATGGAGAACAGATATTATTGCCAGGATTTTGAGTGTCTGTTGTTGTTCTTCTTGAGGTTTCAAGATCAAAGACCCAAAGAACATCAACATACAGAGGCTGTCACCAAGAAATGTGCAGAAGAGTGTTTGCAAGCAGGCAAATGACAGTGCAGTCAGACGGAGTGGTGAATTTGATTGCATTGCAGACTTTGTATTGGCAGCAATGCGCTGGGCAGATCATCAGTCTCTTACAAGCATCCTGGGCCTTACAGAACTCAGAGCCTGTGTACCCATGCAGCTTAAAAAGATTTCTATCGATATTCCTGACTACATCCTTCCATAGCTCACCAAATTGGACCATAAATTGTTGTCTACTCTCTGGGCAACACCTTGATCAAATTAACATTTTTCAGTATGAAACTAGATTTAGGTGATGTCAGTTCTGGGCTTCCATAACCCAATTGACCTATCCATGCTCTGCTCTCTTTCATAGCTGCAGTTGCTACGTTGGTCAAGCTTCAGAGACTGATATTGGCAAAAATCTGTTTCAAGTTATGTCTACAAAATTGTAGTGCAAATGATTTCAAATGTATTTAGCTACTGTAACCGACCTCAGTGTTAGACCAAGAAGCATCTGCCCACCACTCAACATTCTTTTTGGGACCTAACGTGGGAGGCATTTCCTCTCTTTACCGAAACAAGAGGTCAGCGAGATTGTTGTGCGATAAAGTCATGAGTACAGTACCCCTGCATTCCACACACGCCAGAGTGCTGGTCTCATTCTCACACAGACGATAACCTTGAAAGATGCAAAGGAGCTCATGAAAGAAAATAGAAAAAGAGAGAGCGAGAGAGGCCTCACATTGTAAACACAGTCCTTTATGCAAACATCTGCTTTCGTTCCTCAGCCTGGATGACCGTTTCAGCGCAGGCGAATGCCCCCGGCTCTTTCAAAGCATTACTGCTGATCTGTTAATGTGGCTGCAATCAGGACAGCGCTTTGTGTGGAGGCACCACACAACACACAAATAATGAAAGAGAGCTTCTGTTTTCCAGACACGCATACAGGAGTAAGGCTAAATATGGACAACATTGCCGCTGCCATAAGTGGCATATATGCTTAGCAGATTGTTATCTTCCCTCTTGTATTAATAGTCCGGAAGTGCATAGTTTTGTCTGCAACATACTGAAATATAGAGTCTAGTGATCAGTATAGTTGATTGCAGTTAACTACAGGCTTTGGAACTTTTCAGTTAACTACAGTGCATGTGTGTGTGGAAAGACACACTTTTGTTATGTAGATTTGTTTGTATTTTTTATATTTGTAAGTGATACCTTTTTGGTTGATAGACTACTCAGTGTTATTGTAAATCAATATTCCTCATTCATTACATGACAGGCAAAACGTACAAAGGCTTGCCTAAATTCTAAATGTGAACTACAAAATTGAGGTTTGAATCATATCATATATGGTTAGCACTGCCTTTCTAAACATGACAATCTAGGGTTCAATTCCCAGCTCAGGAAGGAACACTACACAATAATTATATAATTGCTTATACAACATTTATTTTATTCAGTATTTGCCCCATATACACCCAGCAATTATAACGTTGATGATCTCCATGTTTCTACTGCTTATTCCACTGTCCATTGTCTCAGCTGACCATATAGGAGCACTTTGTAGTTCTCAATTTACAGTTGGAAGTTCATCTGTGGCTCTGCTTACTTTGTTTGCCCCCTTTCACCCTATTATACAAAGGTCTGCAGGAACACCACAGCCAGTATGATGTTTTTTTGTGTGTTATGCTGGTATGAATGGCTCAGACACAGCAGTGCTACTGGAGTTTTTAAACCCCTCAGTGACACTGCTGGACTAAGTGGAATAGCCCCCAAACAAAAATATCATACAACAACGTCCTGTGTCCACTGATGTAGGACTAGACACAAACTGTGCAGCAACAGATCGGCTACTGTCTCTGACTTTACATCTACAAGGTGGACCAAAAAGGTTGGTGTGACACAGTGGACAGCAAGTGGACACATGGTCTACAGTTTGTAATTGTAGATCTACCAAGTGCTCCTTTCCGGTCAGTGGAGCTGTGAGAATGGACAATGACTTTAAAAACAAGGAGATGGTCATAATGCTGTGGTTGATCGGTGTATAATGTGTCCTAAAATGACCTGGCAGGCCCATTGGGACCCTAAGAGCCAGCAGGGGCCACACAGCACTCTAACATTATAACTAGACCCCAGTCATGAATGCCAGATATCTGAAAACAGAGGCTTTTTGTTTAAAACAAAAGGGTAAAGGATTGTGCTAGGGGTTTTGTGTAAGACCTTGTCAGCCCTTGTTGTGAAATATAAACTCATACAGACATATTGAATCTACAACGAGAGAGAGAGAAGTGACTAATAGAATAAGAATCCTCTCCTTTTAAAGCAGAGCAGCAAGCACTGCATCATAGGAGGGCAGTACGGAGATTATTAATGACCCTTATTGTCTGAAACACATCTGCCAGCCTGTTTGATGTGCATTTATGAGTGAGAGACTTCCCCCACACATATATTGCATGGACATTTGACTCAACTGTGACCCCTTATCTTCTGTAGGAGCTCACTAATGTATTATCATCATATTGAAATGATTGTGTGTGAAGAAAGTTTTTTAAATAATGTGTGTGTGTGTGAGAGAGAGAGAGGAAATTTGTTTCTGTGGGTGTGCACTCATGCACATGTACGTGTGTATTAGTGTATGTGTTCACATTTCATTTCCCTAAAGACAATAAAGGTTAGATTAAATGTTAGATTAAAACCATCACAACATGTGGGAAGACTATCTGATGCTTTCCTTAACACAATAGAAATATTACAGATTATACATCAGGATGTACCTTGACATTTTACAGCTAAGTAAAATGTGGTAGTAGCTGTCTTTAATACAGTTAACAATAAGGCTTCTTGGCAGATTTTGGGCATGTTCCTTGTTTGATCTTGGCAGATTTCTGTGCTGTTTATATTGTCCATATTGATATATGAATTGTATTATATTAACTAAAGTTAAGAAATATTTTGGAGCGGCACGGTGGTGCAGCAGGTAGTGTCGCAGTCACACATCTCCAGGGACCTGGAGGTTGTGGGTTTGACTCCAACTCCGGGTGACTGTCTGTGAGGAGTTGGTGTGTTCTCCCCGTGTCCGCGTGGGTTTCTTCCGGGTGCTCCGGTTTCCTCCCGCAGTCCAAAAACACACGTTGGTAGGTGGATTGGTGACTCAAAAGTGTCCGTAGGTGTGTGTGTTGCCCTGTGAAGGACTGGCGCCCTCTCCAGGGTGTATTCCCGCCTTGCGCCCAATGATTCCAGGTAGGCTCTGGACCCACCGCGACCCTGAACTGGATAATCGGTTACAGATAATGAATGAAGAAATATTTTGTGTTTATAATTGCATAATTGCAATGCATACACACATTTGATTAAATGCGAAACTGTTTCATTCATCATATACTCCACATATTTGGGGGACATTAGCAGACTCTTTTAAAACTCTTCAAAATCATGGACATACAATAGCTTATAGGTCCTTTTCCACCAAAGCTTCCTGTGTACTCATCAATAAGCTTTTATTGTAATCAGAAGCATTCCTAAAAGTGAACTGAGCAGGATTAGTGATGGCAGTGAGAATGTCAGATTATGATTTTGACTAAAGCTGATGTCATACATGTTCATAAAAATGTCCTTAGGCTTATAAATATGAGTCCCATATATAAATTCCCTTTCAAGGGTCTTGGGGACAATGCTGTTAACTTCAAGGCATCAAGGGTATTAAGTCTATTCCTTTGTTCTGTAATCTATATGTGTACCTCAACTTTCAAGACAGCTACTGCTGGTTAAGATTACATTGGTTTCAGGTTGATGGATTCTCTTTTGCTCAGAGCAACTCTGATGGCGTTGGATACAGTGAGTAATAGAAAGACGGCCTTTAGTTGTGTGGCAGTTTTTGGCTTTAACTACAAAAGACAGCTTATTGAACTGTTGGGAAATAAGCTTAATGCACTAAGGGCACAAATAAACTCCTGGGGATAATTTTAGAAGAGGCATGTTTTGTTCTTTCCAGACCCCCCTACCACCACTCCCCTTGATACAGTGGCTGTGTTTGTGACCTGGCCTTCTGCCGAGAGGAAAGTATGAGGTTGATTCTTTTGGGTTTGAAATGGGAGTCAGTATTCTTTACTTTCAGTCTTCTGTATGCTTAAACATAGAGTGGTTTTATCCTGTTCTTGGATAAAAGAATGTGATTCCCTCTCTGCTGGGAAAAATACTTTCTGCAAACTGGTATTTGTGTGTGCGCGCACGAGTGAAAGAATGTGTTATTCATTTTTAGGCTTATGTTTCACTCCCATGCTCAGCAGATTGTAACCTTTATGCAAAGTGCAGCAGCCACACAGAAAAAAATTTGCTTGTTTATTTGTACTGCTTTTGACAGTTTTTCCAAAGATATATACATCACATTTGATTAAATGTTTAGCAAGTTGTCCATTCAGTCAAAGATCACTTGCCAAACTGATGTTGACTTTGCACAGCACATATCATGCATAACAGGTATAAATGATGAACAGGTAAAACTCGAAATGTTTTTTTTTTGCATTTGGCTACTTAAAGTTACTACAGCCATGTAGCCTAGATACATCTATGTGAGTTTTTACAAGATCTTCAGGATCTGCACTGAAGGCTTTACATGTAAAATTTCTCACCAGCATATTTAGTAAGTGACAGGGGGATCAACAAATCAAATTATGTTTACGATGAGAAATATATCAATGTTCATATGTGTCTGATTGGCAAAACACTGCTGTTTATAATAAAATTGCAAAATAACTGCAGAAGGTCTCACATGAATTTCAAATAAAATATATAGTATGTCTTTTACAATGTTCCAGAATCAGTATTTAATTTAAAATGGCCATAAAAATATATATGTACACTAACTTGAGGATGGTAGCATATATATTGTTGTTATTATTAGTGATCCTCTGTTTTTTAATGTTGGTGAAGGAACATATAACTTTATTCAAAAATGCATACAGTCACAATTTACATAGATTTATTGTAGAATAGTGGAATTACTCTTGTGTTGCGAGTCAAAGCAGGTGAACATTTACAGCAGTGTGTTCTTTTCTGGATGTTAGCCAGTGTCTGCTTTCCTGTAACAGCTCCTTTAAACCCTTCATTCCACCCGCTTCAGATAACAGGGGATGTGTACTCTCATACTCTGTAAACTCTATTTATGAGAATAACTATTTAGGCTTACACCCCAGCAGCTAGATTACTTTAGTGAATCATAACAGCATGAATGGAAAAGATGGGTGCCACGTTCCACTTTAAATTGGATCTAGTGATTTCCTCTGTTTTTGCTGTGGTCATTGTGTGCAACAAAGGAAAAACACTCAAGACCAAATCTATACAAATGTTTGTTGCCATTGAAAAAGGGTGGGAGGGGTGGAGGAATGCTGTTGGGCTATTTTATCAAACCAAATAATAATCGGTCAATGACTTGTTTGCTGAATAAGACCATTACGTAGCCACTGACCATGTGTTGCATTAACAAAACAACGTTAAGAATGAATGTCAATGTCAGAAAAATGGGTGTTGGTTCCTTCACTTTGGTGGAACTCTCCTGAGGAATATGTCAGTAATGGACTGTTTGGTGTACAGTAAACATATTGGTCAACCTTCAGAAAAGGTCCCCAAAGGGATGTTATTATGTTTTATTTACTTTATATTTGTCATTTTTATTATTTTGTGACTTTTATTTTTAATGAACAGCTCAGACAAGACACATATTTGGTTTCATGGCATGAAATGTAGTTAATGAGACAAGCAACATTTAGTCAAATATTTTTGGTTTGGTATTAGATCTATAATTGTAATTTAGCTAATTAAAGTGTACAACCCAAAGCATTACTGAAACATCTTGAGTTACAGATGAGCTTCTCTGGTAATTCAAACAGTAAATAAAAACTTACAGACAAGTTCTACTTCAGCCAAACACAACAGTCATTATTTTTCTTCTAACACACCATTCTTACTTAAAAGACCCTGAGCTTCTGAATGTAAACAATCAGAGAGAACTGCATTTCCCTACAGTTTTACATGAGAACTTCAGGGCCAAGGATTTTTTTATGTGTTACTTTCATTTGCCTGTCTGCTCCTGACCTGTTTTTGAAGCAAAGTTGAGTTGATGACAGTCATGGCTGGCATTTTGGTGCGCTTATCCTTTAATTTAGCCCTATTAGCACATAGAGCAGGAATGCCGGGTAAAGGGTGTAGTCCGGACAGCTTCTCCAAAATCCACAGGCATCATTCGGGATCCGGGATCCTCCTCCTTAATGATAGACCGACTGGAAGAGGAAAATCCCAGGGCTTTGAAGTCGGTTCAGGGTGGCCGGGGTGTGTGATATGCCAAAACTGGATGTGAGCTGACGTCGAAGCTGAGACAACACAAGATCATTTTCAGAAAGAGAAATTTCATACCTCTCATTTTTGAGTTTTAATTTTTTTTGTTCTCTGTGTTTTTATTTGAGCACTAATGCTCTTGGGCGAGTGTGAGGAAAGCTCTTGGTTTATTTCATGAACTCAAAAAACTGTCTGTTTGTGACCTGTATTTTGAACAGGAGTATTATTTATCTAGTGACAACTAGTCTCATACTGCAACCCTGAACTGGATAAGTGGTTACAGATAATAAATGAATGAAAGAACTAGTCGCATACCTCCCATTTTTGTCATTTTTAAAACATTTTTCTGTCTGTGTGAGTGTGATGTGAATGCTGATATTTTTCTGAAAAATCGAAGTGTGTTTTTTATTTATTTATTTCTTTTTGACTTTTTAAAGTCCTTCCAGAAAGGTTGCTATTTTGTCACAGAAGCAGTGTGTGGTGTTAAGAATATGACTTATGATATATAAGTGATATTTCTTGATATGACACCATGACTTATTATGGAAGATCTTATCAATATACATTGTTGAACCAAACACAAATAAATAATAGACAATACATTTACTTGCCTCTCTAAATATATTTGTGTTTTTCCAGCCCACATATTATCTTCCTGTCCCAGAGTGTGCTTGCTGGTGAGAGAGACCTGTGTGGGGCAAGGTTGTGCCATGAAATCGCCCACTCCTGGTTTGGCTTGGCCATCGGAGCGCGGGATTGGACGGAGGAGTGGATCAGTGAAGGTTTTGCCACCTACCTGGAGGACGTGTTCTGGGCCAAAGTCCAGCAGGTATCTATACCACTGCAGAATCAACAGCATGTTTCAAATGGCCTTTTTATGGTATTGATTATTTTAGATTATTTTGTTATGACATGTTCTTTCCCACACAGTAGGGCATTACATAAATCCAGTCTAGAGAGCAGTTTAAGTTACTTGTTTTACTATGAATATTCAGCCTCAAAATCAGCAGGATTTGTCTGCTAAAAACGTTCTGTAGATAGCTGGATCTAAAGCTTGCAGCTTGCATTTCTTTAATCTGCTTTTTATTTGTTTATTTAATGTTAATTTGAATTTTTTAGAGTTGTACAAATGTGGAATATCTGGGTTCAATAACTGTTTTTTCTGCATGTATTATTGCTGGATCACCTGCAGGCCGGCCTAGAAGAGCCTTATGTACGTACTGACTGACTGACTGACACCTAATGTTGAAACGTGCATGCGCAAGTAGGAACTGTTAACTGTCAGCTGTATTTCACAGAGAGAATTTAATGTGGCGCCACTGCACCGTCTGTTGTTAGTTGAGCCATATTTCACATTCCAGTTCGTGAACAAAATTGGGAACTAAAAAATGCGTGTTCAAATGTTCAAGGTGTCAGAGAGTTGAGAGCTGAATTGGCACATGGTTGTGCCGCTTCAGCGCTGTAGGTCCACCATCCACCGCCTTTGAACAGCTCAGTGTTTTACTGGAGCCTCGAACAGAAATTTGTTCAATGTTTTTGGGGTAATATTTATCATAGTCTTTTCTTTATGTTTGGAGAATGTTTCTGTGACCCAGCCTTTTGTTTTCTACTATATATTTAACAAACAAACTCATCTTGTCTGTCCCTATAACGACACAAGAACACGGACACATCTCCCCGTTACTTACTTTCTGACGAGTAAATTACATCTGCACAGCTTTTTATTTAACTTTACATGAAAACGGACAAAATCTCTAGATGATCACTGTTTTATCAATCAGACCCTTATAGAAATGTAAGTCAGTACATAAATATCTAGTTCCAGCGATGCCCTGTTCCTTTATCAGTATAGGTTACTTGGTTGATAAATGGTGCTTGGGTTTAGTAATGTTTAAAACAAGTAATAAACAAATTTTATTATTATTATTGTAAACAAAGACATTGATATGAAGCACCAAAGCTTCTCCAGACCTTCCAATGACAAGGGTATGTATTTCCTGTTTTTGAAATGCCAGAAACACCTCTGTGACAATGGCTATATGACTAATGGCGGTCTGGCAAACCTAGGCTTGCCTAGTTTCTCTTTGTTCTTGTTAACTATAGATAAAACTAGGGATGGAAACAAATAGTTGGATTTTTAATAACTTTTTAAAATCAAATAGTGAATCTGGACAATCGATTCAGTGTAAATTACGTTTTCTACCATTTGTTTTTCTCATAAAGTCTCATGACTGAATTCTATACTCCTTCAGAGAACACTATAAAACATATGCTTTGATGGAAGTTCTAGTCTATTTAGTGATGTAAACTGAAACTGCTCCTGTGTTTAGATGTTTAGACTGTAAGCAAATCCATACTCTGCCTATCCTTGCTCTGTTGCACCATGGTCTGGTATTTAGAGCCTAGAAAGAGCGTTTTCTGCAGCAAGGCAGCTGGTTTGTTCCTGCCTCACTAAAACAGCAGAGCTGTAGACTGGTGGATGTGACTTACCATTAAACAAATGAAACAAAAATAAAATTTCATGTTCTGTTCAGTTAGAATAAACACAAAAAGCATTCTTCATATATGTGTTATATTTTTGCCTGTGAGAACAGCAAAAATACATTGATTCTGGCATTTTCAGTTCCAATTTTGGCCATATTCATATGTGGTACTGAAAATCTATACACACAGCAACACTGTCTAAACAGCCAGATTGGAATTTGTGTGACTTTTACATCTATCTTACTTGATATGCCTCCTAATTTCATGCTGCCAGAAGGGAAAGTTGGATGGCAACAGCGGGGATCTTCTTGTAGAAGATTAGGGAATGGAAAACAAGCTGTTCATTTCCTAGCATTTTCCTTTTTACAAAAAAAATATCGAGAAGAAATACAATTGTGTCGAATTAATTTATCCAGTCTCATGTCACTGAAACAAATGTGTATTATTGTATAATGGTTAAAAAAAAGGTGTATAATGGTAATTTTTTTGTAAGTATGTCTTTATCAATATTATATTTTTCCATGTCTGTATAAAACCTGTTGTATATCATGAAAAGAATCAGACTGTGGGAGTCAGGGGAAATCTCATAAAGGTCAAGGGCGGAAAGCACTGCTGAATGTGTGTGACCGCTGAGTCCTCAGGCAGTATTGTTTGAGAGACCATAATGCTGCCATGATTGACCTAGCCACATGGACTCAGGAATACTTTGGAAAATCATACTTACTTAACAGAGTCTACCGCTGCGTTAAGAAATGCAACCCGAAAATATAATACAAAGCAGTAAATATATATCCATTTTGCACAGTTCTCTGGGCAAAAGGCAGTGGAAACATGCTCTGTGGTCATTCAAGTCCATGTTTCAGCCTTTTTTTGGGAAAAACATATAAAATTCATGTCTATTTTGGAGACACATATGCTGCAGTAAGTGTGAACTCTTTTACCAGGAACTCCATGTCTATTTCAGAACAGTGCTAGGCCTCAGTCTGATTTGATCCACATACCTTAATTCATTCAAGTCCCCCAAAAAATGCTGGTTGTCAACATGTGTGTGAGAACAGGATGATACAGGGACTCTCGGGTTGGTAATTGTTTCAGCACTTCACCTGGAATTGTTTGGTAATTCAGTGCTGAATGAGCAAGGTTCTCCCTCAGCATACAATGCCTTGCAATCTGAGAGAATTTACACAGAAATCCCACTCCACAGTAACTAAGCCTGTCATCAGCAGGAAGAATCAAAAGATTAGACTCACCTTTGCTGAGGAGGATGCATGTTTGAATGCTGGAGAACTGATCCACAGTTCATGTTAATGCTGAGTTTTATTGATGAGGTTTAATATATTTGTGTCAAAAGGGAAACATTGTTTGGCATCCAGCTGGGGGAGGACTGAACCCAAAGTGTATGAAGAGGTAAAGTAAGCTTGGAGGAGCTCATGGCTTTTGGGGTGTTTGGGGTATTTTGACCTCGTATACTGGAACTAGATGATGTAAATTCTTGTATTTATCAGATCTTCTTTTGGAAACGTAAATCTCCTAATCAGCCAGCAATGTTTATGCAAGACAATACACCTTGTCACACTACAAAACATGTAAAGCACTAATGTCTAGCTGTTAACATGGAAATAATGTAATGGTCAAACCAGAGTCCTGATCTGAACCCAATCAAGAATCTCTGGAAGATATTTATTTTGTGGCAAATGTTGGCTATGAATTTTACTGAACTGCAGGAGGACACTGGAACAAAAGTATAATAGTGTGAGAAATGGATGTCCTGTGAGTGCAGAAGTTCTAATGTCATTCATAGTGTGGGCCTTTACAACATAGATATAACCATAATATTGTCCTCTAGTTTTGATGACAGATGTTTTTTTTATTATTTCAATTTATTATATTGTGATTCAGAATGTTTTTAAATTATGAAATATTATTCACACACATCTGTTCAAAATATATTTAAATGGGATTCGCAGTGATTTTAAAATGTAGGAAAATGTAAGTTATTTCCTAGTTTTGATCTCTCTTTCACGCATTCTTCATGTTTACCATTGTTTTATTACATTTTCTGGCAATACACAAAATACCTCCACCCAAAGAACTTTTTTCAAAGAATTTCTGACAGCAAAACCAACTGTTTTGCTGCAGTAATAGATTTAAATTTGTATGCCCATAATCTGAAAACAAATGTTACCTTAAATGGTACAAATGTTTGCCTGCTCATGAAGATTATTGTGAGTATAAGTCAGCTACAGAAAATTGTACAAGAAGATTTGTATATTCGCAAATGGGATTTGCACATAAGCAATGATGGAACCACATGCTGTTTTGCAGCTTGTGCAACTTGTCATGAGCTTTGCTTGAGTGACTTGAAATTTTAAGCAGCATATTGCTTTGCCATTTCTGCTTTGCCTTGTGTGATGTGATAACCATCTCATTATTTTTATTTGTATTGCTTTTCTCTCTCTCAATGCCTCACACACTCTCTTTCTATTTCTCCCTCTCTCTTCTATCTCTTTCACAAACTCTTTCAGCTTGGTTGCAGCAAGGATGAGGAGCACAGGCAGTTGAAGGCCCTGCTGCGTTGGAGGAGGCTAAAGGATGAACTGGAGAACTCTGAAGAAGAGCTGCACGTCCTCAGGTTTGACAGGCTACCTCTCTCTCTTTAACACACTCTCACACTTCATTTCTTTTAGGCCATATAGCCAGTCTCATTACTGATAATGGTGTGCAACTGCCAGCTACATAAACACCAGTATTTAACTGATGTCCTGGCCTAATATATGGTTTATTGGGATTTAGGCACTTGTGTTTTACTGACAATAAGTATTTAGTAAACTAAGTTTACTTCCAATTCTGGTGTCAGCCTTCTATCAGATTTTACCATAAATAAGCCACTTTAAAGGCAATACAAAGCAGTTCATATGAATTGAGTTAAGCTGTTACTATGTTCCTGGTTATTGTTTAGAATTCACAGGAGTGTACAAAAGTGTAATGCATTTTCCTTCCCTAGTCCCTCTTAAATCTTTCCTGCATTATTATTTCTGTAGTTTTATCTGCCTTGATTACACTGAACTTAACAAGCGAATAATTTAGAATGTGTCACTGTGTGAATAAGATGTGGCATGTTATGGAATATTCTTCAGTGAAGAGTGCAGTGCATTTTGACCTTGTTGCTTTGGTTCTGCAGAGTTTGTGGCTTAGCTTTAGAGAGAGAGAGCGAGAGAGAAAATGTATATGAGCATGTGCACGTGTACAGGAGCTTTACCAGCAGATTTCACACATCCACCTGACAGTCTATTTCTGGGACCCATGCTAATTTGGCATAAGGTTGATAAATCTGATTGATGCATACGTCTTATCTTTTAGCTTCGACATTGTAAATTATACTGTGTCCTAATTATAACTTTGATGCAGTTTTAACTTTAACTGACTTTGATGCAGTTTTACAGGGTTTTGCTGATATATTCAAGGTAATTTTTGTTATATTTGTTAGTAATGTTAGCCTAAAGGCTCTTGCGCTACGCTTGAGAAACAAACTTTTACAAGGCCGTCACAATATGATTTTATGTCTGTGACAATTCACATGTGTTTTTGGCTTTCAGTCAGTCACAAAGCCATGTTGTGTTATCTCTCAAAGCTGAAAACCTTGCTTCATACAAATATGTGGACAGAAAAGGCAAAAGCACCTTTAGGAACATTGTTTTAGTTTCAGTTTCAGGATATACTGTCTATACTTTAACTCAGAAATATGGAGCAGAGATGTGAATAAAATCTTTGACCCTGCATTATTATTTAGTTCCGGTTGCTTGTGTCTTCAGGAACAAAAAGGATTCAGGAACAATGGGACACACATCTGTTAGGATGTGTATATTGTGTTGAGATATGATGCATTGATATAATAATTATCTCACACACATGATTTATTTGATTTTACTGGTTTTACTGCAATAATAATAATGTTAAAGGGGGCATCGACAGCTGTTCTCTGGTTTGTTTACGTTCAGAAGCTCTGCATTATTTAAGGGGGAATGGTATGCTTGAAGGGAAAAAATGACTTTTTATGTGTCTGAAGTTTAACTTGTCTGTAGGATTTTATTCACAGGTTGAATTACCACAAAAATATATTTGGTACTCGTGTTGTTTATTTTTGTAGTACTTTAGGTCTGTGTCTACTTTCATGCAATTAGCACTGTCTTGAATTTAGGGTGAGTTCCATCTACAGCAAAAATAAAAAAGTTACCCACTTATGGAGCTAGGAATAGAGCAATATCCTCATCTTAGTTCATGCTTTTCAAAATTTGCCATCTCTTAATTGTCTAAAATCCTGCATAATGCCACTTATTTATCATGAGCAGAGAGAGAATGCCTAGCATACCATTTTTTTTTTTTTTTTTTTTTTTTACACATTTGGGGTCACTGGGTATTTGTATTGTAAATTCTTTAGATCAGTTTTGAACAGCAGAAAATAGTGAGGAAATATTAAATTTTTTTTTTCTGTGCTTATGCTACTAATTTTCGGTGTGGTAGTTGTCAATTGGTGTGACCTGGTTTTTGGGAACCTCTGCTCTGGAAATTTGTGTTGTAAAGTAATGTAGAAAAGTTCATCAGCTCGATTTGGAAATTGTGAAATATAATGTAATGACAGTTGGTAAACGTATTGAATTCAGCACATATCTCTATGAATATCTCAGACTGCTGACATGTGTACTGTGCTATTAGTGATGACACGTCATGAAACGAGTGGAAAAACATTTATTAAAATAATTAAATGTCATCAGTGATGTTTCCCTATAGATCATATGAGCAGCTTGTGGTTGTAATTCATGTGCGTGTAGTCTGTATGCCTGCTTTTCTGTGACTTGACAATTTTACAAGCAAAACGTAGCCAATGTTTCTGAGACGTTGTCATGGCATGCTTTTAGCTCCTAGCTAGAGTTAACACTGTCAAAAACACAACCATAAAAAGAACTACATGCATAAACTGGTTCAAAACTGTGAGGTTGAGCAATGCAGGATTGTAAAAATGACAGTGGTATAAAATACCTTTAAGTCCTGAAGTATTTTAAAGAAGCCAAATGGTATGATACATATTCAATCCCTTTGTCGTCCACATTGAAACTCTGAGCATGCGCAGCTGTTTTGACCCAGTAGTCCAAATGCAGGACAGGAGGTATAAACAGACAGAGGTTGTGACTAGTTCTCATGTTACCAAAGTGGGATATCTGCGACATTTGGGGGGCCAAAATGGACACACATGACTCCCCCTACTCAAATATTTAAGTCTACTTACTTATGGATTGTTTATATTTTTTTGTACAGACTTATCTCCATGTGGTGAGAGAGCAGAGGAGTAGTGCTAACAGTCAACAATCTGTCTGTGCTCTGAATGCACGCCTCTCAACTTTCAAACAAGCTGCCCTTTAAAATCTGAGGACTAACACTAGACACTAAAAATGGCCACAGTTTGCAGAGTTTACAGAAAATGATACAGTCTCTGTGTTGCTGTGCTTGTTTTAATCAGAAAAATATGATCAAACAAAAATAAACCTCAGCTTGGTTTACATGTGTAAAACAATGCAAGCAGTGCAAGCAGAGAGATGCTTCAGAGATAAAATGCGATAAACACTGGAAGAAGAAACTGGATCTGAGTAAACCTTTGACGCCTGTGCTTCTCTCTTTTATATTCTCAAATAAACGTGATTTTACAGCTGTTGATTTTATTCGTCTCGTTATAAAGAGATGTGTTTATTTACATTTTATGCTTCTGAGGAGTCTGCTGCAAAAGATTCTTTGACCCAGAATGTGTCTAGCTAGGTCATTACATATGTATTCCTGGCACTTAACACCTGAGTGCCTCTTCTCTACAGCAGGCAATATAGCTTCCAAAACAGAGTCAGCCTTAGCCCCGAATGTGACATGTTATAATTTTTGCTCTGAAATGAAATTTTATCTAGACAGAGGAAGGGTTGGGTTGAGGGTAGGTGTAATGGGTGGGCGTGTTCATCTGTGTCACCAGTGCAACCACAGACCCTCTGCAAAGTGCGTTTATAGGTCTCCCTACGCAATTTTTCCAATATTGAATATGAGATTTTTTTTTTAAAAGAATAACTTTTTTGAAAAGGAAATGTCAGTGCCTGTTCACACTAAGAGCAATCTTGTATTTTGTTTATTATTTTGTTTGTAATTTTCAAAAAAGGGCATTGTTCGTTATAATAAATGCAGCAATTAATAGTTTTACTGTTTGTAAAAATAAACATTAGTTGCAGCCCAATACCATACAATAATCTATAAAGGCAGTGTTCTTTTATGGGCCTTAATGTTGACTGCAAAGTGGTTTATAGTAGTGACCGAATGGTCATTATTATTTATGGACAGTGTAAGCTTAAATCACTTGATATATGCACTCCTAAAACCTGTAGCACTATTCCAACCCCCTGCCCTGTCTGCCTGCTGATGAATGTGTCTTTTCCTTCCTAAGTACATAATAAATTATTGTGTTTTTCAGGACTGAATTGTTGTCCTGACACCACTTTAACAATTCCTCACTTAGTTCTCAGCACAGTGACTCATTGTTGTTTTAGTTCTTTGTTTTAGTGTAGTCAGCAGCAGGCTTTTCCAGTGTTTTTGGACATGCAATTTCATGGGACAGTTTTGAATTTTCTTACTTGTTTTTACGCTATTGTGGTCTGGCTGTCAAATGATTTCTATCCAAAGTGTGTTGTTTCTGATGAGACTTCCTGGAATCCCCTAGTGAACCTTTCTCCAGTACTGTAATATTAGACAGGATTATTTCTGATTATAAAACTGCTACAATTATTGTGATAAATAATTTTACAGTAGCTTTTTTAAAATACAAGGGATAATCAGTATTGCAAATAGTTTCAAAAGAATCATTCACAACTTATATGAGGTTGAAAAACAGAAACATTTCATAATTGATTTACATTTACATTTATGCATTTGGCAGACGCTTTTTTCCAAAGCGACTTACAAAAGAGGATCTAACATTCGAAGTGCAATATGCCAGGAAGTAATAAGTGCATTAAAGAAAGACATTCAGTGCAAAAGATACTCTCGGAGGAGCTGGGTTTTCAATGATTTCTTGAATGCAGAGAGGGTTTCTGTTGCTCTGATAGTGCTTGGAAGCTCGTTCCACCAGCGTGGTACCAGAGATGAGAATAGCCTCAACTGATCTGTACGGGGGGTTGGTCGTGTTAGTAGGCGCTCCTTTGAGGAACGGAGAGGGCGGGCGCGAACGTATGGTTTTAAGAGTCTATTGAGGTAGATGGGAGCAGAACCAGTGAATACTCTGAAGGCCATCATTGGTGATTTGAATTTGATTCGAGCAGCTAAGGGTAGCCAATGCAGCTCAACTAATAGGGGCGTGACATGTGCTCTTTCAATTGATAATTCAATTGACAATTGATTCACTATGGCTTTCGTTTAATGTGTACATAAATTATTATTATTATTATTATTAATATTATTATTTTTATTCCATCATGAGAAGTTAATAGAAAACAAATTCTATTAGATTAGATATAGAGGAAGGGGAAAGGTAAAGTGAGGTAACAATGCTGTTAGACATTCTGGCTTTTTATTTTTTTTTTAAACATATACTCAAAACATAATGAATTATACTATATGCAGCATCAAGTGTTCAATGAGTGGTTGTGCAGCTTCTGTGTCATTAGTTGCTAGGTACAAGCTTTTAATTTTTTGCTTTATTCTTCCTGGCAGTTCCACTGAAGAAAATGCCAGTGGGTGACAGTCACTTTCAGTCATTCTCTCTTCTTCTCCACTGGATGGACAGTGAAGATAGCAGCTGCCTTTTAAAAGGAGTCCTTCTTATCAGAGTCCCCCAGTGAGAGAGGCAGAGAGGGAGAGAGAGAGAGAGAGAGAGAGAGAGAGAGAGACATAGTGAGTAAGCACAGTTCTGGCACTGTATTTTTTTATGGAAGCCCATATTAAGCATCTGCTGGGCTTCAGCTGAGACGTAAGGCAGCTTTTGGGTTGCCAGTATTAGTCATCCAGAGCTGCCCATAAAAAGCTGGATGTGTATTTTAGCACGGTCTGTTTCTCTGACCTGAGTGGATCTGTGTGGCAGGATCGAGGAGTCGTTTTGGCTATCACCGAGCTGTGAACTCGGCATAAATAACTCACACATATTTGGTGTTGTCCTAGTTCCAAAATTCAGTTTTGGATTGTCCTGAACATGTTTCAAGGAGCAACCAGCAAAAAAATAAAAAATAGTCACACCATGTCTACTACCTTCTAGGGTTGTGCCGAATGCCATTTTTTGAGCTTCGGCAGATATTTGAATACTTGGGGAGTGGGGTGGTGTATACTGTTGTCATTAACAAATCCGCTTCTGACCCCATGCTGTGCCTTGGCTCAAAGCGTTGCTTCGCTTGCTAAACTTCACTCGCGCACTTCACTTTGGCTCCCAGAACGGCTCCGCTCACTGAGTCGTTTGCTAACTCATGCGCTACATGGTGCCACTAAGAGCACGGAGTGTACACAAATAAACCAAAGTTTTTTTGATGAGTAAAGCTGAAATAAAGGAACTGTATCTTTGCCATGCTTCGTTGTAAGTAGGTTGCTGTAGCATGTTTGGCTGTTTTAGGCTTGACAAGGTTGAATACATGTGGAGTGGACGGTTGCCTTTATAACCACATTTATCAAAAAAAAAAAGAAAAAAGAAAAGAATATCCAAATCTTAAATTATATATACAACCGAATACCTACCCAACGAACGAATATCCTAATATTCATGGCCAACCCTACTTCCTTCTGCTTTCTACTCCATTTTTTGTACCTGCTCATAATATACTTTTTGAGGCGCCTGATGACAAGTTGTTGTGATATTTTATATACTTGGTTGGACGGCTCCTAAGAGCATTTGAATTCTTGTGGGGTTGATTCCGAAATACTGCTGTTTTTGCAGAAAGAAACACAGGGAGAAATTCATTAACATGGAGGAAAAGCCTCTGTTTTGATTTGTATGTTAAAGTCTCATCCAGTTTTTCTGCATGGAGAGTTTGCATGTGTATGTCAGCAAAGCATTATCATCATTAATACACATTTTCCAAAAATATCCAGGCATCCCTTCTTAGTGAATCAAGTTACTATACGGTGCATTTCTTGCTGACACAGATGCACCTTGTATACCTTGTATCTCCAACGAAATGTATTGCCAGTAAAATATGATGATCTGGAGTTAACGCACATGAGACTGAGGACACTTTGTCCAATATCAGTCATTGGCAAGAGAGGTATGAGCACCCCCAGCATTGGAATGTGGAGCTGTGGATCTGTGTACTCCAGAATGATAGAGTACACTTCATTACCTATTTTACATCTAACTTAATACCTAATTAATCATCCAGCATCACTTTTATTATGGTTGAAAACAGTCTAATTTGGTTTATAAATGATATAATTGCAATGTATATATAATTCTATATAATTAAAAGCATTCCCATATATGTACCAAGATTTTAATAGCTTTCATTTCAGAATTAACATTAGATGAATAGATGTCTACTACTATTATATAATACATATAACCTATATATGTATTATATAATAATTTTTTGAGTATTGTAGAATTGCTGCTGTTTAAATTTTGCTCCACCCTCCACCCGTGTTTATTGATCATCTTTTCCCTCTCCCCTTTCTCCTGTGATGATGTAAACTCTCCCTGGAAGGTTTTGATGGTCGTAGGGGTGTTAAATATAAACCCCCATGCATAGGCTTGTCATGATCAATATCCCAACGTCAAAAAGACAAAACCAGCAGTGTACAGTGCTGGTGTTTCATCCACCCCCCACTACACACAGGCCTTTTATTGCTGCATCTGCCTTTCGTCCATGAGAAAAGAAAATGATTTGTAACGAAGTGGCGTGGCCAGGGCGAGCGGCGCCGGAATATCGATCGCGCAGGAGCCCTTTATAGATGAGCTCAGTTAATCTCCTGATGTTGATCGATTCTTTTTAAAGCGGGGTAATCATCACACATGCAGCCATGGCCAGCGCTCAAGCAGCTGTTTGTTTGCCGGTGTCTGGCCATTCTCCTCAGAAGGAAACACTCTATCAGTCATTAGCTCAGAGGTTATACTCGGCCACAAAACAAACACTATAGATCACCTTGATTCTGGGGATTGGCAGCTGCTGTGAGATTTGTATGTGCTTATATTGTACTATATATATATATATATATATATATATATATATATATATATATATATATGAATGAATGAAGACAAAATACATTGGGTCATTTCGTAGTTCTGATGCCATTACTTCAATTAAAAATGTAAAACACAGTACAAATAAGGAAACCATTTCTACAGTAGGTGTTTTCTAACAACTGACTGATAGTTTGTAAGTAATAAGTAATTCTGTTCCACTTTTCATAATGTGTTTGGTCATTTGTTGTGATTGAAGTGTCGATAACATTTGTTTTGCCTGTGCTTCTATGTACCAGAGTCTGTCTGGAGTAAGTGCTAAGAGCAGAGCTGGCTCTGCTATCATTTTGCAAATGCGTGCATATCAGAAGCATTTAGTGGGCTGTTAAGTGGGTTTTAATGCCTACTGCTGTCAGGGTAACCCCACTCAGACCATGAGCAATGCAGCAGTTTTACTTAACAGCCACCAGTCTGCTAAGTGCACTGTACCCATGTGCTTTTCAGGCCCAATAAGGACTCTACAGGGGAAGTCAGTGAGTCTGGAGCCTCCATAGTGAAGCATGCCCTCAACCCCGGAAAACCATTCATGCAAGTGCACTACCTAAAGGTAAGTGTACTAGGACAGTAAAGACGTTAACATAACAGCCTTGGTTAAAGCTGTATGATGTATGATTTTTGGTTAAGACTGATGTAGGGAACAAGGGGAAAACTTTGTGTTCTGCTGTGATTCACCTGTTAAAGCCTGTACTATCCAGAGTTCAAATTCTGAGCGTTTTATATTTCTATTTTCTCTCCAAGGGTTACTTTCTCCTGAAGTTTTTGGCTAGTAAAGTCGGTGAGGAGGAGTTCCTAAGGTTCTTCAGACTTTTTGTGAAAAGATTCCATGGACAACTCATTTTGTCACAGGTAATGGGATTGTTCATATTTCACAACTTGTCACAATGTCTTATCTCAAAATTTGAATTTTCTCACTGACATATTTCAACTAATTTAAAAATACAGTATGTCAGACATAACTAGTCAGAACAGATTTTCAGTTTTCAGTATCAGGAAAAAAGATAACACACATGCTTCTTTCAAGGCATGTCAAACCTGTTACTGCATAGTTTCAAACTGACACTGACATGTCATTACACTTGGAGGAGAACAACTAACTGCCCAGTGACTTAGCAGGGGATAAACCATCATATCCTCTCTTTAGTCCCAATGCTATTTATGCTTTCTTTATCTCCCAGGCACATTTCTATTCTTCAAAAATAATAGCTTTAATTACTGTTTGTCTTTTATTATATTTTTGAAAAACCTCTATTTGACTTTCTAGTTCTTATGCAAGTTTTTATTTTCTGCCCAAAACATTTCATTAAAATATATTAATAGATGTTTTGACTGAAAATTAAATGAGTGAATCACTTATGTAAATAAATGAGTTATCTCTGACTTTCACAAAGACCTGGAAAAATTTGTTGGTACCTTTCCATGAAAAAAACCCCCCCACAAAACTTGTCTAAACTTACAAAAATATTAAATTGCCATCCCTTATTATTTAGTTCATAGTTAGTCCTGATTTGTGTTATTAAACAAATGAAAATGTCATGGTCAAATATTAAGGGACCTTTTATTTACCTAATATTTTTTTATACAGTCTGTACAGGCAGTCACTGAAAATAATTGATTTCTGCAACTCTGAATGAGACTCTGCACCTGTCAAAAATTTGTTTGCACAACTCTATCTGAACAAACTGCTCTAACTGTCTCAGTTTTTCCCAGACTGCATGTTTCAACTCCTTCCATACATGATCAATAGTATTCAATTCAGGGCTCAAAGAAGGCCATTTCAGGATAGTCCACTGTTTTGTCCTTGAGTGCTTTTAGTTGTGTTTTGGGTTATCCTGTTGGGGGACCCATGACCTGCGACTGAGGCAGAGATTTCTGACACTTGGCAGTATGCTTCTTTCCAGAATACCTTGATGGTCTTGAGATTACCTTGAGGCACCCTGTACTAGATGCAGCAGAGCAACCCCAAAGCATAACTGAGCCTTCTCCTTCTTGTTTCACAAGAGGTGTGTTGTTCTTACCTCTAAAACATAACTTAAGACTGACGTGACTTGCCAAACAGTTCCAGTTTTGTCTCAGTTGTTCAAAGATTTTCACAGAAGCATTGTGACTTTTCAACATTGATTTTAGTAAATTCCAGTCTGTTTTTTTTACATTTATACTTTTTTTCCATTAACTTCCATGGGGTCCAGTCAGAAAGTGACAGAGGGTGTGATCAGATACTGACATACCTTAACCTTGGAGTTCGTCTTGCATCTCTTGGGAAGATTTCCTTGGTTCTTTGTCTGCCATTTGCATTATTTTTCAATTTTTTCAATTTTATTTTTCAATTTCCTCCTGCAGTTGCTTTCAGGGAGGCTGTCTATGGTCTCAGGGACCATAAACATTTAGTTTTCCAACTGTAGTCACAGGAACATCAAGCTGCTTGTCTTAGTCTTTACGTTTAACATATTTGCCTTTCTGATCTCTTTAGACATCTTAACTCTTTCTGACACTCAGCGGGTTCCCTTAGTGTAATTCACACGATATAAAGCAGAAGAGTGACTACTTTTCTCCATTTAAATTGGCTGCGTCGCTGATTATAAGATTGAAGACGTTACTAATTAAAGAAACGAGTTTGAAATATTATTATAATCAATTATTTTTTATTTTGGTACCTACAAATCTGTTCAGGCCATTGTAGAATATCTTTGTATTAATTTAACTTTGCAGTAATGTAATAAGCAAAGATTTATCTCTTTTCGCACCTTGTATTGTTTTATTTTATAACATACCGAAGGTGTGCAGTTAGACAATTTCCCATGTTTAAATGGGCACATTTACAGAAATAACTAACAGCTATCAGTGGTCCTAAGTCGTGACATTACAACAAGCAAATAATATGTACGGGTTCTGACTTTTCCAAAATATAGTGCGTTATCACACATACTGTAAGAAATATTAATAGTGAACCAGTTCTCCTATAAAAGAAACCTGGTTAGCTTTCATGTTGTTATATTGAATCTAACAAATAATACCTGCTCATTTATTTAGAAAGCGAAAATCTAAGGCTCTGCATACTTTGAATGAACTTTTTATATGTGTATGTGAAATGTGAGGCCAGGCCAGAATGCAATAAAAATTGTGTGTATTTTGTACTTTCCCTTGCTGCACTGATTAGCAAAGACATTCTGAAATACTCTTGGCATATGCCAAGGACCAAAAATGTATGCAGGCCTGTTCCATTGAGTGGATGCTTTATTGGATTTGATTAGAGACCAATTTTTTTTCCCCCATGTCCACTCTGAGAGACTCATTCTGCCAGGAAGGAGAGGTGGGTGGGGAAAGCAATGGGTGTATATTTCAGATGGACCATAATTGTATGTTGCATTTGCTGACACGCTGATTGTCTTGTGTAGGATTTCCTTCAGATGTTTCTGGACACATTCCCAGCCTTGAGCAGGTAGGCATGAGCTCTCTTAATATTGTGACTGCTGCAAAGTTTATTGGCTCACTGAAGGCTTCTACTGGCAACAAATGGTCTCTAATGCAGGTCCCCATTATCACCATTGAGTTATTGACCTCTTCATGCTCCACCCACGAGTGAGTTCTTTCATAGCAACTGTTGCTATGTTGGAAAAGCTTTACAGACTGGTGACAAAAATCTCATTCCACCAAATGGAAGATTGTTGCATAGAGCAGAGTTTTTGTCAAATATCCAAATTTAGGGCACTTTATACAGATTTCAAATTACATTTTTGTTTACATATGGAAGCCTGCAAAATGAGCTGCAACCGTTGTCATGTAATTGAGGTAATGTTATTAGCGCTTAAATTGTGGTTCAAGCCTATCCTTTTTAATACCCATGAAATCCAATTTTAATATTTATATCTTTATAAAAACAGAGTTGTGTGCCACAGTTTCCCTGTTAAAATGGCTTTTTTGCCAATGTTCTGCAAAGCTGGTATAACCTACTAACATTTGCTAAGAAGAAGCCTTAAGAAGTAAATGTTCTGTTTAGTATGAGCCATATAATATGGCTAAATATAGAGAATATAGATTTTATTCATTTTCAGGCCCATTTTCAACCTGTTTTATCTACATGAAGTTTGACTGAATAACTGGTCCTGTGACTATTTATTGCTAGTAGTCCTGTCCATTCCATTTCTCAGTTTGTAGTTGTGTCTTTTCTTTCATATGTGCAGGCATACTTTTATAATTAAGACTGGGCTGTCTAAAAATGCAGTGTCTTCATGCAGAGTCTGTTCTAGCTGTGGGTTTTGTGGCTGGCATAAAGAAGTGAGGCATTTTGGGTGTTTTTTCTTTTTTTTTTTCTTTTTTTTTCTTTTTTTTCCCAGGGAACATCACGTCTGGATCCAAACAGCTGTTGATTCTTGTATTAAGCTGTCAGTTCAGGTGGTTCAGTCCAAAGACCCAACCCCCAGCCTTCCAGAGTTAATCCGGCCAATTCAGTGCTCTGCTGACCAAATCAAAACAAAGAGGGATTTTGTTGTTTCAGAAAATGACAGCAGGCAGCAGTCTCTGCATTTTTCTCTCTTTGTTCTCAGTTTATCTGTCTTCCTAATTTCCCTTTCACCCCCTGCATTCCCTCTTGCTTTAACCTTCATCTGAACTCTCTTCTTTAGCCTTGATCTTCTGTCGTTTCCATGCCTTTGTAAAAGACTGAGCAGAGAATGACTGAATACACACTGATTGGAAAAAGTGTGTTTTTCTGATCGAGACATAAACATCCAACATAAGTACCTGACTTCACTATAGCTCTCATGGCTGAATGCCATCAACACTTAACAAAATGTTAGAACATCTTGTGTAAAGCCTTCTCAGCAGCATAGAAGCTGTTATTTCAGGAAAAGAGACACCTATAATACCATTCATTTCAGAAGAACAGAAGTTTCATGTGCAGGTGTTTACAAACATTTACCCATCTGATGTGCACACCACTGTGGTGGTACCCTCAAGGGTACATATTCACTATATTTCATACGGCCTATTTCTTCACCAGGACTTTCATTATGTCCTTTTACTTGTCAGAAATCTAACAAAAGATTACAAATATTCATCTCTCCATCTGGAGAAGAGAATCTAATGTAAATTTTGCACTTTGGCAATTTTAACACAACTGGACTTTAAAACCAATGGTGTATCTTTTTAAAGGTACATTTACACTGTTTGTACCTTTAGTGACAATGATTTGCCTGTACCATACCTTTCTTTCTGAGAATGTTTGTCCTTCTATTTAGTATACAACAGTTTATTTTGATTTAGCCTGGACCGTTTTTGAAGTGGAAGCCAATCAGAGCATAGGTCAATTACAGTAAATCCAATTTACAATAGGAGCCTGTTTATTGTTAAAGGAAAAAGTGTGATTGGAAAATGATCACATGAATTAAATTAGGACTAGTGAAAAACTTTGCCTTGCGCCCAGTGATTCCACGTAGGCTCCGGGCCCACTACAACCCTGAACTGGATAAGTGGTTAAAGACAATGAATTTTAGGAGATAAATCCATAGAAATATAAGCAGAAGTTTGGGGGAAAATCAATTTAAGAAAAAATCCTGGATAAAGACCTTTTTTATGCAATATTTAAAAAAGCAGTTAAAGCAGTGATTTTATTTTTTTTCTTAATGTAAGGCATTTATGATTTTACACCATTGTACATCTAGCCTGCCATTAAACAGGTTTCAGCGTGGGTGACATTTTATTTTGATAATGTATATGTACCCTATTTCTATGTTTTATTCAAACACGTTTTCTTAGAGCCAAGGTCAACTAATCAGAAACAACCAAAGCAAGTTGACGTGTGGCCTTTTATGCTTTTATGATCCTGATTCTCTATGTTACATTCATAATCCAAGGTGAAAAAGAACTACTGAAAATTGCTTTATATATACTTCAGTACTGATGGATTTATTTCGTTTTCGGGTATATTTTTGAATGGTAATATGGTACAGTTCTCTCAGAACAGTTGTTTTTACCCTCTAGCCAATTCTTTGCATTGAGCATGTTTCAGAGCATCTCATTCTATTCCATGTGCTCTTTTGTGGAGATTATGAGCACAGTCGAATGCCTTTGTCAGCAATATGTGAAATTGTTTACAAACCTTTGGACCTATAGTTTATATTCAGTTTATATTAAATAAATCTACTTCTTACTCTGTTCCATTTAAGACATTTAAATAATATTCCTTTTTATGTTTAATGTCAAAATATGTTGTTGTTGACAATGTCTGTAATGATCTCTGTGTAAATGGCTCACAATTTGCTTTTCTTTTTTTCATATTTAGTATTTTATTTCAGACCAAAATGATAGACTTAGCAAAATTTATTTATTAAGCTGATAGATGCTGGATGAATTAAAGATGTTCAAGTGCAGTTATATAAGTCCCTCTGATATTTTAAGGTGTTTTTTTACTGGTTATTTTGGCCAAGGTACATTTAATTCAGTTATTATTTTAGTCACATAATTATACCTTCACGTAAGTATGGTTTTAGGGTAATCCCTCCACCTGAATGTTTAATGTTTTGCTTTGCAGTAACAAGGTGAATATTTCCACTTGTTTTGTTGTTCCTTGCTAAACATGTTTGATTGATTGCCTTAGACTAGGACAGTTGCCCTCATACCTATCTGGAAGAATCCATTAGTTGATTATATGTGCAGACAGGTGTGCTCCTGCAAGCTAACAAGGTTTTTGTGCCCTGAAAAGACTGTGGCTTGAATTACAAAGCAGAAAAATTAGGTTTCACTAAGATTCTTCAGGGTTATTGCATGTGGCCTTGTTCTCAGTGGTATCTACCATGAATCATACAAATGAAAATACAGAATAAGTGAATTTAGAATCACTGCATATGTACTTCAATTTTTTTTTTCTCCAGTCAAGGCCTCACCCTTAAGGTTCTTTATCTGGACTGGCTGGATACACCTGGAATTCCGAAGGTAAGAAACCAAAGAGCAAACCTTTACACCGGTGTCAAGCTGTTTGCTTAATCAAGAATGATTAAATGCAGTGTGATTATGCTAACACAAGTAAATGCAACTTTGTTACACAACAGCTAAAATGTTGCTTTATGAGTGCTGCCCTGGCTTCTCGATTTACTATCATTTGAAATTCATTTTTCAACCTCGCCATTCAGATGCAACAGGTTAGGCTTATGCAAGGCTTGAATGGCTCGATTTCCTCACTAATTTTAGATCTGTTTAGTTTTGTAAGCCTGTTTAAATAGCATTGCTATCGCTACTTAATGCACACGATTACTATGTCACGATGGAGGGCAAATGTTACAACAGAGCGTTTCATCCTCTCTCTTCAGAGTGGGTCAGGTTATTATTGGATTTGACTATTGTTATACTCTCTGGGAGGAAATTCACTCTGATCCCAGGCTGGGATCATGTTTCTGCTTTAGCTTCAGACTCTTGATGTGTGGTCTTCTGCAGGATGTGCTGGATCTTTCCTCCTGAATCTCACTGCAAGCAAAGACTGGCATTAACTTAAGTATGTGCTGTGTGTTCTTTTGAATGAAGTTGACGCATGTTCTCCATGGTGCCTACGCAACATTGCGGTTCTTCAACCACTCCTTTGTCAGCAGAAGCATTTGTTACACCTTGACTAGTTTCCCCGTTAAACCAATTCAGTTTGCATGAATTATATCATTAATGGTAGACTCCTAAGGGTTCTAGGATTAAGTCAGGTTTCCATGGGTGGTTGATGCATGTGTATGGTGCTTTTCCACTGTATGGAACCTACAAGACTCTACACTACTCGTCTCATCTCTTTTGCTTTTCCACTGGCTAAATCTGGTACCTGGTCCCTGGTTCCAGGAACGTTTTCAGTCCCTGTTCGCACTGGGTTCAAGGAAAAATGATAAGTGAGAACTGGGGTGCAGAGCCGTGTTTAGTCCAAAAATCAAAACAACACATGAATACACGATGAGTAAACAGCACCTAAATTTACGGCAGTAGTTGTTGTGGTTTTCAAAACCCTTTGTTTCCGTTAGAGAAATTTCGCGGGGGAACTGTACTAGTGGAAAACAACAAGCTTTAAGCAAATTGAGTAGAGCCGGACTAATGCGGTGGAAACCTACATTTTCCAAGTATCCCACTATTAAGAATGATTTATGTTAATTAACCCATGCATCCTGGGTACTGTTATGTTCAACCAGTTCAAACAAACAGAATCTTTGTTTTCATCTCTTGAAAAGTGAACAGATTTGTCTGTTTTCCTTATACAAAACAATTTTATAAAGCTGTGATGCGTTTTGTAGAAATTTAGATCAAAAAAGCCACACATTGTACATTTTGATTTTGATATCTCACAACCTACACTGAAAATGATATAAAAATGTACATTTTCAAAGCAATGAGTCTGAGGCATATATTGCTGCATGAAGTATAAATTAAACTGTAATGATGACGATAGAGCTGTAAATCATCAGCGCCTCCTGAGATGCTTTGATTCGTCAAAGCTTGAAATCGAGTGTGAACTTGGACGTGGTGATGTGGTTCAGCTCTGATTCAGTGCTGTATGCTTCTATTGTTTGCTGCAGTCATCTAGTGATATGTAGCTGCCAAAACCAACACAAGGATCAATTTTGTCATTTCAGATAAAAATCCTTTTTCCCCCCTTCTAAGCTATTACTGTGGGCTTGATAACACGTTGTACTTGAACGTCCCTCAAAGTAAATAATGTCAGGAAATAGTTGGACTCCACAATAAACAGTCTCTCTGTCTCTCACACACATGAAATATGAGAAACACACCCACAGAATGAGTAATGAGATGGGAATTTAGCTCTTTTTTCCATTGAACTATTTTTAAAGACAGTGGGCATTTATGAATAAATGGGAATATTGGGATTTTGAGGTGAGCCAAGACAGTCATCCCTGTCTTACTCTCATGGCCTCATTTGGCCTCTTCCAAATGGTTCACGCTTGTGGGTAGCCACAGAAAAACAGCACTGGTTGTGGAATACATTCTCATATCCAAATTTGCCATTATAGGAGAAAAGGCTGAAGTGGCCTTACATCAGTGATCTGTGGCCAGCTGGTGTCAAAGGCATTGGCATGCAGAGAGGTGCACTGATGCTTGTTGGAGTAAAGTGACATTCACTCAAATGTCAGCTGCCATGAACCTCAACTGTCCAGTGTGATGGCTCTCTCCTGGCTGTCTCACCTTTGTCTCCCCATTTTTTGACTGTGTGCGTGTGTCTGCTTCTGTGGGTTGATGTATATATGAGGAGGATTGAGAACATGTAATTTGTGCTTGGTTAGGTTTGTATGTCTGCTTATATGCAATTGTGGGTGTGTTTGTATATTTTTAAAGGATGATGGGAGGGGGGCTCAGTGTTAGTGTGTGGTATGTTACACAGTGTAATTGTAATGTATTTCCAGTTAAAACCTGACACAGCTACTGATCACAAGCGTTCAAAACTGAAATAACTGACATGGAACTGTGCACTCAACAAATGAAAATCTTTTTTATTGTTTTATTCAGAGTAGGTGCCATTGAAAACAAGTGTGGAGAAGGTAGATAAGAAAAGTATTCCATTTCTGGGAGCATAATGTCAATATTTTGACTTATTATGTCATGAAATGATTTGGCATTTCATAGACTAGATCTGTCAGAGCCAGTCTTGCTTTAAAAGCATACTCAAAATATGACAAAAAAGCTCCATATGGTTGTGCATGTAAAGATTTGTATAATGGAGGAACTCCAGTAATTTGGTTAGTCGTGGTCTTCAGTTCCCAAATTAATTTTCTTTAAGAAGGAACAGGAATGTAACACAGTGGTAAACATGCTCCTGTTGCAGTATTTTTGAAAAGTGTTGACCAAAATTCTATATCACGGTATTTTTCAATATATAATCTGTTTCAAAGTATTTAAATTTTTTCCCCATGCATGACGTGTTAACCACATTGATTGTTAGAAGAATTTCTGCAGTAGAGTGGTTATCAGTACCCTACTCTACTGTCATGAGAATTGTACATTGTACCAAAAAAAAAAAAAACATTTCCACATTATTATTACACATAATACAGGTTTACATGGCTCCACAGTCATAATCAGTCTTCAGAGGGTGGCACTAAATTAGTGAAGGAATCATATGGTATGAGAGTTGCAGAGAAAACCCTGATGTACACTATAACATGACTTCATCATTATCATTACAGTATGAATTCGAAATATATTCATAATATCCTGCTTTAATGGGAGATAATTCAAATATAAGTGAAGAATGCTGAAGTAAACACAAGATTCCTTGATTACAGACAGCTTAACGTTGCTGTTAGGTCTTTTTATTGCAGTGTTTTAGGTAAACAATGTAAACAAATCCTGCACCCAGCCTAATGGTATGGATCAATATTGTTATGCTTCTCCAGTTTTACAGCTTTCACTTCTTCTCGGATATAAAAATAACGTTTTTTGTGTTTTTTACTGCACCAATCACAGGCGAAATGTGGCCCGGATATTACTCAGACTGTGTAATGTACAAGTGAGCTCGTGTGTATGATCCGGTAACATTCTGGCCTATGCCTAAGCCACATAGATCATTTAAAGCTGTTAGAACGCATCAACAAATCTCCAGCTGTACGTTGTATGTGTGAAAGCGAAATGGCAAATCTGGAAAATGTCCGGACCTGATTCTCCAGAGATTTTCCTGAGTTGATATGTGAAAACGGCTTTGGTCTATCTTTGCTGTTTTTTCTATCAACTTGCTGTTGTGTTCTAAATTTGTCTAGATTGTTTTCTGTATTTGCATTTGTGATTTTGCAGTGTCTTCATATTTGCAGTAACTTATGCTGGACTGTCCAGAGTAAGAGCTGCAATCAGAGCCATAAAGCAGCCATTTGAGCTGTCTCTGCTAACAATAGCAGTTTGCTGTCTCAGAGCCCACTCTGAACTGCCTACTCAGTCCCAAATATGCTCCAGAATCACAAAAATACATACACAAACACAGGCGCACACACGCAGCTCTCCCTCCAGGAGTCAACAGAAACGTATTGTTTAACTTCTTTTTCTTACACTCATTGACCGTTTTATCAGCTCCATTTGCCGTATAGATGCATTTTGTAGTTCTACAATTACAGACTATAGTTCATAAGTTGTTCTGCATACTTTGTTAGTTTCCTTTCACCCTTGATCTTTAATGGTCAGGACTAGGACCACCAGACAGTCAGTACTATTCTAGATCATTCTCATCACTGCAGTAACACTGTCATGATGGTAGTATGTTACTGTGTGTTGCGCTGGTACAAATTGTTTAGAGATGGCAATGCTCTAGGAGTTTTTAAACACCTCAGAGTCACTGCAGGACTGAGAATACTCCACCACCAAAAAGTATCCAGCCGACAGCCTCCTGTGTCCACTAATGGACTAGAGGACGAACAATACAAACGGTGTATAAATAGATGAGCTTCTCTCACTGACTTTGCATCATCATAATGGACCAACGAGGTAGGTTTGACAATGAGTGACAATGAGTGGACTGTTTAAAAGTGACATTATGACAATAATTTTTGACTGTATTTGCACATTTCTTACATGAGAATGGAGGAGAATGAGAAAAGTTGGTGTTACACAGGAAAAGTAAAGTGCTGTGTTGTTTGATCCTTGTGAGCTTTTGAACAAATTATTTCACAGACATTTTATTTAGACCCCAGGCAATAGTGTTACTTTTTGGTAAAGAGGTTTAATAATCATTCATTCATTCATTATCTAACTGCTTATCCAGTTCAGGGTCGGGGTGGGTCCAGAGCCTACCCAGAATCATTGGGCGCAAGGCAAGAACATACCCTCTAGGGGGCGCCAGTCCTTCGGGGTAAAATGAGCCCCCTTTAAATACATTCCCTATGTATGTCTTCTATTTTTGGAAACACATATTTTCTATTTTCACCCTCTTTGTTAAGGTAGATTTTATATCTAATCACTAAAAGTAGTACAATGAAATTTGCACAGTACTGTAAGTCCATTTGGATCCAAATGTTCCAAAACAACACTGTATTAATTCCAATGACTCTGCTATAACTTCAGTGACTAAAATTGAGATCTATAAAATTGAGGTCTATATTAAGCCTCTCCAACCTGTAGCTTAGGTGTCTTTATTAGGTAACAGGAACAAAATCAGAAGAATTTGGTGCAGTCATAGCAACCCCTTTTTCTAAAACCATGATCAGAACAGCTAATCCTCATCCAAAAGAGCTCTGGACTGTGACAGCTGCTCACATGTCTGAAAACCAAAAGATCCTCCTTATCATCTAGAAGAGGGGGAATCTTTTCACTTTCTGTTCATATTGATTCTTTCAGTAACATGTTTAAATATTAAGAATCAAATTTGTACTGAGTAAATTTATTGAGAGGAACAAAAAGAATAAATCTGTCAGTTGTGAGAGTTAGGTAGTAAAGCTTTTATCAGCATTTTCATGTGAATTGAGAGTGAAGGCGAGAATAGTAACTTTTTCCTTCATTTATTTATAGAAGTCTAATTACATTAACTAGGGAATGCAGTCCCTGGAGAAACTGAGCGTGCGCTGTGGCGGCTGTAAAATTTTAACGCCAATTGTAACAGACACACACACTTCAAACGCAGAAGCACATTACACAGACAGAGGTCCTGCAAAGGTTGGTTCATCCAGCTTTAACGCTGTAGGAGTAGAAAAAGCTGTATCTAAGGCAGTTTCCACATTTTTCTATTTCATGCCTGTTAATTAGCCTTCATGTGTGTACTGTGCGTGAGTGACTGTGTGAGAAATGTACCATTGTATTTGTGGCAGTTAAATTTGAAGGTGTTTGAAAGAGGGAATATCTCTACCATTTAAATTTTTAATTAAATTTTTAAACTGTATGGAGGACAGAAACTTGGAGGTAAAAACTGGAGAAGACCGAAGGCTATTGGTCTGTACTCAGGCCGTGTCAGAGTTGGAATGGTGTCAATATCTCAAAACTGTAGGGTAGTGGTTCCAAAAATCATGTGGAATAATAAAGGTAAAGAAAATACATAAGAATAGTAGTGTTTTGCTCATCACAACACACTAATTAGCATTCAAGCTAGAAAAAAGTTTTAAAAGTGTGACTTTTTCTCAAATTACTGCACTTTAATAATATTCTATGGTGTTAATATTAATGTTATTGTAATTGGTAATAATTGTTAATTATATAAGCAAGACTGAGAATGTATGAAGAAGGGTATATATAAGAGGCACTGATATGGTAGGAAGACAAAGAACGAGGGGTGGAGAGGATATAATATGATTGAGGTAGAGAGGCTGTGTGTATGAGCGAGAGTTAGAGAAAGTGTGTGTGAGAGAGGTTGTGTCTATGTTGCTGTCTCCCAGATGTTTTCTATTACCTTGAAGAGGTCTTTCTTTGAGCTCCTGCATTACCTTAGCCTTTGTTCATACTTCTCCCCTGTGTAAATACACACAGACACACACACACACACACACACACACACAACTGTTCAGAGGTATTTATTATCCGAGAGGCAGGTACAAGGGAAGTTAATGTCACCTGTCCTGACTGCAACCTTTCCTTAAATGGCTTTTAAGGTTTATTGTGGAAGACGGTTTAATTTATGTGTCTGTGACTGCTACTGGATATGTCTATTGTACTTCAGTGTGCTCAGAAGGCTCTCTCTGTGCGTGTGTGTATGTGAGAGAGAGAGAGAGAGAGAGAGAGAGTGCTGTAGCTCCTCCCCAGGCTGTATAGAAGAAAGCAGTGTTTGATTACAATAAGGTTTTACTCCCAGACTTGAACTGCTCTCTCTCTCTCTCTCTCTCTCTCTCTCTCTCTCTTCCCTTGTTTCCCTTTTTCTTTCTGATCCATCACCCCTCTTTCTTTCTCTTGTCACCTTTCTCTCCTTCTTTCCCTTCCCCATCTCTCTCTCTCTCTTTCCCTTCCACTCTGTCTTCCCCCGTCTCCCTTTCTCTCTTTTTGCTCTAACTGTCTCTGCCCCCCCCTCCACCACCCCACTCCGGTATCTCTCCTCTGCTGTTTTTCCTGTGTGTGTGTGTGTGTGTGTGTGTGTGAGAGAGAGAGAGAGTGAGAGAGAGCGCACTGTACTGGTGTAGCAGACTTTAATAAGGTTAAGTGCAGCTTGTGTGAGAGCTTGAAGGAGAGAAAGAGAAAACGGCAGAGCGGAGGAGTGGAGGAGTGGATCAGCAAGGAACTGACGCCCCATTTCAACTTAATGAGGGAATTTTTCGTCTCTCTCTCTCTCTCTCTTGCTCACACACACACACACAAAAAACTCCACATTCTCCTCCTCTCACTCTTCTCCAGTGGCTGGAAGAAATCAGCTCGACGTGGTCGCATACTCTACCAGTCAAAGAAGTCAAAGAGGAGGTAAATCTGATTTCATTTAATTAATTAAGGCTTGATATTCATAATGCAAATATAATGGGTTTCCGCTGTATATCTGCTCTTTATATATCTGCTGTTATATCTGGTATTACAGGACTCACTTTTCTCTAGATAATGCAATTCTCAGGAATTGCCGTATTGCTGTGTGATCGGTTGAGTGTGTGTACATTGTGTTTGCCTTGAGCCTGCTGTGCGTGTCTTGAGCTGTTTTACGCTGTTAGTTGTGGCTGGAGCATCACTCAGTGGCTGAGAGAGGAAATCACAGACTCCAGAGTTGTGTTTAAGGTGAAGGTAGAGGACAGAGGAGACTTTTTAACTGACTGTATTTTCAATGGGTGACTTTCAGAAGCTCCATCAGTCCAGCTTACAGAAAATATGTAGGTGTTGAAAAGAAACTTTTTGTAGTTTGTATACACTTGTGGTTTTGCATGTTGAGAGAGAGAGAGAGAGAGAGAGAGGAAGAGAAAAAAGAGGGAGAGAGCAGAACGACAGACTTTTAGAAAAAATGGCCTTCCAGAAAGACTTCTATTGGAACTCTCATAGAGACAGATGTTGAGAAGAGGAAGAGGATTGAGAGAGAGAAAAAGAAGGAAGAATAAACCAAGAGAGACTCTGGAAAATGGAGAGAAAATGTGAAAAGGTTGTCAGGAGAAAGAGACGGAGAGAAAGGAAAATGGAAATGAGAGAACCTGAGTGTGTGAGAGAGTTTCAGAAAGAGAAAGAAAAGAACTTTGAATAAAACGTGTAAGAGACTGATAAAGGAATAAAAGAGGGAGACATATTGTGGCAAACTGTGTCTCCCCCTGAAGTATTTATTAATTAATTTTCTCTCTCTCTCTCTCTCTCTCTGTGTCTCTTTCTCTCTCCCTCCCTTTTTCTGTCTGCAGGTTGTAAAATGGACGCTTATGAGTGGCAGTGTTGGAAAGGGCACCAAGCGGAAGAGAGTGGGCCCCAAGGTGAACTTCAAAGAGGTGAGACCCCGCCAAGCCAAGCTTTAAATAGCCTCCATTCCACCCTCTCTCATCATCCCTCCATTTTCTTCCCCTCTGTCTCATCCTCTGCCATCTCCCCATTTTGTTCAAACTGTGTTTTATGAGTTTGGTTTGTTTTTAATATTTATTTTTATGGGTTTGACTGACCCGGATGCCTTCTTGTCCGTTTCTTTCCTTGGCCGGCATTTTCGTTCTGGTCTGCACGTAGGACTGTTTGTTTAGCACTGTGGCGTGAGTTTATCAGATAGGAGTTGGTGTACAGGGCAGTCTGTAGGGCGTTAAAGGGCTTAAGAAAAACCCTCTGTGGGACTATAGAGGAAGGTGGGAATTGTCCCTCTCATTAATGTTTTAGCAGTAGAGGATCCGAATGAGACGGAGGAGGAAAATTGTCTGATTTTTTTCTTTTTTTTTAAGCCATGTCAATGACTCATCGTTTTCTTAGGTTTTCTGAGGTTACGCTACAAAATGGCTGACCATAGCGCTCCTTGTTGCTCAGCGAGAGGGTCTGGCCGCTGTTGTTTACGTCCATCCTCCATCCGTTTATCCAGTATGCAAAAGTTATGTGCGGAGATATACACATTCCACAGTATAGTCACAAAACTGTCAAACAATAGAGATTTGTGTGAGTGAAACTGGCAAAGACTTGTTACTCAGTTGAACATGTGCACCAAATGGTTGAACGGCTGTACAAGAGCAGTGTAAGGTATGACGTGTGTGTACATTGCTGTGTAAAATAAAAGACCGCCCTCCATTTATTTCAGTTAAAATGGGCCTAATTTTTAAACAAACACTAGGAAGCATTTTTAGCTTAAAATTACAGTTTCAGAATCATTGTGATGCTCCAGTGACCTGTAATAGGAAGAGTAGAGCCTCTGTCATTGCGATAATGTGCTCAACATTGCAGAAACCGCACTATGTAACTTTGGGGGGATGGTAAGAAACAAACACATGCCACATTCCCCCTCCCACTCTTGCTACACATCTGAAAAAAATCCACAGGTGTTTTTGGTTTTCCATTTCACCAGTGTGAGACAATAACACCACTGGTCTGAAAGGATGTGTAGCGGTCAAAAATCACTAAAGAGAAAACATTACTGAAAGTATATGAGGTCACTGCGAGAAGCAGAGAATGCAATCAATTTCTGAGACAGAATTTTTGTTTAAAATTTGTTTACCAATGTGAAAGCAAGTCTCCTGAGAGTAGTACACACCCTAAATGCAGAGAAATGTGATGAATAAAGTTTTCCCCCAGTGCTGAAAAGAGAATAACTTATACTTAATGACTGTTTTGACTGGAAAGTTAATAAATGAAGGGTGGGCTTTGACTTTGTCACAGTTCTGTCTGGCTGTGCAATTATGTGTCTGTGCGGTGCTTGTTTGTGTGTGCTTGACTTTCTCAGATTGAGTTATCTCTGAGGTGATGTAATGTCTGTTCTAAGCCCCTGTTCTTGTCACTTCAGTGGTAGGGCGTGTGTGTGTGGTGTGTGTGTGTGTGGATGGGTGGGTTTTTGGCTGTGGGTGGTTTGGAGTTCACAGAATGCAATAGAAGACAATGCCTCTTCATAAACCCTTGTGAGCAGAAATAGAAAAACATAGGTGTGTTGTCTGTGCAGTGCCACAGATTTTACCCCTAAATATTTCTAAGAATTCTCATAGTGTGAAAATGTTTGTAGAATAAAGTTAACCCCTTATATCAGTGGCTCTGTCATTTAAAAAAACAGCACTTTTATCAAACATAGGGTTAAATAAAGGTATATTTACTGTGCTCTGTTTTCTTTTACCAGCATGTTTTAACAAGCAAGTGATCATGTTTCATAGATACTAGAGATTGAGAATTGATTTAAAAACTATTCTTAGAATATTCTAAGAAACTTAGAAACCTCCAAGCATGATAGCTAAACATGCTTGGAGGAGAACAATAATGCCTCAGTTCTGTTAGTCGTTATACGCTGTAGACTAGTGTCATGTTGAGTGAGAAGGGAGTGGGAGAGGCATCCTAATTGGCAAAACAGGGTGAAATATATATTTCCATCTCTCATTACAAAGAAAGCAATTGTCGTACTTCAAAGCTCCTGAGGTCATTGAAAGATCCCGGAATCATATGAAACGAGTCGCCGGCTCTAAACAAACAGCAGAGACCCTGTAGTTGTACGCTTACCTGGCAGTTTGACACATTTGTTGCACATAAGTTCAGAGGACGTATGGAGGGAGGGTGAGGAGAATGGGGTAGAGCCCATGAAAGGAAAGAAAGGCCAATTACAGTCTAGTTGGCTCTGTACAATGGCCCGGGCGGGGAGAGAGAGAGGGAGCGAGAGAGTGATTGTTTGAAGTGCTGCCATAAAAGCCAGGCTGAAAGGAAACACTAGTGACCCCTCTCTCTCTCTCTCTTTCTCTATCTCTCTCTCTCTCGCTCTCACTCACACACACACACACACACTGTCAGACAGCCCCCCGTCCACTCCACCCATTCCCAACTTGTATAGGATGGCGGTAGCCCCTGGGTCCTCCAGGTGTATTTTATATTACTTATTCACAGACATCAAAAGCATGGTGCCCCATCCTCTGCCTGTCCATAAATCAAGCTGAGGCACTGCTCTTAAACAGGCTGGCGGGCCAGAACAGGGCGGAGGCCGACCCAGAACAAGAGGCACCCCCCAGGCCCCTCATTGCTCCCACAGGTAATTACATCATAGCTAATTGCCACTGTCGAAGGCCAGACACCCCCTGCTGACCCCCAGACTGAGATCAGGGTCATTTTAATATGAAATAAAAGTTTTGGGCCGGAAAACAGTGAGCTTTTATTACCTACCTTTAGTGTGTGTGTGCATCTGTGACCAGAGGGTTGCTATAGCATATTAGTTACGCTTTTGTGATAATGAGCTTCATTTTGCTCCATTTTCATCCAAAGCCAAAACTAATGAGAGAGCTTGTCTGCCCTGGCTCATAGAGAGGGATGCTGCAATATATATATATATAAAGTAGAGGGAGAGCAACTCTAAAAGGGAGAGAGAGACCAATAGAGCGTGTGTGTGTGAGAGAGGGAGAAAAAAACACAACAAAGGAGACATATAAAGTGATAGTAGAGTAACAGAAAAGAAAGTAACATGTAGAGGAGAGATTTTTTCTAGACCATTAGCAAGAAAGGTGAGAAAAACAAGAAAGAGAGGGTGAGTGATCACAGAAGTGTTACAGAGAGAAACTGGGAAGAGAAAGAAAGTAATGTAGTAACAAATGTAGAGAAACAAAAAGACCCCATTAGAAATTAGAAGTGAGACTTCTAGAAGGAGAGGTAGATTTGAGTAAAACATGGAGAAAAAAAGAGGAGCAGGAAAAGAGAATTACTAAGACCGAGACAGAAAGGTGGCAAACAGGGATACAGAGAAAAGAGGAAAAATTAGAGTATAGAGTAACAATTTATGAGAGAAGTGGGACAACGGAGTAAAACAAATATACAGTAATGGGAAGAGAAAGAAAAGGGAAATAGAGAAACAAAAAGTGTGTGACAGAAAGAGACAGTAACAGTATCGCAAATAGATAGGAGAGTAACAGACTGAGGGGAATTATATAATAGGAAGAGTAGCAAAGTGTGTGTGTATATATACATATATATATGTATCTGCCTCGATCTTAAGTCAGATCCTCTGTTTCCTCTAGCAAGCTCACACACACTCCTCTTCCTCTTCGAACCGATTGTGACCAATGTGAATGTTCCCTCCAGCACCAGTGTTTCTAAAATGTAGCATGCTTTGTAAATGTTGTGATCTGACTGGGGGTCATCATGTCTCCACTTCCTATATCTGTCATTTCAAATTAAAAGCCCTCTGCACAGTGTTCATAAGTCTGAAGCGGCAGCTGGACTGAACGGAACAGCGGTTTATATTTGTTATGACTAAATATTAAGCTAATCTAGCACTTCAACGTGATATTGGGATTGTATTACTCGTTTTTAAATGTTCTACTTTTACTACGGCAATGCTGCACTAGATAGAATTTGTATGATCTATTTGTGAAGTCACCCTTTGTTTACTTTGTTATTAATACCAAAATAAATAAATAAATACATTTAGCAGCAGCTTGGGTGAAGGCAATGTCTGTCAAACATACTATAATAACAATAATGTACTTGAAAGGTGCACTGTGTAACAGAATTATCTAAGAAAATAGAATCAGATCGGGACTCTGTATTGGCAGATACACGATATTAAAGATCGGGGACAAAAAACCTCAGGATAATCTAAAAAAATATATAGTGGATTGAGAGATTGAAAGAAAAGTAAAACAGAGGAAGAGTTTGAATGAGTAAAGGGAGAAATAACAGAAAGAGAGATTCAGTGGTTTGGCAGATTCCTGGGATCTGTGCTGGAGATGAAAACTGTGAGCATTAGGGTAGTGCTTCAGTTTGATGGTGTGTGATGTATCTGTTCCATTAGCTAATGGCTAACTGAATGTCCAAACACAAGAGGAAGCTCCTCACAGTTTGAGGTTTTGGCACTTGTGAAATCAATCTCTGTCTACAAACACACACACACACACACACACACACACAGAATGTCTTGTCTATGTGGTTTCAGGGATATTACAAATACTTCCATTCATTTCATGGAGACTTATCCTTATCACAAACTTTACACATGTCTTCACATTGTGGAACTTACTTGGAGAAGTCCTTACAAAATGAATTGACATGATTTGGTCCCAACTATTTGTTATTTCCCTGGTATACACACACACACATATACTCAAACACACACACAATGTAGATTAAGGAGAACAAATGAGTTTACCACTTCACCTAAAATTTTCTCTCTGTTTGGGTTTGAGTGTGTGTGTGTGTGTGTGTGTGTGTGTGTGTGTGTGTGTGTGTGTGAGATAGTTACAGATACTCTGCTTAATTCTATTTTATGCTTTAGGTGTTTGATACAGATCCCTATTTGTTTGCACATTTTGTTTGTACTGAACGTCTGAGTGGACCACTGTGTATTTCAGTTTGTGAACTGTTCCCTGTGTTTTTAAGTGCTTTGTCTTTACTGATGGCCCTGCATACATATCAACCCTATGTCTTTTACTCCCTCCTTTCCTGTGTCCTGCCTCTTTTCTGTTTCTCTGTTTCTTTCTTTTCCTTTCTGTCTCTCAGCTCTTTCTTTTTCTCATCTCTCTCTTTCTGAATGTCTTTTATTCCATCTCTTGTCTGTTTCCCCCACGTTTTTGTGCTCAGTCTGATTTATGACCATTTTAAGGAAAAAAACCTGTCAATCCAACCAGTTCATCCCAGACACAAGTGCAAACAAAAAAAGTGTGTGTGTGTGTGTGTGTGTGTGTGTGAGTGAGAGAGAGAGACAGAGACCCAGAGGAAAATATTATTGATCATAGTTTGCTCTGTAATGGCTCAAGAGACATAATGTTGACTCTCCTAATATTTCTTCTGAGAACAGCAGAGACATGAGACAAGAGAGATATATAAAGGTGATAAAGGGGATAGTAAGTTTTAGGAAATCTGAGCACAGGTTGTGTACTGAGATCTCCACTAAAACTCATGAGGAGACACGTGTAGGATAATTGAGGTCTTAGTATCAGGAGACACATTTGAGCAGCAGGAGATATACGTTAAAGTTTCTTTTGTCTTTCCATCTGATTTCGCTGTTTAGAAGACACTACTGGGATATTAAAGAGATCTCCTTTTTCACTTTTCTTTCAGAGAGAGAAAGAGATGTGTTTTTTTGTTCATTTTTTTTTATAGTTGGTGGTATAAAACCTGACCCAGAATTGGGTGGCTGTGAGTGTGTGTGGGTGCCAGGGCAGGAATCTTGCTTTGTTTGCTGTTAAAGCACAGCTTAAGTCTGCAGGACCTACGAAAACAGCAAGCATAATCCATAACCAAAAACAGAACCCAGCTGATCTTTTCCCTTGCTGCCCCTCGGCTTCTGAAGGTGATAAGTGTGTGTTGGTGTGTGTGTGTGTGTGTATGTATGAGAGAGGAGGGGTTGACTTTTGTCTTTCACATCATTCACGTAGCGTGAGAGCTTCCTGGACTCTCAGAAGTAAAGGAATATATCTGTATTGTCACTATCAAAAGAAAATCTGTCTGATGATTAATTTTCATATGAGAATGAAATTGTGGGTGTGTCCAAAAACCTAGTGAGCTGTCTAACTAGAGAGCACTTTACATCACAGTCTGCATGATCCCGACACATAGGCTGTTCCAGTTCTTAGACTTCATTACGCTGTCTACTAAGATATTTTAATTTGGCCGAATTTTAAGGCAGCATCGAACCCTTCCTCATGCAATACAAGAACAACTCCTGTCAATTTCGATCTTCTCCCAGAGCAAAAATAACTAAAATAACGATAAAAACTGGAATATTAAAATCCACCGTGCTGAAAGAGAAGCGACGCTAGCCACTGAGTTAAAAAAAACACCGGTGGTGGGCGGGAACAACCCGTCATGAAATCGCTCTATAACTAGAGAAGACAGACGACTGTTATAACACTGTCTACTTAAATAGCTGTCTATGCAGTCAGTGCCTACCTAACCAGCTCACTACGTTTTGGGACACACCCTCTGTTTTATGTAATTGTTTCTGAATACAACGCTACTGCACAGATGTACACAGGCACACATCTGGTACATATGCACATAAACACACATCCATGAATCAGTGGTTCTACAAGTGTGAGTAACTCTACACACAGGCGATGAGGGCAACCTTCTTGCCCAAGGCATGTTAGGAGTCTTGTGTGTGTGTGTGTGTGTGTGTGTGTGTGTGTGTGTGTGTGTGTGTGTGTGTGTGTGTGTGTGTGTGTGTGTGTGTGTGTGTGTGTGTGTGTGTGTGAATTTGTCTGGCTGTGTGGGAATGACCCAAAGGCCGTGTCCAATTGGAGAGGAGCATGCGAAGGGCAGGGGCTGCTGAGAGGAAAAAATGCTGGAGAGAATATGCCATGAAGTCATGTGCTATCTATTACACACACACACACACACACACGCTACATTCCACATTCCTCACATAAGAGAGATTTCATGCAACACAATAATTTAAGCACTGTATGTTATTTTAAATTTGGAAGCATTTGTCAGAGCTGGAAGCCTGAACATCGACTGAAACAGGTTGCTGTAAATTAGCCTTTGGTAAAAGGGTCAAGCAGGTAGCAGCATTATTTATTGGCTGATGGTCGAGGTAATGGTGTGACCTGCACTGCTCATAACTGGAGCTTTTGCAGTTAACCCTTAGCACCCAGTATGTCTTTTGATCCACCTGTTAGCTAGAATTTCTCTAAACGCACAAAACACACCAACCTGTGTGAGTGAGGGCAAAGCACATGTCTTCCTCTGAGATGTGAAAAGGCAACTTTTTCAAACTGGTACTTACACAGTGTTACTGGAAAGTTCAATATGCTTTGAGGAGTATGCTAAATGTCATTATCTGTCTAACAGAAGCCCTGCAGTGCTTGTGATAAGGAAGAAAGAAGGCCATGCTACCCACCAGGGAGAGCGAGGCTATACTCTTGGCCTCATACTGCTATGGCATCACAGAGGATCAAACTGCAATCTCTCTCTGATAGGGCCAGCACATAGACCACCACTGCACGCCTCAAATTAAGTCCTGCTTTAACAAATAAATGAACCGTGGCCAAAAACTCTCTGCTGACTGCTGGTGTATTGCCAATTAAGAAAAAACAAGTGACAAAAATACTGATCTGTTACTCTTTGTTTTAAGCACGTGTGCAGTTATGTTTCTGTTTATTGGGAATGAACAGTGTGTATGTGATGCATCTGGGCTGGAGCAGTAGGGTTTAATAGATGTTTGCACATAGTTCTGTGCATCGGGTGTGTTTCTTCCAGTGAAAGTCCATTAGGATCAGCCAGCCCACAGCACTGATAGCTACAGGCCTTTTTTTATTTGAAGGAGTAATCACTCTCACTGGAGAACTGCTCTCAGAGTGCTTTAATGTACAGCCTGTACCACTCAACTGTGTGGACATATTCTTAATGGTAATTCAGTGACGATATCAAAACAATGAAACAAAACTAAGTTTATTTGGAATAGAAATTTTGTGCTTCCACCAAATACAGCCATTTACAAAGTAAAAAGATGCTTAATCATCCAAATGGAAACTGTTTATTTAAAAAAAAAAAGAGCTTATCCCTCTTCACCCCTTGGTGGAGTATAAGTCACAGGTGAGCTGAAGTGATACATACTGATACAATGGAGAGAATGCAAGAACTCCTGGAATACATGGAGTATGTGTTTTTGCATATCTCTTCTGTATGGTGTTCGTTTCTAATCATCAGTGTTCTATTGACCACTCTCTCTTTCTCACTCTGTCTGTCTGTCTCTCTCTCTCGCTCAAAAAGCCTTTTTCCTAGTTTTCTCAAAGGACTAGAGCTTGAGGCACGCAGGCAGCTTTTAACGTGAGTGGTTTCCTCAACGAGACAGAGAGAGAGAGAAAAAAAACAGGCAGCAACATATCGGTGTCATTAAATCCCATCTGTGTTTGTCTTTCTCGTGCAAATGGAAAAGGCATCAGTCAGGAAATACACGGTCACACATAGCGTTAACCGATTACACATGCCATCTTTTTCCTTTCCCTCCACCAGCATCCAAACTTCACTTGGCCTTGAGTCAAGTAGCAACTGGTGAGTAAAGTGGTCCCTCATAAAATTGAAGTAGCCTTTTGTGGTGAAACAAAGCATTTTTTCTTAGTAGTTTCATAGTATTGCAAACAGCTCCCCGGGCCTATGAATGGGGACTCATTTAATGTGGGGTGAAATCAATCCATGGTGGACTCAGCCATCACCTCACTGGCTACTAAATAGAACTCTAAAACATCTGTCAGGGTGAGAGACATGTAGAGAGTGCGAGAGAAATTGTGTTTCTGTAATGAGTGAAGTAGACGGCGGCTCCCACAGACGACTCTACTGCTATTAGCTTGCCAACCCCCTCTCCACCACCACCCCTCTCTCTCTCTCTCGCTCTCTCTCTCACTCTCTCTCTCTCTCTCTCCCGTCTCACAAGGTCTGGGGGGACAGACTTGTAAAGCCAGCAGCGTTCATGGCCATCTCTTTAATGCACAGCGCTTAGTAGTGCCAGGGCTCAAAGAAGCAGGGATTATTGAGGGAGACACACATGAATCCAATAAGCGTAACTTTTTTAAGAGGGCTTTGCCGACGCTGGGCTCTTTTCTCAGATCAATTTGGGACCGTTTGAGCCGAGGTACTTCCCAGTCAAGGGGGAAAATTGTTATTGCTGTAGAATTGTTATTGCACTCTGGGCATGATTAAGCATGAGCTGCTATAACTCTTTTCTCAGCTAAACTATATTTTTTTACATTTTTTTCGAGTTAGCCCGAGAGGGTGCTAAATGTAGGGGGTGGTTCAGAGACACAGTGCAATCCTCTATTTTAACTCGCTATAATAAGTCTTTTTAATTAAGGTCTCAAGGGCCTGAATTTCCGAGCTGCTCAAAGCACAGAACATTCGGTTAATGAGAGAATAGGGTTCACACATTGATAATTGCATTTATGAGTAAGTACGAGGAAATTTGGAATTGCAGACCGTATTTTAACATAGCTTTTTATATACTAACTTTTCTTCTGCAGCTTATTATCACAGGGGAAATTGTTAGTTATTACCATAGGATATGTGAGGCTCGTGCATAATCCCAATTAAAGACCTGGGCATTGAACAGTTGGGTGGTGGTAGTGAATGAACATAAGGGCTTTGGCTTTGACTTGAATTTGAAATATTTCATCTCTACCAGAGAGAAGTAAAGTACATTAGGGATACAATGATCATGACTTTTATGGCAGATTTGATTCCTGTATCTTACAGCTAAACCGCTCAATTTTTATTAGCCCTTTAGTAGTCACCGTTAGCCCCTTAGTAGGCACATTGTATTGACTAAATGGGTATAATAATATTTATCAACAAAATAACATTATTTCATTTTTAATTTCTTTAATAAAGTGTTGTTATCAATTAGTGTACATTTTAAAAAATGGGCTACATGGAATAAAAAGAGGAAACAGTAACAGCAGTCATGCTTAATTATTCTGTAACATGACCATTTAAACCGTCATTATTGAAAATGCTCAATGTAAACTTTTAGTCAAGGAAATATATGTGCTAGAGTAGATGGACACATTTTTAATTATAATTAACTATTATAATATAAATAACTGTGATTTAAGTGTAGTATTTGCAGAAATACATTTAGTTTTTTTTTGTTTTTTTTAAATAAATGCTACTGAAACAAACAGGAAAATGTCATAAAGGTAGACTTAAACCCTTTGATAGAAATGTAAGTGTTATTGATTACAAAACTAATTTGTCCCCCAGTTGTTTCCAGTAGGAATTTCTGTGTATCAATATATAAATTACATTCGTTAAACACCTCATGGCACCTAAACTATGACATGAACTCTGAAGGGGTTTTAGATGGATGTGACAAAAATAGAGAGAGACAAACATATAGCACCTGACACAATTTCTTCAAGTTTCCTGAGCCAGTGATTATCTCAAGCAGATAAATTGAGATCCTCTGCTGGTGCTGCTGTTTGAATTATCAGGGCATTGCAAACCTCAGCTCATTCACTAGTGATTATTTGTGTGGAGACAAATGGCTGTGAAATCTTAATCTGTGAAGTAATGGAAGCATCGCTTGGCACGTCATCTTATAAGCCACACTTGAGAGCTTGTCTGGACATAGTTTTTTTCCATGCCTGTTTTTCTTTTATTTTTTGTGCCTCACCAGCACTGCCACATTTATTGAACCGACTCAAAATAAGTGCTCAAAAATACCCGGCAACAAAAATGCTACTGGATGGATGCCATTATGAAATTTTGCAGTGATTTTTGGGGTGGCTGGCTTAGGGCCAGGAAAAAAGAGCCCTTATCAGATCCATTTGATGACGCTATATTTGGGTCTCAAATGCACAGGGGCCCATGAGAGAGTGCAGAATCAGTAGAGGCAGGAATAGCAGGCGGGCCCAATCAGTGCATTCTGTACTGGACGGATAAATGCAATCAGCAATGACTGTGCACAAAAGGATAATGGGGAAAAGTGAGTGCATCTGTGTGTGCTTATGCTTTTTAATATTTTTGTTCAAAGTTCAGTAGCTATCACCTTAATGCAAACTCTGTCTTGTGCCATGTTAGTTTCATGTACCATAACCATGAAATCCAAAAATAATTTGTCAGCAATGTTATGGCCTATAATGTACATTTTTGTAAGGTTTTTCAGTTTTAAGGCTACTGCTTCACTGATATGTTTTTATTGCTGATCTGTGTATTTCTAGGCACCTTTCCAACTTCCACCAGTTCAGCTGTAAATAATCTTTAGCTTTTGAAGTATGAAATACGATGAAATGAAAAGTTTTCACTTAATTTATCTTTGGTTTATTGGATTTTTTCCATTAAAATATTAAGTGCATTTATTGGACAGAACAGTGTTTCAAAAGCATGTTATCTAAAGTTTGATACAGTGTTAACAGTTAAAAGCTGTACTTCCACAAATCCACAGGACCTTATCACCAATATTCTCAGCAAAATCACAAACCACATTTCCAAAACCACTGGGATTGTAAAATATTTAAAAAATGCAATGACATGCAAATCATTAAAATATATTGAAAGACAGCATTTAAACTGAAACTGCAAAAAACAAATGTTTTTTCAGTGTCTAATAAGTCTGGATTATTTTACTAAGGGGCCATGGTTTTGTAATCCATCCATCCATCCATCCATTATCTGCAACCGCTTATCCAATTTAGGGTCGCGGGGGGTCCAGAGCCTACCTGGAATCATTGGGCGCAAGGCGGGAATACACCCTGGAGGGGACGCCAGTCCTTCACAGGGCAACACAGACACACACACATTCACTCACACACTCACACCTACGGACACTTTCGAGTCGCCAATCCACCTGCAACGTGTGTTTTTGGACTGTGGGAAGAAACCGGAGCACTTTTGTAATCTAGGCAGAATATGTATTGGCAGTCTGGATTGCAGTATGTTGCTCCCAAACCTATATATATCTTTCAGCATTAACGGTACATTCATACATGTGCAAGTCAGCCATGCCCTGTGCAATAATGCACCCCACACCGTTACTGATGCTGGCTTTTGTATGTGTGCTTATGATGCTTATAAGTCAATTGTCCTGATCCTGTTTAGCCTGGAGGATATGGCAAATGTAATATTGACAATTGATTTGGAAAGTGTTTCTGAGCCCATGCAGTGATTTCCGCTACAGAAATATGTGCTTTCAATGCAGTGTCACCTGAAGCCTTGAAGTTCAGAGTCTGCCAGTATTGGCTTTGGGCCTTGTCCTTTAGTTACAGAGATTTCTCTGGGTTCTCTGAATCTTTTTATGATAATATGTACTGTAAATTAAGAAATTCACAGGTGTTTGCTATTTAAATTGGGAAACATGATGTTTCTTTTTTAATATATATATATATATATATATATATATTAGAGGGAGAGAGAGGCATAACCTAGGAATATAAAATGTTCAGAGTACAGATAGTGAGAATGGCCCCAAAGTTGAAAAGAGACAGGCTATAGTTAGCCACCAGGTGTGTTTCTGTTTCCATGTGTCTATCCTGTTCCATTCCACTTTCTGTAATTCACTGAGACTAGTGGAAACACAGGAGAAGTGATGCCGGTTGCTTGACTAATGGTTCAGTCTTTTTATCAGAGGTAAGGACATTCTAACTTAGTAAAGAGAGTTCTGGGTTCTGGGGGCTTGGGATTCTTTTGTAATAAAGAATTTCTGATGTTGCCTAAAATAAAAGAAAATCATATATCTCCATTTGTTTTTGTTTCCATTTTTCTACATTGTCAGCTGCCCTTTACCATGGGTGAAAATGTCTTAATAGATGCAAAAGTAGAAATGGGCTTATATTGTCTAGGAGCATCTCTTTTCGTTAAAGATTATATATATATAAAAAAGATAATATTAAGAATATTTTGCCTTCTCCAGTATACTCTACAAATATAAAGAGAAAGGTTCATGCCATTTTTGTTTTATCATTAATTTTTGTCTAGTCTGCTCTACTCAGGAAATGTTGCTCTCCACTACAGATTTGACCACTTGAATCCAATGACATTATAGCATACTTTACAGTATATGTAAATCTATAACTGAGCACTGCTCTGAGCTCTGGTTGTTTGCTTTCTTTAATCTCATTTGAGAGACACTGCTTGACCTCTTCACATACTTACAGTTGCGTTGATTGACAAGTATTTAAATTACTTTAATCTTTCTTCTACATTAATTTAGTTTCTGTATATCATCTATTTAAAGGAAACCTCATAATTAGATTAGATAAACGACCTGTTTAGGTGAGAACATTTAGTTGACAATCATTTTCTTCTTTCTCCTATGAAATTCTCCTGTCAGAAACTTTATTCATTATTTTTTATGACAGTGTCAGTGTCTTTCACTTCACAATATTTTTCCTCGTACCGACCCTGTATTTGTAGAATCCGCATGTCAGACTGAGTGAAAGTCTTGCTTGGCTGCCCGGTGTTTGTGTGAGTTTGCACTTTTTTCTACTTTCTCTGCTGTGTTGTTTTGGGCTGGAGATCCAGCCACGCATGACGGTGAGAAAGAGAGAGACAGAGAGATATCTGGGCTTAGTCCATCCCGCATACCACTGTCAGCTCTGGGGCCTAATCCGGGTTGAGCAGGGTGTGTATATGTGTATGTTTGGGGAGTGGGGAAAGTGGGAAGGGGCTCAGCAGGCTGCCCATCTGCAGCATGTCTCTCATTTTCATAACACATCATGCCAGAGCTTAGCCAGGTGACACTCTTCTCTGCCCAGCGGCCTTTCAGCTCTGTTCTGATGCTATCTCCAAGTCCATTCAGGGGTTTATTCGGAATGGTTTATTTACCCATTGTCCATATCTCACAACTGTAGCCTGATTTGGACTAAAAGAAATTCAAGCTGCAGACTTTTTATTTTCATGTAGCAATTTATGAAACCCTGTGTATGTTCCTGGGAAAAATTACCATTACCTTACTACATGTATTCTACAATCATACAAAAAATCAAAGTGGAGGAAAATGTGGAAAAAAATATAAATATAAATTGGGATTCACATCTGCACCAGGTCAGATTAACCTAATGCAGAATACCAAGCTCAATTCTTGTTTCTGAAAAATATCTGGAAGTGGGAAGAAAAAACAATGTAGGTGTGGATCTGAAAGGATGTGTAGCTGTCTAGAGGCCAATAACCTTCTAAGACTTCTACCTTCTAAGACTAAGCATTGGAGGTGTGGAAAAAAATTATTTCTTTGATGGGTCTCTTGAAAATCAGGCAACATTTCAACTAATTTCACAGCCTCAAACTGAGATATCTTGCTTTTGATTAAATTCAACTTCATATGAACATGAAACTTATGTTTTTGTCAAGACGGCAAGATGGGCGAGAGTGTCTGTCTCCTTGATAGCATGTAATGCAGGAGACCATCTTGAACAGCCATCTGTAAATAACACTGGTGATGACATCCGGAGCTCCAGATCCTGAATTCTTCTGGACTGGATGGCCATGTGCTTGCCGGCTCCTTTTGGCTTGTTTGAAGGCACTGCTCTGTTTCACATTTTTGCCTCCACTTTGAGACAGTACACATGCTGCGCACCAGCTCTTTTGATGCTCTTTTAAGCAGGTATTATCAAAGCTACTTTCAACAGGTGTCCCTCGCACGAAGTAGATCTTTTGCTTTGATCTTCTCTGCACTTCCCTCCCCACCTTGTTTACCAGTCAATCATTATTTGGGAGACGTCTGTGTGTTTGGAGCACCTGTGATGACATGGTGCTAGTTTGTAGCTTTGAACGTCCCCGTGTCCCCTCAGTGTGGGAGAACAAGCTTGGATTACTGCTCATCTATATGGAAGTACTAACCTATTGTGAGACTTGCTACATACAAATGTCCAAATGTCATAGATATTCCTGAGTAAATTCAGCTATGTTAAGTTGCAAATGTGTCTTAATAGAAAAGCATGAATGCCACTTGTTGGCTACAGGGGTCTGAAGCCACCCTAGCATTATGAAGCATTGAAACTACATTATTTGGAGTGGTGGAGTGATGGGCTGAGTGGCTTGTGATCTGACCATATGGATCTGACACTAGTGAGGGTAGGTAATAAAGTTGCTTCATTAAAGTTGAGAAAAACACATTAAAGTATTAATAAATAAAACACAGTATTGTGATATGCTTAAAAGCAGTAATATGAACATGGATGTGGCACAGTAAAAGACTATACTAAAGTCTATACTATTTAAATCCAAATAAAGCAAGTGACATCTGATTTTTGGGGGGAAGCTAATGAAACACAATAAACAATAAGGTTAAGGGCTTGTTTGTGAAATGTGGCTCTGTATGACATCAGTATTGCAAAAAACAATACTGCACAAACAAATAAATGCAGACCCACTGGATTCAGGCTTGTGTTTCTTAGGGCTCACCCTGGAGCTGTTTGTGTTTGCCATCTTTTCTTCTCTCCTTGTTTTAGTGATATTACACACACAAGTTGGCCTCTTGTTTCTCCTGTGAAAACTGCCCTTTATTTCACTGTGTAACTGTGTGTTAAGGGGAACGTTTCTGTCTCATTCTGCCGGAGAAGAAAAGATGCCTTTTGAGGGTCACACTCTGAGGCTGCGTTCTGTGTTGAGGCTGTTGACTGACAGAAATTAATTAAATTTCCTCAGTCCGATGTGTGCATGCAGTGTGAGACCGTTAATGACTGTCACTCCATTTCCTCCATGTAGCTGGTATGATTCAGCCACAGTTGAAGCTCTACATATAGTCAGACATCCTTCCTTTGAGCTCCTTTTCTACTGCAGTATTACAGACAAGTTTAAAGAAACTGTCACACGATTTATGAAAAGAGCTACCACATGTTAAGTGCTATTATCAATGTTCAAGGTTATTGTAACAGTACTGGTTAAGGCAGCTGGAGGCAAATTTAATAGACCTGATGTGTGTGCTGCCTGGTGCTTGAACATCAGTGATGTTTGTTGTCTCAGCTGCTGGACATTACACTGGGAAACCTCTTGATTGGATGGGCCCAACCTGCTTTTAGGGTCTGCAAGCTGATCAAAAGCTTTACAAAGGGAATCTGTGGCCTTAAAGCCTCTGGAACATTAAACTTAAGCTAAGGATGAGGACCACATTCTGAATTTATGAACTTTTCACATCTGGTTCACCACAAACTTCTTGGGAGTAAAGACAGTGCATGAAGTTGTTCATATGCTTTAATTTGTTTTATTTATTTAGAAATTAGAAGACACCAAGTCACCCATGAAACTTTCATACATTGTTTTTCATTTGTCTATCTAAATATTAATGTTTCTGCTATTGTAAAGCAATTATAATTGTTTCCCCTGTATGATTCTGTGCTTGTTAAAGCTGAGCTTACATTTGCATATGGGCAAACAATTGTAGTGTAGAGCCTCTTCAGATATAGACGCTGACATTCTGCTTGATTGCAAGGTTATAGAGAAAGGGCATCCAATTATCTTGTGGAAATCCAGGTCTGGTTAGTGTACACAGCTAGCAATGGTGGTGTATGTGGTACCGCTTTAATGACAATTCAGGTTTACACCTTAAAGTACTGAAAGGGCAGCAAATGATCTTTTGAAAACATTTATTCTGCTGAAGACGTCTCCCCGTGTAAACGCTTTGTGAACGATACTTGTTTGTGCTTTTCTAAGCCTCACAACATTCAGAGATTTAACAGCAATTTTATTATAAAATAAAAAAAATACAAATCTTTAAGCATGGTGCGAGTCATTCAACATGCAAGGCTAAATTATACTGAAACTCTGTAAATATAGGAGTCACTGGAGTGTCATAAGAAACAATCAGTGTAAGGCTAAAGCAGGTGGCTGTTTTTCAACCCCTGATGGATTCACCCCTGTTAGCCTCTGAGTCTCTCAGCCAGAGGACTTTCTTTTTTAGCTCTTCTCAGCAAGCCTAGGGCTAATGTTTTGAAATCAGAAGGATCTGTTTCACTAAGTGACGTCTCATTGACGTGCTGTCTGGTGTGGTCGGCCGGATTATGGACCTGTATGGATCTGCACCCCTTTCTTGCCCTTAGAACAAACCTGCAAGTTGCAAATAGAAGAGTCTGAACGAGGCAACTGTGGCACCTTCGGGGTCAATGGGGCAAGGAGTCAGCATGTCTCAGCTTAACTGTACAGGAATAGGGTTTGACTCTTTTAAAGGGGAGTTCCATTGATTCTTTTTTTTCTTCTTTTCTTTTTCTTTTTCAAAATCTTGCCCATGAAGTTTGAACCTTAAGGACACAAAGCAGCAAAATATCACAATCTAACTTGCTCACTGGCTATCACAACTTCCAAGCAGGTTTTTTTTAATCAAACCCTTTAGGACTCTTTAGAACATACAGCTTGGGTTGCTGATGTAAAGGGCAATCCCACCCACATGTGATCTATAATTCAATAAAGTCCTGCGTGCCCTTGTGGAGCACAGAGAAGTTCGAGTAGTGGTAAGACACAGCTAAAATCGAAAGGCACGGCTTCACCTGAACCCGTTGAGCTCGTTCATGTTTGAAGTCACGCTGCGTATGCAGTGGCCATATTGGGTTGCCACATTATAATTCTCTAGAGGATCATCTCTTTTGGGAGACGACTTTTGACTCCTATGGAGGTCTGCCCCCAAGGGAAGCTTACTGGTGGGAAAAAGATCCAACGAAGACAAAAAGAAAGAGGGGGAGAGGGAGAGAAGCAAGTGTAACCCAAGTACCCCAGCCGGGGCTTTATGCTCCAGGGCTAGCCATTTTTTACGAGCCTGTGGTCAGACCAAATAAAACTCAGTGGAGCAAGAGAATCACTGCAGAAATCATGCTCGCCCGTTTAATAATGTCACCCTGACTTTGTCTGTTTTGCAAGGAGAAAGGGGAGACGAAAGTCATGTATTCTACTAAGTAGGACCCTCCACAGAGAGAAAACGAGGGATGGATAGAAATGAAGGATGAGCTTTTGAAAAGGAGATGGCTTGGTTTCCAGGGTTTCGGACAAAGTTCGCCGGTAGATAAAAGGCAACTCTTCAAAAGCCATCTGTGAATCTTTCACATCGGGACACCAGAAGGTTTTCTGACTTTGCCTTGTCCATTTAACTGCGTTTTTACAATCGGTGCTTGGCCCCCTGTTCTGTTTATGTCAAGGCACTTGTGTTAGGATTTGAGAACAGCTTCAGATAGTTCAGCCAGCTTATTAGGAAGTGAGTCAGAGTCACCCTTATGTTATACCTTCCACCAATTCTTTCCAACTGATGACAGAATTTGAAATTGCCTGAATTCGCAGTGTGCTCAGAATTCCGTGTTCCTCATGAAAGCCATACTGTCAGACAAATTGTATAAATCCGACTTTTCCGTGCCATCTCCTCAACAGTCCCTCGTGTCCTTGTGGTGTTCCTGAGTGCTGTGGTTCCAGCACGGATCACACCCTCTGGCGCGCATCGAACGCACACGAGCTCAGGTTCCTAATTTGCCGTTCGGTGATGTTGCCATGGAAATGTACGAACAAAGGCAGGATGCCGGGTTCCCCGTGGGGAGTGAGAGTTGAGTTGTGTGACTGTTCTTGGACAGGCAGCTTTACGCTGGTGTGAGCCACAATATGACGCAGTGGAGTATCCCATGACGGGTCTGCGAGCCGAGCCGGAACACACACTTCAAGCCGAAGGACGCGCTGCCAAAAAAAGAGGACTTTGTCTAAATTTGGCCAAACATAAACAGTGGGAGGTGCTCAGAAATCTATAACTGCTGAATAGTCTTGATTTAAAGTGCAAGGGTTTGTATGTGGTGCTTCACTCCAGTCCTTCTCATACCTAATAATGGTTGTTTTAATGTAGGCTAGATCAAATTCATATCTGAATAATAATTTAAGAGTTTCTGTTGTCATATATTTCTCTTAATCAAGCATTTCTGGCTTGATCGATCGTTAGCTGTAATTGAACCATTATAGAAACACACTAGCACACATACATTACGCTGTAGGTTGTGTGTGGACAAAAGTCGGAAAAATATAAGCTTTGTGGGTCTTTGTCACTTTTCCTGTGTTTGCTGGGCATGTCATTGATTTCCTGTGTTATTGTGCTTGCAACTGTCACTCATTTTGACTAAAACTACACCCGTGTGCCAGAAAACTATTGTTCCAGACATGTACTATATGAGAAGAATTCCCCTTGTTTGTCATTTTCAGTCAGCCGTTCAAAAGCTCAGCACTTGATAAAGAATGACACAGACTCCCCCACATGCCTGGTTAAGAGAAAGGCTCCTCATTTTCCTCATCTATGTGCTTGAGAGGTCTGCATGTTGTGCAGGTTTTCCTTTCTATTACAGGATGGAATGGGTTTCTCAGAGTATAAAAGGGGCAGCTGAAATATGTGAATCATACCAAAGAATTGAATAGACAGGTTGTTTGATAGGAGAAAGAATACAAAGAATACAATATTAATAATAGTATTCTTTACAGCCATTTTACAGGTCAAAATCATACTTTTAGAGACACTTTACAGGCCAAGTCAGTTCAAGTCAAACTTGTTGCTTTTTACAACCTGATGGCGTCACACTCCAACTTTACAGAAAATGAGGATTAAAACAAAAATCTAAATTAATATTCCCATGTGAGCAAACCAAAGGTGACAAAGGCAACATGAAGTAAGAGGAAGAAACCTTGGAAGGAAGCAAGACCCATAAAATGGACCCATCCCCCTCAGCTTAAACTAATTGTAACTAATAGTTTAAATATAAAACTAAAGGTACTCTTCCTCATCATGCACGTTCCAGCATGTTGTCTGTTAACAGAAGCGACAGTCAAAATTAGATTACCTGATTGAAGCAATAGATAAGAACCTGAAACTCCAGTGTGGCTGAAATGAATAAATATGCAAAAATTAATACTGTAAAATACCATGATTAACATCAGAATAACCATATAAATAAATAATAAAAAAGACAATTTAATTGATGTGTATTACTGAGTGATGCCTGTTGTGGAGCAATTCCTAAACTGGAGTGAGCATGTATAAGAGTGAAAGAGCTGCAGGTCATTCGTAAGAGCTAATTAACAAAAAACAACAATTCTGCTAAGAATTCCAAGAAGCTTTGCTCTATACCAAGGAAAAAATTAAGCCATGAGGCATTAAAGCATTTCTTTTTTACATATAAAAAGAACATAATTTCCACAAAAATGTTCTGCAAATGAGCTAAAGCCAAAGTAAACATATACTAATATTTCAGACTGATGTATTGCCCCTGAAGTCTTACTTTAGGTTTGTTCCTTAAGAAGTTTGTAATCATGTTGAAAATGGTTTATTGCACGCTTATAGTTATTTCACGTTTCACTCTGACACCACCAAGTCATACCAATCAGCAAAGCACTGTTTTACTAAACCATTACATTCAAAAACTATTGGAGGAGTGGCATGGTGGCGCAGCAGGTAGTGTTGCAGTCACACAGCTCCAGGAACCTGGAGGTTGTGGGTTCGATTCCCCGCTCCGGGTGACTGTCTGTGAGGAGTTGGTGTGTTCTCCCCGTGTCCGCGTGGGTTTCCTCTGGGTGCTCCGGTTCCTCCCACAGTCCAAAAACACACGTTGCAGGTGGATTGACGACTCAAAAGTGTCCGTAGATGTGAGTGTGTGAGTGAATGTGTGTGTGTGTCTGTGTTGCCCTGTGAAGAACTGGCGCCCCCTCCAGAGTGTATTCCCGCCTTGCGCCCAATGATTCCAGGTAGGCTCTGGACCCACCGCGACCCTGAATTGGATAAGTGGTTACAGATAATGAATGAATGAATGAACTATTGGAGGACATAATCTGCATCAGTGCCTGCATTTCAGTAGGGCCTCTAGTTCACAAGCAGTCGAACAGTGCTTCTTTGTCTGTGTGAGGTGAGTGAGATTCTGAAGATGACTCATTTCAGGGTGGAGTAGCATGGAGCACAGAAGTGTCGGTGGCTTTTTGAGGGTACCACAGCATGTTGGGCTTTATTAGTGCCAAACTGCTGAACTGAAGCAGTATGACACAGTTCTCTGAAGGGATTAGTGAAGAATATGTTTGAGTGATCCAGTAAGTGTTTTTTTTTTGTTGCTGTAAGGCTTTGGCCCCGAGTGAGTTCTAATTGAAGGTCGGTGATGCTGTGCTTGTGGCATGTGGCTAAGTAGCTGTGGTAGGGTGTGGCTCTGTGCGTTTAAGCTTGTGTGCAAGTGCGTATGTGTCATTCTCTTTCACTTTCCACAAGCAGAAACATAAGCTCAGCACCTATGAGTCACCATGCCTCTTTTACCCACCACATTGCCTGCGAGCAATGCTTTCTACCCTTTTCACAGAGGCATAATCAGACCCAGGATGAATTGCCAGCACCTTCTATCTCTCCATTCCGTGTCCCTGTTTGGCTCAGTAGGTCCCTTCAAAGGCGTTTGGGAAATCACACTGCTTCTAGACTGATAGTTGCACGCATTGTAATGCAAGCCATACATCTTTGGCTGGCTAAGAGGGAAGCAGTCTGAGTGAAATATTGATATAGGAAGCCTTTCTTTAAGCAAGCTGAAAAAGGGACTATAATTCTTGATTAAACTCCTATGGATGTTTGTTTGCGTGCTGCTAACTTTTCCATGGCTTTAATGGACACGGCATGAACGGACTCTTTCATGTGGCGAGGAATGAAAATGTCAGCGGAAAAGCAAACACTGGCTTGGCCTGCAGCGGTTACACGTGTGTTCGCAGGGCAGTTTCAGAGGTTTGGGGTGACTGCATTTTAAGGAAGCCAGCGTGGTAAGGGTGTGGTTTCTTGGGGCTTTGTGTTTTTTGTTTCTTGGAATGTTTATGCATAAGTGTACAGTATTACAGACTTTTAAACTACGGATTTCAATATATAAAATTATAAAGTAATGTCAAATTGTCATAGACCACCTTTTTCAGATCTGAAAAAATCAAAAGGGTTTTCTGTCCTCCCTTTCTCTATGTGGACCAGTCAAGTTAAGATGCCATTTCTGAGGAAAGGAAACTCATTACAATGAAATCAACTTCTAAGACTGAATATTGGAACTAGGGAAAAATAACACCGCATGTTTCTTTGAAAAATGTTAAGCATTTCCATTACAAAAATGTAAAGAAGTACGGTAGAAACCAAGATTTTTAAAGTTTCAGTAATTCAAATTCCCAAGATTACCACATTTTTATAAGCATCTAAAATTTCCTATTGGTATAACATTTCATTGGTTTGCAGTAATTGGACTCTGAAATATCATGTGGTGAAAAGTCTTAAAAGTCAATCTCTTGAATTTACAAGCTACTAATTTCAAGATAAATCCCCCTTCTCTTCACATTGTAAAATCTATGCCTATAAATTCCTAACTCCTAATAGCTCCAGATTCAGATGCGTCTGAATGTGAGAATCATGTGGATATTATTAGGGGGGCAATAAAACTGGAATGTTGAACTTAAGTTAACAAACTAATGAATTATCTGTTCGGTGGACACTGGAGCTAGGGGTGTAATCAAAACATTTGTTACCGTTTGGTTTTTTGTTTTTTTCATTGTAAGGATTGCATTTGAATGTTTTTCTGTAGTGTATGGCTGCGGTCGTGATTGCATTAGACGAGTGCGTCCTTTCTACCAGCAGCGTTTTCCAGTGGGTTGCACTGTGTGACCCTCATGCTATTAACAACCAACAGCTTTCTTTCCTCTGTAAAAACCCAACTTTCACAAGAGACCCCAAACTTCTACCAAACAACACCATCAATCCCCTCATTGGCTCTGAACACTCAAGGCAAACGATGGAAAACCCCTGTCTTGTCATGATATGATATGTATCACAGTACACCTGGCACAATACCCTGCAATAGGATATTGAACTACACACCAGACATTACCAGTAGCTTGTGTATCTTCTGAATGATGCCTAAACTTACAAGTTCTAAATTTCATTGTGCAGCTCGAGGCAGTGTCTCCTGACTGTTTTTGGCAGAAGTAGATTTAGTAAGTTTTATGGTAAAATACAGGTTAAATAATGTGAAATTTCGATCATGTAGAAAAAAATCATGTATTAATATCTAAAGTACGAAATCAATATCATACTGATGAAGATATCATGACAATAGTCAATGATAGACATCCAACCCCAAATGACATGTCTTAGGAACCTGTTTCTGTGCAAACTTTAGGTCTCTAAATTGTAAAGTTCAATTTGAACTTGGTTTTTCATTTTCATTCATTGACTCAGAAATATCTAACTAGTACTGACTGTTAGTGAGAGTTCATTCATGATATATATCTGTATTAAATTTTGCAGAAAGATGTATTTATACTTACTCACAGATAATTTGGTTGGGAGTATTTTCTCCTGAATGTGAGATGCCTTTGCCTTTAGATTTGGGCCCAGTGTAAACTGTTTTTCCTCAAATGGAAGGGGATTTGTTGCCTTGAAACAACTGCCATTCCCTAAGGCAAATTGAGCATGGAGCAGGCACCCCCCACTCCACCCTTTTTTATAACTTCAAATTCCTCTAGTCTTTCAGAGGCAGAAGATCCGATGAGCATGGGTGGCCCTGTGAATGGCGCTTAATGATGGCGTGAAGGCCAAGGAGACGCCGCTAGTTTTATCAGCCTGTAAGCCAGAAGACTTTATTCTGTCTTTTTTTTCCACCAAATTATGTCTTCACCGGGTCTTCAGGGAAGAAAAAGTCAACCCCTAACCACCCATCTTTCAAAGGGAGCCCGCATTATGAAGTTTCTCACGGTCAGGTTACTGTAATTTTGGTTTTATGTGACTTGCACTAAGACACTGTAGGAGGCTTTTGTCTGTGCTGCCTTTGTGCGACCTCGAATGGCCTTAGAGCGTGTAACGGTAAAATAGTTCCCTCTTTCAGTAACGTGGACAAATATAGCGTGTTTTCCTGCCTAGGCGCGGTACAGCCCAGCATTTCCCAACCATTTTAGGGAGGCTTCAGTAAGTATGAGAATGAGGAGGAAAAGAGGATGAAAACAGGTTGAGCTGGGAAAAGGTGCGAGATGAGGAACTCCAGGGAGTGATTTGTTTAAGACGTGTTTGAGAGTGTGTGAAAAGATGAGGACGATTGCTTGGCTGATATTTTGAAGTGTGAATGCATGTGTTCAGCGTAGTGTAGCAAGACCAAAAAAAAGAAGAAGAGGGAATTAGTAACTGTGAATTGGGATGAGATGATGAGATCAGTGGCTAGTCCCAGGCTGAGTAACCCTCTGTGTGAATCTCTGTATGTAGAGAAGGCAGGAAGCTGTGTATCACTGCTATTCAGATCCTGATGTGATAATGGGGGTAATAATAGCAGCCCTGCCACCACCCATCTCCCACCACATCACTCTTTCTGCCATATTTCTCTCTCTCTATTTCTCTCCCCAATCTCACACATTCACCTTTTTTTTCTCCCCATCTTTCCCTAACTCCCAAATATTTCCCACCACATCACTTTACAATCAACTTTTTCTGTCTCTGTGTTTCTTTCCATTGCATTCTTTCTTCCACAACATCAATCATTCTGCCATCCCTTTCTCATCCTTCTCTCTGTTCTTTACTCTCTGTTATCTTTTCTTCTACCACCCCCAAGAAAAAAATATCTGAGAATGCCATTAGGACAGTGTCTGGCACTTTTTACTCAGCACAGCTTTCTACAGCTTTGCCTGAAAAGCCAGAGTGACACCATAATTTTAATGTTGGTTGGACAAGTGCAGAGAATCACTGGAAGCCATGTCAGCTCAGTTCTTCCTGTAATGTATGACTATGAATATCATAAGGATGTTCTAGAGCATTGTGAATATTTTATGTAAATGATCCTTTTTTACAACGATCACATAAATATAGCATTACAGAGACACAAACTAATGATTGCAGCCTTGGTTGGTGGTAAAGAAATGAAAAAAATCCAACACTGGAAGATATAGATGTTTTCTTGGGTAATCAAGTTAGGCTTGATTTCCATACTGCGAGATCAATGCTGGCATTAACGCAGGTTTTCCCAGCACTTAAATCCTGCTGTGCTCCTGCCCTCCATTTACTGTCTTTGCTCCATAAGCGATTACGCAGGCTCTGCATTTCAAGCGGGGAGAGAAATATGATTTTCCTCTTATTTAGACGATTATCAGAGGGGCTCTTTTCATGCAGGGAGTTTTAATAAGCGCGACCTGTTTTTTTTCCTCCCTCCTCCATGCTTTCATTTCAGCGATGGAATAGTCTTCCCAACTCGTCTCGCTCTCACACACTACTTTCTAATTCTCTTCAAAGTGAAAAGGAACATCTCATGGGTAACTTTCTGATAATGCCACAAGGCTCAATGGTATTGGCTTTTAATGCCATTTAGGGCTTATGAAAGCAGAGTCATTCTTGGGCTGTTTTCATTAAAGACTTTGAATATAGTAGCACAGGGCTAATATGAAATTATGGCAAATCTTTATATTTTGTATTCAGTTTGGCTGCATAAACTATACACTTGGGTAGTTATTGCATACTTGCTCTGCATTGTTTATGGTTACAATAATTTGGTTATGTGTTCTGGAGGCAAAAGCAGTTGTGAGTAGTAAGATGTTTCAGTGTAGCAGGTGTGTAGTTTTAAATGCAGTATTCCCTGTTTTTATTTCAGTTGAGTCCAGATCAGCTGGTTCTGATGTTGGAGTTTCTGTTGGAAGAGGTGAAGCTTAGTGTGTCCTGTCTCAGACTACTACAGGCAACATACAGTCTGCGGAACCAGGATGCCGAGGTAATAGCACACATGGATCACACACAAATAAACATGACACAGCTGAGCATCTCATAGCACTCCTCTGAAGTCTAAGCCCATAGCACCCTTCTAGTGTAAAACTGACACTAAATGCAGTCAACGAGGCAAAGCTGCAAAAGAGGAGAGAGGAATAAAGGGACTTTTATCATCTCCTTGGCGTTTGTTCTTGTTCTCAGTGCTGCCTGATGTACAGCTGCACCTGTCACCCCACACAAACATGACACTCAGCAACAAACGGCACCATCCTAATCACATTCATTTTAGATAATCACATTGCTCCTCTGCCTCACCTGCAGTGTCCCGTATCTGAGTCGGCTGCTGACTTCAGAAACAACACCAGCAACTCTTATAATAAAAAAAAAAAGTCTGGCTCTGGTCAGGTCTTGTGCCTTTCTGTAATATATATACACACACACACACACACACACACACACACACACACACACACACACACATTATGCTGTGTAGTATCTCCCTTGTTTTAGAAAAAGAGCAGTTTCATATTCCCTCCATCCCCTTACAAGGATTAAAACTCACCTGTGTGAGTTAAAAAAAAAAAGAAACAAATAATTTTTCCATGTTTGCTCTGAGCAGTGCTGGCTACAAGCCTATAGCCCCAGATACGTCTTCTCACATAACAAATAAGCACTGTTTCGGTTTTCATATCGCTGTTAATTTAGGTTCTTGTGCCAAGATACTGATACTGTAATGGTGCTCTATTTTTTGGCCATAAAAATAAAGTGCTTCACACACTTTTCCATTTGAACTGACATCATTGTTTGGATGACGGCCTGAGTTCTAACCTGAAAGTTTGATTGCTTCTTGTTAAAACATGCGACGCATCCGGCTGTATCAGAAGGTAAATTGTGAAACTTAACATTTCATTTTCAGGCAGTGAAATTCCCTTTCTGTAGCAGATATCTGCATTTATTTCCCTCTGTGAAGTGCAGTTAGCCGAGCGCTAACCTCTCTGGTATTTAATCTGCTGATTCGATTACTCTTCTTGCAGCCAGTTAGGTCACTCAGTGAGTGTTGTTTCATTTAGAGCAAGCCAGCTTCTGTCCAGGAGCAAAATCTGGCAGGTCAAAGCTAACCCGCCAACCTCGGTTCTTTTGTAACGCAGCACTCTTTTTTTTTTTGGGTAAGGGAAGCAGATGGAAAGTGATCGGAGGCGGTAAGCACAGTGAGTCCCAGACTACCACGGCTCGTTTCAGCCTGGAGCCTGTGGGGATATTTTCATCAGGACCTTCCAGGAAAAACAAAAGGCTCTCTAAAAATAAATTGGGTTATTACTACCACTCCACCACCACTGCCACCCCCTTCCTCGCTGTCTCCTTTCATTCCTCTCTTTTCTCTCTCCCCACTGTGTTCCTTTCCTTCCTCCTCCTCCTCCTCCTCCACCCTGATCTTGACGTTCGCTTCCCAGCAGACGTATTTCTCCTGCTTACTTGCCATTTATTGCCACACTGAGGTAATGTAGCCTTTTAGCATGGGCTTTATCAGTTCCAAGGGCAGGGCAGCGCTCAGCTCTTAGAGCTTTTTCAGGCTAATTTTGAAACCTTCCCTCAAACTTTGCCTGAAACAGCACGTCTGGTACTTTTAACTACTTACTTATGTTATTAGAGCAAAACAACCGAGGACCTGTGACACTGGAATTTGTAGTTGTGCAAAATAGTCTTGTATCATCAGTAAATTTTAAGTCACTGATGAACACAGGTGATGATATCACCTGATGTTTAATGTATGTTTTCTGACAACACACACATCATTACACTTCTAATTCTAGTTTAATAAACCAATAGAAGGTGAGAGAGAGTGTGTTATCTTGAAATAACTACACAGTTTTGATGCAGCACGAGTGTGACCTGAAGCTGCACTGCTGAGTGGGGAAGATTTTTTTTTCTCTCACTCCGGCACCAAACTAGATCTGCTTTATTGGTCAAAAGTGGCCGGCACCATCTCTATGGGTGCGCGAATCACTTTTGCTCCACATTTCACTGAGATATGTGCTGCAAAATTGAGTGTGTGCAGAATTTATCATTTGTGAGTGTAAAAATAATATTCGAGACTCAGCAGATTCAAGCTGATTCATATATTGACTTGTGTGTGTGTGTGTGTGTGTGTGTGTGTGTGCGCGCAAGACCAATATAAAAAAAAATAAAAATCTAAAATACAATGTATTTGTTGAGATCAAGTGTTCTACAGGTGTGTCTTATTGCATGAGCTAATATACTGTAAAATATATTTGTGAAAACACAACTGTCAACCTCCCGTTTTGACTGAAATTAACATAGATTTATTACTTCATTTATGTTATTAGCGTTCACATTCCTTTGTGTACTTAACTGAAAGGGGAGTAACCCACACCAGCAAGTTTGAGGAATGCATAAATATTAAAGTGATGGAACAGTACACTGTACTCGTTATGCAGTATTTGCCAGTATCTTTATTTGCAGTATCTGACTAATTGTCCCAGTGAATTTGAATATTTCTTGAAGCATTATTCTGTCTGTAGTCATATATTTACAAGTGTCTTAACAGCTAAAGGGATGAGGACCCTAGTCTTGTATAAGTGTGGACAAACTTTTCAGTAAAACTTTGGTGTGCTTTATGTGCAGCCACACAAACGTTTGCCGTATTAAAAAGGCATAGTCATAGTCCATAAAAACTGTTCAAAAACAGATAGTGAGCTTCATTTTATTAGTGCTTTACGACTTGTATATGAGATCTGTTCCATTTTCCCAGCAGCCCCAACGTGAACTTGGAGCGATTATGCCATGCTTCAGGGCAAGTATGTTCAACTTGAAGTGAATGTAAATCTTGTATACATTACTCTGGGTCACTCAGCTATAGCTTTTAATGCTAAGCTTTGTGAGTAGGTGGGGAAAAGGCCAAAGGTTAGAACACAGTTTGCAGCTGGCTTTTAGTGTCTGGTCAGCATGCCCTCAGGCCTACGTCCACTGTTCTGAACAGTGAAGCCCTTGCTTTGCTGAAGTATTCTCCTCAGTGTGTCTGTTGAATAATGCTTAAGATGCACGTCTATAGGCCTTCGGCATACCTCTGAGAGAGTGAAGCAGTCTCTAATATGGAGGAATGTAGCATGTTTAGTGTGAGTCTGGGCTGAGGTGTGAGGCTTTAATGTGATGGTGTGTCGTCTCATGTGGGGACTACACTGTGTGTGTGTGTGTGTGTGTGTGTGTGTGTATGAGTACCATCTGTTGGTCAGGCACACAGAGCGCATTGTCCCACAGCTACTTTCAAAGGCCCTTCTCAAAGTTCACTCGGTCAAACAGGCCAGGAAAAGAGCATTTGATATGAGCCACGCCAAAGAGCCAATATGGCATGAGATATACACGTGTGTGTGAGGATTAGAGACAATGATAGAGTGTAGTGTGGTTTGTATTAATTATAGTCCCTGTTATACTGTCCAGAACATATCTCTCTTTTTTGTTAGATCTCATTAAGGAGTCTTGTGCGACTGAACAGATGAACACTTCTCAGTTGTTCTGTGTCACAGTGGCCATTGCAGTTCCTCTCCATTCTTAGCCATGGCCCGTTATGTAGTGACCCATGGTGCCGGTAGAAAAGTGCCCTGAAACATTTCAGGCATGGGCCCCTTGCTTCACCTCGTTTGAATCTGAAGAATTTGTTGCTGGATAAATACCTGCAAAACATTTAATAAACATTATATTTATTTATTTTTTTATTTTTTTTATAGCTCTATAACTCCATAACTCCTCCACTCAACATGCTGATAACATTAGCGCACTCCGAATGTGAATATAAGCAATGAGAGCACACCAGCATATGTTAGGACATTAAACATGAGGTGCCGATTAAAAAAAAACAAAACGTGTTTTAGATGTATTTTCTGTAAACATTCATTCATTGTCTATAACCACTTCTCCAGTTCAGGGTCACGGTGGGTCCAGACCCGGCTGAAAATGTCAGCTGAGTATCATTTTGCCACAGCTTCTGGCAGCAGTGTATTTAGAGGTTTTACAGCTACAAACTGGCAGATTTCTGGTGTAGTTTTCTCATCAGCCACAGGGGGTTGTGTATAATCTATACAATAACTTATATACTCATAAACACAATTTGTATCATATACTCATTCCCTGTGTGCCCACTGCCATGTCTTTCTACCTGCAGAGTGTGTGATCATCTCATTTGCCAGCTGATTCTCAAAGGAGAGCATGGCAGAACTGTGCACTCTTCTTACGGTGGTGCTGCCAGTAAATATTTGTTCACTGGACCGAGCTTACCGAAGGCTTGTTTACCACCAGTTTGTTTTTTGGTGGTATTTTCCCTTGAATTAAAAATAAAACTCTCAAAGTAAACAGGAGCAGGCTGAACCACTGAACTAGAAGTGAGGGGAAGTTGGAAGTGCTTATACTGACATTTTAAACTCAGTTTTATATCAATTATTCCCATTAAATCACCCCAAGCTGATCTGGGCACTCCTGCCCATGCAGATTTCAGAGTGTGCAACACTGGGGACTCTATGCTGTCACAGTCATGAAAAATTAGATTTGTTACAGAAATGTAAGCCTTTTCTATTGAACAGACCAACACACTGCTCCTATATATATATATATATATATAAATGTTTTATTAACTCCAATTACAAAGGTGCTTTGCATAAGTCCTGTGAAGTTGCCATTTGGAGATGGTTTTGATCCAGTGAGTCTGGGTGTGCCCTCTCTTTCCCTCTATGTCCTGTAAAGGTCTGGCAGCTGCAACAGTGCAAAAGCTGCATTCTCGAGGAGAACCCCTAGGCAGGACAGCTGCTGTGTGTGTGCGTGTGTGTGGCTCTCTCTCTCTCTGTCTTTCTCTCCCAGGGGAGACGCAGTAATTACACAGGGCATTCCACGATTTATTAGCCCTGGCACGCATACACACACACACACACACACATGCACGCACATTCGCTCTAACTCACGTGGCCATCTTCTCACACACACATGCATACAACATGATCAGATAAGCTCTACTTTGCCGTTTTCTCTGCCCTGGTATTTTCCTTCCAGTCTCTACACACTGCTGAAGCATCTGTCCACTGGCTTCTCTTCTAAGTGAGCAAAGAAGGGAAAATTCACCAATTGCTGCAATATTGTTTGGGATTAAATGTTTAAAAAGGTAAATACAGGCATTCAGAGTCATTAGAAATGAAATTCTTCTTCCTACAGAAACTTGATTTCTATCAAATGATGACATCAGAAGCATTGCATCGCTCTTAAAGCTCCATCAGAGAAAGTCATTACACAGAAAGATTTCAAACACACCGCCTGGTGCATGAGATGTGTTTTTGAATCATTGTGCGTTGTATAAATTGAAATGTATTTCTAAAAATATGTTGGAGAGGAATAAGCAAAGGATTTTAAACCCCAATAATTGAATTAAGCGTGAATTCTGAAAAATCTGCGAAATTCTCCTCAAACTGTTTTTCATCTGCAGATAGACACCGCTGTACCAGTAAGAGTCATTTTCCTTCCTGAAATATATTTTCTGGTACTGCGTGCATCTACACACAAAGATCTAGATGTGGTACTACGCATCTAGACACACACAAACACAGCATAGTTACTTCCTCATTGTGTGTGGTGGATGTGTCCTTCTGGTAAATACAGCTAGGTGTTTTCTCTAGGAAATGGCCTGGATTGCCCTTATACTCTATTACTGTAGAGAAGCTATTTATGTATGTATCTGTGTGCGTGTGTGTGTCTGCCCGAGCCTGAGCTTGTGCCTCTGTGGCCGTGTGTTTGTGAGTGCCAGTCTTCTCAGTCTCTGTACAAGGCCGGGTGCCCCACTGATGTACAGCAGAGTTCAGAGGGAGAATATCCATCCAGAGAGAGGGAGATGCAGGGGCAAACAGTGTTTTTAAAGCTCTGTGGGACCGGAAGACTTCCTGTAATGCTTCAAGTTATCTTCCAGAGTCACTTCACACTTTCCTTCTAAAGCTAAACTCTCTCCTCTCACCCTCACACACATTCACAGACACACACACACACACACACAGGCATGGACACTCTCTCGGGCCATTAATCATTAAACTCCGCCTGTCACCTTCAGGCTCCATCACACACTCCTGACCTCCTCACTCCCCCCCACCACTGACTTAATTAATCCATTCTCACACACACACACACACACATTACCACAATGAGATTGAGACTGAAACAGAAAAGAACAAGAATTAACAAGAAAAGTTCATGTAATTGGCCTTGAGTTTACTGTTCGAAACCTAGAGCTATGTTGTTTTTTTTCCATTCATTTATTCATTATCTGTAACCGCTTATACAATTCAGGGTCGTGGTGGGTCCAGAGCCTACCTGGAATCATTGGGTGCGAGGTGGGAATACACCCTGGAGGGGGCGCCAGTCCTTCACAGGGCAACACAGACACATTCACTCACACCTACGGACACTTTTGAGTCGCCAATCCACCTGCAACGTATGTTTTTGGACTGTGGGAGGAAACCGGAGCACCCGGAGGAAACCCACGCGGACACGGGGAGAACACACCAACTCCTCACAGACAGTCACCCGGAGCGGGAATCGAACCCACAACTTCCAGGTCCCTGGAGCTGTGTGACTGCACCACCGTGCCGCCCTATGTTGTTTTTTTACCATCTCCCATTTGTTATACACCATTGTGTAATTATCAGTGATGGGCCGATTTGGGACGTTTGAACCAATCCTGAGGTTAATACATCAGCATTTATAAAAGGTGAAATTGGGACTGTGTCTGTCCGGACAGTTTTATACACAAATAACTTTATTTTAGAAATGCAGTGAAATAAATACAATGCTGAAATTCATTTCTTTAATCTGCAAAAATAAACAAAACATAAAATGACAATAGAAATGAAGTGAATAACACTGAAGAACCGCAGTCATAAAGCAACATTTACAAAAACATAATTTGACAACAAAAATAACATACAGACTTGTCATAAGTCAAATAAGATAAACACACTTAGTATAAGTGTGAGTAAGTGTACGCTTCTCTCCTTTGTCCTGTGAAGTTTACGATGGTGTCATAAAGCCTTATGGTTGCTGCCCTTCAGTAAACTGCAACATCTCCTCGACTTAGAAACACAGATCCTGATGGAAAGATTGACAGAATTAATCAGTCCCTTAACCATAGGTCTTATTTACTTCCAAAAGTAAGTAGGATTTCTAGAGTTATTAATTATCATAGGTTGCTATTGTCTAATTGCTTCCACAATACACACATAGAACATTTTGCCAACACTGATAATGTTTTGTCATTTCATAAAATCAGCAGCCGAATGGAGCACAAAAAAGGGTGGAGGAATTGAGGAGAAAGGAGTGAGAGAGAAGAAGGGAAGGAGGATGAAGAAATGAAGCGAAGGGAAGTGTAGAGGTTTGCAGGAATGGAGAGAAGTAGTGAGTGGGAGGAAAAGTAGAAGAATGAGGGAGTGGAATGAAGAGAGTTAAGAGAGGAAGAGCTGACGAATGAAGTAAAGGAGAAGAGAAAAGAAAAGTAGAAGAATAGAGAGGAGTAGAAGGCTGGACAAATGCAGTAAAGGAGAAGGAAGACAGGAAGAACTCCAGACGTGTGAGGAATGTATGTTTATATTTACATATATATTTTTATATATAATTCTCAATGCTCAAAGGAATTCAGTTAATATCAGGAAACCTCGTTAAAACATGTACATGTCCCCCATGCTGACTGATTTTCCAGTTTGTCAAAATCCATGCAGCTCACAATCAGACCTGAGTGTTTGCTTTACTTCAGGGCGCGACTGGGACAGTTTTGGGCCACGGCACATTTATATCTCGTTTGTCTGATGGAGTCACTGTCCCAAGCAAACATAAGAGATGGGCATATGCAAATGTGCCCCAGGTTAAATCGTATCATTTCATGTCTTCTGGGGCTCCGCAGAAAAAAAAGAAAGCAGAGATAACATGAGACAGTTTTGTAATTTTCTGCTTTTGCTTTCATCTCTCGCCAACCGTGATCAGAGAAGAGAATGTGGAAGGAGACGTGTTGAGGAGGAGTGGGGGGGGGGGGACAAGAGCTCCACTGTGGAATGTGAGAGGTAGCAGATCAGGTGGTGGTGTGTGAGGTCAGTGAGTGGATTTCTGGGGACAGTAGTGGGACGAGAGAGAATAGGAATGGGAATAAAGAGAGAGAGAAAGACAGAGCCAGTCTGTGATCTCTCCAAGCCGCTCTGCTAACAGAGATCTCTTTCATTCACATAAGAAACACAGAAGCGCTGGGCCAGAAAGAAGCCATTTAAACTGACCAGCGGGCGCGCGCGCGCACACACACACACACACGTGATCATGTGATCTTATGCATTTCCCACTAAGCTTCGTGTCTTTCACAAACTGAACAATTACTGTGTGAAGTCTTTACTGCTAGTGTTTAAAGTCTCTGTGGCTCTCTCTGCAGGTAAAGCATCGATGGTGTGAGCTGGTGGTTAAGAATAAATACAAGGCTGCGTACAGAGACGTGGAGCACTTCCTCATTCATGACCAGGTACATTAAATACACACATCAGAATCTGTACTATATATATATATACACAAGCTACAAGGCTAATGTGGCCTACAATAACAGGATTATACCCCACCAATTAGCCTCATCCACATGTGCATGACTAATGGATTACACACTTTCTTTGGTGTCTTTACTTTTTAAGTAATTCCAAATAGACTTCATTATGATGTTTCTGACTGATAATAATATCTCTACTGAACTGACTGAAAACAAAAACGGTTAATGGAACCCTCAAATGAGTGTTTGATTAACATCTATAGTGAAACTTGCTGTTTTGAGTTATTTTTAAAAGGTTGTCTAAAGGCCAAATGTAAGACTTTCTCCATTTTGGAAACATGCACTAAAATCTACGGATTTTTTTTTTTTTGGGGTGTAGCTGGAAATGACAATCACAGACATTTTGAAGCCTCAGTTTGACAAGTATATAATTACTATGGTTTATCACTTTAACCAATAACTAGCTGTACACTACAAAAGATATAACTGTTATGCTTTTTGGGGCATATGGTTTGTTTAGGCTATGGGTGTGTATCTGTATGGTGAGCTGATGCTTCAGGAAGACTGGCGTCAGCAGGCTTTAGCACGCCGCTGCTTCTCAGCCATCAAAGAGGACATGGACCAATCAGCACGCAGCGTGGTGGAAGAAATGATCCTCTAATCCAGGAAAAGCGCAGGTAGAACTTCTTTTTTCATCGTCAACACTCCTTTACACATTTCCTACCCATGTTTTTCTTAGCTGACCTTTCAACTTTAAGAGTTCATGGCTAGAAGCAGCGGCCTTGTTCAAAACGTGAGATCTGAGAACACAAACAATTGTATGAGCTCATATTTGTTTTAAAAAGGGGACAATTCACAATTACATCATTTTCTCTCACCTTGCCATGTCAACACGTTTTTAAAGGAGGGCACATGTGTTTTTGCACCCGAGTCTGGGCTGAAGTTTAATTTCCTGTAAAAGGGAAATTCCTGTCAAGCCCCATTCTTTAAAATCTCTTTCAAAACAAATAATCAATGCAAGAAAAACACAGCATACCAAAGTGTGCCATTTGTGTGTTTTGAAACTTAGAATGGACCATTGTTTATTTTTTTTTTGTTTTTTTGTTCCTGCCCACATTTGGCCTTTTGTGACTGTCCACTCATAGTCACTCATGACCAACACTCCCTCATTCTCAGCTACAGCCTGCCTTTTCATACTCTCCCAAGAAACCCTGTCAAGATTGTTTGCGGGAGGTGAAATTTTTAAATGCCTTAAAAATATCTGTGACATTAAGGATCTGCCTGTCTTTGGGTCAGAAACAGTAGATCAGTGGTCCTAAATGTTTAGTACAGTTTGGTCATTGTCCTGCTTTCGACTCTATATTGTGGTTGAAGTAGAAAAGTCATACAATTCTGTGGGGGCCGTCTGGGGCTAGACATTAGTTTCCCAGCCGTAAAGTGTGCTCAGCATCTATACATTCACATTTTAACATTGTTTCCTTTTTTTTTTCTATCCTATCCGCTATACGGTAGGAATTCCCCAGCTCCTTGTTGCCACATTTATATTTGTTGCTTCTTCTGAGCCGTAAGCGGAAAGGGAATTGAAAAGTTTCCCTTTGAAGCAACCTGTCTCACCATTCTTTCATGCATCGATATTATCCTGTTTGACCATATTGGACGTGGGCTGGAGGAGCTGCTAAATACTTGTCAGATTCTAAGACGGAGGACTTATGGGCCCTGCTGGGCAACTAGATAAATCCATTAGCTGTCTCCCAGCAAACCTTTTCCGGTGAAGCCGCCTGCGCTTTCATCCGCCAACAAGACAGCTTTATGTGTTTGGGGATGGGAGAAAGGAGCAGCCTTTTCCAGGCCGCTGGGGTTTGTGTCAGCTGCACCTCAAATAAATCATGTAGCTCACAACGGCCATCCGGCGTCCTTCTCCTCCACAGCAGCGTTTGCTTTGTCAGACAGAACGTTTGTCTTTATCGGCTGACGCCTGGCTGTTGTTAATTCGCTTGTGAGACGCCTTCAGCCTGAGCATCCTCTACAATGTGGGAGATGGAGGCCGATGATAGCAGAAGACACCTGTTGTCCCAAAATTGTGCAGTGGGATAAATCACGTAGCACCACAGCCCTATTATGTGTGATTAATAAAGTGGGGGCAGATCGGATGTTAGCAAAGCATGAGCTGAGTACTGGAAATGGGCTGTTTCCTGTTTTCACCAGGGCGTTTTCAATATGAGAAGGATCTACTGGTGGGAAGAAGTCAGCTTTGTACACTCAGTGACATGAGATTCTGTGCCATCTTCTTCTTAGCATCTTAAAAGAATAATGACAAAAAATATGATTCATTCTGTATCCCTCCTGTCCCCTTTGGTCAAAATGAACATTGAGTGTAAATTTCTAGTTGCTGAGATTACATATAAAGTGCCTGGCGTCAATGGGACACAAAGCTAAATGAAATAACAGCTGCTTCCTGAAGTAGAGTTCATTAAATGATTAAAAGGTTTGCAGAAACCGGGACTCGACTCTTTACAACTGTACAAGACATGTTAACCTTTCACTTTCAGGAAAAAAGCTCTTAAAGTTATTGTTGTTCAGAGAGAAATGAAACCCTGCTCTGCTCTTGCATCAGATCTGAAAAAAATCACTTCCGTGAAAATCACAGGCTGTGAAGATTACAGTGAAAGGGAAATAAACAATGGGGAAAATTGAGAAAGAAAATTGGCCAAACAAAGAAGCTGCTGATGACATCAGAACAGTGGATTGACTGCTCCACAGCCCAGACCTCAACATCACTGAAAGTGATCATTTTGGATTATTTGGCTCCTGAGACACACTTCAAAATCTGAAAACAAGACAACAGAATTTTACAAATGAATACATAATGCTCTGCATCTTTGCACTATTTCCCTTTACAGTATTACTTAAAGCAAAGACACGACATGACTTTGGTCAACGCGAGTTTCACTTTTGGTTCTGTTATGTCCATTTAAGGTGGAATGGTTTTATTGCAGTAGCAAGTAAACAGAGAAGAAAAAAGTCTCAGCATCAAAAATGTTCAAAACTGGTGCGATTGGACAAATTAAGCAGTGTTTGAAAACTATGGCAAGTCGTATTTACGCTTTGTTAGGACCTACTTAAAGTATGTACTTCATTAAAGTCCGAGCTACGAACCAACACCAGGGCTTTAAGGTAGCACCAAGCTAAGGGAGCTGTATTTCAGCTAATCTTTAATATGGTTGTGAGTAGGGCATTTTGCACAAAAAAGCACTTACAACTGTTTATCTTCACACTGCTTCCCTTTACAACAATATTCCAAGCAAATATAAATGACATGACTTGGGCCAAACTGGTCAGGTCTTGTGTATGTGCTTTTCAAGTTCTGTTTTTGGTCAGTAACTCAGTCAGTCAGTAAGGGAAATGGCCTCTTCTAAGACAAAAATAATCAAATGGGGCAAGAGGCAGACGTTTATAAATGGGATTCAGTGGTTTTTTTTTTTTTTTTCTGATGTTGAAAAATGGATGACTTGTGTTTAATGCCATTGTGTCTTGAAATGAATGAACAGTTGATTGAGATTTGCACTTTCCTAGTTTTAGGGGAAAAGTGCACAAACTTTCCTATAAATGTAACTCATAAAAGTTAATGCACTGAAACTCTGAATATCTTCCTTGCTGATGCCTATCAGTATAAGGGGCTGGTGTTGCAGTAAGTGTAGTGTGAGAGGTCTTAGGCCTGAGGGTGGGTTTCTCTCTGGCTCTGCTCCCCTATAAGGCCTGGGGGGATTCTGAGACCTCAGCAGTGCCTCCTGACGAGGCTAATGAGGGACATAGCCGTGGCTCAGTCGAGCGTAGCCGATGGCAGGAGAGTGCGAGGATCCGCAGACCTGCAGGTTTCTGCTTTCATCTCGGGGGCTGTGTGGGTTCCTGGCGTGCTGATTTGTGACTTAAGATAAAAATCACATTGCCAGGGATTACCACACAACCCACCGCCCAGACGGCTGCCATGGCAACCAGAGGCACCATTGCAGTCCAGCTCAGGGAAATCAAAATAAAAGAAGACGACATGACGGTCCAGGGGAGTGGAGGGGCTTGAGGAAGGAGAGCAGAAAATGCAGAGGAGGAAAGTTTTTGTCTTTTCATTTTCCAGTGGATGAGCAACGTGGGTGAATGTACACAAACATACACACTCTCTCTCACACACACTGTGGACAAGAATCTCTCAGGCCAGGTGCAGAGCTTAGCTGATTGGTGAACAGTGATTGAGCTCTTTGTTCACAGTGGCTAAGTTCTGCACTTGATGAGAGCAAGACTAAGAAAGAGGAAACCGAAAAACAGAGAGGTGTGGCCAAAATGTTAGACTGAGTTTCATGGTCCTATGGAGAAGGATATGAAGTGTTTATAATTAATCCTCTGATGTGAGGAAGGACTTACTCTAAAGGGAGTGAGAGTAAAAGAACCCTGGAGGGGCCACTGGAAATGAAGGGTGGATGTTTTACCATTCACATTTCACTATTTGTATTCGTCAAGTCCTTAATCTCAGCACAGTCGGATCCTTTCGTTTTTTAAAACCTTGCAAACGGTTAAAATAAAAACACATTTTTAGAAAAACAAATGGGTATTTTACTGTAGAAGACACCATTAGGAAAATTTAGATTTATGCGTTGTTGACTGTACACTAAAGCCTTCGTCACAGTTCTGGGCCCAGGCTGTTGGTGCGGCTGAAGCATAAGCACATTGGATCAACTGTGAGCACTTTTTTTATCAAGTGGTCTGTTTCATGGGAAGAAAAACTATAAATGGTTAATACTTCTGTATAGAGACACTTGAGAAGATCCTCATGAGGGCTGAAGAAAAACAGACCAAACTAATAGAGTTCATGGATTGAGAAGCGGGAGCCTACTCTACCTCTTCCTCCTCCTTTTGTTGTTCTTCCTCCTACTACTCACTAAAATGTACTACCTCTGCCTCATGGAAAAACAAAATAGCTGGGCGCCACCTTGTCACTCAGTGTGCACAGGAAACAGCCCTGGAATTCTGAAAACATTAAGAAGACAGGTGGTTTACAGAGTCAGAGACGAGGAGCCACAGAAAGATGAAAACATCTGCTGCGTTTAAGTCTGCTTTTAGCCTGTGTGGTTAAAATAGTAAAAACCCAGCAGTAGAGACAGGAAACACGTCGAGTGAGAGGACGGATAACGGCCTTTTCTGCCAGCGCACTGTCTCCTAAGCCATGACAGATGTAGGAGTTAAATATGAAGTCAGGCAGAAGCAGGGCCATAAATGACTAAATTTAGAAACTGTTTAAAGATGTATTACCATCAAAGGCTAGCACAAATGGAATTAGTTGCATAGGCCATATTTAAAATATCATTAAGTGATATTCCATGGGAAATGAAGTGCTAAGCACCTTCAGTGGAAGTGAATTAGGCTGGCTGATGGCTCCGCCGGGGCTACAGCTGCCTGGCGCTGTCTGCCCGTGTGTGTGGGTTTCACATGGGCAGTGTTAGAACAGAGCTGAGAGCCAGATGGACCTGGCCTCCCGTGCCTACTGAGCTGATTACAGTACTACAGAAACGCTGGCTCAGTTCAGCAGGAACAGGAGTCTGGTCCACAGACCCCCAAACCCACAGCCACAGAGAGCAGCACCCTGCAACACTTCTTGCTCTTATTTACAACCTTGTGTGTTCGTGTAGTTGTGGTACGTGGCGGCTGCCGCTGGTACAAAAGTGCAGTTCAGGTGTCTCTTATCTGACTTTATATTTCCACCATCAGAAATATTTTTGTAACAACATTCCATATCTGTGATGGGTCCTTTTTAAAATGTAGTCAATTAGCAAAGACTTTTAGCCTTGAAGCACTGCTGAAACATAAAAATCATGCTTTTGCTGAATGATTATTCTTCATCGGTTATATTTTGATAACGTACATGTGTCTTGTCTCTGGTACAGGGTCTACATGTCTTCTTGGCAATCTCAGGAGGCCTCTACACAAGAAGAATCGCAGGGGAATCGACACGAGCACATGGATAATTTAGACCCTGGCTATTAACTTAAGCTTTATTTACTCTAAGGAGAAAATTGTAATTTTCAAAATAAATAAAAAATCAATGGTTTTCACTGAACCAGTGCTTGTTTCGTTTTAGAAAGTGTAGGACTTTTTTTGTAAGCTTTGTACTTGAAATGATAGGATAAATAAAAAGTTTTAAAATCTGAATGGTGCAGCCCAAAGTTTTTTGCAGTGTATTTAAAAAGCAGGTGTTTAAGAACCAGGACGTCCGGAGAGAAAGCATAATAGACTCCTCCTTTATGTTTCAGAGCTGCAGCAGTGTCAGATGAATAGAAGTTGTTTGTGTTAAAACACAGCACAAGGATTCATATTTACAGGCAATACAAGTTATCTCAGCAGCCCTGACATTGTCCTGTAGATGACCATCTCACACACATCAACAGACTCATCCTATTTTGAGAGGTCACACAGGGAAACGTGTCTGGCCAAGAGAGCAGCGAATAATACACCACTGACACCTACTGAACTGAACATATTTAAAACCACTTGTGTTATCACACAAAACGCTGTTGTTTTGAAAGCTGATTCTGAAAACAGTGATCAAGTATGTTTGGTAATATCACTGAATATTTAAAGGTTGTCTGCACACCCCTTTGTAAGGGTCCTTGACTTTAAGTTATCAATTCATGGATAATTGCTGACTAATGACGGCTAGTTTTACAAAAAAACAAAACAATTGGTCATATATAATCTACCTGGAAAATTGTATATATGCACACACACACACATTATATATATATATATATATATATATATATATATATAACACACATATAATGATGAAATATGGTGTATTATATGCCTTGGAATATACTGTACACAAAATTATGAATATGATGTGTATGAATGCTAGAATTGTTTTGAGTTTCTTACCACATTTCTATAAAAAACATACACACTCTTTTTATTTGACAAGATATATTACATATTTTCCCCTGCTTTTAAAATAAAAACAGCAGCTGGGTTTAGAATATGACTATCATCTCCAGCAGGTCTGTATTTGAGTGTGGAACTGTACCATGCCAGAAATCCTTGTCCTAATAAACAGCTTACCGAGCACTGAGGTTCAGGGATGTGGGAGTTTAGGGAGTGTTTATGTGCAGTCCTGGGTGTGGGCTGGCCAAAGGCTGTCCTGAAGCATCCTCAGCCTGGACTGAACTCTGGCATCCAGCAAATCTGCTCTGTTTAGTCTGTAGTGCATGGAGGAGAGCATCCATGCCGCCTTGTGCCTCATACCAGCCTCAGTCAACACCTACCAGCATCATCAGACCACACACACACACACACACACAATGACAAAGAGGGCTAAGTTACCTGGCCTATATTGCATGCTTGGCTTTCCATTGATGCATTTCATCCAGTGAACTCAATAACATTCTGCAGACTATTAAGAACACAGAAATATGAAGGCAAAATCTGAAGCACAGCCATAGTCATGTCCCTGGATCAGAGGCATGGAAAGGGAGCCAGATGCAGTGGGAAAAAGCTGGAGGTTGTAAACTTGTTTTTGTTCTGTGTCAGGGGTAAAAGCGAACCAGTCTTGATTTTACAAGGGGCTGTAAACAGCTGGAAGCACAGTCTCCACATACCACTGAAACTCTTATACAGTAAATATGAGAACTGGATGCTGGTGACAACTTCACTGGCCTCTGTTTACTTCTGTTCCAGTCTGGTTAGATTACTGGGGTCAAATGGACTGAGTTAACACTGCTGAACAGTGCTTATACAAAATAGTCACTACTGCTAATATCCAGGACTGCTGTTTACTGATCATTTTTTCACTGTGCTGTGAGTCAAGATATTTTTTTCAGGTACTTCAGTATCCATGGTGCATAATTTATAGCCGTATCAAAGTCCGCATGAATTTCGATCCCTCAGGCAGCACCGCATTAAAATCAGCAGGGCCATTCTCAGTAAAAATCATCTGTCGCAGAGTTCTCAAATTCAATTAAAGACTAAACTATACACAACAATATCCATATGCAAACATCCAGAAATACAGCTGATACCTCTGGATTCAAGATAATCTAAAATAAACTAATACACTGAAAGATCACTGGATTAGAAACACGTACCTTGTATCTACTGTCACTGCCCATTTTATCAGCTCCACTGACCATACAACACTACTGTTTCTCTGCATGCTCTCTCACCCCCTTGGTGGTACTGATCATTGAAAAGCAAGTATGCAGAGAAACATGTACTACAGTCTGTAATTTTAGTATGGTCAGTGGAGCTGATAAAATGGACAATAAGTGTATATGCAAGGTAGGTGTTCCTAATCCAGTGATCGTTCAGTGTAGAAGGGTATAATCCTTTTGTCTTCAGTACCCAAATTATTAATTACTTGCTATTCTAATTTTGGAATGCATAATGCAAAACAGTAATTTCACAGTTTAAGACAACACATATTTTGTACTGATTTGAATTTAGAATCGCTCCTGAAATATACTGGATATCTGCATCAGCTGATAAATCCACTATTGGAGCATGCCTAAATTACCTTTTGGATGATTTCTCTGACACTGTTGGCAGATGCTTGAGAAAAGATGGCAAAATTAAGCAGAAGATGGAGAACAATGTTCGAAGTAAGAGAAGAGGCGAGCAGCTCATTCACAGAAGACAGAAGTCTCTCAGGAGGAAAAGTATGAGTTTGGAAGAGCATCCTCAAATGTCCCTCTCCTGGCAATATCTAGAATGAGAAATATAATGAATTAGTCATCAGTCATCTTCCATTTGACTCAGCTCTGTTTAAATACAGTAGCATTTTCAAAGTGAGAAATTCTTCCTATCCTGCATCTTTTGCCATTTTCATTTGTCGCCTGAACCTCAGACAAATCTCTGCTTACCTCATTAGCTAACTGCAGTGGGTGTGTTGGAAAAGTAGAAAAACATGAAAATATACAAAACCAGGCTATGGTCTGTCTCGCAAAGCAAGAGGATTGTGAGTCAGCTTTAGATTTAATTTGATCTAATCATGGATTTTCATAAGAGTAGAGTAGATGACATTTTTGCCAGAGTCTACTGGGCCGGCGCTATCGCCCAGTGGAGCTGGACAGGGTCATTTACAAAGTTTCATACAAGTAAATAACAGGAAATAAAATAGGAACACGCTCAGTGTGTACTTCGGGGGCTGTGTTTGTCTCTGCATTAGTTACGTTACACAGCTGCTCATAAGCTCAGAAGAACTGCTCAGAACTCAGCAACATTTACACATATATTATATCTCACAGAGAGAGGAGGACTGCTGAATTTTCACGTGAGTGTGTGTCTTTGTGGTGGGGAGACATTTTGTGGCGTAGGTGTGTTTATAAATCTACACATACAGGGGTTGGACAATGAAACTGAAACCTGGTTTTAGACCACAATAATTTATTATTATGGTGTAGGGCCTCCAGTTCTGGTGGAAACAGGAGAGTGGAGGTGCACATTTAATTCTGCCGTGATTTGGGCAGCCGTGGTTTTATGTTTTTTGGATACAATCCGGGTTAGCACCCGAACATCCCTTTCAGACAGCTTCCTCTTGCGTCCACAGTTAATCCTGTTGGATGTGTTTCGTCCTTCTTGGTGGTATGCTGACATTGCCCTGGATATCGTGGCTCTTGATGCATCTCAAAGACTTGCTGTATTGGTCACAGATGCGCCAGCAAGACGTGCACTAACAATTTGTCCTTGTTTGAACTCTGGTATGTCACCCATAATGTTGTGTGCATTGCAGTATTTTGAGCAAAACTGTGCTCTTACCCTCTGCTAATTGAACCTTCACACTCTGCTCTTACTGGTGCAATGTGCAATTAATGAAGATTGGCCACCAGGCTGGTCCAATTTAGCCATGAAACCTCAGTTTCATTGTCCAACCCCTGTATCTGCGCACAGCCACCTTAAACTTCACGTGTTGTACTCTAACCATTAAATAAATAAAGTAATTGTAATTACAAAATGTTCTTGGTCTTCTTTGTTCTTTGGTAGTAGTTGTAGTTTGGTGGTAGTTCATCTAGTTTTTATTTTTTAATAAAATGAACAAGAAAAACACTGATGTCTGTGTTAAATATTATGAACAATACTTTATGCTCCTTTTTTCATTTCTGTATTTATTATTCCTGCCCTCCATAATTTGTGTACAACACAATCACTTAATAAAAACCACATGTAAACAAAGACACTGATATGAAGCACCAACCCTCCACACCTTCCAATGACAAGGAAATGTATTTTGGGCTTTCCTGTTTTTGAAATGCCAGAAACACCTCTTTGACAATGGCTATATGACTAATGGCGGTCCTGCTAAACTAGGCTTATCTAGTTTTCTAACACCCTTTGTATCAATCTGTACAAGCTTCTCTTGAACCAGTGAGAGCTTACCCCCTTTTTGTGGTCAGTTCTTCTTATTAATCACAACTTGAGTTTGAAAGATGATAATGGTTCAAAATACAAAGTGATGCTGAGAGGGAGCTATTCGCAACTAAAGATTGGTACTCAGTTGAGCAATCCTTCTTCTATAATGTAGGCAGATGTTAATTTGAGAATGACACGTCAGTATAGCAAACTTTTAAACCAAGTCACCAAATACGTTATGGTTTTATTCATACATATATGACACTTTTTACTCAAGCTCTATTTAAGCTTCCTATGGTCTTTACACTCATACAGTACGGACAGCATGAACTTACTGTCTGAGTGTTGTGGTGCCCTCTGTTGGTGGGTTGATGATAGAAGGTCAAGAGGAAAAGCAGAGGCTTGGATTCCTCAGATCCTCTGGAAACCAGCAGCTCAGCAGCTGCGTCCACCCAGTGTCCACAATGAACCAGCAAGAACCAAACTTCGAACACTGCTATTCTCTGCCTGCAACACACACACACACACACAGGAGATGAGTACATGAAAGATGAGATTTAAGAGATCCCAAATATTACACAGCTGCTCAGGCTAATGTGTATCTCCAGAGGAAAAGAACCATACACCATTCTCCAACCCTCAACCCCTTTCCTTGTTCATCAGCCACAATACACAATCACTGAGGAGCCATTTCATTCCTTCACAAATGTAAGACAGCACACTGAGGAAAAGCAGTCTACGGCATGATCTCTTACCTTTGTCTTACCATCACATCCTCCTCTTCTTTTTGATGTCCTTCACATGTGATCTCTTGTAATAGCTTTCCGATCCAGCACAAGTGTTTCAGCCATGCCTGCTTTGGCATTTCTGTAGACAAAAAGCTAAACTCTTGCAACATATTTTTAAAACAAAAATCACTATCTACCAGGTGAATGAAAAAATAAATAAAAATATCACACTATCGCAGTAAAATTAAATAAAATGCATATTGCTGCAGTCTAAAGAAAAACATGAATCTCCAAAATTGCAACTCTACAGGAGAAGGCAAAAATGTCTTACAATTAAATGTAAAAACATTTTATTTCAAGTATTTTGGTGCATTTCTATTGGTCCATTCAAAATTGTCAACCGATGTGAAAGACAGCTGCTGTGTTCAAATGATGTAATAAATGAAAAGTCAGCAAAAATGGAAATACATGGTTTTGTTTTTTGACATTGGTATTTGTGACAGCTCATCACCACCTAAACATTCTGCTGCTCTTCTAAAGCACTATAATCAGATCAAATCAAATATCAATTTGAAATAATGGTCAAATCTAATTGTATTGCAACAACAAACTGCTAAAACACACTTTATTCGGAAATCATTAGGCAGCAATATCATGTTGAGATCAGATTTAAATTTTAATGCTCATCATCTGAAATACACAAAGGCAGCTGTGGACTAACTTGATGGATATGTTGATTGTTCAATAATAAAATGCTATTCTGTAAATGAGCAGATTTCCTGTGAACAGAAACTGTTTACATGGATAAAACCTATTGGTCAATTACAAAACATATGTGAAAAACCTAGGAGATGGTTCTGGACTGAAAGCTTTCCATGCAAAAATCTTTCCAAAATGTCTGTGGCATTTACATTGGCTTTTTCACCAGGCTAACTCCAGTACACGAGAGGCAAGGCTTATCATTCACTGGATCCGGTAAACAAGCAAATTCACTTATTCTAAAAGACCCTTTTAGAGAAAGGGAGCATGAAGAAAGAAAGAAAATAAAAGCAAGGGATAGTCAGAGAGGGTGAAAGAGAGAGAGAGAGAGAGACAGAGAGTGAGAGAGAGAGAGAGAGAGAGAGAGAGAGAGAGAGAAAGAGAGACAGACCAAGAAAAAAAGAGAGGGAGAGAGAGACTCTTGTCAATCACCTCCTTAAGAATCATACTTCAGTGGAGCAAATAAATACAGAACAAAACAGCACCTGTTGCAGCTGCAGTTTCTGTGCTGCTGGTCTGGGAGAGTGCAGAAACAGTGGCTTTGTGAGGATATCCTCTGAGCTGAGGGACAGGGGGAGCACAGCCAGAGATATGGATCTCCAGGCCAAGCAGGGCTGAGTTGATCTGTGTGTGCTGCAGGGTGGGTACTGCAGGAAGGGGCAGTGTTTGTTTGGGGCTGCATTAAAAAAGGAGCGTAATGGGTGCAAGATAACGGTCGACCACTTCAATGTTCTGAGTGGTGAAGCATTAGCATGTTCTGATCTGGCACTGCCACTTTTCTAATAAGTTGTGGGGTACAGGTGGTGTGCAGATGGAGCAAACAGAGGTACGGTGCAGACAGAAACTACAGTGCAATGAGTCAAAAAACTCTAGTGACACCAGGTTTATTTTAAATGAGCAAAATATTTGATTCTGCAGCAGTTAAAAATAGAAACATGCCCTATTTAATGTTAATGTGGAGAGCAAGTCCAGTAACACTGCTGAATCCATCATTCTGTTCTCACCTGGATTTGTCTTACAGGGACAACAAGCAAGGCAGGAACACACCCTTAAGGGGGTGCCAGTCCTTCACAGGGCGACACACACTCACACCTATGGACATTTTGAGTCACCGGAGCACCCGGAGGAAACACATGGGGACACGGGGAGAACACACCAAACTCCTCACAGACAGTCACCTGGAGCGGGACTAGAACCCACAACCTCCAGGTCCCTGGAGCTGTGTGACTGCGACGCTACCTGCTGCGCCACCATGCCACCCTACATATTTATTGAGGACAATAATAATTCCGAATAAAATTTTTTTTTTCTTATTAAAGAAAAATATTAGTTTAAGGCTCAGCCCAAAATCAGATTTGCCCATACATCACTATTCATACAATGTTTGTATACTATCATATTAATTTTTATTTTAAACAAGATAAGATATAAAATACCCTATTCCAATCCATTATATATCTTATTACATCATTATATGATATAAAATTCTATTGCTAAACATGATATTAAAAGCTGTATTCTGAACATTACATAAATCACCAGAGATGGAAAAATAGACACACAACCTGATGGTGCTATCAATAAAGGTGTGAGGAGGTTATGCGGCACATGAGGAAAAAAGGCTCTCAGTGGTAGTCTTTCCTGAAAATCAAACCAAAAGATTACAAAAGCAATATACTACTAATAAATGATCTCATATCTTTGATGGTATGTCATTGTAAAATAACACAGTGAAGTGTCTTTGAAGAAAGACCAACTGTTTATCTCCACATCATGTTCAATTTTTATGCGATCTATTATCTCTCTGTTACACTATATTATTACATTTTTCCAATATGAACATGGAAATATCAGTCATCTCTCCTGTACAATATAAGAATTCTCATACTGATTTCACTCCTGGAGTGAAACACTTTATTAACAGCATTTTACACTGCATTTTTATACATTGCTCTCATATAATCCTGAGAAATCCCCAGCACTGAATGGAATGATGGAAAGCAGGTCATACGTGTGGCTTCTGGGCAGCATAGGTCTGAAGAAAGCAGCCAGTGAAAACACATACGAGAGCTCTAACAGCCAGATTTTCCTCTGTTGCCACCAACACATTCCTACACACACACAAACACAAAATCCTGGAATCATATACGGATATTAGCCCGCACAGTTAAATATGGTGTATCGCTGGTATGCATTTTACATCTGTCATAAGATAAATACATCTCTGAAAGGGTCAAAGTGAGTGTATTTATTTAAATCACCACCCACCTGAAAACATCATTCACTACAAGAAAGACTTGGCAATGCAGGGCTGATGCTTTAGGCTGAAAAACAACAATGCTGTGTGTTAGAAAAGCAGCTCTCAACTATTTACATCTGAAGGCCCAGCTATTTTTTTTATTAGAATGAGTGAAGGGTCACAGGAAAACAAAGCTTAACATTTATGTTTAAAATTAATTTTTAATTTATTTATGAAGATACTCTGATCTTTCATTAGTCTGAACTGAGTCAAGAATTAGAATTAAATCTTTCCAATATTAGGTTTACACCTAATATAAATAACAGAAAATGTAGCTTATTTGAAATGTAAAATAATTAGTTAATGTTATTAAGAATATATCAATAAATATAATAACAATAATAATAATAATATCCTATGTTTTTTTCCCACTTATTCCCGCTTAAGATTGTGTGCTGCTGTAACAAGTGAATTTCCCATATGTGGGATCAATAAAGTCAAAGTCTAAGTCGAACCAGTCATAATTAAAATACTGTTGCATGGAAAATAAGGTAAAATACATTCCTCTCCCCTTCATCTTGAAGATAGGCTAAAGGTATCGAAATAAAAGATAGTTCTTCATGACTGGGATTCTGAGTGAATAGAACACAGCCAGGACGTATTTCAAATTGCTATCTGCTTTTTTATACCAGAATAAAAGGCAGAATTGTGTCAAATTAAGTGTAATGATTTTGCAAACAACTGAACAAATTAACAAGTGACCAGTGGACTATCAAAGAGTGTGAAGGCCGGAGCCACACAACTGTCTCTCCCTGGATCTACAGTGTTTCCTTTTATTATCGTTATTACACTTTTACCAGTATAAATCCAAGGACCAGCGGGGGTGGGGGGTGGGGGGGGGCTTCATGTGCCAGTGGTTGACAAACCCTGTGTTAGAATATAAAAAAGCGCCAATGTGTGCTTTATCACCACTAGAGGGCAATGTTGAGACAGCAATAAGAGCTAGAAGCTGTTAAATTCCATCCACTGATATTCTCACATGAACTGCTGTTATTAGATTAGCAGCCAGGTTTTTTTTTTTTATATTTAATCACATAGCCTTATTGTGCAGGGTATCATCTGTTTCAAATTCAAAGTTTAAAGGAAAATAATATACTCAACCAGCTGTACAGTACATGCATGCCTGAGCTGCACATTTGTTGATTTTTTTATGGGAAAACATGCTTAATTAATATACTGCCATTTTCGCATCAGTCATATGGGTAAGGAATGCAGTAAAACAACCTAAAAAAAAAGCTGTGCCCCTGAAAAGGCCCATATGTGCCTCTTCTGTTTTTGATCCAGAGAAAAAAGGCATTAAACGCAATGAAGTGTGTGCACATGTGAACATGCACTGTAGGCAATGGAGAGAAGCCTCATTTTCTGTTCTTTACATTAGAAAATTCACCTCCTGCCCCTGCATGTCATTTAACACACACACACCATTCATTCCACAAAAACCAACACAAAGCATCTCAGATATTCCCGTAACCCCAGTTATTCCAGCCCTGCAAAGAGCTGGCAATAAGCTCCTCCAATAAAAAGAGACGTCTTCCAGCTACAAACACCAGACGCTGCATTTGATCCCCTCTTTTAGAGTGAGAAACATTTTACAGCAGTAATATGGAGAGATTAACAAACACATAAATCTCTCCCCATTTAACAATATAAACTGAACATAGCATCAGAATTAGGCACAAAAAAAAAAAAAAATAATAATGTGGGACTGAATATTAAAACTGGCCTAACATGTATTAGCATTCTAGCAATTGCAATTTTGTCTTTAAAAAATATATACTACTTTATGTAACATTAGGTAAATTTGGTATTTTTGCTCCTGGCTGCCCCCTAGAGTTGCAGAGTGCAATTCACTTTTACAAGCACTGTTATATAGTGCAATACTGAGCCCAGAGTCTCTGTTCTCTGCTGTTGTAACAGAAGGCATTTTACTTGCTTGAATATCAGCAGGATGGTGCACAACTTATAAAATCTCTTTTAATATTTTATTTTTCTTTTTTTTTTTCTTTTAATATTTTAACAGTAAACTTTAATTAGTGTGTATGTGTATAAAGTTTTGTTTATTCGCCTTCCTCCAGTTAGAGCATCTAACAGTAAAAGATGCAGTAGGTGAGATCTATAAATGATACTGAGCTGGCACTAAAATAAAGACAAAAATAGGACAAACACCTGGTGATGTTAAATCCAAGTTTTACCATTAAATCACATAGCAGCCTTACTTCAAAGCTTAATTAAAGCTTCCTCGTATTACTTAAGCCCAGCCAAAGAGGAGATCAAAAGTGATGCATATAAAGGCATGGGCATGCATGGTTTTTTTTTTTGTTGTTTTTTTTTTCTCAAGCGGTTCCTCCCTAGTGAAACCAGATGGCCTTTTAGTGCCTCTTCCATACCTTCACCCAACACTTCAGGGAGGGTCAATTACAGCATGAGCAAAACATCCTGTTTTTGGCAGCGAAGATGTTGGGAGTTACTGTTTATTGTTATTGGATCTAAACTCTGGGTAAGGGCATGTTCTGGAACGGGATGCGAAATTAATTTCTCATTTCCACATTTCTTTCACTGCAAAATGCAAAAAGCAAAAAGAACCGGCACAGAAGAGCAGCGAAGAAGAGAGTGCTGGCAAATAAGCCTACATCTCTCAAACAGGGCCTAGAGCACAAACATGTGAGCAGATTTTCCTAAAAGATCATAGATGAAGAAAAACATGTTTACCAGGGACACAAACGAGGGTGTGATTTCAGTCGGTTCATTCATTGAGTCAGATGGCCAGAGATATAAACAAGCTCAGTATTTGGAAGGCATTTTTTGGCTCTGCTTGTCACAAATATCAATATAGTTTAATATAATATAGAAAATCCATTCTACCTGCAGCTGTCACTATGACATTATGTATATATATATATAAAATGCCATAGTGACAGCTGCAGGTAGAATTAACGGTCTTGTTATGAATGTAAAGCATCGTTAACAGACCATCATTTCCAAATCTTGCAAGGAAAGAATGCAACTACAGTGCACTGCTCAAAAGATGAGCCAGTAATTTGGTTACTTACCTTTTACTTTTTGACTGGAAACACATCAGTAATTAATGTAAATGTTATGACTTATCTGTTACTATCAAAAATAGCCACATCACAGTGCACTCAGCACAAATGAACACTTATTCATTTTCCATAATCCAAAAATCAACCAAGGAAAGTCAGTCTGAAACTGAGTTGATGTTTTTGTTGTGCATTAATGAGACAGCTACATTAGGGCCAATTTTACAAGTTTAAAATGACTGGAAAGCAACAGGTTCATGTCCAATAAAACACCCCTAGGATAAGCTTACTTTATTCCTCCACAATGTATCTACTCACCAGTAAAGAGTCAGAGACCATTTTCTCCAGACACTGCATCCCCGGTCCTGGGTCAGCGAGAATGGACTCCAGCAGATTCAGCACTGCCCTCTCCAGGCAAGACAAGCTTTGGCACCAAAGAGCAATTATAGCCATGTCCTCTATCATAAGCTTCTTTCTGCAAGAGTCAGAGAAATGTTACTCTAGACAAGAAGACAAATAGAAGTGTTTTCATTGGAATTAAACAATTAAAACCATGATGTTTGTTACTGCTGCTGCTAGTAACAATATATCATTAATTGCTATGTTTCAAGTTAACACACTAGGTAGTTTAGTAATATATTGATTGTTGAAAGCTTTACCTGAGCCAGGCTGCGCTAACTGCCTCTATGAACTCCATGCTGAGATGAGAACAGGCACAAGAAACGGGATGCTTCAGCAGAGCACCAATGAGAGGAGCTGCCTCTGGATATGTGACTAAGGGAACACATGCAATCGATACTGCACGAATTTCATCACATGAGCAGCTGCAATAAAAAGTCATTTAATAAATGTATTTAATACAGTACAATAAGATGACAAGCCCAATTCACAGCAAATTCACAGTAGGCAAAAGTATTATGTAAAATGTGTTTAGCACCTGGATGCCCACACTCACAAATACCTGAGAAAAAAAACTTAAAAATATATTCTTTTATGCTTAAGTAGGCATGTTTGCCATCATTAGCAACATTCATAAATAACACTTAAAACCACTTGAAAAGAAATATAAAAGTGAACAGAGTGCAAAAGCCATCATTTATTTAATTCTATTTCGAGATTTATGTAAAAAGTAATGCTTTTTTTCATTGTAGTGACAGGAACTATGTGTATACACATATTTTAATGTAAAGATCAAAATATAACCAAAAGAGAGGGAGCAAGAGAGAAAAAGAGAGAAATATTGAAGTGTAAACGCAGAGGAAAGTTCCCATTTTACATAATAAAAGTCCACAATATTAAATTTCTCGTATTAAGTATGAAAAATATGACATATTAGAGTCCTAGAGTCCTTTGGTCTTTCTTCATTTTGCACTACTTTTATTTTTAAGAAATCACAGAACCTTTTCCTTAAACCACATTCAAACACTATATCGCCTCAAACAGTTGCTTGTGTGGTTTCTGGCACTGGAATTTGTCTAGGCATTGATCTATTTTTATAGATATCTGCATCATACAGTGCTTGAGACATATTTCTTAGAGGTAAATATCTGACACCAAATATGTCTTGGCTAATTGAGGTAGAAGAAAACTGCAAGAGATAAGAGAATCCCTTCATTTAGTTGAAAAAGACTTCCTACAAACCTTTCTGATGAGCCTGATGAAGTGATATGACTTCTGCTAAGTATTTTGGTCAGTAATGCAATCATCTGTTACGGGGGAATAAATGAATAAAACACGTCACTGACTATATATTCCCTATAACCCAATAATAAATTGCTAACTAGCTGTAGGATTATTAAACCCATAACACATTACTTTTAAAATTGGAGTGGGTGAAGACCAGTGAAATAGCATGTTTACATTTTTAAGTGTCTGTGAATAATACTGTTGAGGTATGGAGCCAGAGTGTTTTTCCAAGGCATGCACCACACTGCCCTCTTCTTCTGATGTTAAATGGCACAGCAAACTCTGTACAACACAGATAAAAATGCAGGAAACAGTTAACCAGAAAGAAATAGCTTTACTTATCATAAAGTACCAAGATTACTCGAACAATGGTAAATATCTCCAGAATTCTGAATAAATCATGTAGTTGCAGGTTTATAAAACAGTAAAATTATTAGCACCTAAAAATTCCCTTATAATTAAAAATGACAAAGAAAATTACGATTAAAAACACAATCCTTGTTTCAGCAATAGCACTTTGGCAAAGAATCATTTTCAACAATAGGGAAAAAAAAAAAGCAAAAGCCTCAGCCTCTCTCTGTAAAGCCTGGCTGCCTGTGGTGGGGCCGTGTGGTTTCTTTAGGTTTACAGTATGCTAAGATGTCTTCCACAGACCCAACTGGCTCAATTACAACCATCTGAAGTGCAAAAACACTGAAGCTCACACTTAGCTCCAAGCAAGACTGCGGGTGGAGCACATAGGAATGGAATGGTGGCTTTTTTAAAAAATGTGAGGTGGAGAGAGGGAAGGTTTCAATCTGGCATGGCTATTTCTTTTACAGCATGGTAATTTAGTAATTTAGACTGGTCTAAGATATATGAAGGCTAAATCTGAATCAAAACAGGATTTAAACCTTGAATAACAAAACTAACAGTATGTTTTCACAAAAAGAATATACAAGGTGATGGGGACAATAAGACAGAAAATTAGGAAAAAAGAATGAACATGAGCACATAAGAAAAGCAGGGTGGGGTAAGTAGGAGATACAGTCAAAAAAAAAAAGATACAGGAGGAAAGAAGACAGAGGTGAAGATTGAAAATGCAAAAATAAAGAGAAAGACAAAAAGAGCAAAAAGAAAATGTGAACATAAGCAAATGAGAAAAAAGAGTGGGACAAGAGAGGTATAGAGTCAGATATAAAGAGATGGATAAAGAATGAAAAAAAAACAATGACAGGAGGGGCAGAAAGTAAGAAAAAAGAAAGAAGATACAAGACGAGTTCATTCATTTATTCACTCATTATCTGTAACCGCTTATCCAGTTCAGGGTCGCAGTGGGTCCAGAGCCTACCTGGAATCATAGGGCGTAAGGCGGGAATACACCCTGGAGGGGGCGCCAGTCCTTCACAGGGCAACACAGACACATTCAGATTTTGGAAACAAGAGAACAAACATTTCATGGATTGGATCCTTGCCTCAGGTCACTGTAAGGAGTTTGGTGTGGTGTGTTCTGTGTCTCTGTGAGTTTCCTCTGGGTGGTGCGGTTTTCTCCAAAAATCCAAAAACACATGTTGGTAGGTTGATTGGCTAAGTGAAATTATGAATGTGAGTAACTGGGTGCGGTGTCCGGGGTGTGGTCCCTTCCTTGACTTTTCAATTCTTTACCAAAATAATTGATGTCTGGTGAGTGTAGTGGCACTGTTTAGCTGCTGCTGCATCATCCAGGTGGATGCTGCACATTGGTGGTGAGTGAGGCAACTGTTCCAAAGAATTTAAAAACACTTTGAATGTGTAGAAAAGCTCTATAAAGACTAATAGAGATACAGGGCAACACAGAGCTGGTGGTGTTCATCACAGTGCAGTCCAGCATAGGATCCTCTAGGAACTCTGTGTGGGAGAATGAGAAGAAAAAGAGGGAATCTGATCAAATGTGGCCTGGTCTCTGATGTGGAGGAGCGAGTGAGCCAGGCTGGTGAGAGAGAGAGCAGAAGATAGCAATGGAGCAAGCAGAGGTCTTTAATGACAGGACTTCAGGCTGTGGGACTGGGCAGAGTGCCGCCTCTCTGCTCTTTCTTTCAACCTCAGCCACCCACATGAATATGAGAAATAATGCTTAACACTCCCAAACATGACCCGGCTGGCTTTCCATCTCACAAAGCTGTTTACTCACCAAAGCTGGGAGGAGAAAAATAAAAACAAAACACTACCCTACACTAGTGCTGAGGGCATTGATATCTCATGAACGATGCTTATTAAGAACATGATATACATGCAAGTGCTCTTAAATGTGCCAGCTCTGAACCGCCTCTAAGCATTAAAAAGAGAGGGGAAATCACCTTCCCATTCCGGTGCACTCAGAAAAAGAGAGAAGGATCTTTTGTGAAAATATATTTTGTGATGGTTTTTTTGCGTTCCACTCTAACTGTGCAGAAATTCCAAATTCATATTTAGGGTCCTAGCACATTCAGGTTAATCATTATCAAAAATATATTTAAATAATATGTAATTAAAAAGGTTTATTAAAACATTATTGTTTCTTCGATTTATATGGACAAGTGTTACGAGTGTATTTCAACAACCTATGTTATAATGGTTGTAAAATGATTACATAATATGAAATTAACCAATGTTCAGCGCAAAAACCTGCCTAATCTAATGCATATTAGGGACGGGCGATATCCACATTTCTCAAACCATCATTAATGCGGCATACTGTACTAATGTGGAGAGGGGGTGGGTGTGGGGTCTGGATGCACTGAGCCTTGTCTTTGAGCACAGTCGAGTGAAGTGCTTTCTGAGTGTTTGCGCTGTGAGCCGACAGTGAACACCAACACATGATAAAAACCCATTTCGGGGAGAGCCAGCACTAAACTCACAACTGTGGTGGACTACTGGGTTGTGTGAACACATGAATTATTAACTTTTTAGCCATGTTCCTACAGGCACAGAACAGACATTTGACACATCACACATACACCGTAAACACCGCACTCATTTTGAGATACCGTCCACATTTTTAAATACCATTAGTATTTATTTACTACCATTATATCACCCAACTCTAGTGCATATCAATAATACATGTTGTGTGACTCATTCTTTATTTCAATATCTCTGCAATTATCAGGTTTAACTGCCTGCCAGAAAATTTGACTGTACAATGTTAAAACAATAAACCAATCTGTCTTTCTCTTTAACAAACACTATAAATGCCTTTTATTTATTTGTCAATTAGGAACTTTGCTATTCTGAAATATTCGGCATCCTACATCGATTAGTAATAAATTATTAATGTTAACTAATTAATATTAAGTCATGAAAACATCTTCTGGTCCTTTTTGAATTATTTCTGAGAGTGCAAAACAAACAACAGAAACAAACCTGAAAACCTAAAATTCTGGTCTAATCTTGCAGAGGTAAGAGGTTATGGGACATGTTTAAGAGATGAACTTCAACCACAAAATACACCATACATGTAAACTGAAATGCTGGGACTTTGTTATACTCCCCACTTTGTAATTGTCTGCCTGATCTCAGAGAAAACAGGAAAGAGATGGGGAAAATAAACATGACCAGTCACCGCAAAGACATAAACATCAGTGAGATCAGCAGAACATTAACTGTTTGGTCCTCCCCCTCCCCAATACACAAGCTCAAGTCAGACTACAAGAACAGCTCACAGATTGCAGTATCTTACAGACACCATTTAGAATCTCCAGACACACTGCTTATCCCATATATTTACCCTTCTCTCCTTTATGCGTTGAGTCTTTTCCCACATGCTGCATCCTACTGTGACACAAGAACCAGTTAGCTAAGCAAATAAATACAGCCAAAGGAACACCAGAGCACAGCCCATCATAGAGCATTCACACACCCCTCTATCCCCACTTCCCTTCGTATAGGTCAAAAAACATCTGGCAAATTAAAAGTTTACTTTAAAAGGCCTGCTTTAATTAGCGCAATGTTTTATTAGATGAAAAACAAATTAATCAAAAGAATACACACACGTTTTAATCTGGCAAGCATGTGAAGGGCTCCATTTTGCTAATGGTAACCCATATGTGTGAACTATTAAAAAAAGCATGTCTTTTTTCTTCACTCCTTATTTGTCTAAATGATATGTGTTAATTTTAAACATTTGGGGGTTTGAAAAGATATGTTTTTGGCTGTTTTTTCCTCCCTATTTTTGAATCGCTAAAACAATCTTCCTGAAATGTCCTCCCCTTTTCTCAAAACAGTAAACACAAAACTGCATGCTATATTCACTAATCCTTTTACTGGTCTTGCAAAACCAAACAATCAACTCAAAACTATTTTATCAGCATTCAAAACCAAAAACTGCTATACACATAACCAGTCAATGCACAAAAACTACACAGCAGTCACTTCACTTCACTTCACAAACAAACAAATAAAATAAAATGTTTAAAAATATAACTACTATATAACTAAATATAACAACTAAAAAATCTTAATTTAGGATTTATGCATATTTTTGCATTTCCTAATGCATATGTTTTCTAGAAAACTAACATAAAATAAACACACAAAATGTAGTTTATTTATTTGTATTTACAATACCCAGTGTCATTCAATAATTTATTCACTCATCATGAGACTGAAACCCACTTCATGAAATTGCAAGTTTCCTTTAACACTCTTTATCCTGTCTCTTGTCTAAACTATTGACAGAGCAATGCACTGAACCATGCTACTGTATACTTTTACTTAATGTAGCTTTCAGGTACCAAACACCTATTGCTACACCTGTTAAATTCTCTGACTCTCCTGAATATGGAGGCCACTGTGACATAGGGTGCCCACATTTCACATCCCTTATAATTATGCCAGTTGCTGAACGGACGTATGTGTACGTTTTTACCTGTAGTGTGTTAACAGTGACAACAGTGTGTTAGCTGTGTTTAACCTTTGTTGCCTGCATGTGCCAAATTGCAGCACGGTGTAGACTATTTTTTCCACACACTCACAGTGTTGCTATCAACTATTGTACCAAAAGTGCAGATATTTTTATTGTTGCTAATTCTACATGCTAGTATTACTCCAATTAAAGGTCTGCGTGGGTCACAGTACCTTGTGGCTCAGGACACATCTTAATTGTTATTCAGAACAACATAAACATATAGAGGAATAAAATAAATAATTAATTAAACTCATTCTATATATTTGCAAAACAAAAACTCATGCAGACACCACATGAATTGTGCTTTACTGTGCTGCAGTAATGGCAGAGCAGAACATTTATGGAATATGAGAATTGTTCATTTCATTATTCTAGTTATTAACCTCACCTCGAAAATACAGAATAAAATTAGTCCCGTATTGGTTCCAAACAGAATCCCAAATACCCAAATGCGTGACGGTTGGCAGCCCTAATCACATCCCCTCTATCCAAAGGCCCACCGTGGCTATGCCCCTATATACACGGGACTGCGGGCGGAAGCAGCCGTTAATGTCTAAGCTGCAGGCGAGGGCGGGACAAATGTTGCTGATTTTTGGTGGGAGCGAGTGTTTGCAGGACAAACTCTAGCAAGAGCAGGATTTAAAACAAATCAGTCCAGCACAGACCTCTACCTCCAATCACACACGGTGCCACCAACACTGGAAAGTGAAGGTGAGCATTTGCCTCCACTGAGGGACGTGAAGCCAACCACGATTTTCGAACTGGTGGAGCCTAACTACACGGAGACCAAAGCCAACTGTGAGACATCAACTCGGACTGAACTAGTGATTAGACTGCAGCACCACTTTTTCTGTTTTTAAAACAAGTGTATGATGTCCACAGATGAGTGCATTTATAGATTATATAAAAGCTATACTTCTTTGTTTTAAAAATTTTTATTAAATATTTGCATACCCACACTATTTACCTGTAATTTTATGAAGGCCTTGGAGGTGTGTAATAAAATCTCTCCAGATTTTGTTAATAAGCAAAACATAAGTCTCCTAATAAAGAAATACATCAAGCCTCACTATAATTATCGGTTGAATATATATTTTCAGGTTATTTCCTGACAGTAAGAAAAAAAGTGACTGACTGAAAAATAATGAAGGGTAGTGTCTGACTTTTGCAAAGTACTGACAATTATTATTGGGCCCCTGTCCAAATGTCACATGTTTTCATATATTTAAACTATGCCACAAGTTTTTATTGTGTAGTTACTAATCAAAATGTAACTATTAGCTGATCTTTCAAGCCCTGCTAAGAACATAGAACTGCAAGCAAACAGTACCTGTATCCATTTGTTGGCCCTGCACTCCACTGCATTCTGGGGTTCTGCGCTATACAAACACCACACACACTGCAGCAGGATCCTCCTGGCTTCTCCTGACAATGAGGAAAAAGACTTTTCTAAGAAAATACATGTGTGTTTGCAGACCTGCTTTCCACACAAATATCCAATCCATATATGCAAATATAAATACAGGGGCAAAATAGATATATACACTGTGTGTGTGTGTATATATGTATATAAAATATCTAATACACACACGCAAACACACACACACACACACACACACACACACACACACACAGAGGGAGAGAGAGAGACAGAACACAAATACCCAGCAGGCCGCTACAGGGCTCACTGGAAAACGAGTGTAAATACCCAACCCCTGCAGACCCATTTTTTCATCCCAAATAGAAAACACACACCCAGCAAGTAGGAGAGTTGTAAATTTACCATCCGCAGTAACATATGGGTTCCAGCAAAGTCGTCCCAGGAACTGGCCCACAAAGGGAAGGCTTTTCATGGCCTCAGTGGTAGAGCCCTGAAACACAGCACACACACACATCTTGTTGAACCCATGCAACAATAACAACAGCAGCATGGTGATAATGGCAAGACTAATTTGCTAAAACCTCTGCATAGACATTTATTTACACAAATCCCTGAGAGTAAGCATTCTGATGCTCATATAAAAGATGGTAAACTAGACTCAATGTAATATATGCCTGATAAATAATGGAGGCATATTACTTTCAATCCTAGCTAAACAAGACACATAAGGAATAAAAACAATTAATCCTAATTTCCCCTCAGGATTTCTAGAGCCAACAAAAGTCTTTTGATAGGCTTTATAAAAGTATTCCCACGCAGCCAGACGGATAGAGTCACTGATCACTTCTTTAAAGACAGTTACGCAATTAATGAAAACCAGCTCACTAACACAGAGGAATCTTGAAGATCGCAGCTTTCTGCATGAGTTCAAGATGTGCGCTGCTAATTTACTGTATACTGGAATTCATTCAAAGGAAAGGGCCATGTTTTTAGCAGACCTTAGCCATATACACACAGAGCGTGTAATATAAACTGATGTGAATGCGAACTGAATGATTAAACACCAGAAATACGCTTAACTATATTGATATGAGCTTATAAAATGGTAGAACACTACCAAGTGTATAGCACTTAAAGATCAAAAATGAACGTCAAAAAATAAACACATCTGGGGAAAAAATCTGTATATTACAAACAGTTCCGAATTACTACAGGTGCTGTACCTGTATTCCGGTATATTCCTAATTACAAAGCTATGTTACAACACAGAGATGGCATAATACCATTTTTTGTTTCCCTTACCGTTTTAATTAGCAATTTTTCATTAAACACTTGATTTAATATATAGTGATTAAGTGGCATCAATGCAATGAGGCTGTACCCCTCCCTCACCCCTCTATTGCAGGCTAGTGTTTTCTAGTAAAAATGAGACAATAATTTTTTTTAAATCATTTTATATTAATATCAGTACACTACATTAATGACATTCATGAAAACTATATGCCATTTCTACTAATAGCATTTTCTAAATCTTGCACTATATACATTTAAAATCAACATTTACACATATCATGCTGAAACTAATACAACACAGGACAGGACGAAATGGACAGCAAACAATACGACATAGGCCTAGTCCTCTCTGTTCACTCTCTTAAAACATATACAGTACGCATGGTTCTCTCGGTCATGAATCTCATGGTGCACTCCAGGCTCATAGATGTGGGCCCTCAGCCAACTATTATCCACTGATGTGGTGCTTGGAGAAAGTTTGTTTGGGGAGGCCTTCATTCTGCAGTAGCAAAAAAGCATCAGTCTCCTGTTCCTAATGAAATACAAATGAGGAAACTGATAGAAGTTTTGCTTGTCATCATCAGGCAAGAACGAGAAATAATTCATCAAAAGCAAAGCAGCTGAGAAATGGCTGATTCTGTCTCAAACTTTACGAGCCTGTGCCGGGAACCGGCTCTAAGCTCAATTAAGAGATCCTAAACCTGGACACGCTGGGCTGACCCACGCTGAGAGTGATGAAAATGGATGTGAGTGGGAGTTTAAGTGTATAACTGCGTCTTGGCAGGATGGTCATTGTTAAAGGCAAAATTAGAAAGCCTGACAAAGGCAAATTTGTTTTCCTTTCCAGGGCAGCAGGCGCTGAGGCATCACGGACGTATACAGCAGAGGGAGCTCCTGCGGTGCTAAGCTGCTACAGGCTAAAGAAAGGGCTCTTTCAAGGGGAACATGGACATTGAGGCTGGATTTCTTTTTCCCAAACACTGGACCTTCTGAGAGACCCCGACCCAACCCCTCCTTCTTTCGCTTCCTCATCCAAATTTTGATCCAAACACTTGATGCGGGGATACATTAGGTTAACGCTGCCAGTCCCTCGGTGGCTATTAGCCCACTAACTCAACACTGTGGCCGTGCCAAAGGCGTACCAGGCCCAGGACAGAGAGGCTTCTGTTAGGGCCATGGTCTCCAGAGTACAGTCACAGTCTACTTGAGCCCCTCAGCTGAAGGACCATATCGCAGGCTTACTGCAAAAGACTGATGGGAGATTTCTGTTTCACTGCACCAAACAGTCAGGCTTTGTTTACTCAAAAGCAAAAAAAAAAATGTATTCATTTCTTGTATGTGATATCTAAGTGTCTTTCCAAGTAACCAGTCTGACAGTTAAATATCAATGCCATCAACATGAATAAAAACATCATTAACACTGTGCAACAGTTAGTACTACTAACATAATTTATGCAGTCCCCCGATTAGGAGGGTGTTTAACCACTTTTTACTTTTATTTATTTATTTATTTGCAGCAAATCACATCTGACACAAGATCTTTGTTCAAAAGCTGGGCATTCTGACTCTGAGAAACATAGCTCAAATTAAATTAAATGATTACAATTTAATGCTTTTTTCCAGCTCTAACAGACAAAGCATGTTTGCAATTGCTCAATATTGAAGAAAAATCATTTTTGGGATCATTGTGAAATTTGCATTTCTAAAACAAATACAATACAAGCCTAAAAATTAAAGGTTGCAGTTGAAACAGGGTACTTACAAACCTTAACAAGCTGTTGGATTTGGCTAATTGGCAGAAAACATGGCTCTAACAAGAGGGTTGTTAAAAAAAAAACAATGAAAAGAAGGAAAGAAATCCATATGGAGCGTGGCATAACTGGTTTCCATTCAGCTGTGTGTATATTTGGCACAAGTAGTTTATAAAGAAAGACATACAAGTAGATCAAAGAAGCCATCAAGTGTCTAGATACAAAACTCAATGCAACTGAGAACATTTACACTGTCTGTAACTTTAGTGAACAATAATGAGCCTGTACAGTATTTTTTTTAAGTGCATGCTGGAGGCCTCCAAGAATAAGTAGCCAGGAGGATGTCCACAAAAAAAAAGAGATGACACAATCCTAGGCCTCCAACTGAAGCCCTCTGGTCCCAGACTATGCCTTGCCACACTGCCCATGTCCATTATAAAAAACAGTAGTGGAGACAAGGCACAACACTGACCGAGTCCACCGCCTACACTGAATAAGTCTGACTTACTGCAGAGAAATTGAATACAACTCACACTCCAAGTACTCCGCGCTTCCACAACAGAATATCTCAGGGAACATGGTCATATTCCTTCTCTAAATCTAGAAAACACATGCAGAGAGCAGTAGCATAGTCTCATGCCTCTCAGTTATCTGTGAAATGATGGAGGGTTGATCCATGATTCCACAGTGTGCTGCTGACAGAAGTGTGTTTAACTGGCATAACCTCAGGTCAGTTTATTTATTTTTTTTTTATTTTTTTTTTTTAAATGGAAACCACCAGCACAGTTCCCATGCTCTGGATTTTGCCTATGCAATAACCAAAGCTGCAGTTTTTTTGGCCTGCCCGTGCCGATATGCAAAATCAAGAGATCCCAGAGCTAACCAAGATCTAAAAGCCTCCTTCTTCCACTTGATGGCTTGCCTCACCACTGGTGTTTCTTTCGGTTGCCACTGTAACAGGTACCAACAGGTTTTGTGCAAAAGCTATATGCGGAAACTTCCACAATAGTGGTCTTGAACACCAGTCTTCTGCCAGTTTTTCTCAGCAAACTCTGACAATAAGTTTGGGTCTACTAGGTATGTCTGGCACTTTTCTCCGCCATCTGATTCAACTCACCACCATTCATCTCAGCCCCACTTTTGACCTGAGTGTCTAAAACATACATCCTTAGATCAGAATACACAACCAAAGTTGATCATCCACCTTTGGCCCAAAGTGCTTTGATACCAGGTACATTTGGGAGCAACCTTGTGTTCAAGCATAGTGTTTGATTATGGACAAATCTATGGTTAGCAGAGAAGTCCAGTAACATAACACCTCACAGATCCAGATCAGACAGGCTGTTTCTCCCAGTGAATCCTCTCCAGGTTTCCCAGTCATTGCCAACATGGACAATGAATTCCGCCAGCAGAACAATGAAATCAGTGTGTGGTACACTGTCCAGTATTACACCCACATTCTCCAAGAAGATCTTGGTGCCTATGCACACAGCAGTCAATGTTTTCCTCTCTGTGAGCCGAAGTCACATCAAGGCAAGCCTCTCGTTTACTGGGACAAACACCAACTGTATGGCTGCCAGCCTCACACCTGCCCAGCGCAACTCGTAATTGGGGGGGAGAGACCAACCCCTATCGAGGAGTTGGGTTCCAGAGCCTACATGGTGCATAGATGTGAGTATATATATATTTTTCCACATATTTTATTGTCATTAATTGATGTTGTTGAACTAAATATATAAACAATTTTTGAATATTATTAAACTGAATTTGACAATGGTGATATGATTAATTATTTAAACTACAGAAATTTTATAATTCACCCTGCATTATTACACACAAACTGTCACATTCACATATGATAATCGCAAGAGTTTTTCATTACAAAAAACAAAAAAAGTTACTCTGATGTATTTATTTAGCAATAATGAGATATATTTTATGAGGTGATCCTCGTGGTTAAAATCCCAAAAATCGTTTTGTGTAAAACAGGATATATGGGCCTACTTGACATGTGGAATATACCATGTTGCATTTCTGTAAGAAGACCAGGTCTGAGGAAGCAATGGTGCAAGGGCATTTTTTTAAGTCAAAATCCATTTACCAACAACAATGCGACAGCATATTTAACATGTCACACAACCTTTAGCTCCATTCCACCCACTTCTCTGATTTAAAGCAATGAACATATTGTTCATGACAAAACAAATTTGGAACCAAATCGATGTGGAATACTTTTTCATTAGGGAAATTCATGCCTAAAAGAATTCAAGCACAAGAAGGTTTTTTTTTTATTATGACCACATAATGTTCTTTACTAACACATGTAGATAATAATACGTCATTCATTGGAATCATTTAATTAATGTGTGTTTCAAAAAGCTAGAATGTTCAGCAAAATCTTTTTTTTGTGTAAATTTTTCATTCATAAGCTAAAAAAAGGAGAGAGGACACCCTTTAAGTGTGGTGATTATTTTTTTTCAGCCAAGGGCTGTAGTGTTTTTGAACACCTTACTGAGATCACTGTAAGATAATACATTTTAAAGAGTACAGCTATGATTGTGGGGAAACAAAGTTCTCTCTGGTTGTGTACGTTCAGAATCTCTGCGTCCTTCAAGGTGGAACGGTGTGTTTGGGGGGAAATAAACAACCTTTGTTTGTAAGTGGTAAAACTTTAACTTGTCTGTACGTTTTTATTCAGAGTTTGAATTACCACAGAAACATATTTTTAACTCAATTTGTTTAGCTTTGTAGCACTTTTGATAAAGCAGTTAGCCATCTTCCCAGTTTGGAGACATTTACACCTTAAGTGATCAGATACAGCAAAAATAAATCATATTATGAAAAATATGAAATAAAACAAACCAATCAGTTTTTTTGTGATTTGACTAAGTGTGAAGACAAGAAATAAAACAAGTCATTCTGATTTTGTGCCGCTTCTTACATAGCTAGCTGACTATCTGTCTCTCTGATAACCATGCTGGAACCATTTTATTTAGGTTGAACTGAGCAAAACAAAGGCAATACACTTATAGGCTAAGAAATAATTGTACTAAATAAATATAGTGAAAATGAGAAAGGAGAAGAAAGTGGAACAAAGCGAACATGACTAAAACTAGTGTTTTTGGTCCTGCTGGACTCTGGCATTTGAAATTCTTATTTAAAGGAACAAGAGGTGAAAAGGCTGCACTGAACAGAGCTGATGGGGTAAGATAATTTGTGCTGTTTGATCCATGTGGCATTTTAAACAAAGCATGTTACAGGTGATTTATTAAGACCCCAGACAACTGTGTCCCCATTATAGCTTTATTAGAGCACCATGTCCCATGGTAGTTGTTTAAAACCTTTATTTTAAGCATATAATTAATGCCACATGATACTGAAAATTACCATTTGTTGTAGTGTCTGTAGAAGCTGCTGGAGGAAACTCCTCAACGCTTCCAGGTGTCTGCTTGTATCCTGCTGAGCAGAGGGTGATGTGGCCTGGCCCCAGGTCACTGCTTTGTCCATCCAGTAGGATACCTGACTCTCAGGAAACACAGCCATGGCAAAATCTGAGGGAGCACAAATAAACTTGGATCTTAATTTAAATGCATGAACAGAAAAACAGCACTCCCAACGATGAAAAAAATAACCAAGCCATAAGAACACAAAACATGGAGAGAAGCATGGCACATAGTGTGGTCTGACCTTATTTTCAGAAGTATCCTTTCAGGTGTGTGAGCAAGATTTGTGGGGGTTATGGATTCTCAAAGAGGTCATTCAGTGGCAGCACAGCTAGCTTCCACAGGTCATTACCCACCACGAATCAGTTGGGGAGCAAGACTCTAAGAATGATGTCTTTATGTAAGGACTAAAGTGACAGGGGCCATAATCTGAAAATTAAAAGAGTTGAAAATGTGTGGACCAGCTGGGCTCTCTGAATTTGTCATCACCTTGTATTTCATTAGTGGGGCAGTAAAAAAGGGACTCTTTAATACCACAGCACTGGGCAGCGCAATAAAAACGGCTGGGCTCTGCGTTAAACTTCCAGTAGCCTCCTAACTCAGAACACAATATTCCTGACAAATTATCAAAGCCCAATGAGGCTGACGGCAACATCAAGTCCAGCTGTGAAAGACGATTCTTTTCCTATCCACTATGTCCATCTGAAGCAAGCAAGCAGAGAGCAACTGTGAAAAAAGGACCTTGAATTCGAGTGTAGAAGCTGGTGTTTGTGGATAATTGTTGCTTTTAGGCTTAATGACAGGTCTACGAAGGACACAACAAGGGACCTTTTTTTATGATCGCCTCATAATGTCGAGTTGTTTAATGTCTTGCCATCACCCCTGCTGCACAGTCTCTGTGGGTTAAGCAATGTGTAATTAAAGAGTATTTTTTTTACCATTAAACAAAACCATGAACAAACATTCAGAGATGACAAGTCAACAAGACATAGTTTAGTCAGTGAAGTGGTGCAGCCAAGACTGATGTATTTAAACAGTGCCTCTGATTTGATTAAAGGACAGTGACTTGCACATGTTTCCAGCAATAGCAGGCATCATTTAGCCAAAATCAAATCTGATCATTTGAACGACATCTATTTGAATTTTTAGAGTCCAGAAGAGACAAATATATAAACAACGCTAGATTACTGCACTGAAATATATTTATTTCATGTATTTTATTATTATTTGTGCATATATCCCAACACAAATAAAGAAACATTCTCTGTAAAGCTAATGTAAATCAGCCCCATGTCCAAAATTCATAACTCCTTAAGAAAATTCCTGCAGATAGGAAATGGGAAATATCTGAAATTGCCACTGGCCTATAATTTCCATATCAGTACATCCTCAATATCTTTCTATTTTGTTCTGAATTACAACTGTAGGTCAGAACATTGCTAGCTGACTTAATTTTTAACACTGAAATTAGAGTTCGAAGGTGAGAAATACAGAATCATTTTCAACATTTTTGGGTGCAGCAATAATGTACGTACACTATAAATCCAATTTTCTACCATATTTAAAACTGCAAAAAGGCAAACAAATTATAAATATATGCTGGAATGTATGACATTTGTCCATAACGGAAAAGCATCACAAATTCCTTAGTCTGTAGTATCTACAAATTACCACTGGGTGCCCCCATTTAACATTTAAATTTTGATTAAAGGTGGATATTAGTTACATATATTTGCAAGCCCAGCAAGACATAGAAAGGTATACACCCAAATTCATTCTACCCCTATACCTGCTAATGGGTGAATTATTTTAGATGTACTTAAATTTTTTTATTATTGTTGTTGTTGAATGTTACTGTTGAATTGTTGAATCTTGAATTTAAAATTCTTCTAAAAATACTGAATTGTAAACATCATGTCTGACAATAACACAAAATCAATAAAAATTCATTCATTCATTCATTAACTGTAACCGCTTTTCCAATTCAGGGTCGCGGTGGGTCCAGAGCCTACCTGGAATCATTGGGCGCAAGGCAGGAATACACCCTGGAGGGGGCGCCAGTCCTTCACAGGGCAACACAGACACACACATTCACTCACACACTCACACCTATGGACACTTTTGAGTCAACATGTGTTTTTGGACTGTGGGAGGAAACCGGAGCACCCGGAGGAAACCCACGCAGACACGGGGAGAACACACCAAACTCCTCACAGACAGTCACCCGGAGCGGGAATCGAACCCACAACCTCCAGGCCCCTGGAGCTGTGTGACTGCGACACTAATTGCTGTGCCACCGTGCCACCCTAATTTTATCCTATGGTCTTCAGTAAATTTTGATGTTACAAATTTTTTTTTGTTAATACAGTACTGGTGTGTTCTCCCCGTGTCCGCGTGGGTTTCCTCCCACGGTCCAAAAACACACGGTAGGTGGATTGGTGACTCAAAAGTGTCCATAGGTGTGAGTATGTGAGTGTTGCCCTGTGAAGGACTGGTGCTCCCTCCAGGGTGTATTCCCGCCTTGCGCCCAATGATTCCAGGTAGGCTCTGGACCCACCGTGACCCTGGATAAGCGGTTAGAGATAATGAATGAATCAATCAATAAACAGAACAGTACTTAAATATTTCTTAAATAAGGTGAAAGAGGCACTAAAAATTAGCATTTTATTAACCTATTATGGATGGCTCATTAAAAATTATCTTTCAGGACTGAGGTGTCCAATGTACTCACATATAAATAAAAAGAAAGAATGTTTATTAAAGACTGTATTTATTAAAACGTAGTTTTGACAATAGCTTGGACAAGCAAAAATACTGTTGTGGATAGCTTTCCTTACTACTTTTGATATAAAAATTTTAATTTGATACAAATATTTGTTGTCAAGGACAATTTACTAGTTTTAAAAATGTATATAGTCACTATACAATTAAGACAATGTATCAACATATTTGTCGATTGTTAGTTTACTAGCTACATCATTTGAACCCAGTAGCAGCCCTTCACATTGTGTGAAAATCTCATAATGAATGAACCAATAGAAATGCTCCAAAATACATGCTCCTGTTTACATACACTTCCATTGAAAGTTAAGGCTTTTTCCTTCTGCTGTAACACTACTATATTGGGGGATATGTTTTAATTGGACAGCGATGATATGTAACTTCTGTAGGACACACACATACATTCAACATTTGTAAAACATCGTATCTTCATACTGCTTTTGTCACTGCATATTCAACAAAGTGTTGACGTGAAGTGTGGCTGCACAATCTCGAATTCAGACGTCAAGGGTTTCTTAAATCAGAACCCCGAGGAGCCAATCACATTAATTTGTGGGCCAGGACTTTCAAGTTCCATGGAAATAACAGTAAGTGGAGACATATTAATTTGCAACGTATAGCTTTATACAAAAGCATTTTTTACGTAATTAAGGTATTTTCGTCTTGTAAATAACGTCTAAACTGATAAATGATAAATGTTTTGGGGGGTGTAATCGATGACAGGAGAGACAATTTAATAATGCGGACATTTTGGTTTCCCCTTTAAATTTTCAGTCACTTATCAGCTAAGTGAGTTAAGCCAAATTCCCTATACTGTCTCTGGTTAAGTTCTTCTTCTATCGTACCCTTGGTACGATAAACAAGATGCCGACATATATATGTACACTTAATGCAGTCCTACTTATCTGTCTCGTTGTGTAAATGAAGTATATTTATTTCAATCCACTGACCGGCGTATCACTGACTTTTTCTGCTGTACTCTTCTCTGAGGCTCCCGCTCTCTCACAGGACCCGGATGTTGTCGTCTTCAGCAGCGCGCTAAGGGCGGAGTTAGGCGTTACACGCTGATCCAGCATCAGGACAATTAATCCGTTTTGCACAACTGTACCTTGTTGAAGGCTTACTAGCTGATTTCTGATCAGATTTGTTCGTGTTTAAAAAGATACCGCCTCAAATTCTTATTTAGGGCAGGATTCGAATGTACTTGTTACTGGTACACGACTCCTGGATTCTGACTCTTGACTCCTGCAGCTGGTGTACAGCGAATCACAGGAGCCGTTTTAGTGTGTCTTGGCAGAGTCTACGATTTTCATTACACTAAGCCTCTAGTTAAAAGGTTATAAATAGTGATAAGAATTAGTGTCTTCTATTCCAAAACATCAGTGATTCAGAGTCGATTTTCGTCAACGATACTGAGCGAGTCGACTCAGTCCAAGTAGTGCACTTTTCATCCCGTGCGTTACACTGGATAACTAAGAAACTGAGTATCACATCTAAAAACAGTGAGCATGTTATGGCGTTAATACCAAAATTCGAGAGCATGTTTAGATGAGAGCACTTTAAACAGAGTAAAAATACATTTGATTGAAATTTTGAGTGATAATCATACATATAAATTATTTGATAAAAAAAAAAAGTGTTAGCTGTCTCCTCAGTTTGCAGACATTTTGACCTTAAGTGACCTGAAACAGCAAAAATAATAAACCTATGGAGCAGGAACAGAGCAATATCCTGATCTTGGTTCATGCTGTTCAACGCTTGTAGTTTTCTCCGTTGTCTAAACAAACTCCAGATGCCTCTGCCATGAGCAGAGAGAGAGAGAGAGAGAGAGAGAGATTCTAGCATATTGGAGCAAGACAGTTGTTTATACATATATATATATATATATATATATATATATATATATATATATAAGTTTGGAATGCTCAAATATAACGGAGAGCTAGCAAATAGTGAGAAAACTTCTTCTTCTTTTGATTTTATCCATGAACATCTTTAAATTTGCTGTTAGTATTTAGGTTTTTAGTAAAGGTTTTTAATATTAACTTTTGTTTTGTTATTGATTTAAAAAAAAAATTAATCCACCTGGCACCACACTGGTGAAAAATAATTGTATCAAATTAACAGTGATGTAGTCATAAGCATACATGTCACTCTCATTTTCACAAGTTTTTGTTTTGCTTCTATTTTTAATTAAAATAAATTGTTATCAATTTATCTATTAATATTTGTTAATTACATTCTTCACAACATGAGGCTGTTGTATTAATATTGTATCAGTGGTGCTAACAGGCCAGAGATGTCAGTGTGTTCCCCTGAGAAGAGCAGAAGTAGAAAAAAAAATAATAAAATAAAATAATAATAATAATAATAATAATAATAATAATAATAGGTCAAAATCCCTAATCCCTTCTGACTGGATGTGAATATTTGGCAGTGAAACTACACTGAAAATCTGAACAGTGGCACAGAATGGTTTGCAGGACAAACTTTAGAAGGAGCAGTAAAATCAGAGCATGAGCAGTGCATATCTGAGTGGGAATGTTGATAGCATAAGCAGCACATTTCTGAATATGAGCAGTAAAAATCTGAGCATGAGTGTCTTAATAGTCTAAATAGTCACAGTGAAAATCTGAGTGAACATATTTATGTTGCGCCTGAGCAGTAAAGTTGCATGAATTTTCCACGAAGAGTGTGCTCATATTTTAATATATTGCTCTAGACATTTATGGGTTTTTTTAAACACCATATTTTTTTTGCCACAGACTATGATTTTACAAAGACAGGACAAAAATCAAGACAGCTATCCTGACCACCTTACAATCAAGATGAGACCAGCTCTCTACAACTCCAGCAATTTTATCAGAACTATGGGGGCCTGCTGGGAGCCACATTGCATGGTTTGCCCCCTATTGTTCTTGGTCATACGAAGAAATGTAAAACCACAATATGAAGAACTCTTCACATTTGAACAGTCTTTAGTGACACAACAGAATGGAAATATAGCTCACTTAAGCTGCAGCCTCTGTCTGTCTGAGAGAAATGAAATGAGAAGCAACAAGGGTTCAGATATTCCATGTTCCCTTACTTGTAAACCCAGAAGAAAGCCATGAATGTGTAGGGTTGGTTGCAGTACAGTTTTTATTAGGGGTCTTGATCAGATGTATAGTTTGCAATGAAATGGAAAGTACAGAATGGACTAAGGTTTAAACATTAATACAAATGAATTGAAACAGAAAACAAATCAAATGTGCTTAAGTGTGATTACAATGTTAATTCATGACATGTATTTGGGTAATTTAACATTGGCTAACTGGGCCTTAAAATGATATATTCATGGGAATGTTTGGGGTGCCAGCCTTGTGTACAAATCTACAAATATCTGCATTAGGTTTTGTTTTAGCTAAATTGATTTTAAGCATGGCCTCTTCTAATAATGAAATGAACATATTGTAGAATGTTTAATATTCTTACAGGTGTGAAATTCCTGCAAGTTATACTAGAAGAATAGAAATCACAGGTACAAAATTTCAGATAAAAATAGTAATCCTAAAGCGTCTTTTGTAAGCTGAACTCTCCATAACCTGATGGTAGGTTTTGTTTCCAGTTTTATATGACCATTAGGTGGCACTGCTCAAAGGAGAAAGCCTTTTAATCATTCAAAGGGAGAGGGGAATGTATGAGTCCCAGCAGTGTCAACAGGCATCATCACTTCTGCAGCACACTAACTTTAACACTTACTCATAATTCAGCAATGAGTTGCACTAATGCCTTGGGATATGGTACTGATATTCCAATTGTGGACCAAATAAAGATCTTGGATCATAATCTGCCGATCAGTTGAGTGAATCATATGCATTACAATAGCTATTTGTCTCATACACTGACACAAAGACTTGTGTCAACAAATCCTACATTTATCAAAAGTACATATACAGGAATGGATTAGTGACCTTTATCAAAGGCCTCTGACTACTATATATATCAGGGGGTCTGTGATCACAAAGCCAGATGAAAGCATAAAAATCAGATGTATGTGATAGAGATAAGTAGTCCAAGTTCTACCTCTGAGAAAACAGATTGAAGTTAACACAAAAATTAAGTATAGGCAAATCTACATATGAAAAGTTCAGTTCAGTTCAGTGTGGCCTGTGCAAAGATTAAAGCATTTATTTGAACTGGAAACTTGAATTGAGTAATATCATTTGCAGAATTAGTTGAATCCCATAATTAAGTGCATTCCTTGCTGGGTGGTTATAATTTTTTCATTTAAGAACACAACCATGTATAGAAATCATATACATGAATCAACATAATAACTACATTAGTAGATGTTGATATCGCCAGTAAATCTCTGCACGAATACTAATTATATACATGTGCCATTTTCTTGGATGTTACCTCAGCAGTAGCTCTGCTACACACCCAGGCACAGACTGGACCAGGCTCTGGACACTTAAATGATGTTGTGCATGTATAGTATACAGAGCAGTGAGTGAGTAATCACAGTGAGCTATAGGGGTGTAAATCTTACACAATGGGAAAACTGTTCAAATGCAGTGGGGAACAGAGTATGGACTGTACTGCAGAACAGCAGTGGGAATTTAGGGGCTATGAGTGTGTCCCATGGAACCCTGTAATGCTTCCAGATTGCAGAAGTATGAGATGTTTGTGTGTGTGTGTGTGTGTGTGTGTGTGTGTTTGTGTGTGTGTGTGTGTGTGTTTAGTAAAAAGAAAGATAAGAAGATATAAATATGCATTTTTGCACTGAAAGGTCCTGAAATATTTTAATACCTCACCATTTTTATTGTGAATATCAAATGAGACATAGCCATTCTACCATTTATGCTCTTTATTTTCTACAGTCTAACAAGGGTATTTGGACTTGCTGTATTGCTGAACGGACGGAGCCCTTATTCACCTAAACCTTCCTCACTGTGGATAATGCACTGCAGGTTAAGCAGGTTAACTGCCCCCTACATGAGTCCCAGTCTCTCCTAATCTGTGTAGCTTGTCACAGTATAATTAGGATCGCATATTAAACAAATGTTGTTATCCAAAAATATTTTAATCTGTTAATAAAGCAATAGACGAAGGCAAAGAGTGTGCTTTCAGGAATGACATCCTGATCATGATTTGATCACAGACAGATCATCACAGTCACAACAAACTGTTTTTTAGCAATGGGTGATTTTTAAAGTAATAAAATCACCGCTCCGGGTGACTGTCTGTGAGGAGTTTGGTGTGTTCTGCCCATGTCCGCGTGGGTTTCCTGCCACAGTCCAAAAACATACGTTGGTAGGTGGATTGGCGAATCAAGTGTCCGTAGGTGTGAGTGTGTTGCCCTGTGAAGGACTGTCGCCCCCTCCAGGGTGTATTCCCACCTTGCGTCCAATGACTCCAGGTAGGCTCTGGACCCACCACAACCCTGAACTGGATAAGCAGTTACAGATAATAAATGAAAGTTTAATTCAGATTAACTCACAGTCTCCAGCATTCTCACTGCAGGTTTGTTCTGAAGTTTTGTTAATTTTTCCTTTGTTTTAAGGAGAAAGTTTTGGAAAATGTTTGTGGCTGTCAACCATATTTTTATTCGTCTCAATTCACCCACTGCTAATAAGCACATATATATTAAGTGCCACGGCTTCTTTTCAAACAGCCTCCAATGACAGAGCCAGGTTTACACATATATGAACCCCAAAGATATTAAATCATTAAATAGTCAAAGTACTAGGTTTGATTAGGCATTGGTATTTGTCCTATTTAATTTCACATTTTAACACAGGCAGCCTATTTGAGTCACGTTTTATTTCCCAGTTTTTCGTTTGTTTTGGTGCAGTCCATGTAGGATCTAAGCCTGATTATAATTAGCACTTGTTGAGAAGAGTAGGATGGACCACGGACCCATAAAATTTTGCCAATAAAGTTCTGATATTCACTTCAGCAAAGATGAAATATACATTGCATAGTCTTACTATTATTTATTAATTAAGCTCTCAGTACTCAGTACTTGCACACACTCATCATTGAGGCAGAGGTAATGGCTGCCTCTCATGGTACGTCTTTCATTGCAGTTTTATCAGCAGCACTGCCTCACCTGCCTCTCTTTACTGATACTGTTGGGATAATAAAAGTGGATCAGACACAACAGTGCTGGTTAAGTTTTATACACTGTGTCCGTTCACAGTCCACCTTATAGATGTAAAGTCATAGACAATAGCTCATCAGTGGACACAGGATGCTGTTGGGTGGATATTTTTGGTGGGTGGACTATTCTCTGTCCAGCAGTGAGACTGAAGAGTTTTAAAACTCTAGCAGCTCTGGTGTGTCTGATCCAGTCATACTAGCAAAACATACTAACACACCACCTCCATGTCTGTGTGACTGAAGAACTGACACTGAAGAGCAGGGTGAGATGGGTTTAAAAAAGTGGGTAATTGTAGAACAACAAAGTGCTCCTGTATAGTCAGTGAGTGTAACCATGCTTACATGCATCTTAATGCGTTTGTGTTTGTATTATTATTTTGTGAAATGTACTCTTGCTTGGGAGAATGTGAAAGGGAAACTGAGCTGAGAGAAGCTGTGTGCTTTGGAGAGGTTGGAGAAACAAGCTATAACTTGGGGAATGTGTTTAAAGTGGACTAATGGCTCCAGATTAGAGCTCACCACCCCTGTGGTTTCTCCTCTGGAGTGTGTTGTGTGTGTAAGACTGTTTGTACGTGTGTGTGTGTGCACTCTTTTCATTTCAGGGTGGTGCCTCCTGCTTCTTCGCCAAATGGAAAAGTTGCACAGAAAACTCTCTGTGCGTGCTACCAAGCACAGCAAATATTTATTTTCAATAACGCATTTAATCATGAAAATGTTAAGGCGAACATGGCTCAAAAACAACACAATGGCCCTGGCCTCTTGAAACCTAATTTTGAACAGCTTAACAGTGAAGTAAATTCACATTTTCATGCATTCGCATATTTAGAAATGGAGCGTTGACCAGTTTTGTGAGCATGGGTGTGTAGACCTTGTGAATGAAAAATATAATGAATAGACTATTTATCACAGGCAAAGGTGAGCAAAAGAGGTTCATTCTGTCATTATTTTTCCACGTATTAATATAAAATTGAAGCAGCTTCAGGTTAGAATCCTTTGGTTGTTACATAAAAAAAGACATCTGGCCTAACTAAGACTAAGAGCTCAGAGGGCTAAGAGGAGTCATGCAAAGAGAAATAAAAACATGGAGACGGGGAAAGTGTGGTTTAATGCCTGGCCTAGCAAACATATGTGCTTTAACTAAGCTCAAATGGGTGATCTTGAGGGAAAATTTGAGGGAGTGAGGGAGGGAGAAAGACAGAGTGCGAGTAAGACTTTATGGTGGAGTATGGGGATTGGCAGAATGCCGTCGTGTCCAGCTACTGAGATCACTAAGTGGGTGGCAGGAGCAAACTGTCTGTAGGCCAAACCATGAGAAACACTCATATCTTCCAAAGAGTTGGACTGGGGTTTTAATGTCAACCACCGAGTCCTGTCCCTAGGCCAAAGAGGCCAAAAGAAGCACAGATGGTAGCACTGACAAATTAGTTCAGTTCGGCTCTGGGCCCGTTTCATTTTTGTACCTGGCAGTGACTGAACTATCTCCTTTTTCTCCGTTCTCAGCTGAATATTTCATCTCCATTTCCAACACCAGACTGTTTGCATTTAACAAAGGCCAAGGAATGAATTGCAAATTGAGTATAGAGTTGTGAGCAAAAGTTTAGACACAAGGCAAATGACTCATTTTCTAAGGGAAAATAATGTGTCTCCTTAGAAACAGGACTCAAATATAGCATTTTCTTCTAATTGTAATCCAGAGATTATGTGTATTTGCTGGGTTTAACCTACTGGGTATCTATGCTTTGAAAAATGCTGGGGATGAGGATATGGGCCTGGAGAGGCATTCTATTCAGCTGCTTTCACATTTTCTTTGAGAAATCAAGCCTTTGAGCATGCACATTCACTGAAAAGGTATCAGCACAGTGTCTGAAAGTACACTCTCGCTGGTTAATGTGACTCTCACAGTGTTGATAACTTTTGCTGTCACTGAATATGTCCCTTAAGGGTGCATCTTCCATACCTTGAGTTAGGGAATATAATTGTACCTTATCTTATATTAATTGTAGATACATTATGTTTTATTTTACAAAGTTCTATAATGAAAGCTTCGAATTATTTACCTCTCTCTTTAGAGAACAAAACTAGACTTAAAACTAACTGGACTTAAAAATGTCTCTAACTATGTGGTATGTCTATGATAGATGTGTCCCCAGCATTCATTAATTATTTGATTAGTATTCTGTTGCCACTTCATCCAGTTCAGGGACATGGTGGGTCCAGAGCCTACTCATTTCTAGGTTTAAAATCAGCCTTGTAGCTTTTTAATGTCATCTATATTTCCCTTTGCTTTTAGAGTGTGTTCAAAATTGTGTTCTATGTAGAAGGTCATTCACTTTTTTTAACTTGTAAAGTCGAAAAAAAATGTGCTTTAAGACAGGGTGCTGAAACATTTGCACACTGCGAGTATGAGCACTTCCACAAAAAAAAGGCTCAAAGCTCCCGTCGATCTCTTTATTTATCCTGAATGAAAATGTGCTGGCTGCCTGCATTGCTGCCGCCCACATAACCCAGAAGCCCCGGCCAGCTGGCCCCTGGGCAGGCTAAGAACTCGCAGAGAACAGAAGCGCATAGACAAGGTGTGGCCCGACCAGGTTAAACACGGACAGGAAGAAAGGCTTTTTCTCCATCATCCTTCCATATCCTTAATGTGGATTAAGCTGCTGGCCACAGTAAATCATCAGGGGGAAAGCTGAAGATGCCGAACATATGGTGCGAGATGATTCTGACTCTCAGAGCTCTTTTTCCAAAACCACACCAGCAGAAATGGTTTTAAACTGAACTTTGCTTGGCTGGCTACGTTTAAGGTTGGGCACGTCAAGAAAAAAAGTGTACCAATTAGAATAAAGAGCACACAGAAAAACAATAGATTAACTTAATCTTTGTTTCTCCTAGAAGATAATGAGATCAGGTGGGAAGAAAAAGAAATTTTTTACTTAAGTCTTATCTGCTGATCCAGATATTACTCCAAAGTAATCTCACATTTTTTCACGAGCTGTAGTATGTTCCCCCCAAAAACAACAATTTAGAAGTACAAAAGTAGAGGTTAATATTCTGTAACATGTAAAACTTTCTAAACTAATGCCAGTATGGCTTTTTTTCTCTCTGCACCCTTTTGGCCTAAAATGTATCTAGACCAAAGTCAAATCTGGATGATGTTTTCAAGGTAAGCAAAATTAACTGGTTTAGTACAGTAGGTGATTCTCTAATTGATAACACAGCTGTCCTCCACATTAAAACAAACAAAAAAAGCCCCTAGGGTGCTAGAATACTATTATTGTAGCAAATTAAATACTATGACTTGATGGGGATATATTCCAAATATTAGCACAGTTCTCCTTTGTATAAACAGTCCTTTTCGGTTCTTTCTTTAAATGAGAATCAGTCACAGAAGAAGGATCTCTGGTTTTTAGCCGATTTCACTTGATACTATTGATATTATTTCTTCCCCATTCTCATTTTTTGCCATTTGTAATCATTCATTCATTTATTCAGCATCACTGTGGGTCTGGAGTCATTTGGGCACAAGTGATTATCATTGGACACATTGTCATTGCACATTTCATTATCAAATACATTCACACCTATGGTCACCTTTGGGTCGCCAATCCACTTCCCAATGTGTGCTTTTGGACTATAGGAAATAGGAAATAGGAGCACTTGAAGTAAACCCACACGGACATGGGGGGGATCACCCCAAACTCCTAACAGACAGTCACCCAGAGTGGGACTCAAGCCCACATCCCCAGTACCTGTTGTGCTACTGTGCAGTCCAGTTTTATGACAGTAGAAATGAAAAATAATTTCCCCTAGAGCACTACTTTCTATACTGCTAAATGTCAGGGCCTAGCACTGGCAGTAATAAACACATTTTGATGATGCTCATTTCACTCTATAATTAAATACACCTATTTTAAATATTTAGTCTGTATTTTAGGGTCAAATATGAGATATGACAAGCTATAAATATGAACTATATAAAGAGGTGTAATTAATCACGGCTACATTTTTAATCACACCCCTTTAAATATTTGTGAAAAGTTTTTAGATTGTACAAAATTTACATTAAACATATTTCAATGTATCAGTCAGGGTTTGATGTCTGTAACCAGTTAGCAAGCTAACTTTTATTTATTTCTGAACTAGGGCAATGAGTCTGTGAACATACCAAACCAAAGGTTTTACTATGTCAGTTCCATCATGCAAACTGAGTTCCTGAATCATAATATAATTGTGTCAGTTATATAATCTGAAATACTGCATGATATTTCATCAGTTAAAATGGACTAAGCTTTATTATCTTTGTATAGTTCAGACAAGTGCATTCTAAACTAAATATGTCTGGATCCACTACATTTGCAGTGGGGGCAAAATGAGATTTTTTGTAAAGTCACATTTGTGATTGTTTACAGGTCTGATGACAAATCCCAAACAGAAGCAAAACAAATGTTTAATGGCCCTAAACAAGGAAAGTGATATCCAGGTTCTTCCCAAAGAGAGCGAAAGCAATTAGGCCAGTAAAAATGGTATCAGGAGACCAGGATATCTTTCAGCAGGGGGATGAAAAAACAGATGTCCTGTCTTGCTTACAATTCATAAATCTTTTGAGCAGGAATGTGCCGTCTGGTTCTGCAGGATCCACTATGAGCTGTAAGTTACTCAGTTTGAGAGCATAGATGATGCTTGGGCTCTACACATTTTAGAGCCAGCAAAAATATAGCATGAGTGGATCTTACGAGCCTAACTGATGTCTCCATGATTCTGTGTTCTTCAGTCTGTGACCCAGAAATCAATCAAACATAATCATCTTTAAGAATGTAACATTACTTTAATTGCACTTATAAAGGAGAGAGGAGGTTTCCAGAGCTAGAAAACATACCTGCATCCTACCCGGGAGATGTTTTTATTGCAGCATGCGACATTGGTCAGTGATACATTTACTCTGCCTCCACTCTTTAAAGGGATGCTACAGTAAAGGTTTGATCAAAGTTAATATTGTTATTCTATTTCTATAAAGCACACTTATGTACAATAAAAGCCCAGTCACAAGATGAAAGTGACAACTGACCGAAGGACATTTCTTTTGATATTGCTTGTTTTGTGTCTTATTCTTACAATCCTTTCTTTCTCTCTTAGGGATGGAGAAAAGAAATGTGGAAAAAGAGGCAACCAAATTAAACAAGGATGAACAATTAAAGATATAAGATCCACCCCATGACTGTACTGGATGATCTTTAAAAAGAGAGGGAGTATGTGGAAAAAAACATGGCGCCGTGGGGTAGCTGTTGTAATTGAGACCAAAAGAGAATATAGTGATTTTGGATTCTTCTTGAACACAGACTGGCTCAATTGAGGCTCTTGTTGATGTATTTACTTTTGCGTTAGAACTCGAACTTGAATGTCATGCTCTACGTTTGTCTTCATTAAGGAAAGATCTCATCTGAAGAGCATGGGGCTTGCTTGGGCAACACTAATTGCAAGCACACTGGAATGAAAGATGATGGGCTGCTGCTCTCCTCATTTAGCTCACATCTGTGCATGGCTCAGAGCTCATCAGTCTTCAGATTTAGGTTAATGTGCTTCAGATGATGCTCTTTATCCTGCATTGACTTAGACTTTCCCCTTCTTTTGTGCTTCTTCTTCTTCACTATCTCCACAACTTGTCATTGATGTACAGTATGTGTTTCCCCAATTGGAGTCCATGTTTGTTTCTATAATGAGCTATAATGTACATTAATTGGGATTTTTTAGGTATGCAGCAAGGAAACTTCACACAGCTCCAGGGACCTGGAGGTTGTGGGTTAGAGTCAATAGTGTCTGTAGATGTGAGTGACCCTAAACTTGATAATTGGATACAGATAATGAATGAATGAATAAATGAATATGTATATACAAAACACATCCAACAAGATTAACTGTGGACGCAAGAGGACGGTGTCTGAAAGGGATGTTCGGGTGCTAACCCGGATTATAGCCAAAAAACATAAAACCACGGCTGCCCAAATCACGGCAGAATTAAATGTGCACCTCCACTCTCCTGTTTCCACCAGAACTGTCCGTCGGGAGCTCCACAGGGTCAATATACACGGCCGGGCTGCTATAGCCAAACCTTTGGTCACTCATGCCAATGCCAAACGTCGGTTTCAATGGTGCAAGGAGTGCAAATCTTGGGCTGTGGACAATGTGAAACATGTATTGTTCTCTGATGAGTCCACCTTTACTGTTTTCCCCACACCCGGGAGAGTTACGGTGTGGAGAAGTCCCAAAGAAGCGTACCACCCAGACTGTTGCATGCCCAGAGTGAAGCATGGGGGTGGATCAGTGATGGTTTGGACTGCCATATCATGGCATTCCCTTGGCCCAATACTTGTGCTAGATGGGCGCGTCACTGCCAAGGACTACCGAACCATTCTGGAGGACCATGTGCATCCAATGGTTCAAACATTGTATCCTGAAGGCGGTGCCGTGTATCAGGATGACAATGCACCAATACACACAGCAAGACTGGTGAAAGATTGGTTTGATGAACATGAAAGTGAAGTTGAACATCTCCCATGGCCTGCACAGTCACCAGATCTAAATATTACTGAGCCACTTTGGGGTGTTTTGGAGGAGCGAGTCAGGAAACGTTTTCCTCCACCAGCATCACGTAGTGACCTGGCCACTATCCTGCAAGAAGAATGGCTTAAAATCCCTCTGACCACTGTGCAGGACTTGAATTGACGACGAATTGACCTACACCATACTAATAAATTATTGTGGTCTAAAACCAGGTGTTTCAGTTTCATTGTCCAACCCCTGTATATATATATATATATTTGACTTACAAACGTTTAAGTCGAATACATAAAGGCTATCATAAAAATGACATAAATGCAAATTTCTATTGTGCTGCATGCCTTTTTTGACCAACAAGGAAGAAACAACCTAAACACCAATTTATATTTTTGCCAGCCAGTCCTACAGTTTTGAATAAGTTCAAAAAATAAGGCCACATTTTAATGAGCCACTTCTGTAGATACAAACAATTTTACATAGCCCTTCAAACTACAGAGACCATTATGTAAGCCTTAGCGGCCTACATGCATGTAGTCAGCATACCAATGTTAGATACTGAGAAATCCTAAGGTTTCATGGCATGGGCTAGTCACCTTCTTAAGCAGTTTACAGCAATTCCAGGCATTTTTTACCAAGCAGGACTTTATTGCTTGGTGAGGAAGCAAGGGATTCATTGGAGAGGGAGAAAATGCTCTGTGACCAATCTAAAACAGTGAAGGGTTCTACTATTCCTACTTACAAATGGATGACCATATATTGCTCTTTATGTGGTTAGAAAGGTTTGATGATTCCATTTACAGCAGAATCTTTTATATTGTCATGACACAAATATATAGAATATATATAATTTGCATGTGTTATTTGTATATGTAATTTATTAACTATTTTTAACCTAACTTACAAACTGCTCCCTGAGGGCTGTGGCATGCTGTCTGCTTTTGATTGTGTGTGTGCTCATTTCCTAGTGTGTTTGTGTGTTCGTTACCACAAAATAACTCTTCATATCCTTCTTCATCAATAAATCAGTACACCTACTGAATCTCAGTTTTCAGTAATAGTAATAACAACCAAGATTTTCTATGGACTGACTCCAGGTAAGTCTCAGACCCACTGTGACCATGATCAAGATGAAAATATATATTTAAAAAATGGATGAATCACATTTTTTTAGAATAATTAAGTATATAAGATGTAAGCAATATAATTGGGAGTGATTTGACATAAAGCAATGACACTGTGGCTTAGTGGTTAGCACGTTTGCCTTTCAGCGCTGGGATCTTGGGTTCAAGTCCCATCTTGGTGGAGTTTCCATGTTCTCCCCATGTCTGTGTGGGTTTCCTCTAGGGTCTCTGGTTTCCTCCCACTGTCCAAAAAACATGGAGGTAAGATGAATTGGCTTCTTTATTAACTGTCCTGGTGTGTGTGAATTAATGTCTGTATGTGTGGGAGTGAACGAATGTATGTCTGTATGCCCAGACATGGATTGAGGCTATATCCTGGGTGAATTCTTCATGCCCAATGCAGTCCTCCAGGTGGACGGTCGTTGCTGGTTGAGAGTACGCTGTGCGTGTTTGGCTGCCGCACCAGTGTGTGTGTGGATTGAGTGTTCAATAGAATGGTGTTCTGTGCAGTGTTGATTGTAAGCCTCTTTGGATATCTAGAAAGCATGAAAAAAAACATGAAAAGGTTATGATTATGCTGCCTGCATTGCCTGAAATATTATGTTACAGTATATCTGAGCAGTAGAGCAGAGAGTATTGTAAAGCAAAAAACTTGTAGACATGTAATAACAACTTTTAAAGGGGACATATTATGCAAACTCACTTTTTGCATGCTTTTGCATTTCCACTTGGGTCCCTACTGCTCCTATAAACACTCCAAGCATGAAAAAAAAACCCATCCCACCATTTTCTGTGAGTCAAATGAAAGATTTTGGTGTCAGGAATCATATGCTTCTATGAGCCATTTGGATGGCTCCCTTACTGTGACGTCACAATAAGGACATTTGCATAGAACATAAAAGGTTTTATTTTTGCATAAAAGTGACAGAGCCCTTAAAAGGCTCATTCTGATAGGGACTGAAACCGGCAAAAGAGAGCTGGTGATATCTCTTTGTGTGAGAGTGATTTTCTGTAAAGAACTTCATGAACTTGTTTTGTGTAACCCATAGACTTATTCAAACTTGTTTAAAAAGAAGTATAATATGTCCCATTTAATGCAGTTTTCCATATTTTACCATTGTCAACCATAGAGACATGGTTCTTGTCAACACCCCTCTGAAGAAATAATTAATTCCTTTTTTTTTTTTTACAATAAACCAATCTGACTGACTCTATTTACATCTCCATCCCTGAGTTTGGAAGAAATTTCATACAATTTGTTAAACCTGCCTTTGAGACAATTAGACATTGAAAAAAGCAGCTAGTGTATTTATTTATTTTCTGTAACTGCTTTATCATGTGCTTTGAGCACATGGTGGGAACACATGGTGTTATTCCATCAAAAAACACAGTCACTCACACATTTATACCTATCGGCACATTTATAAAACCAGTCCACCTACAAATGTGTTTCTGGACAATGGGAAGAAGCCTGAGCACCTGGAGTAAACCCACACAAACACAGGGAGAACACACCAAACTCCTCATGGACAGTGATCTGAGGTGGTTATTGAACTCACAGCACACGGACCCTGCAGCTGTGTGCCAGCGATGGTACCTGTTCACCACCATGCTGCTCATTATTATTATTATTATTATTATTATTATTATTATTATTATTATTATTATTATTATTATTATTGGTGGCATGGTGGCGCAGCAGGTAGTGTCACACAGCTCCAGGGGCCTGGAGGTTGTGGGTTCGATTTCCGCTCCGGGTGACTGTCTGTGAGGAGTTGATGTGTTCTCCCAGTGTCTGCGTGGGTTTCCTTCGGGTGCTCCGGTTTCCTCCCACGGTCCAAAAACACACGTTGGTAGGTGGATTGGTGACTCCAAAGTGTATGTGTGTGTCTGTGTTACCTGTGAAGGACTGGCGCCCCCTCCAGGGTGTATTCCCCGCCTTGCGCCCAATGATTCCAGGTAGGCTCTGGACCCACCGCGACCCTGAGTTGGATAAGCGGTTACAGATAATGAATGAATGAATTATTATTATTATTATTAATAAAACAACAACAACAACACCAATAATAATAATTAATAATAATAATAATAAGACATAATAAATGATAATAATAAGACATAAATAATAATAATAATAATACAATCAGAGATGCTGTATGTAAATGGAATCCTCCAGGTAGGGGGTCATGAGACCGGCCATAGTTTAGGTGTAGTGGCTGCAGTAATGTGTCTTTATACCAGACCTGAATGGTGAACCATAAAGCAAAGCTCTTTTATCAGTCCATCTATGTCCCAACTCTCACCACTCTATATGGTCATGAATATTGGATAATGTCTGAAAGAATGAGATGAGATCAATGATCTCTGATGGGTTGCTGGGCAATCTCTCCATGATTGGGTGAAGATCTTGGCAATCTGAGATGAGCTTGGAGTAGAACCTCTGATCTTTCACAGTGAAAGCAGCCAGTTGAGGGAGGATCAAGGATCTTATAAGGGTGCCCCTGAACGCCTCCAACAGCAGGGATACCAGGTTAGACTCAGGTTGCCTTAGGTTATGTCTCCTAGCTGACTTGGGAATGCCTGGGAATCCCTCAGAAGAAGCTAGGGTTAGACCAGCAGCACAACAACCAGCAGCAAAATCAGCATATGTTTTGTTCTGGAAGTTGGCATGCTGGTCAGTCAGCATGTGGGTTGACCAGATAAAACAGCCCCAGACAAGCAGAAACCAGCTAAGACCAGCAGGTCTGTGCCTTATTTATTGGCAGTAATAAACTATTAGTCACGTTAAAGGTTTCAAGAGTGCTCTTGATTTATTGAAATCTCATCAATGACATATTGCATGGTCTTATATTATTTTCTATATCTTTATCTTTTTTAGAAATAAGGGGCTTATTCAAAATAATGCTATACTATATTTTACTTCAACTGTATGACAAAATCATAAAGAAACCTGTACATCTTGTGTTTTCAGCAAGATAAAAAAAACTGAGGGGTATCTTAGCTAATTTTCTAATGCTAGCTTGTTGAAAATATCACAGTCATGTGGCTGCAGTACGATTTTGGGCTTCTAGGTAGCAACAACTGACTTTCAAACATCAAACATAAACCATTGTTCTGGTTAAAGTGTGATTTAAGCCTAAAAAAACTAAAATTCACCACACAACATTTCTGTAATTTAGTGTACTTAAGGGTCATAGAAAAGTTTCTAAATTACTTTGTGAGGCTCTTTTTCTGTACGGCTCACTTTTGTTTGCGTATCAGATTCTAGAGGCGTGTCCTGATCCCAGGAGATAGACCTTTCTCCTCATTCTATAATTGACGGAGACTTTGACACACGTGTTTTTAATTAGTGCAGAGGATTATATAGGAGTATCTGACACCCACACTCACACCCCCACCTCCCTCACTCACTCACACACACATTTCAATGCCTTGAGGAGACATTACATTGACTTACATTTATTTTAAAAAGACTTACCCTAACCATAACCACTGCTTGACTAACCCTAACCCTAACCCTATCCTCAACACATGTTTTTCTATTAAAATCCAATGACTTCTGTTGTTGGGACCAGCTTGTGGTCCCATTCTACTCATTTTATGGAGGCTTACCTTATCCTTAATCATAACTACTACTAGCCTACACTAAACTTTATACTAACCCTACTTTAAACTTAACCTTAAAACACATTTTCACCTTAAATTGTAATGATTTATGTTGCCTGAGGTCTTTGCTTTGGTCCTCTGAACATTATATATTCCTGGTACATACACTCACACACACACACACACACACACACACACAATCTTCTGATCCTCTGTGGCTCTTACTCCTACAACTCCAGCCAGCAGGCTATTTCTTGAAGTTTAACATTGCGAGTTAATACTGGATAAATGACACGTACGGCTGAGCGAAGGAAAATAAGGGCGTATTTGAGTATTCGAGGAGCAGTGCTGGCTCAGCGCGCCTCAGTCTCTCAGGTGCAGCATTTTGGGCTGATTTTCTCAGTCATTACTTCTGTTCACCTCTGGCACCAAGCCATCATGGCCGCCGCTGCTGTTTCTTGCCCTTGGCCCAGTGATGCTCACATCCAGCCAAACCACATGATCGCATCCAGCCAGTCAGCACACGAGTCTTGCAAGCAGCAGTGTGTTGAAACTGAAAAGAAACACTGAACTATTAAGAATGAAGTTGTACCTTATTGAAGAATTTTTTTTTCAACCAGACCTCAGCCTGACAATTAGATACATAAGGCTTCTGGTTTCCCGTATTCAGTTCTATAGGTCTGCCAGTGCTAAACATATTGGCATCTAAGTAGTACTTAGCAATAAACACGCTTCTTGCAAACGAGGCATAGCTGTGGCTCAGGCCTGTTCAGCATTTCTGCTTCAGATCTACTCCTTTCCATTAGCTCAACAGAGGAGAAAAGAAGGAAAGTGACAAAAAGGACCATCCAGATTTTAACCACTGTAATTTTTTATCATGATACGGTGAAGAGGTAGAGGATCGCTTCCCCTGGGGGCTCTTCAGCACCTGCTCTTCATTAGCCTTCCAACTCTGTGCCAGAATCAGGACGCTGTGATGTAGAGGGGGAAAAAAATCAAGCCTCCATTGGTGAATGAGCCTGAGCATTAGAAAATTCCAAGCTGTTTACAAACATGGGGCCTCTCCCTCATATCTCTCTCATTCTGGACTAGGATGGGGTTCCTCTTGCTTGATTGACCAGGGGCCCAGTGTCGGGGGTTTGTACTGAAAGTGAAGGCAACGATTTTTCCCCTCCTCCATCCAGTTTGTGTGAAATCAGATGCTGTAATTTTATTTGGATTAGCAGAATATTGTGTTCGTGCAACACTCCCAAATACACATGAAAGCATTTAACTTTCTCTCTCTCTCTCTCTCTCTCTCTCTCTCTCTCATTTCAGATGACGCATATGTTTCCATAGGTTGTTGCGTGGTTTCTGGCAAGGACAAACAGCCTATAGTTTAAACAAAAGAGGAAGAAGGCATGTTAGTGTGTAAACCTAGGACAGAGGCACAAGGGAGAAAAGAAAAAAAAAACGCAGTCCAACTCTAGTTTGTCATCTTCACAATAAACACATGTACATCACCCTCATGGAAACATGTGGCGACTGTTCAGAAAAAAAAAGGAGTGTGTTTGGGCGGGGGTGGCTGGTGGGATACGAGGGGGATGGGGAGGGCTGGTATGTGGTTGGGCTTGGAAGGCAAGGAGAAAGAGAAAAAGCAGCTCCAGCGGAGCTGAGTGAGTTCTGTGTAAGCATTACGAGAAACCTTGGCCTTGGCCCGTGCTCCACAATCACTGGAGCCCAAATGTAAATAATGCTTTGGTTTACCAGCGCAGCGAAATAAATGATGCGAGAGGAAATCAAAGTAAACAACGTCAGTGAGTGTAATCATTCTCCGGCTGTTCTGCCCCATGTTCCCGCGCCTCACTTGTGTATCCATGCACGCCAAAATATTTAGCCCTTCTCATAACAATGAGATACAAGGTGACATTTCTATCCTTTAGGTGGTGTCTTTTGAAGGAAGTGGCCATTTCAAAGTTCGCAGAACACAACAAACAGCTACATACTGTGTATATATGCGTGATGATTTGCAGGTTGTCCTGCCCTTTGTGCTGTTAAAAACATTCCCTATCCTTTTGTAGACTTCATGCATCTCATCTCACTGTAAAAAACAAAACACAATACTTTCTCAGTTTCACTGGTTTTCTTATCACATAATTGTAATTAAAATAATAAAGAATCATTTATTTTCTATGTATCAGCAATAATCTAGGATTACTTTTAGTGGCTATCACTGGTATTATAAGGATTTTGACAGGATAAAACTTAAGCTGTGGCATCTCCAACAATCTCTTTGCTGGCTTCCTTTCTGGGGCCCAGTTCCATTTATCTGAACTAAAGCGTGGGCCATTTATATGGATACACCTTAATAAAATGGGAATGGTTGGTGATTTTAACTTCCTGTTTGTGGCACATTAGGATATGGGAGGGGAGAAACTTTTCAAATGGGTGGTGACCATGGCGGCCATTTTGAAGTCTGACATTTTGGATCCAACTTATGATTTTTCAATGGGAAGAGGGTCATGTGACACATCAAACTTATTAGGAATTTCACAAGAAAAACAATGGTGTGCTTGGTTTTACCTTTATTCTTTCATGAGTTATTTACAAGTTTCTGACCACTTATAAAATGTGTTCAAAGTGCTGCCCATTGTGTTGGATTGTCAATGCAACCCTCTTCTCCCACTCTTCACACACTGATAGCAACATCGCAGGAGAAATGCTAGCACGGGTTTCCAGTATCCGTAGTTTCAGGTGCTGCACATCTTGATGGTATGGTGTGGTATATGGGGTACAAAGATAGTGGGGCCATTCTTCATCAATGGAAACCTCAAGGCCACTGGACATGGGAAATTGCTACATCATGATGTGTTTTCCTCTTTATGCACTGAAGCTGGCACATTCCCTGAGTTTTTCCAGCAAGATGGTGCACCACCACATTATGAGTGTCAGGTCCGAGCATTCCTAGATGAACAGTTTCCTGGAAAGTGGATTGGTCGATGTGGGCCAGTTGACTGGCCTCCAAGGGCTCTCGATCTGACCCCCTTGGACTTTTATCTTTGGGGTCATCTGAAGGCAATTGTCTATGCTGTGAAAATACGAGATGTGAAGCACCTGAAACTACGCATACTGGAAGCCTGTGCTAGCATTTCTCCTGTGATGTTGCTATCAGTGTGTGAAGAGTGGGAGAAGAGGGTTGCACTGACAATCCAACACAATGGGCAGCACTTTGAACACATTTTATAAGTGGTCAGAGACTTGTAAATAACTCATGAACAAATAAAGTTACGTTAAAACCAAGCACACCTTTGTTTTTCTTGTGAAATTCACATTAAGTCTGATGTGTCACATGACCCTCTTCCCATTAAAAAAACAAAGTTGGATCCAAAATGGCCGACTTCAAAATGGCCACCATGGTCACCACTCATCTTGAAAAGTTTCCCCCCTCCTATATACTAATGTGCCACAAACAGGAAGTTAATATCACCAACCATTCCCATTTTATTAAGGTGTATCCATATAAATAGCCCACCCTGTAGTGCTAAGAGAGTATAAGCTCATAAAAGTCATGACATTGCAAGCAAGTTGCTTCCATTTCTAATCTCTTCAATGTCTATTGTTGAGTTTCTAGTCCCAAAATTGTTATGCATCGATAAGTCATGGCAGTTTGAAACCCATGAATTTAGAGATTCAGATCTGACGGAGTGAGGCCAAGTGAATTCTGATGGCAGGTCAAGACAGTGTAACTGACCCTACTGTCTCTGAATGGGTATAACATCAACCTCCATTTCCCATCATCACTCAGGGCACTGCTAGCCAATGGAGGGACATCTATAGGTTAGCAAGCAGGACAGAACAATTAGCATTCCCCTCCAAGCAGACTTATCTGTCCAGTGAGGCTGCTTTGGTAGTAGAGGTGGCAAACTCAGGACCAGAAATGAAAAATCCTTTCTAGAATTTTGTTTCAACTGCCCTTACATATCTGAGGCTGGTGTGAAGTAATTAGACAAGCCAGGCAGCTGGAATTAAATCTTTGGAAATGTTCTTTATTATTATTATTATTATTATTATTATTATTATTATTATTATTATTAAACTCTTAATTGTAGCATTTGGTCAAATCTGTGGTTGACTATATGCACTAGTCTTTATCCTCCTAAACTGTTAGCACTGGGTTATGATGGGAGATATATTAGTGTTGAACAAGCAGTGACTTTGATAAGAATCCAAAAAATAAAGAATAAATATCAGGGAAGAACATTAACATTGCAGGACTGTCAGGGACTAACTTGTTCCACATAGATATGGTAATTGCATACTTAACACGAGTTCTGCCTTATGATAAATTTCGAATTAGTGTGCAGTTAGTACTTTGGGAGCACCAATACCAAATTTTTGCACCATGATGGCTCGAGCATTGCCTCCTTTCTTATTGACTCGCTCCTCATCCTGCACTCCCCCTCCAGACAGATACGGGGCGACACTGTCGAGCCTTCAGCTTGACTGGTCCGGTTGGGCAATAAGCTTGGCATTAAAGCTCTTTCCATCCAGGGATCTATCAAGGGCACTTCTGACACCACTATAGCAAGCATCATGGATTCTGCTCAAGGGCGCTCTTTATTAAACCCTTAATAGGGCATAAGTGACAAAGACACAGAGCAGGGATGTGTGCAGGGAGAGCAAGGTGCACCCACACACAGAGAGGATAATCCCACACTCTCCTCTTGCCTACTCACACACACAAACATCATTACAACACTCCAAATATTCACAACCATGCTGTCACCCACCCCCCAAAATGAGCTTGAACTGTCCAGGGGGAGCCGCAACGCATGCTGGTGTTGCCTCCGTAACTCCAAGCCCCTCCCAAATGCATGGCAGACGCCACAGTATCATCTGATACTAACAATGCCTCTTTGTCCCTCACATATTACGTCTCGCTGAGCCGGGTGAATTCAGCGGATGCATGTCATACCATCAGTTTTTGGTGGCACAGCCTGGCTCTGAGGCTGTGAGGCGTTCAGGCGACTTGACTTCACTGTGACCGTAATGCTCCTCTGGGCGTTCCTATTCAAATCTGGGCCTAATGCTGCCAAACAGCTGGAGCACAGCTTTCATCACTGAAAAATAAACACCTTCTACTTCCGCTGTCTGTTCTTTTCCCTTTCTTTTCTCTCTCTCTCTCTCTCTCTCTCTCTCTCTCACACACACACACACACACACACACAAACACACTCACTTTCCCTCTCTCTCTTTCCCTCTCTCTGAGTGATGAGATGTGTGATTTCAGGGCCTCTGAATTCCTCCATTAATGGTTCCCAGCTTTGTGCTAGGAGGCTGGCGAGAGTGAGTTCCGAGCTCATACTGCACAGCTGTTTAACACAGAGATAGACACACTGCAGGAGTCTGGAAGCTACCAGACCTTCAGTCCATTGTTGTTAGGCATACACTCCGTTATGTGTTCATAAAGGAAATGTTTTTTTTTTGGTTTTGTTTTGTTTTTTTGCTTTTTTGCAGTCTCAGGGAATTACTTAAAATGTATGGTTCATCAGAAAATTCCATTTTTACATCCTGTGAGCAGTTTGTAGACCTGTTCATCCAACATTTCTTCTAAAGTCAGTCCCCTGTTGCTTCTGTAAAATCTTCTTCCCTTCAGGGAAAGCTTTACATTAGGTACTTTAACTTTGTTGTGAAGATTTGATAGCGGTCAGCCACGAAAGCACTATGATGGTCAGGGACTGATTGTGGATGATAAGTTCACTAATGGATCACAAATGGAATTTTAACTCATCCCAAAATATTAAAAAACGTTCCATCATTCCACAGTTACATTGCTCCAAAACCCAGACCTACGGGGCTTCATGCCCGGCTTGCCAACAATTGGCATAAGTTCATTGTCATTCTTTTCCTAGAGATTTCACAAGCTGTGCACAAATGAACACTTGTTTCCACAATGGGTACTCAAAGGTAACTATTGCAGGGAAACTCTATTCTCTAGTTTGTTTATGTTCGGATGCGCTGCATGCTTTAAGGCGGAATGGTATGTTTTAGAGGGAAAAAAGTATTGTTGTTTGTATATGGCTAAAGTTTAACTTGTCTGTAAGATTTTATTCGCTGTTTGAATTACCACATAAACTCATTTGTAACTCAAGTTGTTTAGTTTTGTAGCACTTTTTGTCTGTGTTTACTTTCATGCAGTTAGCACTCTCCCTAATTTAGAGTCAATTCCATACAGCAAAAATAAGTCAATATTACCCACCTAGGGAGCAGGAATAGAGTAATATCCTCAGCTAAGTTCATACTTGAGATTCAGTGATATAAACTAATCCCATTGCTCTTTAGCTGCATTAGCCTCATAGCTGCAAAGCTGTGCCTTTTCACATGTTTATGAATGGCCATAAGGATAGACCTAGTCAGTGCAGGCCAGCTGGATGACACTGTTTACATAAGTCACATTTGACCTGACATAGGCATGAAATCATGACATTTTGCATGTTTAACTTGCTTTATGATAAACATTTCCTAGACACTGGTATGCCCTGCAGCAATTTACAACCTTGCTAGAAGAGTAAATGCTCTGGCAGCTCTGAAACTCAATAAGACGTTTACATCATAGTCTAGCTGCTTATATTCTATCATGGCTGCTGAGATAAACAGAAAGAAAGGAGGAGGAAGATTTTGTGGGTTTTTTAGCAACAGGGGCTATTGGTCCTGTGATTTGATTATAGTTTTTAATGTTTTGTTAATTAACTAGCCAATGTACTGCCCAAAATAATGTGTTAAGTGGAATGTAGCATTTAGAAAAAGCTCATTGTTGAGGAGGTTAAGTACAATGTATTTTAACTAGTGTGTAACTTTACACACATTCCGACGATTTGCCAAAATAATATCTGACATGTCTCTCAGCCACTTACCTCAGTCACTATCAAGTACTATGTCTTAAAAATGTGAAATTATTTGTCATTAAATCCTACAGCAAATGTGTCTTCTGCATTTAATCCAGCTATAGCACTAAACACACACACTCACAAACATTAGGGAACTTGGGACAGTGAACATACACCCAGAGCAGCGGGCAGCCATTTCTGGCACCCTTGGAGCAGTTGGAGGTCAGGTACTTTGCTCCAGGGCATCTTAGTCATGGATTGAGGGAGGAGACCATGCTGTTTCTTTGTTCCCAATGTCACAGGGAAATAACCAGTGACCTTCCAGTATAAAGACCTCTTCTGATTAGGCCATGCCTGCCCCAATGCAAAAGAAAAACTGGCAGAAATCAAACCTGTGGAGAACAGACTAGGTATTGTACAAGATTCCTCCACACTATTTACATATGCACTGTTGAGCTCCTTGGTTAGCATTAATGTTAAACCACAGTCAAATTAGACTCTAGTCAGCTAAATTTTGCCAGCAAAGGACATTCATTTTAATTGACTTCATCAGAATGTGTGATTTTGTGCCAAAGACATCTAGGGCAAATCCTTTTTTTAATTCAAGTTTGGTGAATTTTCGCATTAAAATGTGCCTCTTTGACCTACAGTGCTGCAGCTTTGACCATGGTGATTTGAAGGGCTGGTGTTTTGTACAGCATTACTGTAGATCCAAAATGAAGAAATGCTAAATATCCATGTATAAGCACCACATTTTATACAGTACACTCCCAGCTAATTATAAAATGGTGGTTGATTATAAGTGGCCTGGTACGCAGTCAGTGTGGAGTTTGGATTACTTATTTATTATTAGGTTTATTTATTTATTTATTTATTTAAACTTCACCATAGGGGTGGGCGATATGGCCCTAAAATAATATCATATTTCAGAAAAAACACTGAAAATACTTTTATTTATTTGAAGAACACACTATTTTAATAAAATAAATGTTATATTAATATTAATTATATCAAAATATTAATAGTTTAATATTAGAAGTATTAGAAGTAACAACAAATAAATGTGTAAACATTTGCTTATTTTGTAAACAACCGTAACCAAGATTCTCACTTTGTATAAAAATATTTCAAACATACTCGTTTTTTTGAGCAAATTTTTGAATGCAGAGCAAATTTCTACTGTACCTATCTCCGTGCCTAAATAACATATTCCGTATAACTGTATGATGTCATTATGTAAACTCAGGAGTCAGAATATCACGATAATCACAATATTGATATTTTTTATCATTAAAAAAATGTGATATTATTGCACACAATACGATATGGCACGACATTTTTACATTTGTCAATCCTCAAAAATTTATTTTGGCACTGAAAATAATTTATAGCTAGTTTGTTTTTGAATTATAATACATATTCAGGTTTAGCACAAATGGCACAGGTAGGTGAAACTTTAACAGACCTAGAAACATTGACTAAAGCTTTAAAAAAACTAATTCTCCATCAGTACTATGTTATGATATCTCATGTCATATTACCTCCTTGTCAGTTCTGATTGGCTGCCAAACCATAGCTACTTCATACATTGGCTGTAGAGGTCTATGACATAGGCCACAGCACATTCATAGAACAAATGAGCTCCGCCTCTCAGTGTACAGTAGAGAAACAAAACTCAGTTAATGCTGGTGAATGAATAATAAATGGCCACCACCCATGCAGCCAAGTTACGAGGGGTCAGCCTGAATCAGTTTCCATCACCATGTTTTGCGAAGCCATATGCCCCTTTTCATTACTTGGAGCACACCAGCTGTATTGTAACTACAACCAATTTCCTTGCAGTCTATAAAACTGTCAATCAGAATCATAGAGAGGGAGCACAACTTTTGTAGGGGGAAGGGAGGACGGGGTTTGTGGCCAGATGTCAGCAAGTGGAAAGCTGAAGAAGATAATGCTGTGGACCTTTAATCTTCATCTTGCACAAAAAGCTGGACTGGTATGTTTGCAATTTATGAGTGTTTTAGTGTTACACATGGAAAACACAGGCCACATTTCAACTGGCCCCCTACACAGTGCACTGCATAGGTCATGAAATAATGACTTAAGCATCCATGAAGTGCATTAAATGTTCAAGAGGCACATTGGTACACAATTAGCTGCATGCTTTCCTAGTGAACGTACAGTGCACAGTTTGATTGTAAAGCCATACTTATGTGACTCACTATATAGGAAGACGTCATTTGAGTTAGCCACAGTCCCGGTGCTGATTGACTACATGACACAGACTCAGCCACAGGGAGCTACTGTGCATCATTCAGATCCATTTATTTAGAACCAAGAGACAAATAAGTTATAATATTTTTATTTGTTAGAATTCTATCAGTGTTTGAACATTATTTTTAGAGAGCTAGTACATTTTTCTTTTCTACTTTCATGGCTAGCTTTTCACAAACCCAAAACAGTCTTTTCAGAGTTTACTCTTTTCTATGGTAACACTGTAAAAGGGGACTTTAGTCTGAGAACAAGTTAGCAATGAAAGTGTGCACCTTAATGACTTAATGTCTCTGTTATGTTCTCACAAAAAACAAAACAAAAAAAAAAAAAAAAAACAAACAAACAAAAAATGGTAGCATTACATATAAACTCTTTAAAAATATACTTCTGTCAAATACCTTGACACCTACTATGTACACTACAAAAATAAATTTTCATATAAATAAATTATATGGCATACATTTATCTTTGTAACTGAAAACAACATACATCCACACCAACTGAGGAAAGAAAATGGCAGTCTGTAAAAACCACTGATTATTTTCCTTTTTTAAATCCTCTAAGAGCTGTGATGAATCTGTAATGTAAAAATGTTATATACTCTTTTTTCCTATTTAACATTAGTAAGCACTTTATACACATAAAAATCCATTAATGTAAGAACAAGAACTGTAATAGTGTTTTTTAGACAGACATAAAATCCCTGCATTGTTAACAACTGGCATTATGACCATTATTGGACAAAACATCTTATAATACAAAAATATAAATATTGCAAAACAAATGTAAAAAAATAATAGAATATAAAAACGAATAACAATAGTTGCCAGCCATTTTTTTCTCTCCTATTCCTGCCAATGTGACATTTAGGAGAATACAAAATAAAAACAAACTTACTAACAAAAACAGCTCACAAGCAGTGGACAGATGTATGAAAACCTTTGTGAAAGAACAAAGGAGCAAGGAGACAGAAACCTGTCTGACAGGAAGTCAAGTGTTGAGGGGCTGTTGGGGGTGCTGGCAAAAAGTGAACCACATACACATACAGACACACACACACACACACGTACATATGCCTACTTACAGGCAGACACTCACACCCGAATAAAATGGGGGCTCTGTGACCCTTGACCCTAGAAGCACTCGCATGCACCATTTGGCAGTAGAGAGGGAACTTCCAATTAGTGTCATAGCGTTGTGTTGTGGAGTTTTATGAGGTGAGGTCAGAGGAGAGAACTGCTCGTGCTAAATTGGGGCCAGTAGTCACGGCCTGTCAGTGAGGAGGTCCAAGGACCTTGAGACAGAAAACGCTGCTCTCCTTTGGCCATTTAGTGGTTAACCCTTCTCACTGCTACTCAACGTAGCTTATCAAACATGGAAAATGAGGGAAGACATCAACTGTGTTGGGAAACTAGCTACGAAATGCGTAGCTTGGTTTGTTCAGTAAACTGTAACGTTAGCTTGAAAAATCACAATGAAAAATAATGCCATTCTGACATGAAAGATAAAAGAGCACTGCTACACAGGCTAACCAGTTTCAGAGTAAACCTTAGAACTGACAAAGTGCCAGTCAAAAAAGATACAAAAACAAAAAACACTGTACCTACACTACTATGCAACTGTTATTTACCCAGTAATCCGTTTCTGAGTGTTGAGAGCAAACAAGGGTTGACCCTAAATGGCCATTTTACAGTAAAACGACTCGAACCGAGCCAGAAGAACAAAGAAAAGTTCTGACGTAGAGCAAGAGCAGCAGAGCCACATGCAAACGCTCCCTACATTTTCTTCATTTCTACATTTTCACGCATAGCGTGCTTCAACTTTAAACATTAATCTTTTTTTTCCTTTTCAACTACCACAGGTTTGTGATAAGCAAATTAACATCTGTATAAATCATACATCTACTTCAATTCACACGGAACACACTGTCATGCACGCACACACACACACACTCACAAACAAACACCTACACAAACACACGGTGCTTGTCTGCAGCTTCCACACAGCAATGTATGGAAAGACCTGACTTCGTATTATGAGGTCAGATGATAAAATGGTGGAAAAAAAAATTAAAAACAGAATATAGCTAGAACATAGTATGATATAGCTATATGGTTAAAGATTTGTACTGCTTTAAAACAGCAAAGATGTTCAATCTACCCAACACATACAAACATAATTACAACCCAACCTATAAATTGGTTGGGTGATATTGAATCAGCTAATAGCAATCCATGAAATAACTGGTATCATTTATATTTATGATAATGCTTGACTGTCATCAATATAAGTAACAAAACTATAAACTGCTATGCCATATGTGGTTAAGACAGGCTGAACTGCGGAATCTTAACACAGAACACAGTTAATGGTACAGAGAATGTAGGAGCTAAGAATCCAAATGAAGATGATATACAGTAATTGTGTTTGATGTAGAGGTGAAGGTGGGAAACTGCTTGTTGTTCCCTAGTCTACTTTACGCTTAAACTGAGTTCATGTGAGTCTGTGGGACCTGGAGTGAACCAACATGTTTGTACAAGGTGCATACGCATATATACACACACAAATACATTCTCTCATATGTACACACTCTCTCTCTCACTCTCACATACACACACAATAACATCAAAATAGTTGCATAGAATTATACAAGTACATTACAACATCTTAAGCAGCAACATGTGTATGCTGATAAGTATGTCTAAGATGAAGCTTCCTCATGGCACAGATACACAGATGATGTGTAGACAGTAATCACAAATCATACACGTGGACACCGTCCAGTTTGACAACCCCTAGACAGGTCCAATTATAGCTACTCTTGTTAATATTTACACTTGTGTACACGCTTCTTTTTAAATATTTATAGATACATCTAAGATAGACATACATTAGGGCTATACAGTAAAATAGTCAAGCACCACAGAGGCGCTGCTGGTCCAAGTGCCCCCTCCGTGCAGCACCATTTCTCGTCCACACCAGCAGACAGGTGTCCCATCTTTGGCGATTTTGTGCTTCAACATTCAACTACTGTGGAAAGGAAGAGCATTTTAAAAATCAAGTTAATATTTGTTAATAACTAGACTCACCACAGCATCTTATTGTGGCTGCCATTGTTTTTAAAATAAATCCATTTTTGTTTGTCTAGATCACTTGTAGGAAGTCAAAAACTTTTCATTTAAACCATATTTGTTCAATTAGAGAAGCTGAATGTAGAATGCAAACATAAATGTATGTAATTCAATGAAACTATTAAATTAATTGAGTTCTTGCCTTTGAATAACACAAAATATGCAATAATTTAGAAAAGTTAAATTAAGAAGGAAGTGAGCTAGCACACCTCAGCTGGAAGGTGTTTTGTGGCAGTCACTGAGAGTGTGGAACTCTAGGTCCTGCAGCTCCATGGCCTCAGGTTTGGAACCTGTGCTGGGGCATCCCTCCGTGAAGGGCACATGTGGGTCGGGGAAGTGAGCGTCGGGGAAGACTTCTTCTGAAGTGCGATAACTGTCATTGGAGGTGTAGCAGGGGAAGGCTGGGCCCGGGCCAGCCATTCCCGGGTTAACAGCCACTGTTACAGAGGCTGAGGCCGTTACCGTGGTGATTGGCTGGCAGTAGGTGGGGCCTGAGGCAGTGTGGGTGGGGTGCGGGTAAGGGTTATGGGAGCGAGGCCGGCGCCCCGCCGAACGTTCTCTGGGACCAAAGTGGCCACCCGCCTCATTAGCAGTTTCAAAAGCGTCTGTGCGCAACCTCTGAGGTGGAGGGGGATGTCCACTTCCCGCCTCTCTCTTGTGATCCCTGTTACCGTGTTGGCGGGAAAACTGAGGTCCTGCATCCTGAGAACGAGGAGGATGACTGGAGCGATAATGATGCTGCTGCTGCTGCTGCTGCCTGGAATCAGTTGACCCAGCCTGGGGAACAAGTTCCACAAATTAATGCCTTAAAACACACACACACACACATATACATACACATCCCCCACAGTATCACAAATAAGCCAGTAATATTTAGGTAGTAAATCAATTTCAGCTCTGCAGAGACACTGATGTTGTGTTTCTGAGTTAGTGTGTGTTGTGATTTTTTGCTGCTGGAATGTCTTCAGACCAACACAAATAACAAAAATCAGAATGCCTTTGCTTACTGTATAAGATGACAAAGTTGGTGGCTCCACATGACGAGCGACTGGTCTTGCTCCAGTGGAGATCCGCACCTTTTCTGGACGGGCGGGTCGCCCTCTGCTTGTCTGGTGCTCATAGTGTTGGAGCTCTTGGCTGATGCCGGAGTATGTGGAGTTGGAACTGTACTCAGAGTCTGAGGAGTCTGAACCTGTCCCTGGGGTTGTTGTGTGGCTGGGTCGCATGGTGAAATGCACCACTGGTGGAAAAGGCTCTGGAGATGGAGTGGGCAGTCGGCTACGTCCATCAACCGGAGATACCTTAAAACACATGCGTATGTTTCAGGTTTTTATGCAGCTTCCTAAACACCAACAATTACTTATTAATCATAAAGCTTATGCTGTACTTAATATAAGCTATTTTATAACTACCATGAGGATTGCGAGAGTGGGGAATTTAAATGTGGCCGGTTGCAATTTCATGTTTTACAAAAAACCCTTTGGAACCAAATGTACCTGAATTACGTATTAACAAAACATAATGGAAAGTAATTAAGTATATGACTTGTATATGTCTTGAGAGAACTGCAGAATAACTTTTTAGGGGTAGGCTGCATGGGCTAATTTGGGATGGGGCTGAAGTCTCTGAGACAGAGCTCTGTTTACCAAGGATATCTCTGTCTGCTAGCTCTGCATAATTGTGTCTGTGGTATGTATGGGTGCCACAGAAGATGACTCAACAGGAGCAATCCTCTTACCTCAGGATAAGGGCCGAAGTAGGACAATAAGACTGGGAGCAGCACCAGGCCGTTCAGGACCCCCAACACTGTTAGGATGGCTAGTACAGCAAAGAAATATCTGCCAAAAACAAGCAGCAAAATTGGTTAAATATAGATCAAACCATTTCTTAAATTTAAAAACGATTTAAACTACACACCTACACACATAAAAAAACCCTACAAAAACACACCTGAGCACCTGTACCCCACAAACATGCAAATAGGAAGAATTCATTAAGATTAAAAACTAGTTTTACCTTGTGAAAGACAGTGTCCAAAGAAGGCTAGTCTTAAGAGAGCAGTACAGAAAAGCTGGAGACATAATTAGTTGGTTAATTCAAAGGCATGGAAAAAAGGGGGGAAGGAAAGAGGGAGAGTTTTCTTTTCCTTTTTTTCCAGGGGTGACCGGAGTACAAGCAAACACAGGCTAAAGCAAAGCGGGAAGGAATGTGGAGTACGGGGCTTGAGAGAGAGGAGAGGAGAGATGAATCACAAAGGGACAGGGGCCTCTCTCCCTTGCTCTTGAAAAAAACAGAAAGAGAAAGAAAGAGAGAAAGAAAGAGAGAAAGAAAGAAAGCAGAAGCAAACAGATGAAGTGAAGGGCATAGAATTTAAACAATTTAGTCTAGGAGAAAGAGAAGAGGAAAAACTACAGGCCCCTCTTGCCTGGCCTCAAGCTCATTCTCCCTCACTCTCCTCTCTCTCTCTAAGCCCCTGTGAAATTTTCCTGCCTTTCACAATCCCTTGGTCTAATTAAATCTCTAGAGTATCAGGTAAGACCCCCAATCTCCTTGACAAATCCCTCCCCTCCCCTCCTTCATTATGGCTCCCGCCCTTCACTAGACCAGAAATGCATCTGTGCAAATTGCAGCAGCTCAAATTGCAGCTGCCATCTTTTACCTCATTAAAAATATGTGGGAGCCCTAAAGGGGCTTTAAAAAAAAACTGATTTGAATAGAGGGGATTTGGACTTTACTCTCCTCCATTCCTGCTTTACCATCCTGATGCTTGGATGTGCAAAGGTGAAGCCCTCTCTAACTCTAACTGTAGCAAAATAGATATAATAATAGATAAATAGATAAAATAGACCAGTCAGAGATATCAATTAGGTTCAGTAAATGCGTGTTTAGAACATATTTTCACAAGTGTGAGCATGTGTCTGTGTGTGGGTGTGTGTACATGTGAGTGTAAAATTTCCTGCCAGCAAAACTAGGTCTCAGACTAAACTCAGACAAATTTTCTAACTGATGCAGCTCTGTGACACTGGCCTCTGCCACCAGTGTTTTACTACCAGGCCCTAGCGCCTGAAACAATGTCCAGCCACAGCCACACAATATGTTGTGTTCACCCAACTGTGAACACAACATCTTTCCTGACCTTGCTGGACATTTTACAGGCTTTAGAGACTACACCATGCTGCTTATCCAAGCAGACACTACTTTTATTGATTTAAATGTCAGAGTGACATAAAACATCAAATATACACAATTAACCCAAAATAGAAGAGACATGTCAGGTAGTCTATTCTTCTTCTTGTGTTATGCATTGGAGCACAAAGGCTAATGTAGCTAAAAAGCAGTGATATTTATACACATTAACCAACTCTAGTTTATACTCTATAATCTTTTACTCTAGTTTTTAGTCTAGTTATACTCTAGTTAAACTCTAGTTTATGTATTAAGTGAAAATGAATGGTTTCATAATGAAGGTGCTTGAGAAAATGCTAATGAATGAATGAACGAATGAATGAATGAATAAATAAATAAATAAATAAATAACTGGACTTGGTCACACTCCATGGGGGGATTTTCATCCCCTATACTGGCATGGTGCAGCTTGTGTAGGAGAAATTGTTTAAATATGTACATTGCTTAGATGCAATGAAGTGTTACTAGCAAGCAAAGTGGTACAAGTGCAGCCAGCCACTTGAGAGAACACTACAGATATCGTTTAGTGTATATTCTAGAATGGTTTGTCATTCAGAAATATTTTTATTTAAGAAAAAAGACTGATATAAGTCTAAAACACTTTTGTCTATTTTACAGAAAAAAGAAGCATACTGTTTCAAAAATATTGTCCAAAAACACATTCAGTGGATTGGCTACTCTAAAAGTGTCCATAGGTGTGAGTGCGTGACTGAATGTGCATGTGTTGCCCTGCAAAGGACTGGCCCCCAATGATTCCAGGTAGGTTCCAGACACAATGTGAACCCTAAGCGGTTACAAACAATAAATGAATGAATGTGATTCATATCTTCAGTCCTTTAACATTCATTTCTTATTCAACCCAAATAAATATTGTTTTAAATTAGACTCGTTAACAAGTGTCTAAATTGCTTTGCACTCAGCAATATGACAAGGAAAGTACCGAAATATTTGGATCTGAAAAATGAACACAAAAAGTGGTCAGAAGGTCAGTGGCTCAGGAGTGAACTTCAGACTCTAGGTGTGATTTACTTCAGTGTGATTTTTTCACAGTTAAATGCTATTTGCAGAGAGACATGACAAAGGCCTTTTATGTTAAAAACAGCAAATGTTCTCTTTAACCGCGACCCTGAACTGGATAAGCGGTTACAGACAATGAATGAATGAAGTTCTCTAGCAAAATGTGGGCTAGTGTGTCCCTGGACTGTGGGTTTGGGCCGACACTCCAGAGCCACGTCCCCCCCCAAAGAAAAAAGAAAAAAACACAATAAACTAGTGAGCACATACCTCTCTGAGCCTGAGCTACACATAACCTAACTGTTTGGACTCAAAACATTCATAGCCCTGACAGAGGAAAGTCAAACCTTTATTTCTGCAAGATGAGAAAAATACAGCCCCGTTTTTCCCTTTGCTTTTTTCTTTATCAGTGTATTCCTGTGTGTGTGTGTGTGTGTGTGTGTGTGTGAATGCATGTGTAAGTAGGGGCATGTTGGTGTTTGTTGAGAGAAAAAAAATAATAATAAAAAAACTGTTTGTGTTTCAGTAGGAGCTTGTGCGAGTGACTGGGCCCCAGTGTGGTCTTTGGAAAGTAGTAAACTGTTGTGTGTGTTTGTGTGAAAGAGACTATTAGGTCTCTAAACCTCTGTGCATTTTCTTTCACTAGCACTCGTCTGTGATTTCAGAGTAGAAGTCTGGTGTGGCTGTCTGTACCTTTTTAAAAGTTACAAAGAATTTCTACAGCAATCGTGGCTAACACCTTACTGCAATATCAGCAATTAACAATTATAACCTGTCATCACACAATCCAGCAAAGCTAATCTCAACTGGGTCTGAATTAAAAGCAAAAAAATTACACAAACTTGGTCAAATATATGGATATAATTCAGGCTCAAGATTGCTCCTAATACTGTTTTTATTATGTACTTTTGTCTTGTGTTGTAAATGACACTTTGTTACATTCTCAGACAAAAACATTTAAAATGACTTAACAACTGAGCACAGTCTGAAGTTAGACATGCACTTTCCACAGGGCTAATGTTTCACTAGTCTTTACTTCAGATACTGAATTACAGCAGATTTATAAACTGCATTTAAGTTAAACCTTTATAATGGATAGAAGCTATTTTTCTCTGTAGTTTTCTATGAATCATTTTATTCCTTGAGTTTTGAAAGAATAGTGAAAGAAGAATGTCAGCAATTCATCAATTCCCAACAATAACACTGCAATCTAACGAGAGATTAAAATGAGTTTAACTAATTCTCAGAATGGTTCACCGGCAACTGCATGCAGTTTTATACAATTAAAGATGAAATAGTTAATCACAGTACTTCTTTAATCCCAAGCTCAAGAACTAGAGAGTGGAATGGTCTATGATTAACATCTGCTTTAACTTAAGGTGAATTTCTGAATATTCACTTTCACATTCAAATTCATCCATGTTTGAAGATATCAAAATGGAACACTTACAATGAGGAGGAGTTGAAGAAAACTCACTGTTAATATTGAACGTTGACATTAATTTTACACTGACTGATATCAGTGGCACTAGGGGGCAGCTGAGCAGTGCTAACAATCAACAACTTGGCTGTGATCGTAAAACTGCTTTCTAAAAAAAATGATAATGATGCACTGGTCAATTGCTTAAACTGACTAGTGACTAAAATCCAATACACTTTAAAACCTTTACTTTACAAAGCACAAATCTGACTTTGGATTTTGCTGATATAAGACAACAGTATGATCATAAGACTATGAGCACTTGTATGGAGGAAAGTGGGTGAGGACAACATCCCAGCTGTAATGCATTGTGGTTGCAGCATCATGTTATGGGGCTGTTTTGTGCTGTTTTGCTGAGAACGGTGCTGTTTTAGTTTTGAAAATCGATTTCAGAAAAACACTCAAGGCACCAGCCAGAAAAGTTGAATTGGTTTACAAACAGGTCTTCTAACAGCACATGACCCTAAGAATTCCTCCAAAGTTGTGTGTACGCATTAGGTGTATTTATTAGTGTGGCCATCAAAGTCCTGACCCGAATCATAAAGAAAATTTGTGGGCTGAAGGGAAGAAGCATATTCAAGCAAGAACATCAGCAAACTTAACTGAAAGTCCTGACTGAAAGTTAGACAATTAAAAGGCCAAGTCACCAAATATTAATTTTATTTTCACTGAAAATTTTATAATGTGAATAAACATGAAATTAGTCTATATAATTTTAAAATGAGCAGGTAGTGTTGCAGTCACACAGCTCCAGGGACCTGAAGGTTGTGGGTTCAATTCCCGCTCCGGGTGACTGTCTGTGAGTTCTCCCCGTGTCCGCGTGGGTTTCCTCCGGGTGCTCCGGTTTCCTCCCACAGTCCAAAAACACACGTCGGTAGGTGGATTGGCGACTCAAAAGTGTCCGTGTGAGAATGTGTGTGTGTCTGTGTTGCCCTGTGAAGGACTGACGCCCCCTCCAGGGTGTATTCCTGCCTTGCGCCCAATGATTCCACGTAGGCTCTGGACCCACCCTGACCCTGAACTGGATAAGCGGTTACAGATAATGGATGGATGGAAATTTAAAATGACGTTTTGAATACTATGTTGAAATGAAGTCCTCCCATTGACTGAAAACACCTGACTCTATGATCGACTTCAAATTAAGTGCTAAAGTTAAATAAAGATACATAAATTAGCAAGAATATTAATTGTGTGTGTGTGTCCTTACCTAACTATGAAGTCAAACTCAGAGCCTGCCAGCATCAGTACTCCCAGCAGGGTGGAGAAGGCTCCATCCAGCACAGGGGCGAACATGTACTCCAAGGCCAACACTGCACGCTTGTTCCTGTCCCCGATAGCTGTGAGAAAGGCCTGCAGGAAAATCTGAGTGTTAGAATGTGTTCCCTTTCCAACATCCTTATTAATCGAAAATGGATCAGTGATAGGCGGGACTCACCAGGGCCACGTGGACGGTGAACTCCACACCGATACCTACAGAGGCAATGAGAATGACCACAGGTACGGCGCTCAGCTTGATCCCAATCAGCCCCATCATACCAAACAGCTCTACAGTCATCAGAGACAGCACCAACACCTGAAACAAAGACAAGCATTTAAAAACCTTACATTATTTGAACACTACTTGAAATACACATACATATATACATATATATTAAATGTGTTTGTGTGTGCATGTATGTGTGTGCATGTGTGTGTATATATTTATTGCCTTAGCAATAGAATGTCAATAAATAAATTAATAATCAGCATATTCAAAAACTCTTCAAATTCAATATGAATCATGTTCAAGAAAAACTGACCAAATATACACATTTTCACCATATTTTTGATTAACTGTTTATGACCATTCATAGTTTTGCCATGAATCTAAAAAAATCAACTTTTCTTTAAATGAAGGTCAATGTTTTAAATGCAAATCCAGCACAGAATTAGGTGAGCAATTTGGAATGCAGGGGAAAATAAAATCACAATTATAAAATTGGGCTGGGCTGTCACACTATAAACACTGTTCTGTGTGGAGCTTAAATTGTAGTTAGAAAGAGGAGAGTAGATGCCATAATCAGCTGATGAAGCTCAGGTTACTGGGGGGCCCTGCTGTCTTTGAAGAAGGACGGGGGAGGGTTTTGGAGAGGACAGGGGAGTGAAAGAGAGAAGGGGGTGGCAGGAAGCAGGGGACATATTTGGGGGTGGGTTAAAAGGGGGCCACCGGTGGCCCAGGACAAAAAGCAAGACAGTAAAGTGGAAGTGGTGCAGTAACTTTCTTTTTCATCTGTACTGTAAAGCAAGAAAGTGAAGCGACTATCCCATCGCAGTCTGCTGGACGGGCTAGATGGCTAAACCACAAGTTGCAGTAAAACAGAGGCAAGCAAGGAGGGAGGAAGTATGGAAAATAAAGATACACTTGCCCCCTCACAAGCATGCGTGCAGAGATGTAGACAAATGTGGAGAAAAGCAAGCAAGCACTAGGTCTATTTTATACAGAGAGTGTTGTGTTTGATGTGGTAACCTCTCTGTCCCCCACTCATTTATTTTACAGAAATGTCCCAAATGCTCTACACAGACTAAACAAACTGGCTCTGACAGTATAAGATAAACACAGAGCAGGGCTGTAAAAACACAGGTTCTGTTGGACCAGGCCTTGCTACCCTCCCCATTTCACTTTGCCTTATAAAATGCACTTTAATTACTCCCAGACCTCCATCTGTAGCATTCCCTCAGGGGAAAATGACAAGGACATAGACACAGCAGAGACACTTATGGTATATTTTCATAAAACAATAAGCCTATTAAATAACTGATCTCTGTATCTTTTCAGAACTTGCATACACATTCCACATTGAACAGTCTAAATACAGGACAATACCAAACATTCTCTTCAATCTGCCAGACCCAGAAAGATAACAGAATTAAACAGTATGAAAAAAACCCACAAAATAACATGATGTTAAAAAAAACACTGAAGGATATGAAGCACAGTTAAAATGGTAAAAAGTACATTAAATATAACAGTAGGTATATGCAGTATAAAGCAGTGTATGTCACTATAATGTAAAGTAGTGCTAGGCGAAATTAGCATAAATGAATATCACGATTAATTGTACATTTTACCACAATGAACAATTGGTTTTGGTATTTTTGACCCTCATAGTTCAGTGACAAGGCTTGTACTGTAAATATGCTCCAGTATTTTGTTGCTGGGATCTTGTTCCGCTCTTGTTTTTTGAGCACTGTTTATGTTTGGTGCATTGGTCACTGCTGTTTTTTCTCATCATTTATATTTGACTCCTTTTGGTTCAGTTTTCTCTTAATTATAGTCAAAACAGAGCACGTCCAGAGCATGTTTTTGTTACTAGCTCCTCGAGTTGCTTGTTCGGCCTCTGCATTTAGGTTTCTTCCATGTGGCAGATAAGTGCAGAATCATATGACTACAGCTTGATAGCATGGTTTTAAAGGGACACACAGTGGGGACATGACAAAATAATAAACAAAAAGTTAAAAAATATTTGAAAAATAATTGATATAATAGGTATAGACAAGATTATGTCGATTAGAAGTTCTGAATGTCAATTTTGATTTTTCATTAATTGCCCAGCCCTAATGTAAAGACATAAAAAAGCACTTACGATGATTCCAGCAGTCCAGGGGTTGAGCAGAAAGATGGCACACACCAGGAAGGTGCTGGCAAGCACCACGCTGATGAATAGCAGCAGCCAGTGGCGTAGGCCCACATACTGCTCCCAGAAGAGAAAAGGGTAGCCGTTGGGGTAGCTGGGCAGACCTTGGCGGCTATAGTTGCTGCAGATGGAGCGCACACTCTCAATGGCCTCCACAAACTGGGGTGTTTCACGCAGCCCATTGAGGTAGAAGGGAAACTGTGCGTATTCGATGGGCTCTGCGGCAGGTACTGTGGGGGAAAATAATACAAATGCCTTTAGCTCTTCTCGCATTATGTTATTGCAACTATTTTCTTTGTTCCTGATTTTGCCACAATGTGAGTGCTAACAAATCTAACAAATAGTGGGGGACGTCTGCAATTGTGGGGAAACGTAGTTCTCTCTTGTTTATTTATACTCCACGTCTTTTAAGGTGGAATGGTAGGTTTGAGGTGAAAAAACAACTGTTGTTTGAATGTGGCTAAAATATATATTTTATTCACTGTTTGAATTACAAAACTCATTTGTAAATCGAACTGTTTAGCTTTGTAGCACTTTCAGTAATGGAGTTAACCATAAGTAATCCAAAACAGGGATTACTTATGGTAAATCATTTTTGTAATCCAAAAATGTCAGTACTACCCACATATGGAGCAGGAATAGAGCAATATTTACTCTTATTGGGATTTTAGCAAAAGATATAACATGGATTTAAAAATTCAGAAATTTACTGGCAGCCAATTTACTGTTCATATATGCTTTAATGTGCAATAGTTGCTCTCAGAGGGACTTCACATCCTACATTATTTATTATAACATAATATTATAGGCAATCACCATAACTCTGTCTAACCAGTTTTCAAAAAAGTGCTAATTTAGACTCAGACAACTGGCAGAACGATTGAGCTGCTTTTGTCAAATGTAGTACTGTATTGATCAAATTGGGCCTTCTACCATAACATGATGTTCAATTCATGATTTGATGAATTTAACATTTCTTCGACAAACAGTTTTTAAAAATGAGTTTTTTTCCAGTATTCTGTTGAAAAGAATAATCTGCTTCAGTGTTTCCGCTGCAAAATAACAGCGATGCTTTATAGTGCAACTCCAGTGTCAATGAACAGTAAAAAAGCCATATTTTGAGGTGACAGCTTTTTAACGCAAATATTTTTTTACAGCCTTGGGGAGAAAAGCGGGGCAAATTAGCAGCTATCAAATCTCAACATGCAGCTGACTGTCATCCCGACAGTGATCTGCTGTAATTATGCTGTCAAAAATCAGCCCCCTTGCCAACTGCTACTCCTTAGAGCACACACACTTACCTCCTGTCTATCACACAGAGCTCTGCTAACCACATCTCAGCATGCCCAACAATAACGGCTCATACACGTGTGCATTCGCACACACTCACATATCTTTTAGCATGATAAACACTTATGCCCTGATACACAGCCAAGGTTAAGACCCCACCTACACATCTGAAAACAATGAAGTGAATTCGTCCTGACACTGAGGCCTATCACCTGTCACTGAGGCTTCTCTCCAGAGAAGAGCTTTCATCAGCTTCCTCACCAATGACTCATCACCACTACTGCTGGACTTGGATAAGTGGCGGTCTTAAAACCACAAATAAAATCGCAAGAATGTGACCCAGAATAACTACCTCTCATGGAGGTGTGTGTGTGTGTCTAGGGAGTAGGTTAGTGTGTGTTCCGCACAGGGTCATGCTGGACCACTTGCTAAAACAGAGTTTTGCCCCATTATAATCTCCACTATAAATTTCCATTAAGACGAGAGTTGGAAGGCAGCCAGCCACGCTGCAGGGGCTCAGACATGGAGAAGCCGTCTCGGCTTGTTATCCAATCATGTTCTCCTGTGCACCCCCTGTGCACAGCCCACCCGCTACCCACAACTACACACTACCAAACCAACACTGAAGCTCTCAGCCCTGCAAACCTGAGGCCACAATTACTACCCTGAACTACAACAAAGGAAAGTGTCAAAAAAACCTCTTTGGTACTGTTATTACAAATATATATATATATATATATAGTTTTCAAACAGATTCTGTGACATCTGTGACATCCAACTGGGTTTTATACTGAACTGTTTAATCTCAAACAACTTCCAAGTCTCACTAAGGGTGAAACATTCAGTATTAGAGTGTAACAACCAATTTTATAAAAGGGAAACACACCTCCTTTTACTACAACCTCAATCTAACTGGAGCAGACAAGATTCAGGGATGATGTATACTAACTTGTGAATCTGTTGATTGAGATAGAGTCGGTGCGGTCGCTCATCCACTCTGGAGGATGAGGACGGATATTGGCCTGAGAGGCAGCATAAGCCACAGGGTCACTACTGACCCAGGCAGTCAAGTAAATGTAGAAGGCATTTGGGTTGATGATTCCTTCGGCATTCACCAGCCTGTGTTCAGGGAGCTGTTGAGATAAACAGAATATAAAGAACTTTAGTATCAACACAGCAGAGAAGAAATGTCTCCTTTTAGTACCACAGAACTGTCCTTTAACTGTGTTTTAATAAAATAAAATCATTATGTCAGTAATAAATAACTAATCAAACAGAAAAAAGCATACAATTATTAATAATTGTTTAATATTTGGAAACCCAACTGCTTTGAATTTAGATTGTTACAATGTTTTTTATGTTTTATAACTTATGTTTGGGCAGAATAAACTTATGAGACTAAGGTAAATAAGTTATACTGGTTTTGCTGTATATCTCAATACTATGTAGGGAAACACTTTTAGACAATAAAATAATATATTACACTGGAGATGCCTGTTATCAAATACAACATATAATTATGTATAGATGTCTACATTGGTAAAGTACTGTGTAATGATGAAATGTGGAACAAACAAATGATTCAGTGTGTTTCATTTTATATAGGTTAGGAATGCCCACCAGCACTGCACTAATCTCTACTTTTCTTCCTACCTCCTTGCAGGGGGCCCCAGTCAGCCAACCCCCCCCCCAGAAAGTAAAACTATTATGGTATGATGCTTTGTGCCATGCACACTTTTCAGGACAATAAATCCACAGTTTCTCAGTGAGGAGGTGGGTCGGCTGTGTGTGTGTGTTTGGTTCTGTGTGTGTGTGTGTGTGTGTGTATGTGTGTAAAATGGGGGGCATGGGCTGGGGGGGGAATTTGCTTGAGTTAGAGTAACAATAAAAAAATTGGCCAGAGTCCCTGGGCACGCCTGTGTGCAGTTAACCTTGCTGTTAACACAGGAGGAAATGCCACCCAGCAAATGGAGGAGAGCTATAAAAATAACACAACATCTGTACAAATGTTGCTAACACTTGCTTCTCTTGACCCCTACGGATACCTAGAATGCTCGGCGCCACAGACAGTTCCTGACCAGAGGACGAGAAATTGGGGTTCTTGATGGCCATAATAAAATGAATTAAGACATTTAATTACAGCGTAAAATGCCAAAAATGTTTTTAAAAAAGTATTATATTTTTGTAAAAAGTCCAACATGAAAAACGTCATAACAGAAAAAGGAAAAATATAATTATGTATAAAATAATCTTCTAACTGAAATAAAAATAATAAAATAAAAACACATCAAAAGGATGGTAAGTATTATTGCACTAAAATAATATGCAAAGGTAAAAAAAAAAAAAAAAAAAAAAGAGGACAAGCAGTCTGTCCATTCAAAGAGGACATGGCAGCAGCTCCGAGAGAAGAGTAGAAGAGAGATGGGGGAAAAGGGAAAAAAAGCGAACTTGGATTCCAAAGATCTGGATTGAATTAAGCAGCAGGATACGCAACAACTGTATGTCTTCAAGCTGTCACGGGAAGCCCACAGTGCGAGGCCGGCGGCCTTCTGGCCGACTGCCGCCCCTTTTCCCTCACAAGCACAGGAAATGACATCACGAGGCCGCACACCAACACAGACCGGCTGCTTTTACTGTTTTTTTTTCCTATCCCCTCTACTTGGGGCTGGCTAATGCCCAGCACTACGGTCACACTCAAAAAAAAAAAAAAAAATATATATATATATAAAGAACTATTCCAAGTTGTTTGTGTGTATTGCAAAGTAGTCATCATATAGATTGGAGAGTGTGTGTCCCTTCAGACCCTCGTTGTATATCAGGCTATCCAGACATCTCATATTTACATTTTCCTCTGGCCTGCTGTTTCATGCTGAGCAGTGACTGGGAGCATTATTGATGTGTTAACCTGTCACTTTTAATGCCCCTGCACGTGTAGGTAAGGTGTACGTGGGAAGGGAAGCATCAGATGGTGCAGGAGCCTACACTGCCTCTTATGGGTTGGATTTCAGGCCTGCACCATGCGACAAAACGGTTTAAATGAAGGGCTAATTGCTTTTTCAGAGGCGAGTTGTGGCCCCATAGAGGGCTTTAAATTCCTGTGCTCGGTAAAGCAATCAGCATGAAAGAGCAGGAGAGAAGGAGAGAGTGAAATTAAGACAGAAAGAGGGACAGACCGATGAAAAAGAGGGATATGTCTTCATTTACTTCCAGCATTTGCAGCAAAAAGAAAGATATGTTTTGTTTGTTCATTTACATAACCCTGCGACCATCCAGACAGGTCTAATTCAGGAAAACCACCGGGAGAGGGAAAAGACAGGACATGCTAACAACCGTACAAACAATTGGTATGCAAATAATTACTCCTTATGTCCAGACAAAGCACACTGGATGCATATATGCTCATCAGAATTTCTATGTCTCAGTCGTATGTGTGAAATATGCTCAAGGTAGCAGTATGGTCTTATGTTCTTTACAGTTCCTCTCCTCACACAGCCACATGCTGCACCATAAAGACAGATATATAGGAGTTTTATTTTCTCTCTAAAGCTCAGTGGGGAGAGGTGCTTTCATGCTGTCAGCGCTTCTTATGGAAAGTAATGCTCCAGTTAAAGAGACACGGATGAATGGGGTTTCACTCCGGGCGGCTGCTGAAAAGTTCCAACGGAATTTAAATGTGCCTGATAGCTGGGACGTTCTCTGATTTTTACTCTGTAGTCTCAGGTGGATTTCTTACCTGGTTGAGGTCAACTGGCTTGTCTCTGCGTCCAGTCTGCACCAGGAGCTTGTAGGCCAGGACTCCATCATCAGAGCCGTTCTTGTAGTCCCCCTGAGTGATCCTGCCCATCTTCCAATCTTTATCAAACGCGTCCTGCAGGCCTGCACAAATTCACAAGTAAAAAGTTAACAACAAAATCCTATATTCATTAACCCTTAGATATCTAGATTTATTACTTCCTGTCTTATTAGGGAGTGTCTCTGAGCTAGTTAAAATTTTATTGGATGATGTCCTGAGGTGGTTAGAGGGCTAGGTAAGGAAATTATCCCATTAGATTCAATGAGTTACATGTGAGAGAAAAATAAAAGGGAAAATTGAACTACACCATGCTGTGTCTCCATGTTATACATATAATTGCAAGAACTAAGGGTTATATTCTCTGTTTGGCTCTTGGTACATTTTGTAATTCAAATTGTCTTTCTAGGTGAAACCTGCTGCCTTGTCAAGCTTGAGGAGGAATAAAGCAGGAAGGGTGTGCAGGGAGTTAAGTGACACTGTGTGACTGCCCATAGATTTTGCACTTCACTTGTTCTTTGAGTAAAGCTTTGGAGGACTTGCTCTGATCTATCTGATCTTATTTCTACCTCAATTTACCTTTTCCTCACTCCTTCCTACCATACTCCCTCTTTCTCATGTTCTTTTCCCAGCCCCCTCCTTCTCTCCCCAGTTTGCCAGTGGCCCGTTTCTGGGACACATTGTTTTCGTTCTCTCCCTCGCCTCACTGTCTGTGTAAAATTTGTCGAGCAATTTCAAACCACAATATTAAAGACAGCTCTCTCCACCCTATCTGGAACAGCCTTCACACAGCACACACATGCAGATATACATGAATGCAGCTATCGCCCATACACTCAGTGGAAACATTGGGCTCAGATCAAATACTTCAGAGGAGTCAAAACCATGAATAATGTTTGAATTTATGAGCAATGAAGCTAAAAGGTGAGATTTCAGTTAAGCTCTGAGCAAACAGACTAGGTTTTATACAGGCAGGTCCGCTATTATTGTAAACACACTGACTCACGGGCCTTTACAGAAAAAGGGAATAAAGAAAAGAAAATAGAATGGGGATTGACTTTGAATATGTCCCACCTAGGATTACCTGGAATTCCAAAAGCCAGTCACTCAGTGGCTTTAAGAATTTTCAAAAAGCACAGCAGCTGTAGAAACATGCCCTCTATCTCTCCATCTCTCTCTCACTCACTCTGTTGTCCTTTCTTCACCCACTTTCCCCCCTCAATACCTGGCTCTCTGCTCTCCTCAATTCCTGCCATTTTCCTTTCTCCTTAATTGATAGTTCCCTCTTTTTCACTGTCGCTCTCACTTCCCCTTCCCTTTCACACTATCACTCACTTTTCCTCTCTCTGGAATCTTACCATCTTGGGAAATGATTAAATGTGTTATGGCTTTAAGGCTTCAGAGGATGAATGATATTTGTGAAAAACAGATGAGCTAATGGTGGCAGACTGAAGGAGACCCACATGTGCGCACACAGAATGAGAGAATGTCTGAGGCCTGGGCTGTCAGTTATCTTACACAAAATTAATGGAAGACCCTAAGGCTTTTACACAGTGACTGACCTCAGTTGTGTACTACAGTGATACAATTAACCCAGCAACGTATTGAAAGACCCACCTGATAGAAAAAAAAAAATCAAATACATAGACAGTGGGGTCAAAAATCTGAAATAAGCAGTGAACAAATTTCCGATTTTATTTTTAATGTAGCTTTATCCTAATATCAGTTTCTGTAAAGGGTAGAGTATTCCTATATTTTAAAATGAATTTTGTTTTAATGACAGCATTCACTGGGGCTATGACAGACAATTCAAGTTTATGCAAGGGCTTCTGATGAGTAAAAAAATATCCAAATGGCAGATGTCTAAACAGCTCTGAAACTGGACCAAAAAGGATACAACCATGGTATGCTACATTTAAATATTATCCAAGATATAATAGACAATTTTGAATATATCTTCATTTACTTTTAATATTTAAATTAATTAAAAAGAAACTGATTTTAATACAGGTTTCAGACTTTTGGACCTTACTGTATACTGTGAATACATGTTACGCAGAAAGCAGCGACAAGTTTGCTTAAACCAAGGAGTACACTTCTCTATTGGTGTATGAGTCATTTACTTATTTTATGAGAGAAATTATTATTATTATCATTACTATTCAACAGCAATATTGTAAAATCTATATTGACCGTGTGTTACCTTGCAGCCAGTCCCGGAAGTAGTGAAGCCACATTTGGGGCAGCTGGCCATTGTCCTCGCGAAGGACATACTTGACGGTTCCAAAGCGCTGGTGCATCTCGTAGAGCAGTGTTTGGGCCTGGGGATAGTCGGCTTGCTGTGTCACCACGTACATGTTGTAGAAGGAAAAGTACTGGAACTGTGCGCCCAGAAAATCGTACTCGGATGTCTCACGTGGCACAATGTCAGTCAGCTCCAGTCCGTCCCGCACGCAAGTGGTCCCATACATACTGACACCAAGCAAGGCCAAGAAGAGGACGATCACCACTGCCTGGGACCACACACACACATGCAGATGGATGAGTCAGGATTTGGCTGTAATCAGAGTTGTGGCTCTCACCGCGCCTTTATGACTGGCCCTCTGACTCTGAAGGTGTTTGCGGTTTTTGGTCTGACTCAGATGAGAACAGTTGCACAAGCGCTAAGAACTTCAGCTGCTTTCCATTCATTTCTCTCTCTTTCTCTCTCTCTCTCTGCATTAGATCCAACCTGGCAAACAAGCTGACCCTTAGTTTGTTCATACCTAGTAACTGCCAAGGTAACCCCCTGCCAATCCACATTTTTCTTCTGTTCAGATATTATACTGCATTTTTTGGTCTACTCTAGCACCTGAACCTGGGAAGTATGGATGTATTTGGAGGTTGCTGAAGACTAGGCCTGAAATGAATGATTATTTCTCTAAATCACTGTAACCAGTTAATGTAATTAATCAGAAACAAATGTAAATATAAATTGTTATTCATTTCTTTCCTCCAGTAAGTCATTCAAACCATAAGGCACAACAAGTCAACAGGAGTCATATCAATATCCAATGCTACCTTAATTGTTCTGTGCTGGGATGGAAAGTGAATCATGTGAATCATGAGCTTTAGCAAGTATTATAACTACATCAAGCTGTACCTCAATATACATTGATAAGCAATATTATGCCCACTTCTGAACTGTTCTATGTCTCTATCACTCGTACTACTGCAACATACACTAACACACCACCACCACGTTACTCTCCCTGCAGCACAGAAAGCAGCTCCACTGGGAGCTGAGCATTGAAGAACAGGGCGAAAGGGGGGCAAACCAATTATGCAGAGCAACAGAAGGTCTAACAGTAAGTTTAGAACTACTAAGTGTTACTATATGGTCAGTGGAGCTAAGGACAGTGAGTATAGAAACAAGGAGATGGTTATAATGTTATGGCTGCAGGCCTATATCAAAACAGAAACATTTTAACACCAAAGATATTTTTTCTCAATCAGCTCATTATTAGGTTATCAGTGGTTGATCATACTCACTATGCCCTCAACTGATGTGCATCAAGAATGCAACTAGTCAGTGTTCCAGAATAACTGATAATAATAAACTCAGACTCACAAGGTTCACACTATCATGTGGAAAGTAGCACATGTCCCATCCCAACACCCTTACCTTGGTAGTTGGCTGCAGCAGGAAAGGTGCGTAGTGTTTCTCAGCGAAGGAGGCGAAGGTCCAGCGGGCACAGTCCGGTGCTGTCTCCCCGCTGTGAGACAAGAGGTCCCGGGTGGAGCTGGCACCCTCTGTGCTCCTGCAGGATGCTGTGTCGGCCGATGGGTTTCCTCGTGTGCTCCCAGCTCCAGTGCTGGCCCAGCTGCTGTTGTTGTTGTTGTTGTTGTTGTGGTTGACATTGGTGGTGGTCGGTGGGAAGGGTTGGACAGAAATGCGTGAGCGGGGCTCAGCTGTAGTGTAATAGGCTTGTGTGCGTGGGTCGTATTCGGTGCGTAGCTGCACTGTGGACTGCATGGTGATCTGTGTCTGCTGGGAGAAGCCGTGGCTGCTGTAAGATGGAGGAGGGCTGTAGTGACCTGTCTCACTTGATGGGTCTCCGTACACTGACTGTGGTTCCAGCTGAATCACACGGTTAGCACACGGACTGCAGAGAGAGCAAGGCTGGGTCAAAAAACTAGTAATTTATAACAATGTTGTGTCTGAATAAGGAACTTGTCTTTCACCTGACAATTATATTCAAAAAACAAATCACCTGACAGCAGTTATTTGAACCCACTGCGATTATTTCATATTTTATGTTCTGGTAAACATAAGAACAGCTTTTATGGCATTCGTATTTATGAATCAAAATTTACTGTGATAAAAAATGTCATTCAGTTTCTAAGCATCCTGGGACATACTTAATCTGAATTTGTGTTTTACTGGGTGACTAAATAAGTGCATAGATCTAAACTTTGCATTTAAGGTTTAAACGATTAAAAGAGAACCTGGGGTTTATCTACATTTTGTATAAAACACCTTTTGTTTAACCTATGTTTATCCATAGGTTAAATGTTTCCCATTTGTATTTCTGAGCATCCGTGCAAATTTCTGTAAAACTAACGTCAATCAAATGCAAGTCAGGAGCAATTAAAAGGCAGAAACTAACTAATATTACTGACTGGGAGGCAAGTGTTTCAGCCATGGTGAAAGTTGAGGCTTCAGGTTCAATTTCCTGAACGAGTATGGGACCATGACGGAGAGTACAGTGTGTGCATAAGCTTGAGAGTCTCTCTCTCTCTCTCTCTCTCTCTCTCATGTTAAAGCAGCATGAAGAAGCAGCCAACAGCGTGCCCTACGTGAGGGCCCCAGACATAGATAACCACACGCACACATACACACACTGAAGATTACAACACTTTGAAACAGCATGAAGCAATAACCCGTAAAATAACCCACACACACACACACTTCAAGCAAATATATGGCAAATAAAGATGCAAAACAATGATTAAAACAAGGGATGGCACAGACTTCAAAGTATGATTACCAACCTAATATTATTTTAAAGACCAAACATTATTTTTCAGACTTATGGTATAATTGAAATGAAAAAAAAAAAAAAAAAGACACGAAATATGATTAAAGAACATATAATGTAGAGAGTATTATTTGATTTCATACTCAGTGCATCACTGAAACTGAGACTTTTGACTACTCACAATAAAACATGCTCTAATTTAAAGCATGCGGTTTGAATGAAGCTCCTGCAGCTGGAGCCAATGAGCATTTCCAAGCAATGCCACAATGTCTCACAGCAATGAGAGATTAATGAAGAGATGGCATGAAAGTCACAGTGGTTTCTGAATGTGTGTAGGTATGTGAGTCACCTGACAAAGCAGCAGAAGATGTCGAAGCGCCGGTATTCCCTTCGGTACAGGTCCATGCTTAGTATAGCAGGGAAGATGAGCAGCACCATGGCAAAGTTAAACACCACAACAACAGCAGCCTGAGAGAGACACACACACACACACACACAGTGTTAGATGCATACACACTAACATCAACCCAAAAAAAAAAAACAAAAAAAAAAAAAAACACAACATCTGGATTGCAGTCCATGCCAAAACCACACTGACTGAACAAATTCTGTCAAAACAACTGTCTTGCTCTAAAGTAAAAACTATACACAAATAAACACAACATTCAAACTAGCAAGGCTCCCTTTGGAACTCTTCAGGTGATATTTCTTTCATTTGAAATGAAAACAATCGACTAATAAGGCTGAGACAATGAAATATTGCACTGAGCCCTGAAGTGCACCTTCAGATAAGATCCCACAGCCTTGAAAGATCCACAGGCAAACCCAGCATTTAGATATATTGTGCAAAAATATGTATTATTTTAAATTATTTCTTCTCTATAAACAAACAAAGAAATGGAGAGTGGCCAAATGAATGTAAAATGATACAATCAAAAGAAAAGAAAAGAAGAGGGAGAGAGAGAGAGAGAGAGAGAGAGAGAGAAAGAGAGAGAGAGAGAGAGAGAGATTGGCTAAGGGAAAGGGAAAAGGCAGACTGTAGCATGCCTGGTCTGGTTAGCTTGTGGGTTTTTTTTTTTTTTGTTGTTTTTTGTTCCTGGGTGGAGACTGACTTTGTGTTTGGCTGCCAGACCACCCAGCGAGTGCAGTGGCCCAGCACAGCCTGAAGGTGCTGAGAGAGGCCTGCATTTCACCACACACCTCCCAGCCACACACGCACACAGACACACACACACACACACACACACACACACACACACACACAATACTCAGTGCCTTACTCATCTCTCATTCAGCTTCCCCATGACATACATCAGTAGCAAATCATATGTCTTCTTCAGCTGTGGTCGTCTAACACTGAACTAACGTGTGAAGAACATGTCTGTTTTACGATGAAAAAGAGAGTGGCTAAGTGACTAATGAAGGGATCCAGAAAGAGACAGAGTATAAAGAGTGAGTTTGTCTGCAGGAAAACAGCTCGACAGAAGAGGCTCTGTGAGGCTCTCAAACACACAGACACACACACACACACTTACTAAGCCACAGATTGCTGCATATGTGGATTATCCTTTAATTGCTAACTCATTTTTCATTGCACTACATTTATACTACATTTAATTACAATTACACTCAGATTTGCTTTGGTTTTTAAGCTCCTCCAAACATATGTGGACATTGCTTGTACAACCGCTCCTCTAAGAACAAGGCTATTCATTTCGCTATAGTCAATTTCTAAAGCCTCTACTCCTCTGCAAAGGCGTTAACACTAGCTTATAAAATGCAGTACAGAGATTGAGCACAATCAAATCTAATCATATCGTTAGTGAACTGGATGGTGCTCAACAGCTTAATAACAATAACAGAAATTCTTCCTTCCTTGTGCAAACAAATAGTCAAATTTGTGTGTAGTCAGTATTGATCAGGATGAATGGTCTAGAGGCATCTCCAACAAGCCAAGTCATGTGAACTCTTTGTCTCACTCCTGGATGAAGTCACCACAAATCGATAGTGTGGCCCTGACTCTGTCTTATCTCTGGCCTATCTGCACAGTAGGAAACAGATAAGGAAGAGACTGCATGGTGAGAATGACATAGAGCTATCACCCTGTGCTTCAGTGGAGGGAAACAGAGAGAGAGGAAAATACTGTAGGGAGATAGAGACCACTGTTTTGACTCCAGGGCCATCATAGAAGTGAACACGTACATGCATGCTGGTGAACATTTCTAAAAACAGTGCATTCTTATATGTTATGTGCTGATTTCCTGGTTTCTGTCCAGGATGCAGGTGAAGTGGAGGGGAAACATTTTGAATTCCAGGATTCTAGTAAGAATGGGAAATCTTTTTTTCAGAGGTTTGGACACAGCGAAAGCTGTGTTTGTGTGTGTGCTGCCGAATTGATGCCAGTTGGACTGCGTTGCAGGCATAAATAGTGTGAAGTTTGACAGACATTGCGCGAACCATCTATCCACAGATGCTAATAACAGATTTACTCTGTGTGTGTGTCTATTAAAAATTTTGTATTTGGTGTTGCCAGAACACACATATTACAAAGCAGTGCACAGAAGCTCACATACACATACACCAAAGGAAATTCAACGAAAGGGCCAAGAAATCAATTCAACCACAATAGGCACAAGCAGTTCTTTCCCCAGTCATTTGGTCTTCATAACCCACATTATCATAAACTGGCACTGAAAATTCCCAGCTGAAAATGGCCCTATTATTTTTGGACAAACAGAAGATAATAGTCTAATAAAACTGAAAATATCTACAATAAAATATCTAGAACAAATCTACTTAAAAATAATTTAATGATAAAAAAATTTAAATAATAAAATGCTATGCATGCCTTTACTTTGAACTACACAACAGTGAAACATTCAAACAGTTTGATCAACAGGAGGTAAACAAACAATTCAAAGATTTCAAAGTGATTTAAAACCATTTTCATCTTGAGCACAAAGAACAAACTTCACAACAGGTGTACTACCACTTGAAAACACAATTAGCTTGGTATTCAGTAAACTGTTCATTTATTGTCAGCTTTTTTTCCCAGGTTCCAGTATCAATTTTTAGCAGGTTTGTGTGCTTTTTGACAGAGCTATTGCTCAGAAGGACTCCTGCTGACCTGCTGTGTAGACTGAAAATAAGGTTATTTCACCTAAATACATCTTATTTAAATACACTATATCTGAATAAACATGACAGCCTCTAGTTGGTATGTGGCCATGTAGTTTCCAGCTGCTTTGGGACAGGACAGCTTCACCTCAGACCAATTCAGTAACGGGTTGTGGGCAGCTCCCCTGCTCAGCTCAGATCCTGCCCCACTTCCATGGCCAGCCTCACACAAATCAAGCACAGCTGTTTGAAAGCATGTGCGTGCACACACACTCACACCCTCCAAACCCCTGCCAAGCCCCCAGCCTCTAACAACCTCCCACACAGATGCCACAGAGTGCCACCCCCATCTGGGATTTAGTTACGTGCACTCAGGCGGCTATCTGGACACACAGGGGCTGTACCACTAATCAGACTCAGTGGGGGGTTGCGGGCAACACCAAGCCTCAGCAAATCACACGCTCAGTTTGATGAATGAAATCAATAAAAGTCACCAGGAGAAATCTGCAGCCAATGAAGGCTGTGTGGACAGCTCCACAATTACAAGCACCCCTGTACACACACACACACACACACACACACACACACACACAAGAATGCACAAGGCTAACAGGGATATAGAAACGTAAAGAACTCACATTTGTTCCCTACATAGAAATTGTCATCTGAGGTTGTCCATGATTTTGTATACTATACTGTATATACACTACACATACCTGTAGGGAGAAGGCCCGCAGTGCTGGGATAGGGATAAGGGCAGCCATGAAGAATGCTGTGATGTTACTGATGGACGTCAAAGCAACACTGGCCCCAGTTCTCTTCAAACACTCGCCTGTTCGGTCCTGTAGTGGACAAAGGCATAATGTGTCAAACCTGAGCTCACACTTAACACAAGTGATGTGCCTTTCCTCTGCAGAGAAACCACTTTTGATTATTTTAATGTTAAATCTAACATGTTTTTTAAAAAACAGCATATTTTATCATTTGCATCTCTTTTCTCAAATGTTTCCGGCAGTTAAAGTTTAATAAACTTCAGCTGAATTCAAATGAAATTTGAAATCAATGGGTGGTGGTGGGTGTGGGGGTTAGTGCATCAGTGCATTATAGTATGTCTAGAGTGAAGGCTCTATATCATAAATTTTGGCACATTAAAATCAAGAAATGTATTATTACGTGAAATAATTATGCACTTAACCTGACCCAAATAAATGTATTTCTATATTTAGAGAGACACTCTAAATAATGAGCTTGTGCACAAAGGTGTGTAGCCGGTTGTATCAACTGTTATAAAATGCCTCATGACATTTGCTTGGCATATTTACAGATTACACATATATAGATTGTACTGAAATGAGCAATACAATAGTGACAGTAGAGTAATCTGGATCTCTTTAAATGCCAAAACATGTTGAGCATCAGTACTCTTGCAAAAAACACGATTTACCACCCTTCCTTCATAAACAACCCTCGCTCTATCAAAAGCATATTATCTACTTGCAGTGCACCAAAGGGATACTGCTTTATCTTTCTCTGTTTAGGACCCAACTTGTGAAAGCTGTGTAGCTGCTATTTCCAAGCAAGGGAGCTTGCAATCACTGAATCTGCCATGACAACTTAATGAGCTGAACTCCTGATGAAAAGCTTTCCTTTCTAATCCACTATTATGTGGCTTTCTCTGAAGGAGAGTTTTAAAAAAAAAAGGGAAAGAAAAAAAAAAGGCTGATTTCCCCTCCCTCTCCTTATCCCTCACTCACACAGAAATATTTTCCATCAAAGGCAGGAGATATCCTTTTAAATAAAGCCGTTTGGGGCCACCAAAACATGATTGGCTCATTGTCTTGTTAGGGTAAGCTCTCCCTCTTCATTTCAAAGCCATTCAGAGTGTTGAGAAGGATAAGAAACTGTTCCAAACTCCACCTCCATACACACACACACACACACACACACACACACACACACAGAATGGGGGGTAGAATGTCGTAGGAAGGAAAAAAAAGTAAAGTCACAGAGAAAAGTAAGTATGTGTGTGGAGCGATGAAGGGGGGAGGTGGAAGCAAGGCAGTGAGGACTGTGTGTGAAGCTCTGAGAACGTGCAGGACCACACAGAATGCTTTAAGTCAAGACGGCTCTGCCTGCTCCCCCACCAGGGTAATGTTTACTTTTTGCACAAAAAAGCACCCCGCACTGTGCAATGACACACAAACACAAGCAAATACATGCCTCAACATCCCCCGACTCCCCGACCCCCCCTTACCACCAAAGCAACCTGAACACCTCTCTAACTCAATCTCTCTCACTCTCTAACAAACACATGCACACACATAGGAAAACTGTTTGATTTAACCCATTCTAGTCCTTTTTTAAATTTATTATACTCTAGTTTTGCATGACTTGTATACTAATCTGATAATAATCAATTAAAAATTCATACTGATTTCTAATTATCTGAAAAACAAGCCTTCCTTAAAGATACAATTTGGAAAAGCATTTACAGTTAGAATTCTGTTGGGGTTGAAGATATGGAATTCATTAAAAACTAAACAATTGATTTTAATCACAATACTAAAAATTAGCACGATGATGACTAAGGCCTTTTCAATCCCATCTCCCTTACACTTCTTCCATACCCCATTTTGCCTAGGGGTAGGGTGTCTCGATTCATGGGATACAGAGATAGGTCGGCGTGTTAGGGCCACACGGCCCTACAAACTTTATCAGAGGCACACTACAAACAGAGTGTTAAGAATGCCTTTTGAATCAGTGGCTGTGCAAGCAACCACAGAAACCCATATTTGAAAGTATTTTCTCCTTTAAAAACTATGAAAAATATGGTATTATCTAAGTTTAAAATAGTTTCAATGTATTATGACATGTATTACTACACCAAAATAAAAAAAAATAATAAAAAAAAATAAAAAACAGTATGCTGACAGGAAACGTTGTATTAAGTCATTAAAAGGAAAAGATCAGCCAAAAATTACATATAATAATAATAAACTATAAAATAAATGAATATTAAAATTATAATTAATATTATTTAATGTATACAATATTCCTGTACTGCAAAAGAGGATTACATTTTTATGACTCTGTATAACATCCATTTCTCTATATAAATATGCTGAAGTAGTAGAAGCATTTTTCAAGTCTGTAAATTAGTAATAATATTATAAACATGCTTCCCTTCAATATTTTTGAGTGAAACACCTGTGTGATATCAGGGAAGGTGTTTGAGCATCATTATGGGTGGGAATACTGAGAAGGAGAGGTAGAATATAATTCTTTGACAAAAGGCCCAAAATACATGCTGATGGAGGCAAGTAAAGCTGTTTGCCCCGTTGTTTAACTTAGTGGTATATTAAGTTTAATCAGAATTTGCCAACTGTACCATTTCCATTTGTCGTACCAAGCACAGTAACCAGAAGCATGGCTGCAGACTTCAACACGAGAGTTGTTACAGTGCTGTGATCTTCAGCGATCCAAATAAAAAACCCAGAGAGCCAACTAATCAAAGCCTTATGAAGGCGCAAGTGGGTCAACCATCGACCCCAGCTTATATAAATATGTTTTGTATTAAGCATGTGATGATTACAGCATACAGTTTGCGCAGTGTTATTGGTTGGGGTATGACCTTAACTGGTTTGCCACATTAGCTTCATAGCTACAGTGCAAAAATTACTGGGGGAATCTCAGACAACAGTCAAGTTTTGGAAAATTGCATTCATCTGATTTTCCCTATTTTTAAAAAGGACCCTCAAAGAACAAGATATGGCATGACACAGTCATATGCACACACATGGATATCTTCACACAACTGTGGGTTTTGTCATCAACACCATCCTCTTGTTCCCACCCTCAGGCTCTTGTACAGTCACACACTTCTCTTAGTGGCCCCCACTAGCCCCCAGGGGTTTTTCTCTGTGATGCTGCCGCGCATCAAAGCTGAGTGTGGGGAAATGTTGTTGAACCTCACAGGCTAGGGCAGGTACGCACACATTCCTTTACGTGAGGGAAAGCATAAGGGCAAGGCACTGTAGAGCCTTTGATACAGCCCCTCCTGCAAGATATCAACCCAGCCTTCTCCTCCAGCAGCTGTTGTCTCAACACAATCTGTGGTCCAAAAGTTGTGTACAATGAACAGTGAAACCATTTGAGATAGAGAGAGAGATCTGAACCTTTATTTATGCTGTTTGTTTTCTGGGGACTATGAGGGTCTGAGAGGGAACAAAGGGGGGAGGGGGACAGAGAAAAGCTATTTTCACACTTAAAATCCAGGAAATTTCAAGGATACATTCACCCACAATCTTCAGGCTTTGCATCATTCATATATACAGTTCTTTTACTCAGCATTAACAGCCAATAACACCTTCATTTAACAATGATGCACAGAAACACATTTCCACACATTTAGCCTGTCACAAAAACTAAAAACTCTTTGCTTTGAAGCCTTGCTGCATTTCTTTTGCCCTGAAGTAGCCATGTACACAACCACAGTCAATGATAAATTACTGGTAAATATTTGGGAATTTACCAAGTGCATGTGTGAAAGGGGCTAAAAAGAAAAGGGTTACTCACCTCAAATGGAATTCTCTTGTTCTGGCCAGTTTCACTAAAGGCATGAGCAAGGAGAAAGACGTCATCCACTCCCACACCAAGGGCAAGGAAAGGTAGAACCTTCACATAGACACAAAAAATGTCAATTTGTTCAATTTTTGAAAAAAATCGTTAACTTATATACTTTACACAGAAACACTGTTTACATGATACCTGAGTAGTAGCAGCATTGAAGGAGATGCCGATGAGAGAGCAGAGGCCCAGTCCAGCTGCGACAGACAGAGTGACCAACAGCACTCCAGCCAGCCCCACTGCCCCCTGGGACTTAGCGCAGTCCCAGCGCAGCATGGTCAGACACGCATAGGCAAGCTGTACAGAAGCCACAGACAGGAATACATGCATTAGTATATACACGGATGGTTATAGTTCTTTGGGAAATAAACCAATTTCAAAATGCCTCCTTGATTCAAATACATTTGCTTATTTTAGTATGATATGAAATTATTTTCAGAAATATTATAAACACAAATATTTGATTGGATATCCTGTTTATGCAGCAGTGGGTAACAGGCAACAAAAAACGTTTTATTTCAGAATAGCCAGAAAATTTTATGAAATACATTTAAATAAAATAAAACAATTACAGAGTGCTTTACATTATGCCCTTAATGAGGTATAACATAAATTAAAATATAAATGTTATACTGAATGTAAACATATTAACATTCAAAATGTAATGGTTATATAAATTAATTAATCTTTATACTGCTACGTCAACTCTAGTTTCATGTCATGCCTACGACTCTGATTCTTCAGGCGGCTAATGTAAAACTATTGTTGTTGTTTGAAATGTTCTTGTTGTGTTAATGTAACAAAAAATATTTGTAATGTTGGAGTCTATTTGTACAATAATCATGAAATTTCTACACAGAGTGAAGGACATCTCTCGTGCGCAAATGATCAAATACTGAATAAAATGGGGACTATTATTCAATTTTTTTGTTTGGGGAAAAAAAAAAACGGCGGCACGGTGGTGCAGCAGGTAGTGTCGCAGTCACACAGCTCCAGGGGCCTGGAGGTTGTGGGTTCGATTCCCGCTCCGGGTGACTGTCTGTGAAGAGTTGGTGTGTTCTCCACGTGTCTGCGTGGGTTTCCTCCGGGTGCTCCGGTTTCCTCCCACAGTCCAAAAACACACGTTGCAGGTGGATTGGCGACTCGACAGTGTCCGTAGGTGTGAGTGTGTGAGTGAATGTGTGTGTGTCTGTGTTGCCCTGTGAAGGACTGGCGTCCCCTCCAGGGTGTATTCCCGCCTTGTGCCCGATGATTCCAGGTAGGCTCTGGACCCCCCGCGACCCTAAATTGGATAAGCGGTTACAGATAATGGATGGATGGATGGAAAAAAAAAAACGGGAGCAGTGTGTGTGTATATATACCATAAGTAAGTAGCCACTGGCGATCCGGATGCCACTGACGCTGGAGAAGGATTTAAGGATGTCCTCAAGAGTGGTGGTGGTAAATGTCAGCACTTTCTGAGAAGAGTTGATGGACACACTCTGCTGGACAACCTGAACACAAAATTACAGTGAGAGACTTAAAATCTGTCTTCAGTTTCATATCATCTTGAAAAATGTAATGACTACAAACAAATTCCAATATCACTGAGGTTGTTATATATTAAGTCACAGACATACACTTTAATTTACATAACATATACTCTGCTAACTTAAATATGGTAAATATTTGTTTCTGAAATTCTGGAAAAATAATAGTAAAAAAACATGCCAAAAACATTACACAAATTTTCCCCATACATAGAAGACACTAAGCATTAAAACATGGTTTATTGCATTTAGAGAATGTGTACATACCTTCACTTTAAAATATATATGTTATTTGATTAGGAAAGAAAAGTATATGTAAGAATATATGACTTTTTATTGCTTTAGATGCTTTATAAGAATCTAAACTGCAGCCTTGGTTCCACCTTAATAAATGCTTTACAGCAAACCACATATAAGTGTAAGCTCTACCAACCACACACACACAAACAAATGCACCAGTGCTCAGGCATTCACACACTCACAAAAACAATGAGGGGTAACCCTATGCCAAGCAGAGGTCAGGGCCAAAACAACATTGACCAGATGATGTCACACACAAACGACCAATGAAACAGCAGCTGTGAAAGAGATTGAGCACAGTGCGGGTTAATGTGTTCCAGACAGGCCCACATTACACATACTGTTAACTCTTACACACAGACACTGTTGGGGCCACCAACCCCAAGAAGTCTTCTGTGGGGTTCCTCTGTTATGGTGCTTTTGTAGGACACACATTGAACTATAGAAGCATACACTTTAGCTATTCACCCACTTAAATAATTAGTCACCTCATCTAAAAATAACTCTATAAAATGATACTCATTTACAGGGCATATGTATGTTGTAAGAACACATTCAGCAGAATGACAGTGCTCTCTTTGCTGCAATGTGCTCTTTTCCTATAGAAGGACATCTTAACACAGACTCCATGCTCTGCAGGATGTAAATGTGACCTGTCCTGGCCTTACAGACGCACCGCCTCAAGTTCACACATAATTCGGCCGTTTAAATAAGGAGGAGAAAAAGGGGGGTTGGATTTCCTTTTGAAGCCCCAAACAGCTGGGTCTTAACCTTCAAAAGGGGGAAATGGTAGATAGAGAGAAATAGAGAGAGGGAGAGAGAGAGAGAGAGAGAGAGAGAGAGAGAGAGAGAGATACAAACACACACACACACACTGGAATGTTTACTTTACTTAGGACCTTGGGTGAAATGCCTTTCTTCACACACGGCTTGTATATGTATGTGTGTATGTGTGTCGCATCACAGAGTTTTTTGTGACAGGCTTTGATGTAGGCCAATAAAATGCTATTTGCATATTAGTTCCAGGTGGGGGAGTCATGCCTGGTGAAAGCTACCAAAAACATTAATGTCACAATTTGTCAGAATCATTCCAATGTCACACGAAAGTGTGTTGATCTATATAGAAGATGCAAGTGAAATACATGTGATTACATGAACAAAAAGCAGATGGCCATAGTTCCCCATTACGTTCTCTTCAAACTCACAACAAAACTGTAGCTGTCTCTTATAAGATTCAAATATCATTTGACACTTCACCACAACTGCTTTACACAAACCCACTCCAGGTCTTCATAAGAAATTTGTTGCACAGTTCAGTTAAACTATCACTTAGAGGGTATTAAGTGAGAGCAAGATTTTACCTCCGAGTACCTCCTCTGCCAGGCCTCCAGAATGGCAGCTGCTTTGTCCACATTCCAGTTTATGTGAGAGACAAAATCATAGCCCTTCAAGTGCTCATACATCTGCTTGGGTGTCATGAGCTGGAACATGGTCTGCAGAGCCTGGGCACTGTGAGAACAATCAAAGCTGCATTTATAGAAGAAAACAAACACTAACTATTCACTGAAATTAAAATATTTTGCCACTTTATGCCCATTCTCTCAGCTCCACTGACCATGCAATATGTTCTTACCTGAGAAGCCTGCCACTGTCATTCTTCTTGGTCCCTCCAATGATGAGCTCCTCCTGCCAGTGCATGTACCTTTTAGAGACTCCATAGCAGCCACCAGTCAGGACATGGGCAATGTCCAATGGCTAGCAGAAACAAGCAAAAATGACTACTCATAATCAAGAACTGCACTCATTAAATGAGAATTTCCGGCAACGTTATATATAATTTGCACTACCACCAGGTTGAGTTTTCATACAGGTTTCAATGAATGTGTTATCTGTAAGGATTACCAGTGTAGAGTTCTTGTTGGGAGCAGATAAAGGACAATCTGGGTCTGCAGGGTTAATGCAAGGTCGATCCATGTAGCCATGTCCAACACCGGCCTTCTCCAGCATCTCCTCCCAAGTGTTTGACAGGTGGGACCATGCCTTCAGATCAGCAATCAGCTCCATTGGGTCAAAGTTGATCCACTGCAGAGGGGGTCTACCACTGTGAGAGCCCAAAACAATTACCTTTAAATCAAAGTGGGCTTTATTTTTACCCAAACACATCAGACATATGAACAACATACTGGAAATTATATGATTAAGAGCATTCATGAAAACCAAGTTTTTAGTGGAGAAGATGAATTCAGTCACAACCACATTTGGAGTGAACACCATAGGCCACATTCAACGGAACAAATAAATATAAGGAAAATTAATTAAATAACCAAAGTTAAGCAAAACCCACTGATGGAATGTTCTGTGGTGGGCTTTATCCTCATAGGGTGGTGGCACCATTAAGGAAGAGATCGGGTTTCAGACTGCTTTCATAATGACAGCCCTGCAGCACGGAATCAGCCGAACCATCTGAGGAAAATCCACACTAATTATACCATGCTGCTGGTCCAGCTTATGGCCTGCCACCTCCCCACAACTAAGAGCCCTTTGAATCATTTCACAGACCTCCAGTAATTCTTATGCCATCTTCTTCCTTTCAGTCCTCATGTTGCCCTGATTTTGCCCGCTGGCTATGCCAGATCCTTTCTGTTTTCTGAGTAAATCTATCCGCATGCTGTCCTCACATGTCCTCCCTTGCTCCCTAAATCCTGACTGCATCTCCCCTTTAAACCTTGAGCTTCTTCCACTCTTACCACTCCTCTGTGCGGCCCCTCATCATACTTCAACCAAACCAGCTTTCCTTCAACCTCTGATGGGTCTCTCTTTCTCTCCCTCCTTTGAGACAGGCTCCTCTCGCTGGACCTCCATGACTCAGACCACATTGTATGTGCCTAACCAAGCTTGGGTCATTATTCCAAGTCTTCCAACCAGAACACAGTAAAATCCTTATTTACCATCTACGATGGAGGGAGAAAAAGCACGGGAGGGAGGGAGAATGAAGTATGGAGGGAAGTCTGCTGATTGTAACTGTTTCAAGGAGCTATTAGAAGCAGAAGGGGAACAATCGTGGGAGGTTGGGGGGGGGGGGGGGGGGCAAACCATCATAATAGAGGCCTTTAGAGAGGACCAGTGCAGCCCTCTCATGCAAAAACACAACAAAGCAATCCAGCCAAATCAATGTTTACCCTCCAACTGTTGTCGCCATTCATGAGCATTTTGGTCAAAGGGTGTTTTTAGATTTTTTATCATCACCATCTCTCAAGTACGTTTCATAATAAGATGTGTAATTTACTCAAAAGAGAACTTTAAGAAGCAACTTACAACAGATGTTCTTGGAACACTAAACAATGGGATATTGGTACTTACGAGAGATAGGCTACGCCTGGATGTAGCTTAGCACCTTCCCAAAAGCAGTCTAGAGGCGTAATTATCAGACAGGGATGTAGATTTTCAATTATCTGAAGAATGAAAGCATTAGGTCTATTAATGCCAGTTCTATTTGAGCAGAGTTCATGTCATGAATGCCTTCAAAAATATTAAATGCCTTCCTTACCTGGTAAGCAAAATTTTCTTCTGTAATCAGTTCTCCTGATTTGTAGCATAAATGTTCTAATTTCCATTTCCTGAAATGATAAGCAAAACAACAGTAAGTGCCAGTGAGCACTGTTTATGAATTGGGAAAAACTCCACATTAATATTGGCAAGAAAGTTTGGATACACATGAAATGTTCAAATATGCTTTTACCCAATATAGTATCTCGGCTGTATCAGATTAGATTCATTTAACATGTTTAATAGAAACCTGCACAGATCACATCTTTCATATTTTAGGCTACGTTTGTGCTAAAACATTTAAGTTTTTCAATGTCTCTTTCATTAACACTTTATGCTGTAACCCAAATTATTAATAAACTGTTGTTAATATGTTACCATTATTTTGTAAGTATTTGCATTTCAGGTGTTTCCAATGTTTTGAAGGCAGTGTACATTGCAATAATAACATTAAAAAATTGCAGTAGAAGGTATAAACTGAGTGACCTCTGCATGGTTTTAATCAGCAATATTTCCAATAACAGCAGCGTATGGTACCTGTTGTACATTGAAACATGTACTCTGCTAGCTTTGATGGCTGAGTCCAGGTGCTGTTTCAGTGCCTCCACTGTCAGGATGTTGGCTCCCTGTTCGCGAGGTGTCTGGATCATAAGTTGTGGGTTAAACATGGCCTCCTCCCCGATCTTCTGTCGTGTGTACTTCAGCTCCTGATTCACTCTGCCATCAACTACACAAACAGACAGAAAGGGAAATTATATCAGAGACATGCACCGGAACCAGATATATTACAATGAACAGTTTACACATGGATATGAAACTGTACTTAAACTAAATACCTATCATATAAAATTCTGAATAATAAAATTCAAAAACAAGCTGTTAACAATATCAAAGAAAAAGCCCATAATCAAATTCTGTTACTGTAAAAATCAGTAACTCCTTTCTAATTTTTCAACATTAAATTAAAAGTGCTTCCCTCAAAAATTGCAAAATGCTAACAAAAAAAGTCTGAACTGCTGCTATTTTCGATACCACAATATATTTAAAAAAATACACTGAAATACTAGATGTAGCTTTTCCTTTATTGTTCTTTCAAATAGTTTCAGCAAATCAAGAGAAATATAAGGTATTTTAGAGGTTTATAATTAATGTTGCTTACTCAACGAGTTTTACTGTTGATTATTTGAATATTTTTGTAATTTTCATGAAATTTTTACACACTTAATTCTGAGCTCAAGAATAACTGTTTTGGAAATGTCTTGCTTCAACAGAGCTCTACATACTGCAACCATTTTACTAAACTTATTTTATATAAACTCTTTTAATTGATAGATATTTCATTTTTGGTCCAGGGCATCCTGAATTTCAGTTCTGGACAAGAACTTTCATTTCAGTGCATCACTAAACTAAGACTACACGTACAAGCATGAACTATTCCAATGCAAACAAAATGTTCCGTCTTACTTGCTTAAAAGCCACAGAATCTCACAGACATGTGAACACGCACATACACATGCAGACAGAGCCAGATCTCAAATAGACACACATGATTGATGAGTGTAATCAGTGGCACAGAGTGTATGTGTATGCATATGCATGTGTATGTCTGTGTATGTGAGATGCTTTATTGAGCTTAGGTAGAGAAGTCCTCGAGTGGTTCACCTAAGCCTGATACACGAACGAGCAGACCACACTTCTACAAAAGCTGCCTTTCAAAAAGACCTAATGAACGCAGTCCAAGTCTGCTTCTCAAAGATGTCAATTCTTCATGCTCTCTCTACCAGCCCACAGAGAATATAAAACTACTCCATTTCCTGGATCAAGGATTTTGGAGAACCCAGGAATATGTCTCACATCGGTGTCCTACTTAATCAATGCAGAGCAATCATAAACTGGGCCAATTCACTGTAAACAAAATATGGCACCTTAGCTAAAAACTATAATAAACTCTGACCTATACTCACACAATACATTTTGTAGTAGTGTGTGTGTGTATTAGAACATTAATGTTGATAGACCCCAACACACGAGTGGTGATAAGTTAATCACATCCAAATAATTGGATATACAGACAAACTGCAATGGTTCTGCAACACGGCAATACTTACACCAAGCTGATTTTTTAAGATGTGAAGCACCTCATGGAAGTGGCATGGAACTCGCTCTCTTACATACATTATCACATTTAGAAATTTTCTGGTAAATCTTTTGCAAGCACCTACACCTAACACATTACACTTAATATCTACAAGCAACCTATGGTAAATAAACTACTCAAAAATTACTACTACATCTACTACCGCCACTCCACCAGACGAATTACACAACTAACAATCACATCACACAACATTAGAATGGAAATTATTGTTTATCTTCTCAGACAACTGCATGTTTGTGCTAATTATGCTTACACCAGGCAGTGTGGTTTTAGCATTGGGACTTAAAAAAAAACACAGAACACATTGCATGATGCAGTTGTGACTGGTTTTCATTCTTTACATTTTTGTTAATATTTTTAAATTGAATTTTTAAAACTTTTAATTTAACCAGGTAGGCCATTAAGAACATATTCTTTTTTAAAACAGCAGGAATATTTAGCTTAAAATTACTGATGAATTTTTGTATGTTCATGAAACGAGGTTTCCTCTGGAACGTTTGCCATCATTGTATTTTTTTTTCCAAATCACTATTAAAAAATATATAAATAATATTTATATCTACAACTAGGATTAAACTTTGCATATTTACAAACACGTATTTTTAAACCAGTCTTGCAAATGGATATTTCTGAATCATTCCCCTTTGCATTTAAATTGTTTAAAAATAGGTTTTTTTTTTTATTATAGATTAATATCCTGAAATCCGTAAATATGTGTTGTTTATGGAAAGAAACAGGAATACAAAATGCTTTCAGATTCACCTGCATCACTTTGTGGGCTTTCAAGTGGGCTGTGCAAATCAATATGTTACAACTTATTGACTTTAATCTAATTTAACAACAGCTTTTAGTTCACTAAGCACACATAAGTTGTGTGTATTTAAGCCATTGTAAGTGAATTAAACATGAAAATAACCATGTGTTTCTCTGAGGCTAGACCACCCAGTCAGTGAAGAAAGACGAAGGGGAGGAAAATGTCTACAAGCATTAGGACAACTCAGTGAAGTCTTTCTTCCTGGGCCTAAAACACACTCACATCTGATCTTGTTTTAGGGGCATGTTTATAATATCCATCATTAATCGCAGCTTTGACCAAGCCCAAGCTTAGTTTCAACATGGTTATTGGGGCCAGGTCGATTATGTCCTAAAATGGCTTAGCATGTTCCTTGTTTGAAGGACTAGGCAAGATCAGCATTTTTTTTACCAGTAAAGCCCTTAGATGTAAAAAAAAATCACTGGATGATTGAATGTGAGACGACAAACCTTCAAAGTGTGACAGGCTCCTCAGATGTTGACCAAACTTTACCCAGGAAAAAAAAAGGCTGGGCCCTCAACAACGCATGTCACTCACTTTTCAGGGATGAGGTCCATATTACAGGAAACATCACATTATGGCTTTAACTCAAGATAATCCTATATAGTCTAGAGGCGCACAGAGTCTGGGGTCACAAATGGTTTAGCCTCAGGTGAGAAATTAACACCCAATGCAATCACAGCAAAAACAAGAGCAAGAGAGAGGGAAAGAAAGGATCAGAAAAAACAAAGAATTCAATTTCTTCTCCCATTTGTCTATTTTATTACAATGCCAGAGATACAACAATTGAAAGAGGTCCAATTTCTAGCAAATTCTTTTCACATGAAATGGACATTTACAAATTTGCACTGCGCAATTATAGTCTTTGGATGTTTTGTCAAATTGCAGAAGTCTGTATTCTTAATAAGATGATTTGCTAGCTAACAAGATAATCAAGACAAGAGCAAGTTAACTTTTCCAGTTGGCAAAAACCCTCATGTTTGAGTCCCAAATCTGAGACTTAATTGTGCCATGTGGGTCCCTGATACAACATGCAGTTATCCTTTCTGAGCTAAGCCAAACCCAACTCTATGACCTAACTGCAGTTTCTTATAAATGCAAATGTATTTTAAAACTTTGGGCATGTAATCAATGTTTAAAATGTAGACATTTTAAGGCATATAATGGTTTGCTAATTTTAGGTACAATTAACGTGAAAAAATACTAATCTGTATTATCTATCCAATCATTTATTTTGTGTAATAACCTGCTGATAACATTATACTCATACCACTGTAAATCCCTAGTGTTATAATTATTAATATATTTAGATGTTTAATACTTTGATTTTACTAACAGAAAATTATTTTGTGCATTGGGACTATTATACCCGTGTCTGTCAGAAAGTCCAATGTATGTCCACAAACCATTTTCTGCATGCTGTTCAAGAACAGGAAGGTCAAAGTAAACTATAGCAGAAAAATAACTCAAGATAACAGTAAGATAAACAAGATAGTTTCCAGTTTCCCAGTGTTTTACGAACAAATATTTGTTTAATTTCAGACAGAGATGCACTTAATAGAAATTGATGCCAGCTGTTAACATCGAACATTTTCAGGAGTGTTTGTAAATACGTTCCAGAACACTCCAAAACATAATTGTCATTAAATATCACCCTGAATTATCAGTCAAACCTACTCGTGCCTGAAGAGACACACAGAGGGAGAAAAAGGGACAGAGCCAGAAGGCAAATCAGAGAGAAAATATGTGTAGCTGTTGGGTGTTTACTTACATGTGAGTGATAAATGAGGTAGAAACTGTTGGATAGTGAGCCGTTGTGCTCCTCTCTGTGTGACTTATCAATTTGCTTGGATTGGAACAAGGTCTGAATGTAGGGGGTAAGACTTTTTTGGTTTGATTTTTCAAAAATTGGATTCCATTTACTGAATTTTACAGAATACTCCAGCTTTACGTAAACCAAGATGTGAGTGTTTAGATTAAGCAATGTATTTAAAAAAAATAACTAAAATCCCTTCGTGCAAATCATTTTTAAAAAGCTTTCTCCGACTGTTTTTTTTTTTCTTCAATTTGACCATTTTAGTGAACTGTGGTGATGTCTGAGAAGGTACATTTCAAAAGATACACGACTGGGTTCAGAAATCAGTAAAGTTTCTGCATAGATGCTTGGGCACTTAAGTGTTGATGCACTTGATAATGCCAGCTGATAATGCAACCTTTAAAGCTTCCACATTCAGGAAGCCTTTGTCCTCACATACGAGCTGTGCTGCCCAGATTGTATCTCAGAAACCTACTGCACTGGAACCAGACAATGGCAGACAATCTTGAAAGACATGTCAAAGAAAATGCTAAAAAACAAACCTCAAATCTACATCCAAATAAAGGAAAGAGTAACCACAGCTAGCACTCATACAGCCTTTTTTGCTGTGCCACATTTCAGATTTCAGTTAAAGCTTGTGTCTTTCTGTATTATGTCTGGGTTTTCTCCTTACCTTTTCTCAGATATATCTGCTATATATTTGCAAGTTTACTCTTCATGACACAATTTCCCCCAAGTGGAGAGTAAGAGAGAGCTGTGAGTGAACTGGGTGTGCATGTCAGTGTGTGTTTGAGCCCGAACCTGCCCCATTCACTCTGTTGCATAACATTAACCCCTGAACCTCCCTTTTCATTGGTGGGGGGCAGCTACGATTGGAAGGGGCCTGCCATCGCCCCCTGGTTTGTCAAGCTTTGCACCGCCATTCTCACCATTCAGCTTCAGAGTGGCTTTTGATTGGCCTGCCTATGTGGGTTGCATGGGGCTCCTCACAAAAGGAAGCCCCCCCCTTACACCCCACAACCACATCACATCATAACCCCACACCACTCCCCCCCACTGCCTCCCTCCACTAGCCTTGCAGAGCATGCCTGCTCTGGCCAATCCTGCAGCCTGGAGGCTCTGGAAAGCTGGTTGCCTGGTGCTGGGGTGGCTCAGCTTCTTTCTTGGATCTGCCGAGGCAGGGAGGGAGTGCTGTGTGTGGTAGTGGCGGCACAGGGAGGCACTTTTTATGACTGTGTTGCGGGCGGGATTAGCTGGATTAGACCCCAACCCAGAGAGACCCCCTGCAGTCACGCGGAAGTCCCCAAGCGGGGTCAGATCGCCGCGAACCAACTCCCCTCTCCCTCACACGAGCCCACTCCAATCCACGAACCAGCACTGCAATACACACTGGCCTTGTCTCTATGGAATTAATCTTAATGCTTATGCCAATTCCTACAACACCTGCTTCTACACCACACCCTTCTAAATGGTCCTAGGCTCAGAAGTCCAGTTCTATGGTATGGCAAAGTATCTTTGTATTACAGAGAATAACAAGACCCTTAAGATTTTAAAAAGTTTTGAATCTCATTTACAAATCTGATCATTTAAAATGCACCATCTAGAATAGTTTTTGGATCACTTTCAGCAGGTCTCAGGATTACTGCAGCCTGCTAAGCAATATCATGTAGAAAAGTGTGAAATTCCAGTGTATTTATTTTTGTTCATGAACATGGGATAAAAAACTCTTGCTAATACGCTGAGTAATTAAAAGTGTTGATTCAATTGAAAGTTATGCTCAAAGCAAACCAACCTTGCATACAAAATCCAGTACCTACTTCCCACAGACTGTTTTCAGGCTTTTAGATTTTTCTAATGCTGATGGGAAAATGCTGATGTGATAATGCAGGACTAAAAGAAAGTATACGCTAAGAGTGTGCATGTCTGTATGTGTGAGAGAGAGGGAGAGCTAAGGAGAGAGAGCAAGAGAGCAAAATAGCAAGTGGGAGAGAGAGACAGAGAGAGAGAGAGAGAGAGAGAGTTCTTGACCCGCAGCTGTGGCACAATGCCCCCAAGCAGCCTGCTCGACCCCTGACACAAATTTTACACCGCAGCTGCCATTTACTCCACACCGCATTACCATATGTATGGCCTGCTCTCCCCTAATTATGCTAATCACCTGTCCAGCTCTGCGCCCCAAAAAAATGGGTGTATTTAGCAGTCCGCTGCCTACAAATGCAGCTTACTGCAATCCAGAGATGTACATTCAGAGGCCTGAATGGCCAGATTTTTCCACGTTGCTGGCTTCATTCAGGTCCCTTACCCTGAAGAAAAAAAATCTATTCAAATGAACTAGATCACACTGCAACTCAAAAAAAAAGTGAGGAGGGAATGTGTGTGTGCCCCAACTACTGAGGATTCTGATTTAGCACCTACCCAAACACTCTGTGAGTTCCAGCAAAATAAGATATCAGTTGGAGCAGCAGGAATCCAAATTTCTTGGAACTGACAAAATTTTGATTCTTAAATGAATCAGCTACTAGCCTCATATGCACAATGCCCTATTATCATAACTTTATCAATAAATAAAATGATACATTAATAGGTTTACTATTCTGCCATTTGTGAGTAGCCTGTACTCTATAGGCATGCATTGGTGTGTTGTTTAATACAAATGTAATCTGAAAATAAACTCTTTGTTTCTGAAGACATTTGACTTCTACACCTGCAACAATAATAATTATCATCACTTTCTGAAAATGTTATCAATTTACTCTTCCTTTAAATGGTGCATTAATAAGAAACATTTGCTAGTGTTCCTCAAATATATCCACTTTACAACGACTCTGTCTTCACATCTTTGCCCATTTTGGCCAGTGTAATATATGAAGTCAAGCACCAGACTGAAGGAAATCTAGTCATCTAGCCAAAATGCATAACACTATAGCTAGTATGCTCCTTCCACTACCATCCCCCCTTACTTGTGCTCAACTTTCTCTCTCCCTCTCTCTCATTCTCACTCCCTCTCCCTCCCTCTTGCCTAACCCCTCCGCCCCTTGGCCGCTGCAAGAGGGAGGGAGGAGAGAGGGAGGGCTGGACCACCCGGCATCCGTGGCAAGACACAGTGTTTACATTGCTGTGCTTCACTCTGTAATACATCTGGCATCCCAGGGCTGGACTCCCAAGAGAGGAGGGGAGGGAGGAGGGGAGGAAAGAGGGGGTGCATAAGGGGAGTGTGTTTAGTATGGGGAAACGTTTCAGAAGAAAAGCTAAGAGAAGAGGAGTGGGAGGCAGGGGGCAGGGGAGGGAGGGAGAGAGAGAGAGACAGAGAGAGAGAGAGAATGAGAAAGTGAATGAGAGAGGTGAGAGTAAGAAAAAAAATGAGTGAGAGAAAAGTTAAAGAGAGAGACAGAGAGAAGATGCAGACCCATACACACACACACACACTGGTGTCTCTGGTTTTTGAATAACACCAGGCGGAGGTATGCAGAACATAAACACAGGACTTGGAGGCTTGTCAGGATGCTAGTTGTGAATGGGGACTGCTCCATTTGTCCCTGTCTTCCATACACTGGTCTCTCGTTCAAAGTAATTCAGTCTCTTTAGAGCAAAATTGTAATAAACATGCTTGTAGCAAAGTTATAAATACTAATACAATACCACCTGTAAACACCATCAAGCATAAAATCTGCTTTGCCACTTTGCAGGTGAATGACAACTGTAAGAACAATAAACGTTGCAGGTCAAACTTATAGTCTACCACCTATTATGCTATTAAATTGTTAACCACATTTATCAAATGTATTGCGATCTGCTTTGTATGTAGCATATGCTCAATTCTTACATACATATCTGAAGTCTTTGCCTGTGTATGGGAAAACGAAGACCCACCAGCCCGAAACATACTCATCTGAAAATCAGTGTGATGCTTGATAAGCACTAGATCCACTGGACCAGATATGATAACAAAAATGTTTTGAAAACTATAAAAACATTTTGTGCCAAACATGGGAGAAACAGTAGATTTAAGTGGGAACAACCTAAATGTACAACTTCTATGTCAACTGAAAAACCTCTGAGGGCAGAGCATAAAGTAGAATCAAATGTGTCGCTTATCAACACTGACTCAGAACAAGCCTGCCATTAGACTGTTAATGTCTTATTTCGATGTTGGAGGATGTTGTTCAATAGCCAGCTGCATAATTTTGCTAGCCATTTTGTTTTGCTTGTTTTGTTTTGCTTTTTGTTTCACCACACTGCAGCATCAAATTTATCAGGCTGTCCCAAGACATTTGTTCTCATAAAGACATGGTCTTCAAGAGACTTCTTCTAAACCTTCTATTACAAGAATTTATAAAGCATTTATAAAAAGTATGATAATATATCATGCAATAAATAATGTATTATAATACATGTTTTGTTCTTTTTAAACACAGAAATGTAGTTGTCCATGTTTTGACCATACGCTAGAGGCAGCAGATTGACATATCTGAAAAATGTTGGACTCTTCCTTTAAGATTTATTATTATTTATAATCTACTGTGAGTATATTTATAATCTACTGTGATTTGCAAGTTCTGTGGTTATGAGAGCGAGGAGCCTACTTACTATCCCTTGCAGCTTAAGGGGTTACTATATTTTTAAAGATGGCAGTTTACTTCTGACCAAAGAATCTTTAGCAAACAAAAACAAAAGCCAAACTACAGACCCACAATTTTTTGGAGTTGGAGGCCACCCAGCTTCAGGCTGGCTCCAGTCTTCTCCTCAGCTTCCTACTTGCCAGCTTAAGACCTGTAGCCTTGAAGACTCTGCATGCTTCTCTTCCAGTTCAACCATGTGGCTAGGCTTACCCATGCACATCAAAACAGGGATAATTCAATCAGTTCCCACTCTTCTCACCACAGAATAGGGAGGCTGCATTTTTGGCTGCTTCATCCACATTACAAAAAAAAAAAAAAAAAAGAACCATATGCATGACATTTCAAACATCATCTAGGTAAGCAACTCGCAAACTATTGCTATCACAGGAAAACAGAAAGGATTTACAGGGTACTGTTTGCCACCTGTTAAAAACAGGTATCTGGTAGGTGACAGCGTTTTATGTAAATGATGTTTTAGTTCTGTATGATTGTCCATGGAATGCCTAATGCTTAAAAGTTCAAAGTTAAAACACTGTATCAGTTCAATCAATTAATGCGCCTGCAATCTGACTCATATTGATCATAATCACTGATAAAATCATGCTGCCCTCTGCTGGGTACATCTAATACTTTGCTGGCCACTTTTGATTGTCATTCAACAATGAGACAAACATTACATAATTGTGTTCGCCTTTTCAAGATTTTCTCTCAATCCATTTCTGGCAAAGGCTGGAACCCCTCACTCTACACCAAGTTCTTTTAGCCAGTATCATATGAGCTTTTAAATAGTGGTGACTCCACTTGATGACCTCAGGCCCTGAGGGAACCAGCCTAGTGGCCCCCTGTTTCGTGCCCCCCTCTCTCATTTTGAAGAGAATGGGACAGCCCAAGCCTCAATATCTAAATGATTCCACTGCAGGGGAAGTTCTTTTCCACCAACTGACCAAGGAGGGGGGGGTGGCCTACAGGAAGGCAAATGTTTATGTGAAACTGTTTTAATTAAATTCAGACGGCACTGGTATTTTCCTTAAATGTTTTTTTTTTAAGTATCTGTTTTTGTAAACCTGGAATGCCAAAATATGACCACTGCGCACATAATCTTGAGCTGCAATGTTTTCCACAACATCCTTATTTCCAGCGCTGAATTTCATTTAGAGATTGCTGGATCACACCAAAACTTGTAAAACCGAATATTTGAAACATTTAATAATTTAGACAATCCCAAATTCAAATAGAGTCATGAATCTGCAATGTTAAAAACATCTTTTCATTTCACTGCTGCTGAATAAACATGCGAGCACACTTTAGCAACTGCTTTGTAAGGTTAACAGCATTTGAAAATAAAAGTACAACACTTTCTGCAGTGCTAAGGAAAAGCCACCTGTCAGGTGGCAATGTTGAACTTCAGAACAAGAGACAGATACAAGTTCTGATTCTCATCTTTCTGAAGCTTTGTATACACTTCTCCGGAAAGCCTTCATGAACTTTACTGCTTCGTAAAATAAGTCATAGCCTTTTGAAAAAGTGCTGCTTTCTGAGACACCTTTTATTTTATTTATTGATTTTTTATTGATTTGACTTGTATGGGTAAACACTGAAATGATACATTTGAGAAATAAAAATAAACAAACCCAACGGTAGAACTTTAAATAATTTACAATTGACTCGAAGTAGCATGTGTGCAAATTAATAAATTAGTCTATAAGAGCATATATATATATATTCTTGTTCTTGATTGTTTCTTACAAAATGTGAGTAAAGGTGGTGCATTCTGGAGCCAATAACACTGTGTATCTTAACTGTAAGATTTGTACAGCAACCAAACAAATTATATTTGTTGGACCACACAGCCCTAAATGGCAAGTCATGAAAGCCAAGATGAGATCACACTGAATCCCATTCAAGCTGAACTTAAGGGGAAGGTAGGAGACAAAGCTCCATCGAAGGGTCATTTGGAGGTCGCCAGCAAGACTGTTCCAAATGAAATATAAACACACATCCTTACGGACACAGGGCCGACATCTCTCTGCCCAAAACCCTGGACAGCCAAAACTGATCTATCCCTCATCTGTGAAGATTAATCCAAACAGATTTATGTTCCTGCAACTGGCAGATTTCACATCTCCCAAACTGGATCCCTAAAAGTGGGTACGTGTGAGCAGCAGCAATCATCCATCAGTTTGAAGTGCATCTTAAAGAAAAGTGACTGTTCTTCCACCAGGTAGGTTTTATTCATACTAAGCACTTACACTTATATATCCTTCTAAATTCATATGATCAAGTAGCGCTAAAGGTGTGGAACAAAAGAAGTGATTTATTTAATAGGGATAGGCCTAAATATTTTCATACTGAGCATATCAATAACAGAAGATAATGGCTGAAAAATAATTGGTAATACACTCATTTTTTTTATTTGAATATTATTCAGTCAAATTTGTTGGATTACCTATACTTGGCAGAAATCATTAAAGCAACATTCACAAAATTCCTTAATTGTTTGTTAAAAGAATTAACACAAGCACATAAAATTCGAAGGCATAGACACGTAAACTGCTGCAACTCCAAATTCTACCTTTTGTGGATGTTTCCATATCAAATAACAATACTGGATATCAGTGTTGGCCCTGATGCACTATTCCTGTCAAATATGTGTGGTCTCATCTACATTTTGAAGATGACTATAAATCAGCATTGGCATTAGGAGATGTGTATGCACATGTAAAATTTCAGAATATCAGTATCAAATTCCCATATCACTGCATGTGGAAAACATAGGGTCCATGTCTAGAGTTTTATTAATGTTAAAATAGTGCCAGTAAGCATGCAGGTGAAATATATCTGATGTCAGTATCGAACCACTAAAAACAGTGATTCCTTCTTATTTATCGCAATGCGCCTGCGCAAAAGACTAGACTACGTCTAAAAATCACACACACAATACACTGCTGGGGATGGGTTATGTTTATGTCACATACCATTTATTACCGTACTGTACTAAGGCACAGAGTGTATTATTCTCACTAAAGAAATGATTTCCTTAGCATAAATAAAAGTACTGACCGACTGACACTGCTTAAAGTTCTTAGAAGTGCAGGAATTTGGATCAAAGTAGCAGCTCGCCCCTCCCATCCAGAAAAAAAAAACACCACCACCCGCACTACTGGCCCCAACCCCTCTTTCACACACACACACACAAACTTCCTCACACAACACTGCAAATTACTCAAAATCACCTCACAGCACTGTCTTTGCTGGGTGAAACAAGACTCAGTCGAGGGCTGCGCGTTGAACCCGACTTTCACTCTTCCTCCTTTAACCCTGAGACAAATCTTTGTGGAAAGGTTTGAAAGCTGTCCAGAATAACAGGACCACACACAGACAGCGAGGATCACACTACACTGCTGCGGGCGCATACACACACACACAAAATGGCGGCTTTCGCTAACTTTTCTCTCCTAAAAACCGTTATTACTACTTTCTGAAAAACAGAGTCTATGAAAGTTCACTTTGGTTCGCTCCCCACAAACATTCCGTCAGTCACAGCGTAGATAAACGACGCGCGGAGTGTACAAAAAACCCCACATTTTTCACGCTTTCTCTGGCTCCTATACAATAAACAACTCACACGACAGCCCACCATCCCACCCACCCACAGCCCCACGTCTGCGCTCAATTTTTGAAGTAAATATATAAGCCAGGAGAAAGAAAATGTCTTACCTTCCACCCAGAGTTTCTCCACGTCCGTTTCCAGGTTAGCTGCCCTTAAACCCACTGCGAAAGCTCCGAATATTAAAAGGCCAACGACTAAAAACTTTCCACAGTTCTTTTGTATGTAACAGCCAAGTTTAAACAAAAGTCTTTGAAACTGTGCTCTCAGCCACAGGGGTGCTTTCCTTCCCGTCGCCTTTCCCTGCGACGAGACAAAAAATACAAGAACATTAATTCTCTTCCAATAGAAAAGCGACTGTAGATCTGTATCTTGCATCCACTGTCGTTAGACAGCTAGTATAAAGAGTACAATCACTGACAGAACTAAGAACTCCTATAACCACGGCTAGTTTATGCTTTAATTGCAAGATTCTGTAATTATTCGAATTATAACGAGTTAAAAACAGAATGGCAACAGCTCCTAACAGCTTAAACACAGCTCCTAATCGCAATATAGCACCTTCTTGATTTTTCTTTTACATTTATGTGAGAAGAACAAAAAAGAAGTGTAGGTCTATTCACTTCGTGTTCATGTTAATTGCAGTAGAGTGTGCACGAGCCTAACGGTCGTCTTCGGCACTGTTAGCCTGATAAACTAACGTTAACGCTCCCACTCTGAGGGGAACACTGCACTCACACCGTCACCAGTGTTTATCTTCTCACTGGCACGACATGGACAGTTCCTCGTGTGCCCAAACGTGTGAGTCGTAAGAGTGACATATAAACGTGTGTTAAAGTGATATAAAGGCGGAGGACGTGCACGTGGGTTACGCTCGTTGCCGTAGACGCCGTGTGAGGGAGTTACGGGGAGAGTAACGTCAATATTTGTGAGCGGAAGAGGGCAGCCACATGGATTTTCTCTCGGTAGTTCTCCTCGTATTGTTTCTATAGCGAAAACGGTCCGTTTTCTCTTGGTGTCGGTTAAGTTTGTGCGTATGATTTTGTTCACCGAAATGCTCGGTTCCATGTACTCATGCTAGGTGGGGCTAACGGTTACTGTGAACGTGTGTAGCGGTGTAGTGACTGACAGTAAACGTTAACTCTCAGAAACCTTGAATGAACGAACGTGTGTTGGGAGACACTACGGATATTACACAAACCAAAACACGAGAAACAACGGAGTCTTCGGCGTCTGCGACCGTCCTGTCCGAGGCTCCCTCGCTTTACCGTTAACTGTTACCTACAGCGACTTCACTAAATTTGCACAGCATTTCAGGACTCCGCGGCAATCGCACACGGAAACAATCAAGCAGCACACCTCCGTGATCTGATCCAAGGCGAAGGCAGCATCGCAGTAGCTCGGCCGCTGTAAATACTCCAGATCCGCGGCGGAGCGACCGCAGCCGCCACTGCTCCTCCGCGCTACCCTCGGCCGATCCGGGTCCCTGTTTTCCTGCTCGGAGGAGACGTTAACGGCCGAGGCCATGTTGCACGGCGTGCGCTGGGTTTCTCGTTATCCACGTTAGTAACGTTATATCCCCGCGTGAGCGCGTTTGGCTATCCGAAGGAAGCGGAGATTCTCTCTTGGCGTTCCCGGAGCCACAAAGCACTTCATACTCCTGTTTGGGACGGCGAGTCACAGGCTGCGCCTTCCATTGCACCATTTCGCGTTCCGGAGGTTCCTCTCCTGCGACTCCTGCATCCACAGCAGTGGCTCTCAGAAGGCGAGGCGGCGGCGGAGGCTGCGCTCTCCGGGAGAAGGGCTGCGGGCTCGCGCGCTCTGAGCTCGGGGCATTCTGTGGGCTCTGCGCGGTGTGGCTCAGGCCGCGGGACACGGCGATCTCCGAGATTGAATAGATGAGAAAAAAGAGCACTCTCCATTCGGAGACAGAGGAGGAGGAGGGGTAAGAGGCCGAGGGAAAAAAAGTGAGAGAGAAAGACTCGAGATCCCGCCTCCAGCTCTGTCAGATGGCCCTACTCTCTCGGATCTGATTGGTTCCAGGAGGGCAAAAATTACTCAGCAAACACGACTATTATTAGCTGCTTAGCAACAGCTCACCAAAGTAGAGAGACCACCCAAGCAGAGAAACTCTCGCGTGTGCGTCTCAAACTTCAGGGGGAGCCTGAAAGAAGCCCGGCCCCCGCGCAGAGAGCGCTCTCGACACAGCTGCGACATGACTCCGGTTCTAGAAGCTCCCCAAACCGACGAGAAGCAGCGAGATGGTCCGTTTAATGTTGACCGTGATATTTATGTTCATTTATAAAGGCAAAGCAAATCCGTTTTCAACAAGAAGTTATTCAACTGCCGAAATGGACCGCGCTGTTCTCGGTCATCTCACCGAAACGAAGCTAACAGCTCCCCTCGGCAGTTGAAGTGAGTTTGTGGTCGTGGGAGAGTTGAAGGAGAAGTTCTCGGCACAAAGCCTAGTCTATGTGACCATGTGCTAACAACTGCGTGTTAGTGAATACTTACTTGAACGTCAACCATGCCTGTATGAGTGAACAGTTTGAGGTGAAAATAGGCCCTTGCCGTCAACTTGTATGTGGTTAAGTTATGTGAGAATCTCCTCTGCTGAAAACTATAAATCAGGGCCAAAAGAGAAGACCGTGTTCCCAAAAAAAAAAAAAAAAAAATGTTTGAATTATGTTGTTTTTTTACATCACACTGTATTACAATATAATTTAAAAATTTGATAATTCATTTAATGAATGAATGGTTAAGGGAATCAAGCTTTGCTAAACGTCTGACCCATCTTCTGCCTGGTCAAACTTCACCCATACACCCACCCCCCTGCCCCAGTACAACATTTCTATTTCTACAGTAACAGACTGTTGGTTGCATAAATTGTTAGCCTCCTTAGGACTTACTCTTCAATGTTCAAGACAACCGCATGGCTATTCTCTGGATGATGAATAATTTATCATTTTCAGCACTGAAGTGATCCTGCCATAATAGTGTATGTTGCACTGGTATGACTGATTCAGACACATCAGTGCTGCTGGAGTTTTTACACACTAGTGTCACCACTGTACTAGGAATTGTCAACCAACCGAACATATCCAGCCAAAAGTGTCCTGTGGGCAGTGCCATTTGACCACAGATAAACGAGTAGAGGATGACTAACACAAACTACAGCAACAGATGAGCTACTGTCTCTGACTTTACAGGTGGACCAACAAGGTAGGTGTGACTAATAGATTGGGCAGAGTGTTTGAAAATCCTAACGGTCCTGCAGTGTCTGATTTGATTGTACAGAAATACTAGCATGCCACCACCACTTCAGTGTCACTGCATTGCTAAGACCAGAGCCACAATCCAGATAATACCTGCTGTGTGGTGCTCCATTGAAGAACAGGGTGAAAGGAGTCTAATCTGTAATTATACAGCTACAGGGTGCACCTATATGGAAAGTGGAGCTGATAGAAAACAATGAATGTAGAATATTAGAATGCATATATTTTTTTTTCTTTTTTGGCTAGGCATGTGTTTGCATCATATGTTCATATTAGAATCATAAGTTGTGCATATCCATTAACGAAGCTGTATGTTTCCCACCTGGGCAGTTTGGATCTGAGCCATAATTAGAGTACTAGCTGCAGGCAAAAAATATATAATAAAAGGGAAAACACAGTTAATGAGTGCTGTCTTTTATAGTGCACAGGTGGGTTACAGTTCTCATGCCAAGGTCATGTCAAAAAATGGGAATTTGTTGTATTTTTTTCATTAAACCCATTCCAAACATTGCCCACCTTTTATGTAATGTGCAACAAAACAAGTAGTCTATAACTATGTCTGCATTGCCACATATTCACACAAATGGATTTCCTCCTGTGAGGATTTCATTAGATGTTGCAGCTGTGCCTTTCACAGACTCTTGATTTTGTGATGGAGTTTTAATATGTTACTTAAACGTTTTCTAAGTAGCTGTATTTTGCTTTTACATCTGTCTATTCCTTTGCTGCTTCTTGAAGAATAAAGAAAAAATAGACTCATAGAAATGCTATCTGGTTCAAGGACCAATATTCAACAGTGTAGTTTACTTAATAGATAGTTACCTCTTCTGATAATTTACTTCATATAAACACAAGCTAGGGAAACAGCAAACCAAATTATTAATATTAAGGCAAATATCAAAAATCTACAGAAAATATAAATAATGCTCTTATCCATAGGAAAAATATTAACTTAAAGGCTTCACCATAGTTTGGATTCCTTTGCGTTATATGATCTCATTTAATAAACACTCCTTCTTGCCCAGTTACTCCTAGCGCTCCCCAGGTCCATCATGGCCGACGCACCCATGCCTTCTCCCCTTATGTTTACTCTGCTGTACAAGGTTGTGCTCAATCAAGTGGATGTGTTTGACAGCCATGAGCACTGCTCTGCCAGTGTTTACACTCTCCAATTTCCTCAGCGATCGTGCGGCTCTTGTATAATCAGAGTGACACTGGAGAAAGTAGAACACTCCACCAAGAAAAGAGCTATTTACTTTGGTTCACAAACTGGAAATGTTCAATCGCGGAAATAGGAACAACATACGTTCTTTATCAAACCTACACGCTTGATATATTCCTTGACAATACAATATGGTCATTAATTTCTCCTGAGGTCCGTCAGAATTTGTTTAAATAGCAAAAGGACAGGAGAATACAATGTGCAGATTAACTGAAAAGGTCTCAGAATGCAAAAAAAGAATAGTAGTTACATGGCAATGAATAAGTTGGTATAGATAACAGGTATTGTGTGTTCAGTTCACATTATATTTTGTAAACTTAGTGTAATATATATAATTTTATATTTCTTTATACTTTACAATGGGGAGGGTGTGTGTGTGAGTGGGGGGGTTCTGTCAAGCTGCACTGAGCCTTATATCTGTGAGCACAGTCGAGTGAAGGGTTTTCTGAGTGTTTGTGCTGTGTGGTTTAGTTCAGCACAGCCCGACATTGCACATCAACACAGGTGTTGACGATTAAAAAAGAAGTTTCTTAGAGAGCAAATTTCAGCGGCTGGTCTTGGAGGAAGAGAAAAGTTCAAAAATAACTTAACTAAGAGGGTTCTACACTGTTTAGAAGCAGAGCTAGCCAGCTAACAGATACTGCGTTTAGCACACCACAACATAGTGCTGGGCGATAATACGATATAGATTTGTTTCGTGATAAATTTTTACTTGATAACGATGATAAGCTTTGGGTAATAGAGCTCAATAAACCTTAATTTCTATTCCGGTTAGCACAGCCAGCTGCACACTATAAGGTGCGTTTACTCATGCTATTACGATAAATGAACATAGGTTACCACATGAACGTGAGAATGTAAGCAAGACTATAATAGGTTTAATTCAAGTGCATGTGTGTATGTATTAAACCAGGGGTGCACAACTCCAGTCCTGGAGGGTCAGTTTCCAGTAAAGGTTGGTGATTCCTTTGCTCACACACACCTGATTCAACTCATCTGTTAATTGACAGGTTTAAGGGTTGTGTTTTAGCAGAGGAATCACCAAACTTTGCTGCATACCGGCCCTCCAGGACTGGAGTTGTGCACCCCTGAATTAAACATATATATATTAAATGTTATAGTCTCTTGTTCATTCTGTGTTTTGGGGTGTATTTTGTTATTTTGTTGTGGTGACCCCCTGTCAGAACACAACTCAGAAACATGTCCCTTGTGCACAGGGAAAACCCGGTGGGTTTTTCTTCACTCAAAGTGTATATTCCTCCTGCTGCTCCTCTTAAGGGTGGAATTTTTTCTACCTTTCACTCAGTGAATCCACGTAGGCTCCAGATCCACTATGTCCCTTAACTGGATAAATGGTTACAAGCAATGAATGAAAGTGCCAAACTGAAAACTCTACTGTTCTAAGCCTTCTAATGGTTTAAGTGCAATATGTTTACAGTCCAGCACTTGGGTGTGTTTAATTTGTTTATTAATTTATTATTTTTAAACTCTTCTTAATCTAGTTTTTTACTCTTTCTGCTTTTTTAAACGCTTTATGTGGTAATGCCCTAAGGATGTTTTCATGACACAAGACATAGATATGTTTACTTTTTTGTGGTAAGAAAAATATATTGTTCCAGTGAAATCTGTCCTTGTGAACTTGAGTATTGTGCATAGCTGTCAAAGTGTGACAAAATGTTAATATTGTGATAAATATTGAGATTGATCAATATAGAAAAACGTGTTGTGATAACAATTTTGGCCATATCGCCCAGCTCTACTACAGCACACAGTTTTCCAGTAAACTGAGGCTCAAAACACACATAATTAGAGGATAAAGCCTCATACCTGTGAGCACAAAGTCGAGTGAAGGGTCTTCTGAGTATTTTGTCTGTTTTTATCCTTCTTCCTCTTTTAACCCAAGCTCAGTCTTAAACACTGCGGTGGGCTACTGGGTTTGCTTTTCTCCACCCGTTTTCAGACCATCACATCTCCAATCGGTGAGCTCCCACAGCGCCCCCTCCCTGTGGCTTAGTTAAATGCACATATGTGTTTGGCCATGTTCTTAAAGACACCAAACACAAAAATTTGACACAGCACACCCACGCATCATAAATACTGCCCTCATTTTGAGATACCGCCCACATTTTTAATTATCGTTATACTGCATGACCCTACTGTTCATTAATGTTTTTCTTAAGTATTTGCTACATGCCCACTGCAGGTACACTGAAGGTTATGACAAAGCTAAAGTAGACTGATCCATCAAAATGATAAACTGATTATTTATCTCAAGCTCTTTTGAGGGTTGATTGTATTGAACTTCCTCATTAGTGAACATATTCACAGATGATAAGCTTAGCGTCAGTAAAATTTTGTGTGCTGGTTTAGTTAATAATAATTTTAATTATACATAGGATAAAATGTAAAATATCCTATGCTGGTCCATTAGAGCTTCACATAGGTCCTACCCTTTCTGTTATCATCTACCATTGAACAATGGGCGGCACAGTGGCTTAGTGGTTGGCACGTTCGCCTCTTAGCACTGGGATCTTGGGTTCATGTCCCATTTGGGTGGTTTCTATGTTCTCCCCGTATCTGCATGGGTTTCCTCCAGAATCTCCAGTTTCCTCCCACAGTCCAAAATACATGGAGGTGAATTGGCTTCTCTAATAACTGTCCTGGTGTGTGAATGAGTGTGTATGTGAATGTATGTGTATGCGCCCAGATATGGATTGGCGCACTGTCCTGGGAGTAACCCTAGTGACCGGTGCAGTCATTCCTGGTTGAGAGTTTGGCTGCCGCTTCTCATCAGTGTGTGTGTGGATTGAATGTTGAGTGTTGACTATAAAACATCCTTGGTCTTCTAGAAAGGTGCTATGTAAGTGTAAAATAAAATAAAAGTAAGTCCTACACCTAACCACTAGGTTTGCTATGGCTGTTTATGATCCGATCAGCATCCAGCTACACATAACAACTGAGTTTACTCAGTTACTCAGCACCACCATCACCTGCCCTGTCCTTTATGTGCATAAAATACCCCACGCCTCAGCCATTCCACACTTAAAATAATTTTTTTAAAGATTTTACTGTATATCTGGAAGACTGTGCAAAATGTATTCTCATAGGCCTACTAAAGATGTATTCTCAATGAATCCTTAATACACTATTAATACATTTGGAACAGGGTATTCAGTATATTCTGCTGAAATGACAATACCATATTATCAAATTGAAATATAATTATGACCACCAGATCTTTTCGTTAGTGCATTAAATTAATATTGATATACATATGTCCTGCAGATGTGGAAAATTGCTGATATACTGTAAAAAGTATATTTAGTATACATTCCTACAGAATCCAATTTATTTTTATCTACATAAATACATCCATATGCAGTACGGCTGAGCTAAATCTACAGTATTTATTTTTATATTTTGTTCCTGGGGAAATTGAAAGCATAATGCTTATATTCATAAACCTTGTTCTCGATTCCTGAATTGCAACATTGCTACATGGGCTAGCAAGAATGTGTTTATAATGTGTTACTGAAGATTTTTCATGGTCTGCAGTATATTCATTAAAGATAATTATGTATACAGCATCATTTCTATGCCACACGTCTTGCAAATCAGCTGTGAGTGTTAGTATAGCTTCTTTGGTGAGTTCTTGATGAATATAAACATTTTGTGCTGATGTGCTCCTCAAGCAATATTTTGTTTATGAACTTCTATATTACAGAAAATATACATTGCTGTTAATAAAGGCATCGAAACATCTGAAGCTATATGTATCTAACAGTAACCAATAATGTAAGACACTCTTTGCCAGACTAGAGAAGAGCTCTTGGTCCAAAAGGACTTGCTGTTCCTCAAACTCCCCTCACGTTCTCAGATTGGCAATTATAATGTAAACACAGCTGGCGGTAATATAAGTGAATTCATTGGCTACATCATAATTATTGCTTTGACTTCAATTCGACAGCCAAAAATGTATTATGTATACAAGGTTTTGAAGTTGACTGAGTGTCTGAATGGTATATTGTCTCTGACAAGCTTTAATTGTCTTACAAATGTATGAATGGGTGTTTTGTATGGACAGGTTTTTGTTGTGGATTTCACAGAACTACGCTCTTGAAAAGATGTAGATGTGGAGGTTTCTAACAATCTACAGAATTATATCAAGATAAGTTATTGATCATCCCGCCTTGTGCCCAATTATTTCAGGTAAGCTCCAGACTTACTGCAACCCTGAACTTGATAAGTGGTTGCAGACAATAAAGAAATTAATGATTTTATAATTTGGAAAAATGCAGAAATCACATTTAAGAGAGTAATACACACAAACTTCAATAACTTTTTCCTATACATTTTTAAGTATTCTCTGTTTTAATATATTATAAATAATAAATGGGGTTTGTATGTTTCCTGCAATGTTTCATGTGATCTTGCCTAAAAAAGCACACAAAGCTTTTCAACTATTCTTTAAATTAACAGGGAAAAGACACAGTAATTTTGAAGTGAATTTTGTTTATTGAATTTAACTTGTGAAACAAAATAAATTATTTAAACATGAGCAAAGAGAAACTAGACAAGCCTAGTTTTGCTGGACCACCTTTAGCCATATAGCTATTGTCACAGAGGTGATTCTGGCATTTCAGAAACAGGAAAGCCCAAAATATATACCCTTGTCACTGGAAGGTCTGGAGAAGCTTTGGTGCTTTATATCAATGGCTTTTTACATGTGGGTTTTTTTTGTATGGGATTGTGTTGTACAGAAAATATGGAGGGCAGGAGTGATGAATGCAGAAATGAAAAAAGGAGCACAAACTTTGTTCATAATACAACCCCAATTCCAATTAAGTTGGGACATTGTGTAAAACATAAATAAAAACAGAATACGATGATTTGCAACCTATATTCAATTGAATATACTACAAAGACATTTGTAGTAAAAGATATTTATGTTTGAACAGAAACTTTATTGTTTTTTGCAAATATTCACTCATTTTGAATTTCAGGCCTGCAACTCCAAAAGAGTTGGGACAGGGGCAAAAAATGACTGTGAAAGTTGAGGAATGCTCAAAAAATACCTGTTTGGAAAATTCCACAGGTGAACAGGTTAATTGGAAGCAAGTGAGTGTCATGATTGGGTATAAAGGGAGCATCCCCAATGGGATCAGTTGTTCAAAAGCATGGATGGAGCAAGTTTCACCACTTTGTGAACAACTGCATGAGCAAACCGTTCAACAGTTTAAGAACAATGTTTCTCAACGTACAATTGCAACGAATTTAGGGATTTCATCATCTACAGTCCGTAATATTATCAAACGATTCAGAAAATCTGGAGAAGTCTCTGCAAGTAAGCAGCAAGGTCAAAAACCAACATTGAATGCCTGTGATCTTCGATCCCTCAGGCGACACTGTATTAAAAACCGACATCATTCTGTAACAGATGTTACCACATGGGCTCAGGAACACTTCAGAAAATCATTGTCAGTGAACACAGTTTGTTGCTCCATCTACAAGTTAAAACTGTTCCATGCAAGGCAAAAGCCATATATCAACAACACCCAGAAATGCCACCAGCATCTCTGGGCCCGAGCTCATCTGAGATAGACTGACGCAAAGTAGAAAAGTGTCCTGTGGTCTCACGAGTCCACATATCAAATTGGTTTTGGAAATCATGGACGTTGTGGCCAAAGAGAAAAAGGACTTTCCGGATTGTCATCAGTGCAAAGTTGAAAACCCAGCATCTCTGATGGTATGGGAGTGTGTTATTGCCCATGGCATGGGTAATTTGCACATCTGTGAATGTCCCCTTAATGCTGAAAGATACTTACAGGTTTTGGAGCAACATTTGCTGCCATCCAAGCAACGTCTTTTTCGGGGACGTTCCTGCTTATTTCAGCAATGACAATGCCACATTCTGCATGTGTTACAACAGAGTGGCTTTGTAGTAAAACAGTGTATACTACGCTGGCCTGCCTGCAGTCCAGACCTGTTTTCCATTGAAAATGTGTGGCGCAGTATGAAGCACAAAATACAACAACGGAGACTCTGGACTCCATCAAGCAAAAATGGGAAAGAATTCCACACACACATCTTCAACAGTTAGTGTCCTCAGTTCCCAAACGCTTATTGAGTGTTGTAAAAAGGAAAGGTGATGTAACACAGTGGTAAACATGCCCCTGTCCCAACTTGTTTTGGAACATGTTGCAGGCCTCAAATTCAAAATGAGTGAATATTAAATAGTAAAGTTTATCCATTTGAACATTACATATCTTATCTTTGTAGTGTATTAAATGGAATATACGTTGAAAAGAATTTGCAAATCCTAGTATTCTGCTTTTATTTATGTTTTATACAACGTTCCAACTTTATTGGAATTGGGGTTGTATACAACACTGGCATCAGTGTTTTTCTTGTTCATTTTATTTTAAATAAATACTAGATGATCTACCACCAAAGAACACAAAGACCAAAAACATTTTGTTGATTTTAAGAATTACAATGACTTATTTATGTAACAGGTTAGAGTGAAACATGTGAAGTTTAAGGTGGCTGTGTGCAGCTATATGGAGTTTTATAAACACACTAACACTACAAAATATCTCCCCACCACACATACACACATGCAAAATAAAACAAATTCAGCAGTTCTCCTCTCTCTGTGAGATATGTGTGTAAATGTTGCAGAGTTCCAAGCCGTCTTGCTGAGCTTGTGAACAGCGGAGTAACAAAACTAACGGAGAGACAAACACAGCCCCAGAAACACACACAAATGGAGCGTGTTCCTGTTTTATTTCCTATTCTATATTTATATGAAACTTTTTAAATGACCCCATCCAGCTCCACTGGGTGATAACACTCTGTGTGGCTCTGAGTAATGTCTTGAGTTACTGAACCTTGACACGCCCACGGACAAAGCCACAGTTTGCGCAGGAGAACCTATTCTCCTTTGGTTCCAACTGGGAAAGATTTTTTTCTGGTTCACGAACCAGCTTATGTCAGTGGAAATGCGGCAAATGGTTAGTAATTTAGTTCACAAACTGGAACCGTTCGGTTTCCTCATTGGTGGAAAAGCGCTATGTGAAATATGGCTGAACTAACAACAGACCGCCCGTTAGGCGGTCCAGCAAAAATTAGTATAGGGCTAGTGTACGCAATGCAAAAAAAAAAAAAAAAAGTTCCAATCAGCTGTGTTTTAAAATTAGTTTGACCAACCTAATGCAAGGAATCTGTTCAAAACAAATATGTTCATGAATCAAATATAAATGGTCAGTATAATAAACACTGGCTTCCAAGGAGGTGTCAGTTTTCCATGCTGAAGTTAATGCTACGTATTAGTAAAATGTATCACTTAAAACATGATTTTTTTTATCCTACAGTATTACAAATTGAATTAAGGAAGTCTATGAGTTTCCTCAATGTGATTCAAATTTGCAGTGCCTGCTTTGTGCGCATTCCCTTTGCCTCCCTCCGTATGCAAACCTGCAACTCCCCAGCCTACCCATTCCTAGATTTCTCCCTTGTGGATGCACATGTCAACATGGTTAGTCAATCAGGATTAAATGGCAAAGCCTCTTCTAGACTGGCCGAATGGAATCTAAACTTTGGCAATATTTTGCATCCTTACCTGTAAAAGAGCAGATTCAAACTGTGCCATGGTTTAGCAAACCATGGTCAGTTAGCTGAGTACGTTTTTAAATTATACTTCAATAAGCCTCCAGACTGTAAAATGATTTATAATTAGTTTCAGATAAATCTCTTCCATATTTGAAAGGATTCTTTTGCAAGTATAGTGAAAGCACTGTATAACTGCATATTTATATTAAATCTCAAGTTGGTTTATTGCAGTTGGCGAGATTTATTTATTACATAAAAACAGGGTTCGAACACTGAAGACAATCTGCAATACTGCATCCGCAGAACAGATTTCAGTATGTTTTCCATTACAAAAACAATGATTTAGACCTGGGGTTTGTATAACAGACAACGCACAAATGTGAAAGAAACCTGTATACATACAGCCTGACTGTTTCCTGATGCTAAGCTATGTGTTTCTCATCTCTCTTTGGCTGTTTTTTCCAGCAGGAACACAGCTGTATTGCCTTACCTCAGGCCATGAAAGAATACAGCATGACAGCAAAATAGACAACTGTTATTTGTGCAAAAATCCCTCATTTCAGCAGTTTTATTTACTTAAACTTCATTGCCAGATACACTGTGTTTATTCCAGTATCTGCATCATAGCATTTTATATAACATCTAGTATACCACGCAAAACCCTTTCTTTTCTTTTGGAATTTTTGCAGGAGTATTGTTTATACACAGGACTAAGGGTTCTTTCAGACATTTCCTCAAGCAGTTATTTAAAATGTTTAAAAGATGAATGGCTTTCCCAGTCTGTCCTCATGTACAGAATGACTGAAGACATTCTGTACATGTTAACACTGATGAAATCATATAGAGCACATCATTCATTTATTGGCTGATTGTGAGAGTGAGAGAACAGAAGTGGTGCAAATGCTGGCGTTGTCGTCTGTGTTTGGAACAGGTTTTTGATGAAGGTAGGAGTAGCCATCAAAGGATCCAAATGTTGTATGTTACACACGCCTCTATGACCACATTGAATGTTGATGATATAGCCTAAAGCGTGGGGACACCTTCCTTCTCATCCATTGTTTCTTTTGTATTAATGGGAATTCTTGAGGAGTTTATCCTCCATTTGCTGCAGTTACAGCCTCAACTCTTTTGTGAAGCTTTTAGACTTGATGTTGGAAAATGGCTGAATGAGGATTTGTCTGCATTCAGCAACATGAAAATTAGTGAAGTCGATTCAGCCTGTTCCAAACATATTGGATGGAGCTCCATCACTTCACAGAACAGAGCTGCAAGTCTCCACAGTCCAGTTTACATTACATTAATGTACTGTGCACATTAAAATAGCTGAATTCACTAATAAGTAGTGTCTACAAATTTGGACCTATAGTATTAGTAGCAATTAGTACTTCATAAATGCAGGCTTGAAATACAGATTTGGTCAAACTTACAATTGATTACTCTTTTTTGTTTGTATCACATCACCTATGACAGACTTGATGGTTAATATAAAGTGTTTTTTCATACATACACTGAAAAAAATGCATGACACTTTGAAAAAAACTCATGTACTCACAGTAACATGTACTCATATTCAAGTTATATATCTGGATGTAGATTATTTAATTTCATGCAATTTTCTGACTGTATATATACACTGACACTTGTTCACAAGGAGAAATGAGCACACATACACACGCACCTGAAGTGCAGTCATACTTAGATGGGGATTAGGTGTTTTGCTCAAGGGCACCTCACCCTTAGATTGAAGGAAAAGACTGCTGTCCCTTCACTCTCTCACCCCGATTACATGCTGGTAAACTGGATCAAACCAGCGACCTTCCAGTCCCAAGCCTGCTTCTTTAACAATTGGGCCACACCTGCTCTTCTAGTCCATCAGGGCTCAGTTGTCAAGTTTGAACTAAAACATTTACATTTAAGGCATTTGGCAGACGCTCTTATCCAAGGTTTCTGGTATTAAAGGTAGGCCAATCCAGTGTTAGGAGTCTTGCCCAAGGACTCTTATTGGTGTAGCACAGACTGCTTGCCCAGACCTGGAATTGAACCCAGGTCTCTCACCACTGGATACCACTATACCACAACCACAATTACCTGGATTTTTTTTATTTTTATTTTTTTAATGGAATTATGCTCTTAATGTAACCATTCACATACTAAGCTGATGTCCAAAATGTTTGGGCCTGCACCACATTACATGCATACTTATTTACATTTACATATACAATATTTTCAGACTGTATCTACACTGTCAGAACAGTTCTTTCATTAAAAGGTCACAGGAAACATAACACACTGCTACAGAGTACAAGAGAGTTTACCATCAGTCACTTTACTTCTGTAAACAACACTAAAATGTGTGCATTACAGCTTAAAGATGACTTTGGATATAATGGCGGAGACAAGCTTTTAGACAGCTATAAAGTGGATGTAACTTAATAATAACAACTGAATGTACATGAATATGTAATTCAAAACTGTCAGGGTGAGACAGCTGTACCTTGTCTTTTCTACAATCACTTTCAATGTAATGTAAAAAGATTTTATTCCAATTTATTTTGAAGCACTTCTATTTGTTCATTCATCATAAAATTTTCACACAATGTGAAAGACTGATGCTGTGTTCAACTAATGTAATAGATTAAAAATTGACAGAAATGGACATACATGTTTTTCTATGGAGAGCAATGAGCCTTAAATATTAAATTATGTGTTTTATGTTTACATTAGTGGTATCAGATTTATGTTTATTGCGAGGGGTGGCAAATCAAAGTCCAAAATGTAAAAATCCTTCCCTGAAATTTAATTTCAAGTGACCAGACACCTCTCAGTGGTTTGCGATGATTAGAAAAGCCTGCAGAAGCTTTTTGAATCATTGATTATGCAGTGAATGCAACAAACTATTATCGCATTTCATAGTTTGCTCCTTCTTACCAGCTGTGTCACACCAAAGCAAAACGTACTGCTGATGCCAGTGGTATCAGTCACATGCAAAATCAGAGTTGTAAATCTATGTCTAGAAGCCTACCAGGAGAAACAAAAACAAGTCGTGTCATGGAGAAGTCGGGCCATGCAGCTACTGACCGACCACAATGAATTGAAATGAAGTGAAAATGAAAAGCAGTGGCTACCACAATGAAAATGCCTCAGTGATTCAGTGACCATATGCTGATGTAATTCCGGTTGTGTTTTAGAAGCTTCTTAGTTTTCTATATAAACACACAGTGGAAATATTTATGGGATGCTGGGATATAATCTATTGTGAACCAAATTAAACTGTACAGACAATATTCTGCAATTTAACAGCCTTCCATTGAACAACTAGCATTTAGATAGGGCTTTTCTACCCCCTCACATTTACAACTTGCACACAGATGGGCTTCATTTCTATTCCATCGTTTTCTTTTGGTTTTTCATTCGCACGTCCCTTTGACCCTGTGAGGTGGCGGATCTCATTCTTTTCAGCTGCAGTCACTTCCTATTATGACAGACATGAGATGTGAAAAAGCAAACGTGATTGGACATTCTGGCAATGCCATTAAGCAGTCAGGCAGGTAAATGATGAGGCACTGATGACCTGCACTGTAGCGGAACCTTTGTGAATATGGAAAGATATTATGCATATTTTAGGAATGACAGAAATCTATAGATCATTGCATAATGGAGAGTTTCACACACACCTCACTCCCACATACCCCCACACACCATAAACTGTAGGTAAAGACATTAAATCAGTGTCTTATACTGCCTGCTGTAATACTTAGCAAATATCAGTGCAGAAGCAAACATATTTTCAGGTGAATTTTAAAAAAATTGTTTTTCATTAAATCTTTCATTTATCTTCTGTAACTGATTAATCAAGGTCACAGAGCCTTCCCAGAATCACTGAGCAAAAAAGGAACACACTATGGACAGTGCTATTTAGTTTTTTACTTAATGTTTTGATTTATTTATTGTAAATATGTGCTTAATACAAATGCCTGCAAGATGAGACAGGAGCATTTTTACCACTTCTACATACTTACACCTTTCCATTCACCAAAACTTCTGCTAGAAAAGTGGAAATTGTTCACTTCACAAATGTTACATTTGCCATGTTTCATCTGTGCAAACTCACGGGGCCTTTGCTGCCATTTTGTGCACTTTTCCAAGGGAAGACAAGTCTGGGCTGCAGAAAGGCCAGTCGAGCTCCCACACTCTCTGTGTGGTTGTAACATATCATCACTGTACAAAGAAAAACATGCATCTCCATTTTTGTTGATTTTTAGTTTACTACATTTGAACATAGCCAGTTTCATGATGAATGTACCAATAGAAATGCTCCAATAGTTCCTGGAACATTTTGCATGATCTTTCCTTGAAAGTTAAGAAGGTTTATCTTTCTCCTGAAAGGTTATTTCTTTAGACAGCAATAATATGTAGAATGGGTTCAAACACACAGAGGTAGTAACACATGCAGAATGTGGCTTGACATCATATTGCATCAACAGATGCATCAGAAATCAAATGAGTCAGTCCCTAAAAGCTATCAGTGTTACTGGTATGTCCACAATTAAGGAGGTGACCCATTCCATGGGTTCTTCTATCTCCAATAGTAATCCAGACATTGATATTTCAACTTCATGCTGTTAACATCCTGGCTAATCTTTTTACATGTTGCAGTCAACAACTATGTAACTGAGAAGGTAAAACTTTATTCCTTGTCTGTAGCAGATCATAATAGATCAAAGCAAATGAACAAATCAGTGTTTTATTAGCATTTAATACGGTCACAAATTTTATAATTTTTTTTGGTTCAAATGGCCAACAGCGCTTTATGAATCTTAGTCTTAATCCCCCCTCCCCCAAGTGCCTCCCATCATCCAGAGCTAATTTGTGGGCACCAAATCTGACACAGATTCTGCTATGCTCACAAATGACTAGAAAGCCTGGAAAACTTCAACGTAGAAAGTATCCTTTGTCTTTTAGGCAGAAATTTTACACAGAGAGCAGGGTGGTGCCAGAACGTGTTTGTATTACAAAAGTGATTATTTCTAACTGTCAAACATAGCGTTCGGGAAGACTTACGGCCACATGTGCTTTGGCGGCCTTCGCACGTGTGCAGCAACGGAGGGGAAAATCTTGGGAAAATAAACACTTCTTACATTTGTATTTGTTAAGCAGATGCCTGTCGTTTTTCATTCTGTGAGCACAATGAGAGTTCTGCATTCTGCAGGGGCCTCAGTGATCCCAAAAAAAGAGTGCTGGCACCAGGATTTCTCTCTGTGTCTTTCATGATCTCTCATTTGCTGATTTTTTTGCTTCAAATAGTATGATTGCAGAAATAGTGCAATCAACATTTCATCATAGCATCCCCAGTCACTGAGAAAAAAAAGACGAATGAATGGGGATTTTGTTGAAATCCACTTTTTGAGCCCTATAAAAATATGTTTAATTCACGTTACCCAATTCTGTTTAAATGACGCTGCATTTGAAGCCTGATGTCAGTTGAAATGATTTCTTAATGCACCTTATACATAAAGCCTTTATGCTCATATCCATCAGAACAAAATCCAAAGGTGGGGTGATGATACATACACCAATCAACCATAACATTATGAACACCTCCTTGTGTCTACACTCACTGTCAATTCTTTCAGCTCCACTGAACACACAGGAAAACACTGTAGTTCTACAGACTGTAGTCCACTTGTTGCTCTACATACGTTGTGTGCCCAGATTCACTCTATTCTTTAATGGTCAGGACACCACAGAGCAGGTATGATTTGTGTTTTGTAATTGTTTGGGGATCATTATCAGCACTGCAGTGATACTGACATGTTGGTGGTGTGTTAGTATGCTGCCCTGGTATGTGTGGATCAGACACAGCAGTGCTGCTGGAGTTTTTAAAGACTGTGTACACTCACTGTCCACTCTGTTATACACACTTACCTCTTTGGTCCACCTTTGGCACAGGTAAAGTCAGGTCATCGGTTGCTGCAGTTTGTGTGGATCGTCCTCTATTCCTTCATCACTGGACACAGGATGCTATTGACTGGATATTTTTAGTTGGTGGACTATTCTCAGTCTAGCAGTGTCACTGAGGTGTTTAACAACTCCAGCAGCACTGCTGTGTCTGATCCACTCATACCATCACAACACACAATAATACACCACCACCACCACATCAGTGTCGCTGCAGCACAGAAAATAATCCACCACCCAAATCATATCTGCTCTGTGTTGGTCTTGTTGTGGTCCTGACCATTGAAGAACAGAGTGAAAAGTGGAAAACAAAGTGTGCACAGCAACAAATGGTGTATACTCTGTAATTTTAGAACTCCAAAGTGCTACCATATGGTCAATGGAGGTGAATTCATTATGAGGTGGTCATTATGGTTGATCAATATAAATCTATTTGCTATACTCTACTGCAACAATATTTGTTACCAACTATTTCACAAATAATTTATATATTCTATATCAGTGTTATGTGGTATACCCAATTTAAAAAAGAAATTGTGTACATTATTGATATTTGCTGTACCTTACTTAAATCATATTTGCTATAATTTACTGCAGCACCAGCAAGGTTCCTAATGGCTCTTGATGTAAGAGCATGTTCCAGACTCAGGGTGGAGTAAAAAGTGTTCCCTCAGACTCAAACAAAGTCCTTTGTATGCCATGAAACAATAACAATGTCAAGAAGGCATGGTCAAGTGATTCAGAACTACATACAAATAACTATGATGTCAAAAGACAGGCTCAAATGTTTTTCCATGTCTCCGCTCAATATCTAGAGTGCTGCTGGTGTAAAGCTGGTGTTAATTCTCCAAACTGACACCAGCAGGTGGAGAGAAATAATATTAATCAATAACACTGTGTCATGTATCACTCCCACCACCCCTACCTAACTTCGAGCAAAATATCTCAGCTGGCCCTCAGTCAGAGACCCTCAGTCAGAAACATGGCATGGGATTCAAGGAAAAGGATTTCCAATTCATGTTGACTTTCACATATTTCTCAAAAATGCTATGCATTATTCAGGTGTTGAGATGTAACCACTGATTAAGTCTGCTTGGTGTGAAATGGTGTAAAAAACCTTACAGAATAATCAAATGTGGGGTATAGGATCTAGGAGTAAAGATGCTTGTAACACAGTTTTATATGTAATTTGAATTATGGGTATGTCTAGAAAAAAAATCTCAAATTTTCTGAAACATTGTCTTAAGCATCAGGTTGTAACTTCATAAATATTTCAAGTACAAACTGTCTGCAAAATGGAATATTTTATTCGCTATTTATTGATATTTTAGCGCTTCATGTCTTGACAATAAGCCATCCATCCACTGTGAGAAGACAACTCAGTGGTCAGACAGTATGTTTAGCTGCCAAGAAGCCATTACTGAGAAATGGAAATAGACAAAAAAAAAAAAAAACCACACACAAAATAAACTGTCATATCAAACAAAAGAAACTGTTGAGGTTTGTCAGAACAATGGACTGTTCACACCTGCGCCAAGAGCTCAACATCGCTGATTGTGTTTGTGATCTGTTGGATCATGTGAAGCAGAAAAATCGATCTTGACTGTATTTATTTGAAGGTTTAGTAAACAATCCATGCAGATTCCTTTGAAAAACTGAAAGTAAGGACATACTGGAAAATACATGTTATTTTACGGTGTGATTTTACGATAAACACTGTAGCTGTCTAAATAAAATCATGTATCTCCGTTTTTGTGGATTTTTAGTTCACTACATCATTTGAACACAGCTGCGGTCCTTCACATTGTGTGAAAATATCACGATGAGTGTGCCAAGAGAAATGGTCCCAACCTGCTTAATAATTCTTAATAATAACTTTATATTAATAATGATACCTTTATTAAAATTATAATATTATTATATTAAATTAATAATAATACTTAATACAATCTTTTTAGATTCACTTCCATTGAAAGTTCTGAAGGTTTTTTCCTTCTCCTGTAAAGTTACTATTTTTGCAGGTACATGTTTGTCATTGGACAGCTATGATATGTTTTGTATTTTAGCGAGTAATAATCTTAATACGTGCTTCACAAAAATAAATTAATCTAGATTCAACGTCACCCACTTTTACATAAAATATCTCTGTTCTTTTCCCACCAGTATGTCTCTTATCAGGCTGTGTTCAGGTCTATAATGAGTTATCTGTGTGTGACGGCAGATTCCAGTTTGGCAGTGTAGATATAGATTTCTCTGGGTGATACTGTTATGTAGAAATCAAGGCTGCATGCCAGGAAATACATTATGTTGGCATTCCAGCAACATAAACGAATCACATACTTAAGGCACTTCTGCAAAAAAAGACACAATCTGAAAAATCAGTGGGATCTGTCTGGTCTGCAAAGTCATTTTAGAGATGTAAATGATGCTTATTTCTTACTATTAAAAATGGTCACTGTACAGCATAAGATAAATAAAAATTCAGTTAATTCAACAGGATGTTGAAATGTCTTACCATTCTTGGGTCGAGTTCCATTATGGACAAAAAGCATTGTGTCTAGAAGAGAGTGAGAGCATGATAAAGTTATGAAGTTACAGTGCAATAATTGGGATAATCATCTTTGGCACCGCAATCGACCAAATGTTATTTCAGTCCTAATTAGATATCAAACACAATAAGCTACATTTAATAAAGGAAAACATTCATGGTTTTTCTTGAGATATCAGTTCCATGTCGACTCTCTTTCTCTTTGCCAAAAGACAAATGTGTTGAAACTTCAGATACTGGGTCATTTAAACGAGGGAATTAAAACAAACACAGAGCTTACAGCTCAAGGTTAGGTAGCGACAATATTGTAGTTCAGCACTGATAGGCAAAGATGAGTAGTACCCGGCTGTACCATGTAAATGTTGCAAACTTTTGCATTGCATGTTTTCACTGCAGCACTACAGTAGTGCTGCTGCCACACAGCTCCAGGATCCTGGGTCCAGGGATAAATCCTTGTCTGTGAGGACGTTGGTGTGTCCCTAGTGTCGTTGTTCGACACACTCCCCTGTGGCTTCCAGTTTCCTCCTAAGCCCAAAACCTGGCCTGGGTTGAGTACGTGAGTGTTTGATGCGTTATGATGAACTGGCATAAACCCTGTCCAAAGTTATTTTTTTGCCTTGCACCCAATGATATAATGACAGCAAGTATGACCAAGATAAATCAGTTACAGAAGATGAATTAACTTTTGTCTTTTTTTTTTTTTGCAAGTTCACTGACAATTAAGCATTGCAATTACTGAATATAGCAAACCACAAAGTACACTATGTGCCCAACACATTGTGGACACTCCTAATGGGTTCAATTGCACTCACAGTGTGTGTAATCTCAGTATACAAACATTGGCAAATATAATGTGACGCATTAGATATCTTAAGCCACATTTGAGGTTAATATCACCATATTCAATCGCAAAAGAAATGTATGATGCACCCCAGCTTTGTTCTGTGTAGTAGTATAACTGTGTTTTCCTTAGTAATAAATCTATATGCAATACATTTTGAATGAGCTGGGGTGGTGTTAGTGATCCAGAAATAATCATCCAACATTAGGTCCTGACCTCACAAGAGATTATCTGGTGGAATTCAATCACATTCTTACAACAATGTTGAAACATCCTGTGTAAAGCCTTTTCAGAAACAGTAGAGGCTGCATCAAAGGGGAGACCAGCTCCACATCAACACACTTCATTTCAGAAATGCTGGATGGGCAGTTTTTTAGAAATCTGTGGCCATTTTATAGAAACCCGTGGACGTGTGCATTAATATTTGATGGGGAAAATGGCAGCTTGATCTCTGGCAGTGCTGGAATTAGTGAGAGAAGGTACACACAAGTAGGGTCCTGTGCCAAGCTGGGGTTTACATGTCTGGTTGAAATAATAGAGACATTCACAGCTGAAAACAAAACATTCCATTTATTGTGCTGTTTTTTTTTTTTTTATGATGGAACCCAGGAAGCAAACACGCTCCCCGGAACAAGCCTGGGAGGTAGAAGACCACACACCATGCTGTGTTTAGTTTACACCACTGCTATAACAGACCACTGCTGCGGTCAGCTAGCAATCTGGTTTCACTGTTTAAGCGTGACCCAAAACTGTGTTTTAACTCACTTCAATGAACCTCTGGGAGCAAGTTACTGAGTATAATATTTGTTTCCATACGACCACCCAGTGGAAAGTTACAGGCCTCAGGGTCATGAACATGACTGCTTATGAGTGAGAATGTACAATGATAATGTCTAACACAAAAAGCTGGATAGAGCAGCCATACTTATATTAAAACTACTTCTACATCTGTGAAATGACTCAATACAATAATATATTTTTTTATGTTGTTATCTTTGGTTTAATTTTTGTCTTGTCAATCCAAGTGCTCTAGTTATTATAAGTTCATTAAACTCAAACCTTTAAGCTATGTGGGATGTTACATAAAGCAGGATTTATGAGTTAACTAGATAATATAAGCACAAAGTTTAGGACAGTCCAGCTAGAATTGGTCTCTGCTATTTTCCTATTGAGGCTACATTTATTTGGCTTTAATATGGCAGTCTCTACTACTCAAGAAAGTTGTTAAAATAGATTTATTTGAACATGGCTGTGAGAATCTGAAGCCACAAGAACACTAGTGATGTCAGGCACTAATTTTGAATGTTTACGTCTGGTTCACAAACACCAATCCGTCACTTCAGATACTGGATGGAACTCAATCAATCCTGAGAACCCAGTTCCACCACTCCTCAGCCCAATGTCTGTTGGATTTATACCAATTCTAGCTCACATTTGGCATCGAGTTACTTAAAACTCATGAGAAACTGCTCTAGAGCATCCCATTGTAGTTGTAAATTCTACAGAGATTGTTCAAACGGTGTCTGCAATTGATTATGCAATGCATGTGTCAGAAATGGGTACACCTTGAACAAGCTGTATTCAGTTAATGGAAGAATATACAGTATAGGCACTGTCCACTGCAATGTGTAGAGGATTGTGGAGTTGACCGAGCGTGGACAGAGAAATCTACCTGATAGCTTGTAGTGGTGATACCCTCTAGTGGCAGAAGAGACTGATCAGACCAACATTTCAAGGTTCCCGAAAGTAGCCTTAACATAAATACAAACCACTCAGCCATAATAATAACATCACCTTATTGTTTCTACACACACTTCATTCTCTCAGCTCCACTGTCCACAGGAGCATTTAGTATTTCTACAATTACAGACTGGTGTCAATCTGTTGCCCTGCATAATATTTTTAAGCCTGCACATTAACACACCACCACTATCAGTGTCACAGCAGCACTGGGAATGATGGATCACTCAAAGTATACCTGTTGAATGATGCTCCTGAGCATTAAAAACAAATAAGGAAAACAAAGTAAAGGGCGAATAAATGCTTGTATGAACAAATCAGTGTTGATCAGGTCCAGTCAACCTGATAGGTGTTTGAGTAATCAGATAGATCTGTCCAGAAAAATGGTCACCAGAAACATCAGACCCTTCAAAGGTACAGCAGTGGTCTTAAAGTCCAGTTGTGTACTTTGAAGGTATATTACATTATCTTCTCCACCAGGAAATTTTTAAAATATCTGAAGAATTTCAAAGTAGAAAATTATATCAAATAAAAAATCCAGTATATTGTTGAATGACATTAATGAAATCAATTCAGTTTAAAAAAAACTACACTTATATAAAATAAGGTCCAGTTATGTTACTGAATTAAAGGTATAGTGTAACTGGACGAATTTAATTTAATGTGTTTTTTAGTACTTGAGCTAAAGGTACATTGGGGAGGTACCTTTACTGCTGTAGCTTTAACGGAGAATGGATTTAGGCTACTCTATCCACCTGAGACATAAGTTAGTTATTCTTTCCAGTCTTCTGACTAATATGCCGTGCTATAAGCAATACTCACTAATTTTCCTCTCATTCAGTCACAGCTCTTAAAAGGGTGTTGTTTTGTAGCCATAATGACAACTGTTGTTTGGTAAAATTACATAAAAGGATCAAGCTTTCAGATGACATTGTCAAAGTATGTGGTCTATGTGAGTGAGTGAATGAGTGTGTGTGGGTTTGTGTGTGTGTGTGTGTGTGTGAAACACTGAGATTTATTTGTAGATGGACCACACACAGAGACCAGAGAGAGAAAGAGAGAGCAGATCATTACATTTGCTGAGAAAAGTTCCCTTATGTGGCAATGGAGTGAGAACACATTAGTGGGCTGTGGGGGTTACTGAGGACAGCTGTGAGTGTGTGTATATGTGTGTGTGTGTGTGTGTGTGAGAGAGAGAGAGAGAGAGAGAGAGAGAGAGAGAGAGATGTGAGGCTGATGGACCAAAAGACCTCAAAATGTCTTCTTACTGCAAACACCACATCTGTTAAATGCTACAAGTATCTTCTTTCGTTTAACTGATGCTGTGTATTACAAAGACGGTTAAGCTCTTAGTGGAATTCTGCTTTAGTCCAAACCTGAGTTTGATTAATCACACAGTGATGCTTTTAGAGAAACAATAAAGTATAGGTTAGGAGGGTTCCAGTGATTAAGTGTCAGTGAGATTCAAGCCGAAAGATCACCTTCACATTAATTATTTTGCCTGAATGTTTGTCATTATCTTGTTGCCCATCATTTTCCCCAAATTCAGTTTCCTGGGTAATGAGGTTACATTTCCCTCTAACATCACTTTTGTACTGTACTGTGTAAGGTTTTAGGCACCTGAGTAAATGTGATTTAAAAAGCTAATATTATGAGCAGTGCGAGTTTATTTTCTCAAACTAATAAAAAAGAAAGAAAGAAAAAATTTGAATAAAAACAAGTAACATTATTCCAGTCAAGTCAATGCCTTTGTTTAACCCTTTCCAAAACTCTCCTTGTGCCGGTCCATTATTATCTGAGGCTATCATCCAATACTGAGCTTTAACAACGTTAATAAATACTTAATCTTTCCTTCTCCAACTATATAAATATTAAAAGATAATTATAGATTCAAATTTTTGTTTGTCTGAATAGAGAGTAGTGCTTTGAAAGATATCTGATTTTTTTAAATGTCCAAGTCAAAATTTTAGACATGAATCTATCTGCATATTTTTCAGCAGAGAACTTTGATGTGGGATGGAGAAAGTTACGGTGAGACTCCTCACTTACTATTCTGTTTTTTTCTGAGAATGCACTGTGAAATCTTCTGTGGTGCAGCTGTTAATTCTGGTCCCAAGAATTTTTCACTTACGTGTTATTAAGCAAAAGATACTGATAGAAATACTTAAGGTCTTCGCCATGGCTTTATAGCTTGATCTATTTCACTTTTTACTTGTATACTATGTGAATTCTTGAGATACTTAAGTAGCTTTTTCACTTCTATCATGATTACTACATCGTGCATAAAATCTTTCCAACCCACCAACACCAGAATGTGTTTTTAGATGTATCTGTTTTAACATTAGTTGAACTTAAAGCATATGGGAATATCGGAATAAATGGGAATAAATTATGGGAATAAATTACAAGATTAAATACATAATGGGGCCCTCCCGGCCAATACAGATCATTGTAGACACATAAAACCTCTTAACCTCATTGACTGGAGAATTGAAAACCAACTTGTTTAAGGACATATCATTTCATTGGTTAATAAGGAGGTAGTAAGTCCTCTCATCCCATGTGTTTATTTGGATTTCTTTCTCTACTCTTTCAATGACTGAAAACAGTGATTCCAGACTTTAAAGTGTAATTTTGTCTGTAATTTTAGACAGAGGTGTGGACAGTGGCTTCTGCTAAATTGGGACTTTTCTATTATTGTCATGCAGTTTTTACACCAACGTTAAGCAACTGGGCCAGGGGAGAGAAGAGGGCACCTGAATCGACAGTTCTGGCCATTCCAACAGACCACACAAAGCCTTCACAATTTACCCCACAAGGACAAACTACAGTGGCTTGTGTTGTCTTTTTTCCGTCCCCTGAATATTTGGCCAATTGTCAAATCAGCTTTTTCAGATTTTGGCCAAAGAGAGGCCCATGAACACTCTTGATGGTGGAAGTTGAGTTATGATGGATGCTTGATGTGCTTATGTTGCTCAAGTCAACAAACAAAAGCTCCCTCTATGGGGTCCCTGTATAATGAGTGGTGCTTCTGTAGTAAATATGCTGCTTTTTTTCCTCTCTCTCCCCTCCTCTAAATTGTTCCATCTCACTGCAGGACAAAAGGGTAGAGCCCTTTTAATTTAGGTCATCCCTTAATTCGGTGACGAGGCTCACTGAGCTAAATCATTTGTGTCATTGTGGTCATTCTCATCTCACTGTTAAACAGCTGGTAATTGCATTGAAGTCAGCAATAAATGGCATCCGAATACAGAGATTTCTGCCATTTTCTGTCCCCAACAATGTTGGAGTTCCATGCCTTTCCCTGTTAAAGCTTACTTTGATGTGCTCTGTGAACTCTTTTCAAGTGTGTGCTTGTTGTGGTATAATTGATTTAGGACAAATGAGAGAGACAGTGAGAGATAGATAGATAGATAGATAAAGAGAGTGAGAGAGAGAGAGAGAAAGAGAGAGAGGGAATTGCTGGATGAAGTTCAAAGCTGCTTGGAAGACATTCAAGTATTGTACAACTTAATTAAAAAGCATGGTAGCACCCCATTTGTCCTCATCCCAGCTAAGGCTGTTTACAGTTACTAGTTTGCTAAAAGCACTGCTGAGTGCATCTATTAAGACTTGCCATCAACAAATGGACTCCAGATACATTTGTGAGTGAAGAAAGTTGAAATAGTGTAAATTTATACCGAGTGCAATTTGGGAGTTTTATTATACACATGCTGCTTGATTCTGAGACATTGATTCAACTATTTTGTGTATTTATCTTTATATTACACATCTTTCAGTACCAGAAAAATAGTGGAAAATATATTTAATAAGAATGTATCAATTTGTTGCCTTTGTTACATCTTTGAATTTTTTATGAATTTGACTTACATACAGGAAGGGTTTCCAAGTAGCTTCTTCAGTGTAAATACAAATTTTTAAGTTTCCTTTGGACATTCTGGTTTCCTCCCTCAGTCCAAAAACCCGTATTGCTAGGTCAATTGACTGTGAAACTTTCCACAGGTGTAGGTGTCTGAGTGAATGGGTGAGTGGGTGATGCCCTGCAATGAATGATTCACTACCTCTTGCATCATAAAGATTCAGTACCAACTTAATAGTCACTGGAAATATATATTCTATATATATATATATCAATGTTCATATATACAGTACCAGTCAAAGGTTTGGACACATCTTCTCAGTAGTCACTGGTGGAACAGGGCTATTCACTGTATAGAATTATGTACCAGCCCCTAACTCTGCAGACCCAAGTTATGGTCTCAAACACATTAAGGCGGCAAGCAGTTCTACAAATGAACTCTAGACGAGGCCACAACTGTTCAATGAAAACCATTCCAGGTGAAGATCTCATGAAGCTGCCTGAGAGAATGCTAGGAGTGTACATATTCTGGTTTGCTTAACACTTTACTAACTTTTTTTTTTTACTAACTACAAGTAAAAAACATAGCTTTAATGTCTTCTATATTCATTTACAATGTAGAAAATAATAAAAAAAAACTAAGAAAAAAACATTGAATAAGAAGGTTTCCAAACTTTTCACGGAGCATCGCAATGCAGTGTTTAAGTACCTAGTAATGATAATAAATATTAGAGCAACATACACTGTTCAATAGGCTATTAACTAGTTTTTACCGAATATTTAGACAGTAATCTGTTGTATAAAAAAATTCAGAGTACACTTTCAAAAAACGGTGCAAACAACATTAGCAATTTCAGAAAGTTGTGGAAAGTTGTCAGTGTCCCAAGTGTAAATTACACCTACACTGCTTTCAATCCCCTGCTTAAGCAAGTCCTTATTACGTAAGACACTTAACAAATCACCTACACCGGCCTTCATAATTAGAATTAATTCACAAAAGTCACTAAGGAAAGGAGCAAATGCAGTAAATAATTTTATTGGTGATGTGCCTGGTCATTATCTTCACCCAGATGAGTAAAAAATTTAACAAGCTAGTAATTGTTTGCTTCAGCTGCAGTTCCGAGAGTACAAGCTACATGCTAAAACAAAACTTACTGCTTAGCTTACTCACCTGCAACACCTCCAGCACCTAACAACTTTTCTTATACTCTGATACATCACTGGTCATATTAACTCTGTCCTATATTCTACAGCTTTGGTGTATATAAGTATTGCAATGCAGTAAAATGGTGGATGTTATGTAATGTTGGCACCAACATATCCACACCTTAAATACAATCTTGTGTGGAAGCTTCATGTCTGTGGCAGTAATGTTCTGATGCTAAATACTGATTTTATTATAACACTTAAGCGTTATTTATGTTTTTGCTTGTTTTCCTTTTTATTATTATTATTTTTACATTTTTCTAAACTGTAAGTTATTTGATGCTGTATTAATTTTTTTTTTACACACTTCTAAATAAATAACTTGTCAGAGTGATGCCAACTAGGTCCAAATGACCTACACAAATAACAAGAATCTGCAAAATGAATGAGATTTCAGAAGCAAGCACAAAACCCTTATACCAAGAATTTATGATCTCATCATGTGGGAAAAGCAATCGTTTTAGCCAAGCGCTCTCTTGGAACGTTGTTTGTTTTTTGGCTCTCACAATGGGGTCAGGAAGGAGATCATGATTCTGTCAGGACCATCGTTTTGCCCGTTGAATGGGAAAACTCTCAATGGTGCTGATGTGTAGTGGACCACACAGTTGGAGGAAATGACTTTGAGAGTGAGGAATTTGTAGAAGATTACAACTCAAGCATCGACAACGGTCATAATATGAGCAAGGTTTTATTGGTGAAATATTTCTGGCCAGTGTTTATGATATGGCCTGGTGTGATGATACTCATTAGTAAGGCACAGAGTGCCAGGCTTACATTTGCCCACAGATGGTTTCTGTTATTGTGAAGGACCCTAGTGTAATGCACTGCAGCCTTATAAATGAGGTAATAAAACTGTAATTAAGAACATTTCTGAAGAGAATCCCTCATTAAAAAAGAAACTAATCAACTGGTTGTTGTGTAATTAAGGTGGAGAACTAGGCAATGTCCTGGGCACAGAGACAGTTGCTTTGTTTCCAGGACAAATGAAGAGGCATTGTCTCACAAGATTGAAGGATTGAAGGAAAACAAATCTCATCCTCATTTTCCATTTCTGCAATCAATTCTTATGTAGCTGAAATTGTAATTTCTGGCATGCTCCTAATTGGCTTTGGCCCTTGGCACTTGAGTGACTCATGGGAGAAAGTCAGTGAAACACAGATGGAGCGTTTCCTAAGCTCTTGGAGAAGAAGACAAATCTCCCATTCAGTATTGGCAGTGAGGGAGAACCTCAGCGGTGCTGCCCAGGATTGCAGACCACACGAGAAAACACCCCACATCTGATCCGGAGCAAAACCCACCTGGAGGGGGCAACTGCATTCCAGCTTATGGCCCAGAACCAGGCCTTATAATTTACTTAAAGGATGAATTTGTCATTTTCAACAAGTGTTCTTCTCTATGTCATTTAAGAGCAGTCATACTGACACCATCTGTCTGGGATGTCTCTGAGATTTTGTACTAAACTTAATTTTAAACATGGCTGACACCATGTGGGGGACCCACTATTCAGAGTATGAACTGCTTAATTCAGAGTCTATAAAACAGTGTGAATCTTTATTTGTGAATTGCTCTTTACAGAAAAAGTAATAAATAATATATAATAAATAATTACATTTAAAATTTTGGTTTGTTTCTGTTTGGTAAAACATGACCCAAGCCTTGTGCTTATATTTGAATTGTTTTATTGTCTGAGAACCAGGCCACGCTGATAAAGCAGGCTGTTGGGCCAGTTTTATTAGCAAGGCTGTTCATAAACACACACTTTACTACAATTTACTGGCATACCTAAAATGTCTGATAAAACACCATGGATAAAGACATGAGAAGTGTGATTTTAACATCAGCTTGAAGCCATATGTGTTTTTTTTTTTTACTCTGTAAGGTAAAGTTAGGTGTTCTTTATCTTATGAAAAAATAACTTTTGCATTGCATTTACACCACCATTTGAGGATCTACTAAGTCAAAAACAGTAAAATAAATAAAACAACCCAGTCAGATGTTTTTAGTTTTTTTTTTTTTTGTGGGCTCCCCAAGTCAGAAAACACGGGATGATGCGAGTTGTTTAGATTTTGTGCTGCTTCTTAAATGCAGAGTTGTGCCACTCCCTTGTCTGAGTCCAGTCACAGTGCTGGACCTACGTTTATGTGAAAATGCAAAGCACGTAGTTAAACGTAGCAAAAAATAAATAAAAATAGGAGTATACAGTAGAGTGCACAGAAATAAGAAATAAGAGTAGACAGATTAATAAGAGAAAATATGTTGAAAATTAGAGTGAAGCCAAACCAAACCAACCAAATAAAGCTAAAAACCACAGCTTTGCTTCTGTCTCCTGGCATTTTACGCTGAACTGGAAGCAAACAGCATCCAGTGAGCAACAAGGAATGAAAAGGTAGCGATTCACACCTATTCACAAAGGCACTCATTCATTTTTCTGTAACTGCTTCATTCTTTTCAGGTTCAGGATGTGTCCATAGCCTACCCAGAATCACAGGGCGCAAGGCAGCTACACAACCTGGAAGTGGTGCCAGTCCATCACAGAGCATCACACACTTACACTTCTTACAGTCAACTGATTATTTAATCCACAGCACCAGGTCTCTGGAACTGTTGAGATAAAATATATAGAGTTATGGGGATTTCTAATAGACTAGATTCTGTTATTTCTGATACTATGCCTTACTGTTAATTATAAAAATGGATGTATGTATGAATTCATTTCTTTGAGCTATAGTAAATATTTGTTTTTATTCAATTCACTTAACTTAGCTAGCTATGCGTCACATTTCTGCCTTTACACCATGCTGCCATTTTAAAATCTCTCTCTCTCCTGAATGATCTGGATGAGGCCCGTGATGGCTGCACTGCTATGGTACACTGCAATACAAAAATGGAACTTTCTGTTTCTCCTCTCTCATCACTGAGAATTTATAGGGCAGCTGCTGCAGATGTTCCTATAAAGCAGCCCAAACACTCATGTCAGACAGTATACATAGTCCTCTAGACTGCACACAGCTATTTTTCTTGTACTGAACCACAAGGGTCAGCCCTGGTACACCCCAAGTAAAAAAAAAAAAAAGCACTACTAAGATGAGTGGCAACAGTGAGGTCAGTAAGAATGAATGTGATCTGGGACACTCTACTCAGACAAACAAGACTCTACTCAGTCTTCAACAGCTGGAGACAAGTGCTTCTTTCTGTAATTCAGTAATTCAGCAATGAGAAAATTTTCATTTACAATAATTTTATATTTTTGTGGAGAGATTCCTCAATAAAAAGTCTCAATCTGTCAGAAAACATGATGGTGCCCAGTTTATGATAAAAGACAACACTCTTAATGTTTATGTCTGATGTCACCTCTGATGTAGTATTTGTGGACTTTAATGGCTAAGCTGTTCAGGAACTTACTACATATGGTGACTGAGAGCTGAGGAAGGTCCATGATACTGTTCCAGCTACTGCACATATACACAAATTAGTGCATTTATTTCATACAGCTAGCAAAACACCATTAAAATGTTTTCAGAACTTTATACGAAAAATCATGTCACTCAGTCTTGTGCACATACAAATCACTATTTAAAGCATCTTAAGGCCTGCAGTCTGCTAACATTCCATGTGAGGATTTTCAGTATGTCTGGAGTCTGTGAGGAGTTTGGTGTAATCTTGCCTTGTGTGATGAAATCAGAAACCTCGTCAAGACTGCTTTAAGCACATTACTGCAAAAAGAAATTGTACTAAGTTCATATGTAAGCAAGAGAAATGCCCTTATATGATTCCATTACCTGGGTCAGTGCTGGAGAATACACCTTAAAGGGTGACAAGGATCCACAGTTATCCTGAAAATGAAGGTATTTCAAAACTTGTGAAAAAAGAAAACAGTTAAGTCAAATTCAGCCTCAAGGCCATACTTCCAAAAAATTTTTATGCCATCACAATGTGTCTGCTCTGGTTTCCTCTCAATTATGTTGTTTTCTCCCACAATTCAGAAAAACATTTGGGTTTGCATGGATTTGGGTGGATTGCCTGTGTGAAAAAGTCCACCAGCTTGAGTGTGTGTGAGCGTGGGAGTTTGTGATGCCCTGTGATGGACTGGCACTTTGTAGGTTCTCATCCACCACAGGCTATATTTATTAGGAACCTGGAATAGAAATGAATTATTGAATTCATTTTCAGGTGAGTAAGTGTATGTTTGAGTGGATGAAAAAAAGGCAACAATACACTGAAGGCATAAGAATCAAAATTAAAATCAAAATTAATATTTTATTAATATTTAAAGTGTAGTCATAAATTTGAATGTCATGGTATGGTCAGGTGATCATTGTGTGTTCATTTCAGCACTTGTTAAATACACTGTGTCTAGTTATACACTAAAAAACACATTTTTTAGATTTCACTAACCTTGTTACTAATACATGAATCAGTTCTGCTTGTCAATAAGATGTTGCTGTGTGGCTGAGGCTGAGAAAAGAAAAAGGGATGTAAACTAACCGATTTTAAAACAAAATTCCTGAAGAGTTTTCAGTGTTGGAAATAGTACTTGAATTCATTCATTCATTCATTCATTCATTCATTCATTATCTGTAACCGCTTATCCAATTCAGGGTCGCGGTCGGTCCAGAGCCTACCTGGAATCATTGGGCGCAAGGCAGGAATACACCCTGGAGGGGGCGCCAGTCCTTCACAGGGCAACACACACACTCACACATTCACTCACACACTCACACCTACGGACACTTTTGAGTCGCCAATCCACCTACAAACGTGTGTTTTTGGACTGTGGGAGGAAACCGGAGCACCCGGAGGAAACCCATGCGGACACGGGGAGAACACACCAACTCCCCACAGACAGTCACCCAGAGCGGGAATCGAAACTACAACCTCGAGGCCCCTGGAGCTGTGTGACTGCGACACTACCTGCTGCACCACCGTGCCGCCCTAGTACTTGAATTTCCTTTTTTATTTCAATAATTTAATATCACCAATTTCTGATTATAGTGTGTATACATGGACCAACTGGAATGGTTCAAACAGGACTGAAATTGATCAAATCTTTTTAAATTAACTCACGCTGACTGTTAAGAATGTCTTTTTTTTTTCTTTTCCTTAGAAGTTACACTTTTGGAGATAACAGAATTTGTTCCAACAGAAAAGAAATTCATAACAAATATGGAAAGGTGAGCAAAGAGATGAAAGGAATTAAATAGTGTGTTACATTCAGTGATGGTTAAAGAAGCTTCTTGTCTCTGTCACTGAGAGAGTGAGTGTGAAGGAGAGTTTGAAGGTCAGTGAAATGTGTAGTTTGAGTGTAGTATAGGTGCAGTCAGATGAAAAGATTCCGTGTTAGTTTCATTGGAAAACTGGTTCTAAAAGTATTACTTTTTCTTTGTACAACAGGATGAAAACTAAGATTCAAGCAGAACGTTTCATATCATATATTACATTATACTACGTATCATATCATACTTACCTCATATAAATATACCATACCTAATCACAATTTATCATAAAGTATTATATATATTTATCTTACCATGCTTAACTAATTCTAGCTTATCTTAATATTTTATCCTGCCTGATAGTAACTTGCATTATATTAATTTATCCTACCTTAAGCTAAATGAACCTATCCTATACTAACTTATACTAAGGTAACTTTTCCTATATTCCCCTAATTGAACTTATACTAACACATCCTGTCTTTCTCTAACTTTTACTAACTTACCTAATACTAACTTATCATATTTTTCTTTGTCTAAAACTAATTTAGCCCCCTGCAGGGTGTATTCCCGCCTTGTGCCCAATGATTCCAGGTAGGCTCTAGACCCACCGCGACCCTGAACTGGATAAGTGCTTATAGATAATAAATGATTGAATAAAACTAATTTATCTTATCTTATCCTACACTGTTTTCATGAATACTATCATGTTTAAATCTATCTCATCAGAGAAATGAAAAGAAGAAAAGCGAGGAAGGTGTAATGATGGAGAAAGCCGTAGAATCTAAAGACTAAAACTCCCACACCTCCGCCAGATGTTCAGGTTCTGTGTATGTACACTCATCCAGAGAAAAGGTGAAATTCAGGAGGATCAGCATTTCATTCTGTGATACAGATAGTGACACATTATAATCAAATGTGGACAGTTCTATAGAACTGCAATTATTATGTGATGAATATTAATTATTACTTGGATGAGGAACATGTACTTATCAACAGTAGACATGCTTTGTATAAGGACTGCAGAGAAAGAGCTCAGTATGGCCATCAAGTGACTAAGGAAACTCCCTTTTGTCTGGAAAAGAGTGATAGGAAAAATGTAAGTTTCAGAATTCTGACCCTTTTCTTGCGTGGGAGGCGGGACATCAGCAGATGGTCAGCATGGTCTAATGACTGAGCATAGCAATGAAGGCGGAGGAGCTTCCTCAGAGTTGACTATGAGAACACTCGCGTTATATGCAATATTCAGTGTAAAACATTGACTTTAGTGACAAAGTCCTTTATAGTGAGCTCTTTTAGACAACATTTGCCACCAATTGCTGTCCAAACCTTTAGCACATTACATAAAATCCATTGCAAAACAGTATCTTACTGGAAAAAGTTGTGCCCTTGCTCCTCTCATGACTCCCAACAGAACCAACTCATAGACAATGTCTATAAAGTTGAACTCCTGAATCTGTAAGTACATGGTTATTAGTGTCACAGCACAAGACACTGTGGTAAATAGTAACATTGATTTGTCTAAAGCATAGCTGAACAAATTCACCCCAATCTGCATCATATCCATTTGAATCTGCTCAAGATTTTCAGGAACTACCTGAGGGAGGCAGCCATGTGCCTATTGAAGCTAGATTCTGCAGAAATATGTGTAAAGCAGGATATACAGGGGTTGCACAATGAAACTGAAACACCTGTCATTTTAGTGTGGGAGGTTTCATGGCTAAATTGGAGCAGCCTGGTGGCCAATCTTCAATAATTGCACATTGCACCAGTAAGACCATGTGCATCCAGTGGTTCAAACATTGTATCCTGAAGACAGTGTCTGAATCCAGTTTCATTGTCCAACCCCTGTACATAGTTTTGTTACTATATCATCTAGATCACATTAATTTATTTGGTAAATGTATATCTGAGATCAGAATCGTTTTGTTCCTTGGAGTTTAATGTGGCCAGTTCACCAAGTATCAGTCTGCCTGCCACAGAGACATAATTACAATGTTCAGAGTTGCTCAGAGCAGCCTACACAATGAAACAGAGAAATGGCTGTGATGAATAAAACAAGCAAGGGACACACACAAAGTAAATATACAATGTAAAATAAAATGATATGTGACAGTTACGGTGAATACCTGACGCAGTGGTGTCAATCAATCAGAATCAGAATCAGAATCAAAGAGGAAAGTCTGGAATCCTCTTGTCCATGAAGTAATTACTGTTGGATTTGGGACACCAAAAAGGAATACATGAGTACCTTATGGCATTGTTAGAAACTACAGCTTCAAAACACCTACAGTTAGAAATAATTTTGGTTAAAATTTGGCCCATATGGAGGGCGGGTTCTGACTGCCGCCCCAACCCCTCTTGAACTCTAATTACAAAATGTTGCATGAAATTTTAGTGACTGTAAGGTGATCAGTTAGGTCATCGTATCTCATCATACAAGGCACTTAAAATTTTTGGAAAGACAACACCAAGCTCATAAAGGAAGCTCTGCACTTGATCTGAAATATAATTAAAAAGTCATGTAAATGTAAAAAAATGTCTTCCACATTCAACTTATTCTCGGCACTAGGCACAGTGAACACACACTCAGAGCGGGTGGGCAGCCATCCCTAGTGCCTGGGGAGCAGTTGCAGGTAAGGTGCCTTGCTCAAGGGCGCCTCAAATTTGGACCAAGTTTCCTGCCACATGTGGGTATTTTCTCAGTGACTTTCCAGTCCCAAGCTTGCAACTCGACTCCCATGTACAATATACAAGTACAGTGCGCAATGTGGGGCGGCATGGTGGCACAGCAGGTAGTGTCGCAGTCACACAGCTCCAGGGGCCTGGAAGTTGTGGATTCGTTTCCCGCTCCGGGCGACTGTCTGTGAGGAGTTGGTGTGTTCTCCCCGTGTCCGCGTGGGTTTCCTTCCTTCCCCCCCTTCTTACAACACTCAGACATCTGGGGACAAAGGAAACCAGTCTATCAAGTTTAGAAATAGGAATGCTCTCCCATTCTTGTCTAATACAGGCCTCTAACTGTTCAGTCATCTTGGGCCTTCTTTGTCGCACCTTCCTCTTTATGATGTGCCAAATGTTCTCTATAGGTGAAAGATCTGGACTGCAGGCTGGCCATTTCAGTACCCGGATCCTTCTCCTACTTAGCCATGATGTTGTGATTGCTGCAGAATGTGGTCTGGCATTATCGTGTTGAAAAATGCAGGGTCTTCCCTGAAAGTGATGACGTCTAAATGGGAGCATATGTTGTTCTAGAACCTGAACATGGTTCTCTGCATTAATGGTGCCTTTCCAGACATGCAAGCTGCCCATGCCACAAGCACTCATGCAACCCCATACCATTAGTGATGCAGGCTTCTGAACGAAGCGTTGATAACAACTTGGGTTATCCTTGTCCTCTCTGGTCCGGATGACATGGCGTCCCAGTGTTCCATAAAGAACTTCAAATTGTGACTCATCTGACCACAGAACAGTCTTCCATTTTGCCACACTCCATTTTAAAAGACCCTTGGCCCAATGCAAACATCTGAGCTCGTGGAGCTTGCTTAGAAATGGCTTCCTCTTTGCACTGTAGAGTTTCAGCTGGCAACGTCGGTTGGCACGGTGGATTGTGTTCACTGACAATGCTTTCTGGAAGTATTCCTGAGCCCATTCTGTTATTTCCTTGACAGTGACATTCCTGTTTGAGGTGCAGTGATGTTTAAGGGCCACGAGCATCCAGTAGAGTTTTACGGCCTTGACCCTTACGCACAGCAACTGTTCCAGATTCTCTGAATCTTTTGATGATGTTATGCACGGTTGATGATGATAACTTAAAAGTCATTGCTATTTTACGCTGGGTAACACCATTCTGGTATTGCTGCACTATCTTTCTGCACAACAATGGTGGAATTGGTGATCCTCTTACCATCTTGGATTCAGAGAGACTCTGACACTCTGAGAAGCTCTTTTTATACCCAATCATGTTGTCAATTGACCTAATTAGTGTTAATTGGTCTTTCAGCTGTGCGTTATATGCTCAGTTTCCTTTTTCTAGCCACTTATTGCTACTTGTCCCAACTTTTTTGGGATTTGTTGACACTGTGAAAAATTGAATCAACATATTTTTCCTTTAAAATGTTACATTTACTCAGATTAAACTTTTGATCTGTCATCTATGTTCTATTACGAATAAAATATTGACATTTGCCATCTCCACATCATTGCATTCAGTTTTTATTCACAATTTGCTTAGTGTCCCAACTCTTTTGGAATCCGGTTTGTAAATAACCCTGCTATTTTATAGAAATGTATTTTCTAGTTTATTGAAACCTTCTTTCAAGTATATACATTTTTTTTTAATGTGATACATTAAACTGTTACAGTTAAAAAGGAGAACATTCCTGTATCAGTGCTATTTCAAAACTTTTTCATTCATTTTCTGTAAACACTTCAGCATGTTCATGTTGACGGTGGGTACAAAGCCTACTCAGAATCACTGAGTGCAAGGCAGGAACATACCCTGTACAGAGCAGCGGTCCATCACAGAGCACCGCACACTCACACATTTATTCACATACTACAAACATATGCTTCTGAATTGTTAGGAGAAACACCTGTACACCTGGAGGAAATCTACACTGACATGTGGGGAACACATTGACTCAAGGTGGGGATTACACCTGCCTATTGCAACACAGAGCCACCCCTGTAATGAAAACTGTTACTACTATTATTTATTTTATTTTTATCATTTATTTATTTGGGATGTCACAAGCCTATGGCATTTTCCTATGTGAACTCAACCAATCAAAAACGTGGTTGCTGGGCAGATTTTAAATTTGGCTTGAGCTTGTCATTCGAAAAATGAAGTAGCGTTGTACAGAAGTATCATACATGCAGTAGTACGTTCAGCTTTTTCAGTAAAGTCCACTGAAATGCGAAAAGTGAGTTGTAGGTAGTAAGCTATTGCACTGGTATCCAGTTTGTCTCTGCTGTCTTTAAATAGGCCTATGTGTAAAATTCAGTTCATAATCTCAGTTCTTGGAAATATCATGTCCGCACTGAACATCTTGTAAACGCAGTTTATTGTTAGAATAAATACATGAATTCAAACACTACCAGGTGTTTCTTTTAGTTACTGAATTGTTCAATGTGTTACGCAAGTGAGTTGTTCAGTGAGTTACGCAAATGTTTCTTAGTCACTTTGTAAATGGCCAGTTGACAAACACTTGTTGTAGTGCTTGTTTATGGGGGCAGCATGGTGGTGCAGCAGGTAGTGTCACTGTCACACAGCTCCAGGGTCCTGAGGTTGAGGGTGGTCCGCTCTGGGTGACTGTGCATGAATTTGATGTGTTCTCCTAATGACATACTGACATCTCCATGGCAACAGCATCAGACATAAATTGTTTAGGCCAAACATATCTCTCTATCTCTATCTCTTGATGATGATTTAACCCACAACCTTCAGGTCCCTAGAGCTGTGTGACTGCGGCACTACCTGCAGCGCCACCATGCCGCCCACAAATAAGGTAGCATTTATAAGTAAATAAATACATTCAGAAATGAAAATAAATATATATCTAAAAAAATTACATGTCTGTTTACATGTATTACTAATTGATACATAATTAACAGGTGCTAACCTTTCACTACTCGTTTTTTAACTTTATACTCATAGTTTATTTTTTCTCTAGCTGACGGTTGAATCTGCACCCTACTCTCTATGTAGTGCACTATACCGGTGGGAGGGAGACAGATTCAGGCTTCCGTGTGCAGTGACAATTATTTGGTTAGTAGTACAATTTGTTATTATATTTTATTCGTGTTATAAACTCACATTTAACGACAACATAATGTTTTAAAATGCAGTTAAATATTTTACAAATGATTTATTCTTCAGTTGTTATAATCTCAAATAAATGAGAAAAGTGTTGAATGTGCCGTGTGTGGTTTCACAGATACATAAACAGAGGCGGGGGTTCAGAAAGGGAGGTGAAAGGAAGCTAAGCTGCTAACAGTACTGTGACTGTGTTGTTTTCGAGGGTGTACGGCTCTGTAATGCCTGTAAATCAGCAGAAAATTATGCCGGATGAGCTAGGGTTTCTCCGTCGAACTGGTTTTTAACTGATAATATTATGGCCGTACGAC